>NC_137631.1:30706095-31343270 GCF_963383615.2 Lipophrys pholis | reverse complement strand
AAATCAACACTCTCTCTGGAAGTGGATACTGAAAAACTTTCGAATATGGGATCTTTAAATCGTTCAGCACATATACCTCATTATGTTTCACAATTATATCATGCATAAATCCTCTCAGTGTACACTGTCAGTGTACAGGAATATTATAGAAAGTATGAATTTATTGCCTGCGTGTCCAAAAAATGTTTTATTTAATTTAAGATTTTTTACACTGCTGCAGACAAACTGATTATTTCAGAACTTTACACAGACTAGAAAACAGTGTAGCTATTTACTTATTGTGAATGTCATGGCTATCATGTCCAAAGTATTTGGCCTGAAGCTACAACGAATAACTGAATGGTAAAGAGAACCTGATTCAATTCTATTCAATTTTATTTGAAAAGTTCTAAATCACATCAACCAACATCTCAGAGCCTCTTACAATGATAGAGAACAACAGAACCCAACTAAACCTTCCAGAACCTCTTACAATGATAGAGAACAACAGGACCCAACTAAACCTTCCAGAACCTCTTACAATGATAGAGAACAACAGGACCCAACTAAACCTTCCAGAACCTCTTACAATGATAGAGAACAACAGAACCCAACTAAACCTTCCAGAGCCTCTTACAATGATAGAGAACAACAGAACCCAACTAAACCTTCCAGAACCTCTTACAATGATAGAGAACAACAGGAGGACAGGGACAGGGACAGGGACAGGGACAGGGACAGGGACAGGGGGAGAGAGAGAGAGAGAGAGAGAGAGAGAGAGAGAGAGAGAGAGAGAGAGAGAGAGAAGAGAGAGAGAGAGAGAGAAGAGAGAGAGGAGAGAGAGAGAGAGAGAGAGAGAGAGAGAGAGAGAGAGAGAGAGAGAGAGAGAGAGAGAGAGAGAGAGAGAGAGAGAGAGAGAGAGAGAGGATAGAAGAGGGGAGAGAGAGAGGAATAGAAGAGGGAGAGAGAGAGGAATAGAAGAGGGAGAGAGAGAGAGAGAGAGAGCGAGAGAGAGAGAGAGAGGCAGACAGGCCAGAGAAGTACAAATACTAAGAAAAGTTCTATGATGAGCGTTGGTCTGATGAAGAACCAATCTCAGTCTGGAGTTTAAGGGCCGTGCCGTTGTGGGGGGGGGGTCCCGTCTGTGGTCGGTGGGGGGGTCCTGGTGCTGTGGGGGGGGGTCCCGGGTGCTGTGGGGGGGGCGTGCGTCGGGTGCTGTGGGGGGGGGTCCCGGTGCTGTGGTGGGGGTCCCGGTGCTGTGGGGGGGGTCCCGGTGCTGTGGGGGGGGTCCCGGTGCTGTGGGGGGGGGTCCCGGTGCTGTGGGGGGGGGTCGGGGTAGTTAGTAGGACCGTGGTAACTCCACTCTGGGAGTCTTGGGTCTGATCCCCTGGATCCTGCTCCCCTCCTGTCAGGATCTGGTGGCTCCAGTAATGTTGTTACACCAGAGAGAAAGAAAGAAAGACAAGAAACAGAAGCTCCAAATGTAGAGTTCCTCCCTTTAACGGGAGAGGAGGAAATCCCCTCAGCCGTCTAGGCCTAGAGCAGCTCAACTTAGTGCTCCTATTTTATTCCTAATGAGAAGCTCTATCAAAGAGGAAGCTTTTTAGTCTCCTCTTAAATAAACTAATGGTGTGGGCCCTTCGGACCGAGGCTGCTAGTTGATTCCAGAGTAAAGGAGCCCATATGGCTGAAACCTCCTGCCTCCTCTTTTACTTTGAAGGACTTTAGGGATTACCAACAGTCCTGCATCCTCAGAGCCAAGGGCTCGTGGAGGGTGAGACCCTTCTAGAAGTTTCTCCATATAGGACGGAGCCTGGTGATGAAGAGTTTTAGATGTGATCAGAAGGATGTTGAATTCTATTCTAGATTTGATGTGAAGCCAGTGTAAGGATGCTAAGACTGGGGAGATGTGCTCTCTTCTTCCAGTTCTGGTTAGTAAACCTGCAGCAGCGTTCTGCTCTAGCTGGAAGATCCTAACAGAGGAGTTTGGACATCCTGACATTAGGGAGTTACAATCATCTCATCTTGAAGTCACAAAGGCAGGAAGCATTTGTTCTGCATCTTTTGAAGGACAAGAAGTTTCTCATTTTTGCAATATTCCTTAGATGGAAGAAGGCTGTCCTGGAGACATGTTTAACATGGGACATAAAGGACAGATCCTGATCAGAAATAACACCCAGGTTCCTAATATCACTGTTAGAGGTTAAGGTAATATTATCTAAGGTAATCAGACTATCTGAAAAGTAATCCCTGAGCTTTTTAGGACCTAGGATTAGAACCTCAGTCTTGGATGTGTTGAGCATTAAGAAGTTGATAGACATCCAGGACTTAACGTCCCTGAGGCAGGACTCTAGTTTAACAAGTTGGTCGGCCTGATTGGCTTTAACTGATAAATAGAGCTGAGTATCATCTGCATAACAATGAAAGTTAATGTTGTGTTTCCTAATTATATTTCCGAGTGGTAACATCTAGAGATTAAACAATATGGGTCCGAGGACGGAGCCTTGTGGTACTCCACACAGGACCCCTTCATGTATTGAAGATTTGTTATTTACATGAACAAATTGAAAGCGGTCAGATAAATATGATTTAAACCAGTTTAAGGCTAAGTTTTTAATGCCGACGCCATCTTCTAATCTCCTTAAGAGTATATTATGATGGACAGTATCAAATGCAGTACTAAGGTCCAGAAGAAGTAAAGCAGATAGAAGAGCTCTATCTGAGGCCATTAGAAGGTCATTAGTAACTTTTAGCAGAGCAGTCTCTGTACTGTGGTTCATTCTGAAGCTGGACTGAAGGTCCTCTAACAGATTATTCTCCTGCAGATAATCCTGGAGTTGTTTAGCCACTACTTGCTCCAGAACCTTTGACAGGAAAGGAAGGTTGGAGATGGGCCTGTAGTTTGAGAGAAGGCTTGTGTCTAAGTTTGGCTTCTTAATGAGAGGTTTAATAACTGCTAGTTTAAAGGATTGGGGCACATAGCCTATTGGTAGAGACTGGTTAATAATTGCGAGTATAGAATTATTAATTAGTGGCAGTGCCTCTTTCAGAATTCTAGTAGGAATTGGGTCCAACAGGCTAGTAGTTGGTTTAGCAGAAGAAATAAGGGAGTTTAGTTGGACTAGTTGTATTTGCTGAAAGCATTCCAGATGACTGTTAGGTTTAACCAGTTCCTCTGTTATGGGGCTAACGGACGGTAGGGTTTGATGGATGTTATCCCTAAGCCTTGTCATTTTATTTTGAAAGAACTTCATGAAGTCCTCACTACATATATTGATAGGAATGGTGGGCTCAACACTATTTTGGTTCTTGGTCAGTTTGGCTACAGTACTGAAAAGAAAGCGAGGCTTGTTTTTGTTTTCCTCTATTAAGGATGAGTAGTAATTAGTTCTACTTCTACTCAGAGCTTTCTTATAAGTTTTGAAGCTATCCTTCCAGGCTATATAATCTAGCTCTGTTTTTGTTGAACGCCAAGTTCTTTCTAATCATGGGGAGGACTTTTCCTGTTTTTTCATTTTCATTTTTTGAGGAGCTATGTCGTCTAGCGTTGTTTTTAGCATATCTGTCAGACTGTTTGTTAGGTATTCAATGTCTGAGCTAGCAACAGTATAACGGGTCAGGAAGATCCACTACTGATTCTATAGCAGAGGGAATTCTTTCCTTGAATTTAGTTACTATGTTATCAGAGAGAGACCTGGTTAACACGGCTTTAACCGGAGGGTTAGAACTATTTAGAACAAAGTCAAAGGTTATTAAGAAGTGATCTGACAGGAAACACGTACTATACTAGTACTACTGTACTGATGTACAGTATCTACCTACTATGGATCAGTAATGAAGTAAGGCTAGTTTTGAGTAAGTCCTACAAAGTTGAGAATTGGATATTGAAGCCGTTTAAACCAAAACTTCCTCCTCATTACTCAAACGTGCATTTCCAGACTAGAGACGTCTCTTTCCAGATCTTTACTCTTAACGTTCTCCTGTGTCCCCTCTCCTATTCGTCCAGCGCACTCCTTCAGCAGCTTGTCTTCATTTGTGATGCTCCCGGAGGACGAGGTAGCTGTCCAGCTCCAGAGGCTCCTGGACCAGTGTCACATGGCAACAACTACTGCAAGCAGGTGCTGGGCCTCTACCAGCTCTCCAAGGTGAGGAGCAAACCCGGAGTCTTTCACACATCAGCAGGGTCAGCAGGAGAAAGTACAGCAACGTTCTGCCTGCTTTATTCTCTTCTACTTTCAATCTAATCCTGCTCTCTGATTGTAACTGTTCACCTCACAAATCCACTTTTTCCTTTTTCCCGTTCAGGAGCTGCAGTGCTCCTTCAGACAGATCTGCACCGAGGAGCCCCATTCGGTACTGGAGCGGCTGCTGCAGTCGGAACAGCTGGAGCGCTTCAGGAAGGCCCAGGCCCTCATCAAAGCTCAGGGTCTGAGCGCCGACACCGTCGCCCAGCTGGTCTCATCCTCAGTGGTCCAGGGCTGATCAGCTCCACCCAGGAGCTGCAGCCCTGGTGAGAGACATCAGGGCCCACCTCTCAGAGCGTATGAGCCTCCCAGCTTGTTAAACTCAACTTGTGTATGTGGGTGTTTTCAGTAGAGAAGCAGGTTTTCAGGCCATCGGAGGGGCGGGACTCACTGATGCAGCTGATTAAACTGTGTGAAGACCCCAGCCTGGTGGGAAGTGAAGCTGCTGGAGAACCTCAACACGGTTCCACTGAGAGACCTGAGCTGCAGTACGACACACACACTTTAAATTCTGCAGAGGAAACAGAAATGCATAATTTTTTAGGGACTTTGTTGAAACTTTGAAGTCTTTTTTTGTCCTTTGTAGTCGTAGAGCTGCTGATAGTGGCCCACGACTGTTTCAGCCTCACCTGCAACATGGAGGGTATTGTGAGAGTGCTTCAGGCTGCCCGTCAACCTGAGTCACACCCACCTGTCACCAGGAGAACATCACAGCCTGCTGGTAAGCCTCCCATCCAGGATAGTGGTTTTAGTTTCTATTTCGTTTTGAGTTTTTATTTTCAAATTCAGGGAATTTTAATGAGCTTTTAAAGCACATTTGCTTGTTTCTAATTTGTTCGCTAGATTTCAGGGAATAACACCATTATAGATGGACTGTCATACTTGAATATGGTTTCACATCAATGAAAGGGCTCATGGATAAAAGTTCACACTGTATTTTCTGGACTATGATCACACGGTTATTTAGGCTACGTTCACACTGCAGGCAAATGCGACTCAAATTATGATTTTCAACTCTTTAAGTGGACCCATAAATCCAATTTTTGCACAGCAGACCCAGGTCTCAATCATATGTGGTACCAATCAAATATGTATCTTTCAAATGCGACAGATTCTGAATGGCCAAGTCGCATGTACGACTTCCACGTATTGGCGTAATGGAGATTAGTGCCTTGTCTTGAGAGTCCACAAGGAGAGACGCTGACAAATGTATTTAAATGTCTTCCTTGACACCTTGAAGGTGTGGATGAACTCTGTGTCCCACCACTCCTGCCTCAACTCTGCATCCACTCATTGCTCTGTATGGAGCGAGCAGCCGCTGCTCCGCAAAAGGCCATCATTAGAAGCTGTGCTCACTTTTCTCAATCCCCTTGTTCTTTCCGTTGTCATTTTGTCTAGATTTTGTCGGATCCTATTTCTCAACCACTTGAAAATGGATATACTTGTGCTGACCTGTGTAGTATCCATATTTGCTTATGTAAATGTTATGCTCAGCGTGACATCATACCTTCTTCTGCACGTGGGGATCACTTTGTGGTTGCAATACAATCATGCTGCAGTGTGATGGAGGTCGTGTTTAGAATGTAGTCTGAACAATCACACAAAGAAATTTGCTCTGTGCAAGAAATTGGAATTGAGAATCACACACGCACAAACACACTTTCCCATTCTTCATCAATGATATGTGTTGCTGTTGTTGCTTGTTTTCTGCCATCATTTATTCAACTGCAAACCTGCCGTCCTCTACGCATTTTGCATAGCAAGTACGCAATTTAACATCTAAATACGCTGGTACGACTCGCCCCTCTAAACTACCCAAAAAGCTGCGGACATGAGAGTTCTGTGGCAAACGTGCGGTACTCATGTCTGACAACACGATGCAGCAGCAGGTGAAGCAGTTTCAGCCAATCACTGGAGAAAAGTGGAGAATAACGAGTCTATCGAACCGATAGCGTAACATCCCGCCCCCCTCCTCCTGCCTCCTCCTCCCTCTGCCTCCCTCCGCCTCCTCCTGCCTCCTCCTGCCCTCCTCTTGCCCTCCGCCTCCCTCTGCCTCCTCCTGCCCTCCGCCTCCTCCTGCCCTCCGCCTCCTCTTGCCCTCCTCCTCCCTCTGCCCTCCGCCTCCCTCTGCCTCCTCCTGCCTCCTCCTGCCCTCCTCCTCCCTCTGCCTGCCTCCTCCTGCCCTCCCCCTCCCTCTGCCTCCCCCTGCCCTCCTCCTCCCTCTGCCTCCTCCTGCCCTCCTCCTCCTGCCTCCTCCTGCCCTCCTCTTGCCCTCCTCCTCCCTCTGCCTCCTCCTGCCCACCTCCTCCCTCTGCCTCCTCCTGCCTTCCTCCTGCCCTCCTCCTGCCTCCTCCTGCCCACCTCCTCCCTCTGCCTCCTCCCTCTGCCTCCTCCTGCCCTCCTCCTCCCACTGCCTCCTCCTGCCCTCCTCCTCCTCTGCCTCCTCCTGCCCTCCTCCTGCCCTCCTCCTCCTCTGCCTCCTCCTGCCCTCCTCCTGCCCTCCTGCCTCCTCCTCCCTCTGCCTCCTCCTGTCTCCTCCTCCCTCTGCCTCCTCCTGCCTCCTCCTGCCCTCCTCCTGCCCTCCTGCCTCCTCCTGCCCTCCTCCTCCCTCTGCCTCCTCCTGCCCTCCTCCTGCCCTCCTCCTCCCTCTGCCTCCTCCTGCCCTCCTCCTCCCTCCTCCTCCTCCCTCTGCCTCGTCCTGCCCTCCTCCTGCCTCCTCCTGCCCTCCTCCTGCCCTCCTCCTCCCTCTGCCTCCTCCTGCCCTCCTCCTCCCTCCTCCTCCTCCCTCTGCCTCGTCCTGCCCTCCTCCTGCCCTCCTGCCTCCTCCTGCCTCTCCTGCCCTCCTCCTGCCCTCCTCCTCCCTCCTCCTCCTCCCTCTGCCTCCTCCTGACCTCCTCTTGCCCTCCTGCCTTCTCATCCCTCTGCCTCCTCCTGCCCTCCTCCTGCCTCCTCCTCCCTCTGCCTCCTCCTCCCTCTGCCTCCTCCTGCCTCCTCCTCCTGCCCTCCTGCCCTCCTCCTCCCTCTGCCTCCTCCTGCCCTCCTCCTCCCTCCTCCTCCTCCCTCTGCCTCCTCCTGCCCTCCTCCTCCCTCTCTGTCCTCCGTTCCCCACTCGCTGCAGCTGGCGCTGACAAAGGTAAACTGTGTCTATGTCTGTGTGTGTGTGTGTGTGTGTGTGTGTCTGTGTGTGTGTGTGTGTGTGTTAGCCTTTATATATATCCATTGCAGATAGAGTCGGCCGTATATAAGGAGGAATGTGATTATTTATACAGTTTAAACATGAAGCAACAAATCTTTTGCAGCAGGTTTTACCACCACTGCCGTGGTCAACAAAATAAAAGAAATGTAAATAATATAGTTCCCTTGGTTTGTTAACAGCATGTTCATGTTTTGAAAGTGTTCCATTGAAAGGCTGTCATAAGGACATAGCATGTTTTGGTTTTCTGTTGATGAGTGCAAAATGTCTAGATTTTCTTAAAGGTCTTGTAATCAAAAATATAGGTTTTATTGTGTTTTATAACCAATTTCCAGCCAGTGAATGGGGAGATTACTGCGTGCAAAGTAATGGAGTTGCAAAAGTGTGGGGAAAAAAGCCGCACAACACAAGTGGTACTCAAAATATTTTGACAAGGTTGGCAGGTCTGTAGTCCTGTATCTGTTCCTTCTCTTTTGCTCATGTATTCACCTGTTTGATCATCAATTTATTTTAAGATCTAAAAAGTACTGTTCAGATTCGTTTAATCTTCCAGCGGTGGGAAAGGTTTTGGATGAGTGTGGTAACTGTAAACAGTATATATAGCATTACCAAGGGTATTGTCTGTTCCCCCCCACCACACACACCCCACCCCACCCCCCACTCTCTTTCCTCTCTCTCTTTGAGCGTTCCCACCCCACCCCCCACTCTCTTTCCTCTCTCTCTTTGAGCGTTCCCACCCCACCCCCACTCTCCTCTCTTTCCTCTCTCTCTTTGAGCATTCCCACCCCACCCCCACTCTCCTCTCTTTCCTCTCTCTCTTTGAGCGTTCCCACCCCACCCCCACTCTTCTCTCTTTCCTCTCTCTCTTTGAGCATTCCCACCCCACCCCCACTCTCCTCTCTTTCCTCTCTCTCTTTGAGCATTCCCACCCCACCCCCACTCTTCTCTCTTTCCTCTCTCTCTTTGAGCGTTCCCACCCCACCCCCACTCTTCTCTCTTTCCTCTCTCTCTTTGAGCATTCCCACCCCACCCCCACTCTCCTCTCTTTCCTCTCTCTCTTTGAGCGTTCCCACCCCACCCCCACTCTTCTCTCTTTCCTCTCTCTCTTTGAGCGTTCCCACCCCACCCCCACTCTTCTCTCTTTCCTCTCTCTCTTTGAGCGTTCCCACCCCACCCCCACTCTCCTCTCTTTCCTCTCTCTCTTTGAGCGTTCCCACCCCACCCCCACTCTCCTCTCTTTCCTCTCTCTCTTTGAGCGTTCCCACCCCAGGTCGTGTCTGTGAGCTTCGCCATCTTCCAATGAAGGCAACAACAAGAAAAACTTCCAAATCTCTTGCTGTTGTAAGAGCAAAAGCTGTTCGGACATCAAAAGGCTGTCAATCACATATTAATGTTTGCCTTGATCGCCCAACAAGACCAGGGCAAAACCCCCAAAGGAACTGAGAATCAAGACCTGCAGTGTGACCCAAGTTGCTAGTTGGCTGGTCATGTGACTTATATTAAGATGCAACATATTAAAATAAACGGGCACATACCATCTGTGACCAGCAGATGTCACTGTTCAGAGTGTGAAAAACCTTTGAGGGACTGGAGAAAAGCAGAGAACTGTTACCGTGATGAAGAAAACAACGAAGGCTGATCATGAGCTAAAAGCATGAAGGCCAGAGCTGAGAAACATTCACAGGAATCTAGAACAAAAGATTATCAACGCTGCACATCTGGACATGGACCAAGAAAATGTCTTTACTCAAGTGTGACTTATAATCCAGAAAGATAAAGTACATAAAAACTATTTTCTCTGTAACTAAATTAGTTTCTGTGCGTGTGTGTGTGTGTGTGCGTGTGTTCGTGTGTGTGTGTGTGTGTGTGCGCGCGCGTGTGTGTGCGTGTGCGTGTGTTCGTGTGTGTGTGTGTGTGTGTGTGTGTGTGTGTGTGTGTGTGTGTGTGTGTGTGTGTGTGTGTGTGTGTGTGTGTGTGTGTGTGTGTGTGTGTGTGTGTGTGTGTGTGTGTGTGTGTGTGTGTGTGTGTGTGTGTGTTCATGTGTGCGTGCGCGTGTGTGTGTGTGTGTGTGCGCGTGTGTGTGTGTGTGTGCGCGTGTGTGTTCATGTGTGCGTGTGTGTTCATGTGTGCGTGTTCGTGTGTGTGTGCGTGTTCGTGTGTGTGTGCGTGTTCGTGTGTGTGTGCGTGCGTAGGTGCGCCTGCTGACCGGCATTGGCAGATACAACGAAATGACGTACATCTTTGACCTGCTGCATCAGAACCACTGCTTCGAGATGCTGCTGAGGAAGAAGGTGGACTCAGAAAGAGGACAGGTGAGACCACACACACACACACACACACACACACACACACACACACACACACACACACACACACACACACACACACGTTATCCTTTCCCTTTAAAATCAGCCAGAATTGATCTAAATCATCAGATGTCATCAGATACTGTACAAACACAGTCCCTACAGATTGTGTCTGAACTCATACTGACACATTCTTCAAGTGTGAGTAAGAACCCCCTCCCCAACTCTCCTGGATGTTTAATCGATTGAAAAAAGTTATATATACATATATATATATATATATATATATATAACTTTTATATATAGTGTGTATATATATATGTTAATGGCTGTGAGCTCCATGTGCAATACAAACACACCTCTGTCTTAATAATCCTGCTTTTTCTTTGAATTTTTATTATTCTTATTAATGTACATGAAGCAGCTGTTCTGACTTATGTGGTTTTATAAGTAATAAAAAATAAGAGTTAACCTCGACATACTTGTTTTTATTAGGATTTTTTTGCTCCAAAAAAGTAAAAAACAAATCCTGCTGTGAAAATTCATCTGTAAATAAGCAAAACTTTCAAATAGTTTCCCTTTTTTAGTTCAAAGAAAAATATTCCTGTGGGCTCAGGTTCTTAATGGTGCATTGAGATCTGGGTGACGGTGCTCAGACTGACACCACCACCACCCGGAAACGGAAAAGAGGGAGAAAATGGATGGATGGATGGATGGATGGATGGATGGATGGATGGATGGATGGATGGATGGATGGATGGATGGATGGATCCTTAAATACCTTATTGTTTTTTATAAAACTTGAAAAAGCTGCAATTGACAAAGTGAAAGAAGAAATGTTTTGAATAATTTTCTTTTTAACTATTCCTTAATTAAAAAAAACAACTTTTGCCATTGTATATATTTATTATGAAAAAATCAACACATGAAAGTAAGTTTTCTTTTACAATTTTTAATGTTGGACGGTGGTCCTGTGGGCTGGACTGGACCCTTTGGTTTCGGCCCGTCGGCCTTTTGTTAACCCTGTAAACTCTTTAACCTGACTGCAGCTGGTATCACCTCAGAAATGAGTTCTCATCAGAACTTCAATTTCCCACAGACAGTTTCCATATTGAATGTGACTCCCACACTGACAATATAGAAGTAGGAAGTGAGTTTAATCCTCTTGATTTTACCAAACTACAATTTCCCATGCAGGATCACACTGAAATAACACAAAAAGACGCTTATTATTCTAAAATAAACACAGATAAAGTATTTATTAAGTGACAAACCCACTGAATTCTTAAAAAAACTCCTTATATACTATCTGCTGCTGAGGTCAGAGTCTTTTTTCTTCTCAAAAGAGTTTTAATAGGAAACCCCTGATGGATGTTCCATTCAACTGACACATCCATCAGGGGTTTCCCATTAAAAGCACAAAAGTAAAGAAATGTCAACCTGTGTCGAGCAGAGCTCCAGCCTGAAGACAGCTCTTCTGGACTATATCAAGCGCTGCCTGCCCGCGGACAGCGAGAAGCACAACATGGTGGCGCTGTGTTTCAGCATGAGGAGGGAGATCGGAGAGAACCACGAGATGGCGGCCAGGACACAGCTGAAGATTATTGAGTCGCAGGCCTGGGGTGAGCCCAACACACACGGATGGTTTTGATCAATTCCCACCGAAATAGCATGGGTACATCTACATTCAGGGCTCAATGTTGGCTGTGGAAGTTTCCTGACTGGAAAAACAGCATTCAGTTTGTCAGACATAAACACAAGCTCACTAATCTTGCTCTTCAAAAAGCTCCTGAATATGAAAGTTCTCCCATTATCATCAAATCATTCTAAGGATTTGTAGAAGTCCTTGTGTATCAGGTCCACCCCCTGGTGGACTTGCTTAAAAAAACCTATTAATTATAGACGTTGTAATTAGTTCATCTTGATTAATCACATTTTAATAACAAACAATATTAGCCCAAAAAGCACACAGACATGAATTTTTGTAATGTCAAGCTCTTTTAGCGCCTGGAAAGATGCATGTGGCAGACGTGCCTGCCACCGTCGGGTCGGCACAGGCCAGACGATTCGTCCAATCACCATACTTCAGTGCTTAATCAACACAGAACACACACTTCAGGTGCACACACACTTCGATTCAAAACAGTCAAGAAAGAAATAGAGAAGAAATTGAACAGACTTAGGCCACGTTTACACATACCCAGGTTTTTATGAAAACGGATATTTCCTCCTCTATGCTCTCAAAGAAATTCTTCATTTACATCCGGGGTCTCAATCTCGCGGCCCGGCCCGCAAGACGATATTTTGTGGCCCGCACCTTGCTGCGAAAGTATAATGTTAATGTGGCCCACGATTGAAGTGGACCTCCAATGCACGAAGTGAGAGTAAATGTTGTGAAGTTGTGTTAACATACTTGTGGAGCTCATGTACTTCAAAAGTTCGTTGGCTATAAGGACGGGTTATGACACATCTTTTGCAAGTCGTATAAGCTCAGTGGTCAAAATTGTGCTTACACTGTGACCATATTGGGAATTGGCTTGAAAAGCACATATTTTCCACTACTTACTCTGTTCACATTGAGTTTTAATGATAATATTACCCAATGGGCAAGCCATGGCAGGATCACACCCCACACGAAACCCTCTTCACTCCTGGTTTCCCACCCACAACTAATAAACTAAACTAAACTAGATGAATTAACTAAGTACATGAACAAAGCAACAAAAACACAACACAACCTAATATATAACCCCCAATAATTACATCTAAAACACAACCTACAGAAACTCCCATCATGGGAGTTTCTGTAGGTCGTGTTTTAGATGGGGTTATTTTAGGTTTGTAGTGTTGGTAATGATTGTGTTGTGTTGTGTTTTTGTTGCTTTGTTCATGTACTTAGTTAATTCATCTAGTTTAGTTTAGTTTATTAGTTGTGGGTGGGCAACCAGGAGTGAAGAGGGTTTTGTGTGGGGTGTCGTCCTGCCATGGTGCTCTTGATGATTGATGAGTGCCATGGTAAAAGTTTACACCAATTGCATAAAATATGAAAGTGTTTCAACATGAGTATATTATAGTGTTGTACTCAATTTAAGGACTATTAGAAACTGATTTGATTTGCCACTATTTCGAGATGTTTTGCCTCATTCCACTATACATTTTTCATGAAAGTAGACTTCTACTTAATCAGTATCATTTTGAGAGTTGACGGTCCACAGCTCGAGGGACCAAAGAGCTGCGGGTTGCTGACCTCTGTTCTAGTCTCAACTGCTTCTTCTCTTAAGCCAAATGTGGCTCAGATATGTGAGAAGAAGTGGAGGCAAGAGGAACCATGTTCAGAAGAACCGTTCATGATCTTCATTCAATGTTCCATTCATGTTCAGAACTAACATGTTCAGAAGAAATCATTAAAACTGTCAATAATGACAATTGAGGAATTTTGTACAACTTTTTTTGTGGAATCCCTGATGCGGCCCAGCCTCACCCAGACTCTGCCTCCGGCGGCCCATTGAGTTTGAGACCCCTGATTTACACAGACCCGGATTTACACCTGGTTCAGAACTACTATGACCATGCCACACCAGTAGGGGGCAGTGAAAGATGAAGCCAATCAGACTCCTGGAAAACTTCTGGAAGAAAACATGACATTACGAATTGTGACGTAAATCTCCACCTACCCACCTTTAGATGCAAACGGAGACATAGAGTTTTTCTTAATCACCGCTGTGGCTGGAGTTTTGCTTTGGCGGTCATCCGGGATTCATAGAACCGTAGTTCCATAGGGAACTTTCAATCTATTTCATCCCTACTGACAGCCAAAGGCGGTGCTTTAGTACTGGATGAGCAATGTCAACAGTGTCATGAGGAATCCGGATACCCACCTCACACGCTGGATGCCGAAAGAGTGACGCCCTAGACCGCTCCCAGAGGATGAGGCGTAGCCACATTTACTCTGTAGAATCTGGTAAAGGTGCTGGGTGAGGTCCACGAGGCCGCAGCACAGACCGCCTCAATGGGTACATGACGTAGACACACTCCTCGTTGAGTGATCCATCTCACCCTGGATAGTAGTGGGGAGAGCACTGGATGCATAGGCATGCGTAATGGCGTCCACCAGCCAGTGGGATAGCCTCTGTTTCGACAAGGCCCTGCCCTGCCTAGGGCCACTGTAGCAGAAAAACAGCTGCTCGCATCAGCGTATGCGTGATGTAGCGTTAATGTGAGTCTCCAGGGCCCGAACTGGCCATAGCAGTTCCGACACCCCTTCTGGCGATGGTTCAACGCACACCAACCGGATCGGCTGGTTAACATACGAGGGCGACAACACCTTTGGGAGAAAGGCCACGTTCGGCCACAATGTAACCCCGCTCCCCCCAGAGTGCCACCTCAGACATGTGTCTTCCACTGATAGGGCATGGAGTTCACCAACCCGCTTAGCGGAAACAATGGCTAGGAGAAATGCTGTTTTGACAGACACCCACTTGAGCTCCACTTGTGCCAAGGTTTCAAAGGGATGTCGACCCAGTGCCTCAAGTACCAGGGGCAGATCCCATGCCGGAGCCCTCTGAATCCTTGGAGACCGGAGCCTTAAGGCCCCTTTTAGGAAGCGGGTCACCAACCGGTGGGAGTCCACCATGGCCGAGTCCACCTGGGCATGTCTACTGGAAATAGCGGCAACAAAGACCTTCAGCGTGGACTGTGAGCGGCCACTATCCAGAAGGGACTGGAGAAATTCCAGCATAGCGGTCACTGGACAGTGGACTGGGTCCAACCGCCTGTCCCCACACCAGACAGAGAACCTCTTGAACTTGTTCTCATATTGAGTTTGGGTGGATGGTGGTAATGCGTTCAGGATGGTGGTTCTTACAGCATTGTTACAGTCCTTCCACAGTGGGTCGGCCCCTGCAATGGCCAGGCCCACAGCTGTAGATGCCCAGGGTCTGAGTGCCAGATCTGACCCCCCATTTGAGAGAGGAGATCTCTCCTGTCGGGGTGGCACCATGGCTGACTGTGACAGAGTCTGCACAGCAGGGGAAACCAGGTCCTCCCCGGCCACCGAAGAGCCACCAGCAGCAGGCTGTGGCCCTGCTCGAAGACCCTGCTTAGTGTTGGCATGATCAAGGGCAGAGGGGGGAACGCGTAGAGCAGCCCTCGTGGCCAGTCGTGTGCGAGGGTACCCCCCTGGGTCTCTGGAAGCCCTCCAGCTGCTGCCCCAAACAGCTCCCCCGGCTCCACTGGAAGGGAGCGGAGAATCCTTTGGCATGCATCACTCAGAGGTGACTGCGCTAGCCACACCTGCCTTCTTGCCTGCACCAGCGTCGACATAAGACGCCCCGTCGTCGCCGTCATGGCCAGGGGGCCATGCGGGCGAAGGCCTGAAGCAAAGCATCGCTGAGAACTATCACCGATGCATCAACCCATCATAAGGTGGGAGAGGGAGTTACCGACCCGCCCCATGAGGGCTGCGGAATTGTACGCCTTCGACAGCAAGTCGTTCGTTATCCTGCATTGGGGTCGAGGACACCTAGCGTCGGGCATTAAGGACTCGTCCGGAAACACTATCAAAGACGCGATAGCCGGCTCTATAGCTGGTATTTGGCCCAACCCATACTTGGCAGCGTCCTGCATAGCTGCTAGGGCACTGGCATCCGAGATGGAGTGGGAGAACGCCTTGGTGTCTCTCCTGCAGGTGTGAAGCTCCCTTACATAGTCCTCCGATGGGACTGAAAAAATGCTTTTCGCCTGTTGTCGCCTCAAGAAAGCATTAACGGGAGCAGGATTCTCCTGTGGGACATCGAGCTGCAGTCGAGCGAGGGCCCCACGGATTATAGACCCCATAGGGGTGTCCTCAGCCCCACGCAGTAGGCTCTGCCCTGAGGAACGGGAGAGCGACTCCGAGGTATGCGACAGGGCGTCCACCCCAAGATCTGTGAACTTGGTTGCCGATCCGGCGATGGACATAGCGTCGTCATCGGCCAGAGTTCCCATCCCAGCTCCAGGCTGGAGAGCCTTCAGAAGGTCTTTCATCTGACCCAGCTCAGCCGACTATCGGTCGACCTTGGCTGCCAGCATGTTACCCCTAGGTCTCTTGGCACTTGGGGCCGCCACGGCGCTTTCACCCGGTCGTTTGACCGCAGGGACCTGGCAGTGGAGAAGCGGGTTGTCCGGGGCTGTAATCCCTCGTTAGCTCAAGTGGAAACACTGCTGCTAACTGCGGACAAACAACATAAAGCGGCAGCCGAAGCCGGGCAAACACTGACCTGGGCTAGAGTCGCCTCGTTAGCTTGAGCGAAGACACTGCTGCTAACCCGGCGCCGTGGTCAAGGTAACACACGGAAAGAAGCCGGTTGTACGAAACCATATCTTGGCATCCTATCCAGCCCCTTGGAGGGCGAACACAGGCTCGCAGCTCCAACCTGTAAGGTCGCGGGGCTGCTGACACCGCGGCTCATTCCGAAGTTTTTCTCTCCACGATCTTTGCTGGACTAACGTCCAATCGGCCATACGTGCGCGAGAAATTCAAAAGGAAAAGATCCACCGGTGACACCGGAACTTATAAACTCCGGGGGTCACTCGGGGGGTCACAGGTGACTTTGTTGGTATAGGTGCTCCACCAGTGTGTACATGAGACATAGATATCCAGTGCTAAAGCATTGCCTCTGGCGGTCAGTAGGGATGAAATAGAACTGTGTTTATCTGTAAATAAAAGGCCCAAAGGCAGAGAAATATAAACAAATTAAAGAAAAAAATACCCAGGTATGTGTAAACATGGCCTTAGATTTTAAAGTGCCATTTTAAGTACTTTTTCTGAAAAGTATTGGCTCTAAATGGTTAAAATAAACATAAAACGATTCAATAAATTGCAATTCCTTCTTCTTTCTTCTTCTGGTAAAACAACCAGAAATATAAATGGTCATTTAACAGGCTTATTTCTCATTTAAACTCCAAGTAGTCTTGGCACAAATTATTTTGTACATTAGGCTGTAACAGTTTGATGAAAACTTTAGTGCAAAAAATAAACCCATTGGCCTCATATTGACTTTATGCCTACTTGGTCTCTTTCAGCTAGTTTCAGAATAATATGCAAGATAATTCAAAGTAAGGGAAATCTTTTTGCTGTGTTTAAAACAAAAAAACCCTGAAAAAATTACACTGTTGTATTTTTTAGTTTAGTGTGTCTTGTTGTATGGGATTATAAAAGAACTAACCCTAACCCAAAATACATTGTGGGTTAGTTGGAAACCCTCTCTTATCAGCTTTACAGCTTGGGGCCACTTCATACTCAGTCTGTGCCCTTTGATCTTTCCTTTTGAAGGTCTGTGGCTGGGTGGGGTCCTCCACCGGCATTTCAATGCTTGCTGCCCATAAAGGAAGAGCATAGAGAACACAGAGGTGACAGGCGGGAGTTAACACGCAGACACACAGAAGAGCCTGAAAGAGGAAGTTGTGTTGGAGTGTGTTTTGAGTTTTAGTTTTGTATTAATTTAATAAATTATGGTAAACTGGAAATCTGACTCTGTGCCTCTGTGGGTGAACCCGACGATGGTGTGCATCACTGCTACACTGGCTCCCTGTCAGACCTACAGAGCATGGAGGAGCACCCCGGGAGCAGCGACTCCCAAGAAGACAGCTGATGAGTTCACTCGGCTGCTCATGGACATCACCCGGCTGCAGCGGGAGCACGCTGTGCTGGACCGGCAGCTGATGGAGGCATTCCTGCAACAAAAGGGGAGACGGGGACGCCTCCTCTGTCCCGGTGGGGTTGCGCATCGAAGGACCGTTGTACCGCAGTACCCTGCGCCGGTGGTGCCGTACCGTTCCCTGGACGAGGAGGAGGTGTGTGGCGCAGCCGATCCCTGCACTACAGTGGAGGAGGGCACTCCGGGGCTCGGGAGCGGCGCACGTCAGCGATGGCCGGAATGGCGGCGGCGGCGTGTCGGGCCGGTCCGGTCCCGGCTCTGCGGAGATCGGTGGGGCCTTGACAAGACGGCGCGGTGGCGGTCCCCGCGAACATCGGCAGCAACAATCACTGCAGCGACTCGCCCTGGGACGGGGAGGCGCCAGGCGGAGTCAAGCCAGAGGGCGACGGCGAGGGCCGAATGGAATATTGATAGTAGTGGCATAGTTTTCAGTTTTTCTTTCATCAAAATGTATTATAAAAGTCATGGTCCTTTGTAGATCGTCTTTCTTGCTGGTATCGGTGTTGTACTGATATTGTATCTTGGTATCAGAGATATCAGTGGTTTTACTTGCTGTTGGTTTGGAAATGTGTTTCTTTTACTTGTTTGGTTGCAGAGAACAGCTCTCTGTAGCTGTGTATAATGGTGGGTGGGCACATGACAGTTACCCTTGAATTTGTACATAAATCAAACTTTGAACCTTCTAATATTTCTGATGTACTGATGTAGTGAGGTGACAGACATTCAGTTGATGAGTTATGTGCATCACTATCAGGAACACGGTGTAATAGATGCTGGTGAGATTTACCAAAGCTGTTTTTAAATCGGCTGAAGAACAATGAAAAACTGCACAGCATCTTTGATTGTAGCTTGGTGTATTAGTGTAAGTACACAGTGAAACAAAGAAAAACTTTTTTCATCATTTTTGCTTTTAAATGGACCAGAAAATTCGGTGTGCAATCAAACGGAGCCTACTCCTGATGTTGTTTTTGTTTTTTTGTTTGGTTTCAGTGGTGACTCCTGATCTGAAGACTTCCCTGATGAAAGTGTTGAGTCTGCTCAAAGATGCTGCTGAAAGCTTCTCCAAGGTATGACAATGACTCCAGGTCCCAAGGTGCTGAGAGGCTGTGTGGAATATATAATGAAAAACTGTGGACATCACATCAAATAGAACTGAGAAATGTTCTGCATTTCTGTCCAGTTTGAATCTGGTGTTAATGCTAGTGGATCATCTGAAAACTAATACAAGTTAACTTATAGGTCAGGGGATGTTTTCAAACCAGTCAACTCTTAAAGAGGAGCTTCAACTTTGAAACTTCATTTTAACTTTAAATCTGAATGCGAAAAATGTATCTTTTCAATCAAAAAGTGGTTCTTCCAAATTGGCTGCAGCCAACAGAGTGGAAGAATCATATATGCAATGTTGAATTAAAAGAAACATCATCTAAATCTCATCGACTGATAAAGTAAATAAATTGATCTCATTTTGTGTTTGTAAAAAACCGTGGTTGAAATCCTGCGGCTGCAGTTTGTGATCATCGAAAACAGCCGTGATTGATCACATCAGGAAACCAACTCTGTTGGTTCTCTGTCCACTGGTCACTGTTACTTGTCTGAGCTTTACCAGGTTCTGGCACCAAGTGTGGAGTTCTAGTGGTTTGCTTCTGTTCTTGGACTGGTATTTCATCAGCAAGCAGATTGAGGTGTTGACTGTGTGTTTTTGTGCTTTCCTCCAGGACTCGTGTGTCCGTCAGGCCAGCCGCTGTGTTCGCACAGCCAAGCTGGTCACCCTTCAGCTGCACTTCCTGAACCAGGGCTCGGACCTGCGCATCATCAACCTGCAACCGGCCGAGCTGCTGAGCACCGTGCTCGCTGTGCCCCGGTGTTACCAGGTCTGCTGACCCCTTCCTGCTTCATCTCACAGCCCTTCCTCACTGCTTCTCCTTAGGCCGCGGGTCGGCAACCTTCAACACTCAGAGCCATTTGGACCCGTTTCTCACTCAGCAGAACACACTGGGACCTGTTTGAACCCTCCCAGCTTTTCCAAATTACAACTGTGCATGTAAAAAAAAAAAAGTCTTTCTAGTCAAAAGCAAACCTGAAGCGTTTCTCCAAGGCAGTTTCGGGGTAAAACTCAGCTTAAGCTTCCTCTCTCCCTCAGGTGTTTGTGGTGTCTGAAGCGTACAGCTACTCTCCCGACTGGGCAGAGATTTTGTTTCAGAAGGTGGTCCTGAACGGAGATTTTTCCTACCTGGAGGAATTCAAATGCCACCGTGCCCTCAACTCGGGTCTGTTCGAGGACATCTTCAAAAAGTAAGGACACACGGTGGCACAGTGGACAAAACTTACCCCGATTGCAGGGTTCTGTGACGAAAGGACCTGAAATCAGCAGCAAGTGGCTCACATGGTGTGTTTTCCAGGTTGGATGGAGCTCCCAGCAGCGTCACTCCCAATGTGAAGCGCCTGCTGTCTCACTGCGATGACGTGTACAGCCGCTACAGGCTTGCCTACCAGCAGAACCTATACGATGTCACCAAGACGCTGCTGCAGGACTCTAAGACCTCCAACTATCTGAACGACCGGCTGGCCAGCTGAGCGGATCACCGACCCGTCATGATGAAGAACCAACACCCACTGACTGAAATACTGGAGATTAACAGGAAATATCATGTTTGTATCATAAAATAAAGAGCTACTCAATTGAGAATTTTCACTTTATTAAAAAACTTCAACTCCACTTCAGTTTGGGAGCTTTTAGTAGTTTGTAGGGCTCAAAAACACGGATGCTGCTTCTTCCCTGTAGCCAGCTGCAACTAACTAAACCCAGCAACTGTCTGAGTGCAGATATGAAACAATAAAGATGTATTTTCATCAACAGAAAATTGAATGGCTTACTAATCTTTTAATTTTTTAGCAAAACTACACCCCTCCGGACTTCCGGGGTGGGCGCACCAACGATGGCAGCTCAGTTTTCGCTCCAGGTCATATCAGAACCAAAAACCCCAAATTTCAAATAATTTTGAAAAAAGAATTTTAACGACAAGAAAATGCTTTTTAAGAAGGGGGATCGGAGGGTGTGTTCCAACTACAGGGGGATCACACTCCTCAGCCTCCCTGGGAAAGTCTATTCCAGGGTTCTGGAGAGGAGGATCCGGCCGTTAGCAGAACCTCGGATCCAAGAGGAACAATGCAGTTTTCGTCCAGGTCGTGGAACACTGGACCAGCTCTATACTCTCCACCGGGTACTCGAGGGTTCATGGGAGTTCGCCCAACCAGTCCACATGTGTTTTGTGGACCTGGAGAAGACATCCCACCGTGTCCCTCGGGACGTCCTATGGGGGGTGCTCCGGGAGTATGGAGTCCAGGACCCTTTCCTAAGGACTGTCCGGTCCCTGTACGCCCGGATCAGGAGTTTGGTTCGCATTGCCGGCAGTAAGTTGGACCTGTTCCCAGTGCACGTTGGCCTCCGGCAGGGCTGTTCTTTGTCACCGGTTCTGTTCAGAACTTTTCTGACTTTAACCTCAGAATTCCGACTTTAAAGTCAGAAGTGTGTGTGCCTGTAGGGAACCAACTTCAGTGGGCTGCCAGTGACTTTAAGGCATACTGGGGAAGAGCCAGATGGACCGAGGATGTCCGATCTAGTGGAGTTCTGATGCAGGAGCAGAAGGTGAGTGAAAATGAGAAGTGTTGGTTTGATGCATGGTGTTTGTAAATAAAAAGGAAATGACTGCAGATAAGTTCAATGGAAATGCTGGCTTTTTTTTTTTTATGTTTATTTCGAATATCAAGGTACAAAACTAAACAAAAAAATAAGGAAAAAGAAAAACAAAGTTTTCCTCTCAAATAAATAAACGAATAACAGTAATAATAATATAAAAATAAATCAAGAAAAACAATCAGAGGAGTATTCGAAAAGGAGTGAGAAGATGTAAAACGTATTTACTCTCACCCTCGTCCTAAAGTAAACAGTATAATCAACTTCCTTCCATCTCTCACATACATACATAGATACACACACACACACACACACACACACACACACACAGCCACACACACACACACACACAGCCACAGCCACGTCCTGTGCAGTACATAGAATATATATACCAACACGTCCATTCATACATATCTACAGACAGACATAAACACTTATACCCACACACAAGCACACACAGTACACACATCATACATAACGCGTATGCTGTGAGTAAGATGTACTTAACATTCTATAATATATGCACACCTAATTAAACACTCATACTAAATACATTGTTTTATATAAACATACACACACAACCTAATACCTTCATCCATTAACACATGTACAGTCCCACATATAAATCTACATGTACCATACAAGCACAATACACACAAACACTACACACAAACACTACACACAGACAATACACACAAACACTACACACAGACAATACACACAAACACTACACACAAACACTACACACAAACACTACACACAGACACTACACACAGACAATACACACAAACACTACACACAGACAATACACACAAACACTACACACAGACAATACACACAAACACTACACACAGACAATACACACAAACAATACACACAAACACTACACACAGACAATACACACAAACACTACACACAGACAATACACACAGACAATACACACAAACACTACACACAGACAATACACACAGACACTACACACAGACACTACACACAGACAATACACACAAACACTACACACAGACAATACACACAAACACTACACACAAACACTACACACAGACAATACACACAAACACTACACACAAACACTACACACAGACAATACACATAAACACTACACACAGACAATACACACAAACACTACACACAAACACTACACACAAACACTACACACAAACACTACACACAGACAATACACACAGACAATACACACAGACAATACACACAGACAATACACACAAACACTACACACAGACAATACACACAAACACTACACAGACAATACACACAGACAATACACACAAACACTACACACAGACAATACACATAAACAATACACACAAACACTACACACAGACAATACACACAGACAATACACACAGACAATACACACAAACACTACACACAGACAATACACACACACACTACACACAAACACTACACACAGACAATACACACAAACACTACACACAGACAATACACACAAACACTACACACAGACAATACACACAAACACTACACACAGACAATACACACAAACACTACACACAGACAATACACACAAACACTACACACAGACAATACACACAAACACTACACACAGACAATACACACAGACAATACACATAAACGCTACACACAGACAATACACACAAACACTACACACAGACAATACACATAAACACTACACACAAACACTACACACAGACAATACACACAAACACTACACACAGACAATACACACAGACAATACACATAAACACTACACACAGACAATACACATTAACACTACACACAGACACTACACACAGACAATACACACAAACACTACACACAGACAATACACACAGACAATACACACAAACACTACACACAGACACTACACACAGACAATACACACAAACACTACACACAGACAATACACATAAACACTACACACAGACAATACACATAAACACTACACACAAACACTACACACAGACACTACACACAGACAATACACACAAACACTACACACAGACACTACACACAGACAATACACACAAACACTACACACAGACAATACACATAAACACTACACACAAACACTACACACAGACAATACACATAAACACTACACACAAACACTACACACAGACAATACACACAAACACTACACACAGACAATACACATAAACACTACACACAGACAATACACACAGACAATACACACAAACACTACACACAGACAATACACATAAACACTACAAGCGAGACGAGCAAAACTAATCAATGCTAGGAAAGAAACGAACAGTAGAAATAACCAAAATAAATGACGAGACATTTGAACCTAAAATACCCAGTGATTGGCCACACCTTCTTCATCCTCATCCTCTTGAAAATCATATTTTTATACAGCATTTTAAACTGTCTCATATTTGGCCATTACTTCAGTTCCACAGTAAACCCGTTCAGTACTCTCACCCCGCATACTGAGAGACAAAACCCTTTACTGGTCCTACCAAATCTTTAAAGTTACATTTCCTCCTTAGATTGTGACTCTTCATCATTGTTGAAATACTGTTGAGTATTCCCTGGTAGTAGATAATGTTTGGTACTGCACAATGTCAGTCAGCTTGAGTAATACTGTGTTAGTGTGTACCTGATGAGTGAAGGATCCTATTGCTCTTTTCTGAAGGGTATTTATTGAAGAGAATGTGGTTTTGTAGTTTTTGCCCCAAACTTCAGCACAGTACTGCAAATAAGGAGAGAGTAGTGAGTAGTATAGAGTATGGAGTTCTTTGCTGTATTCAGTACTGCGATGTTTCTTGAGACTTTACTCTGTATATGTTTGATATGTGGTTTCCAGCTCATTTTGTCGTCTATAATTACCCCCAGAAATTTAATTTCATGAACTCTCTCAATTTCTACCCCCTCCACTTTTAGTTTTACCTCTGCTCATTTTATAATTGCCAAATAACAATATTTTTGTCTTTCCTAAATTTAATGAGAATCTGTTGCTGTCAAACCTTTTTTTTAATTTGTTAATTTCTGTAGTTCTTTCCTCCTGCAGTTGTACTATGTTGTCCCCTGAGTGAAAAATATTAGTGTCATCAGCAAACAGTACAAAATGCAGTAGCTTAGAAACCTTATACATATCATTAATATATAAAATAAAAGGTTTGGGACCCAGTACTGCCCCCTGGGGGACCCAGTACTGCCCCCTGGGGGACACCACCAACAATCTCTAGACATGATGAGGACTAGTCACCACCGTTACAAACTGCTGTCTCCCACTTAAATAACTTTTGACCCAATCAAGTACTATTCCCTGGACACCATGTCTTTCCAGTTTATGGATCAATATGTCCTGGTTGATCGTGTCAAATACTTTCTTCAGGTCTAAGAATACCCCTGCAGTATATTTCTTATGGTCTATAGTATTGGTGATTAGTTCTATTGCTTCAGTTACTGCCAGTGTTGTTGATCTATTTGATCTAGATCTATACTGATTTTTCTAAGAATGAGTCCAATCTGTTGTTAATGTCATGGGACGGAACTGAGGCTCAAGTGCAGACAGCAAAACAGGAGACACAGAATTTGAATTCCGGATTTATTTTAACTAAAAGGGCGGGAACAATAAACCCTACTAAGGCAAAAACTAAAACTAAGAAGAAAACAGAAAACGATCGGGAAACTCCTGACGGAAAAACTACTAGAAAACAAAGTACAAACGATCGCAGCCAAAGAGGACGGGCGGAGGAGTCTGGCACAGGAGTGGGGAGGTTAGAGGGGATCGTAGTTCCAGGCAGGCAGGAGGCAGACAGGAATCCAGTTACGCAGAGGACCAGGCTGAAGTATTTTACGGTTTGGTGTCGGTTCATGTTCAACTGGTGTTTATATAGAGGTGCAGGTGGGGAGGCCACTCCCCGCCACAGCTGGAAGCAGTTGAGTTTATTGGAGGTGAGGTCATGCCCATGAGGCAGGGAGGCCACCAGATGGTGCCAATGGACCAAATTAGGTTTGAGAAGTGGAGGGCATGACAGTTAAAGAGTTTTTCCAGTATTTTTGAGGATTGTAGTACTAATGAGACGGTCTATAGTTAGTGAAATGATGCTTGTTTCTACTTCTATATAGAGGTAGGACCTTGGCTATTTTCATTTTATTTTGAAATGAACCAGTTTGAAATGAACCCTTCCATATGTATGTTACTGGTTTGGAGATGCCTTCTATTACCCTTTTCACTAGTGACACATCAATATCAGTTTTTATTCTTGCTTTTAATAACAATATCCAATATTTCCTGTTCTGTCGCAGCTTTAAGAAACAAAGAACCAGGATTTCTTTCTGGTATATAAGTATATAGATAGATATGTATAGCTATATGCTCTCCATAACTCCCAGTATCAGGGATCTGTTCTGCTAGTTCAGGTCCAACGTTTACAAAGAATTCATTAAATCTGTCAACTACTTCATTCATGGTAGAATTTTCCACATTCTTATCAATAAAATACTTAGGTAGACTATTGTGTGTATTACTGTTTCTTATAATATTATTTAGTATCTTCCATGTTCCTTTAATGTTGTTTTTATTATCCTCTGATATTCTTTTATAATAATCTTTCTTACTCACTCTTAGAATATTAGTTAACTTATTTGAATATTTTTTATATTTTCGTTCTGCCTCTATAGTTCTATGTAATGAAAAGCAGATCTCGGATCCGTACCACTGACGATCAAAGTGACGGATCATCAAGATCCCAGTTTGGGATCAAAAGAGGCAGCTTACGTTACCATTTCCCACAGCAGGGCACAAAAATATACTCTGGAAATAGTTTAAAAAGACTCTGTTTTACCAACTCCAGGGGCGGCGGCGCTCAACACACCAACGCAGCGTGTGACGTCATCCAAAAGTACCAAGTATGATGTCGTCATTAGCGAGGTCATAGCATGTTTATTATCCAAGAGTTTAAGCCTTAAATGGTTGTGCTCCTGAACAACATCCCGGGTCCATCAGAACTTCTCATCTTGTCCCAGTAACTTCCTGCTGGAGCTGCTGTCGGCTCCTGTTCCAGTGTTTGGGCAGGCAGCTGTGTTGCTTTACACTTCTAAGTTCCAGTGCAGCAGAAAGAAACAGACGTGATTATCAGTGTATGATTGCTGAAAGTCTCATTTGATTTGATCAATAATGTGACAGTATGCTTGAGTGGAGTTTCACTTACTGGTCCTAGCACTCGGGGGACACCTACTGTCATAAACTGGTTACCACAGCGCCATTTTGTACACCTGATTTAAGAGACCAACTATAATAAAAGATATGTATAGTAACTCTATAACAACTTAGAGTGTTTTGTTAGTTTTTTTAAGCGGAGGGGAGCGGGATTGTCAGTTTTTTTTCTTTTTCTTTTCACAGAGGCTTTTCCCCCCAACCTCTGCAGCAGCAATGAGCGAGTGAGACATGAGACTTCCTAAAGGAGTTAAGGAAAGGTGTCAGGAGACTTCCTAAAGGAGTTAGTGAAAGGTGTTAGGAGGCTTCCTAAAGGAGTTAAGGAAAGGTGTTAGGAGGCTTCCTAAAGGAGTTAGTGAAAGGTGTTAGGAGGCGTCCTAAAGGTGTTAAGGAAAGGTGTTAGGAGGCTTCCTAAAGGAGTTAAGGAAAGGTGTTAGGAGGCTTCCTAAAGGAGTTAAGGAAAGGTGTTAGGAGGCTTCCTAAAGGAGTTAGTGAAAGGTGTTAGGAGGCGTCCTAAAGGTGTTAAGGAAAGGTGTTAGGAGGCTTCCTAAAGGAGTTAAGGAAAGGTGTTAGGAGGCTTCCTAAAGGAGTTAGTGAAAAGTGTTAGGAGGCTTCCTAAAGGAGTTAGTGAAAGGTGTTAGGAAGCTTCCTAAAGGAGTTAAGGAAAGGTGTTAGGAGGCTTCCTAAAGGAGTTAGTGAAAGGTGTTAGGAGGCTTCCTAAAGGAGTTAAGGAAAGGTGTTAGGAGGCTTCCTAAAGGAGTTAGTGAAAGGTGTTAGGAGGCGTCCTAAAGGTGTTAAGGAAAGGTGTTAGGAAGCTTCCTAAAGGAGTTAAGGAAAGGTGTTAGGAGGCTTCCTAAAGGAGTTAGTGAAAAGTGTTAGGAGGCTTCCTAAAGGAGTTAGTGAAAGGTGTTAGGAAGCTTCCTAAAGGAGTTAAGGAAAGGTGTTAGGAGGCTTCCTAAAGGAGTTAGTGAAAGGTGTTAGGAAGCTTCCTAAAGGAGTTAAGGAAAGGTGTCAGGAGACTTCCTAAAGGAGTTAGTGAAAGGTGTCAGGAGACTTCCTAAAGGAGTTAGTGAAAGGCGATCACGGTGGTGTGGCAGTCGCACTTGCAAATTAGGCGGTTCAAGTTAGTGACGTCTGCCGTGGTGGAACTACAGGTTTCCTAAAATGGTCTACACAACAACGAAATTCCACAACACAACAACAAAAGAGTGCATGGAGCTCTGGACATCAAGATGGGGGGAAATGTAATATATGAGCCAGGAGAAGTGGCCGAGGCATTCAGTCATTACTTTGTAGATTCTGTGGCTAATATTGCAAGTTGTTTAGCACCTGAAACTTCAAACAGTATCATCGACTCTATGGATGAAATTCTACCTGTTCTCAGTTGAACGAGTGTCTCGGAGAGGGATGTTTAATAGTGTATCGATTCTCTGCGGCCATCTCCAACCAGACATTTTTGGTCTGGACACTATGATGCTTAAAGAGCTACGTACATCAGTCACTCATATTTATCTTGACATTCTTTGCTGTTATTTGGCAAATTGCAGTTTTTTTGGCAAAAAAAAAATGTTATTAGAGTATTCACTCTTTTCAAATTACGACAAGATTACGTTTCAGATATCTCACGTCCACATGATATGGTGCGTCCTAGCAGTTCATGTTACAAATGTGTAAAACACCAATGAAGTGATCTTAGAGCAGTAATGGTGACCAGCAGGCTGGCCTTGATGTTTCTTCTGGTCTTTTGCTCCTATTCGGGTGCTCTCTTCATCATCCTGAGGCAGAGACATGTGTCTCCCTCGAAGGGTAGATTGAGAAGCAGAGAGATTTGGTAGGAGAAGTTTCACCCAGGCTTGAATTTCGGACCCCTGTGGTGTTCAGGTCGGATTCGAGCATCCTCATTGGCCACTTCCGGGGTGTGGCTCGCTCCCCTGCTGTTTTATGGTACATGTAGATTTACAGTCCTCACTAAAGAGAGCAGTCGTCACTACAGAGCCAGTCTTCATTACAGAGAGCAGTCCTCACTACAGAGAGCAGTCCTCACCACAGAGAGCAGTCCTCACTACAGAGAGCAGTCGTCACTACAGAGAGCAGTCGTCACTACAGAGAGCAGTCCTCACCACAGAGAGCAGTCCTCACTACAGAGAGCAGTCGTCACTACAGAGAGCACTCCTCATTACAGAGCCAGTCCTCACTGCAGAGAGCAGTCCTCACCAAAGAGCCAGTCTTCATTACAGAGAGCAGTCCTCACCACAGAGCCAGTCCTCACTACAGA
The DNA here is from genome assembly GCF_963383615.2 of Lipophrys pholis. NCBI lineage: Eukaryota > Metazoa > Chordata > Actinopteri > Blenniiformes > Blenniidae > Lipophrys > Lipophrys pholis. Next base: position 31,314,673 of record NC_137631.1, on the reverse strand, counting down.
GAGCAGTCCTCACTACAGAGAGCAGTCCTCACCACAGAGAGCAGTACTCACCACAGAGCCAGTCTTCATTACAGAGAGCAGTCCTCACCACAGAGCCAGTCCTCACTACAGAGAGCAGTCCTCACTACAGAGAGCAGTCCTCACTACAGAGAGCAGCTCTCACTACAGAGAGCAGTCCTCACCACAGAGAGCAGTCCTCACTACAGAGAGCAGTCCTCACTACAGAGAGCAGTCCTCACCACAGAGCCAGTCCTCACTACAGAGCCAGTCCTCATTACAGAGAGCAGTCCTCACTACAGAGAGCAGTCCTCACTACAGAGAGCAGTCCCCATTACAGAGAGCAGTCCTCACTACAGAGAGCAGTCCTCATTACAGAGAGCAGTCCTCACTACAGAGCCAGTCCTCACTACAGAGCAGTCCTCACTACAGAGAGCAGCTCTCACTACAGAGCCAGTCCTCACTACAGAGCAGTCCTCACTACAGAGAGCAGCTCTCACTACAGAGAGCAGTCCTCACCACAGAGAGCAGTCCTCACTACAGAGAGCAGTCCTCACTACAGAGAGCAGTCCTCACCACAGAGAGCAGTCCTCACTACAGAGAGCAGTCCTCACAACAGAGAGCAGTCCTCATTACAGAGAGCAGTCCTCACCACAGAGCCAGTCCTCACTACAGAGAGCAGTCCTCACTACAGAGAGCAGTCCTCACTACAGAGCCAGTCTTCATTACAGAGAGCAGTCCTCACTACAGAGAGCAGTCCTCACTACAGAGCCAGTCTTCATTACAGAGAGCAGTTCTCACCACAGAGCCAGTCCTCACTACAGAGAGCAGTCCTCACTACAGAGCCAGTCTTCATTACAGAGAGCAGTTCTCACCACAGAGCCAGTCCTCACTACAGAGAGCAGTCCTCACCACAGAGAGCAGTCCTCACTACAGAGCCAGTCCTCATTACAGAGAGTAGTCCTCACCACAGAGAGCAGTCCTCACTACAGAGAGCAGTCCTCACCACAGAGCCAGTCTTCATTACAGAGAGCAGTCCTCACCACAGAGAGCAGTCCTCACTACAGAGAGCAGTCCTCACTACAGAGCCAGTCCTCATTACAGAGAGCGGTCCTCACCACAGAGAGCAGTCCTCACCACAGAGCCAGTCCTCACTACAGAGAGCAGTCCTCACCACAGAGAGCAGTCCTCACTACAGAGAGCAGTCCTCACCACAGAGAGCAGTCCTCAATACAAAGAGCAGTCCTCACTACAGAGAGCAGTCCTCACTACAGAGAGCAGTCCTCACCACAGAGCCAGTCATCATTACAGAGAGCAGTCCTCACGACAGAGAGCAGTCCTCACCACAGAGCCAGTCCTCACTACAGAGCCAGTCCTCATTACAGAGAGCAGTCCTCACCACAGAGAGCAGTCCTCACTACAGAGAGCAGTCCTCACGACAGAGAGCAGTCCTCACCACAGAGCCAGTCCTCACTACAGAGCCAGTCCTCATTACAGAGAGCAGTCCTCACGACAGAGAGCAGTCCTCACCACAGAGTCAGTCCTCACTACAGAGCCAGTCCTCATTACAGAGAGCAGTCCTCATTACAGAGAGCAGTCCTCACTACAGAGCCAGTTCTCACTATAGAGAGCAGTCCTCACTACAGAGCCAGTCCTCATTACAGAGAGCAGTCCTCACTACAGAGAGCAGTCCTCACTACAGAGAGCAGTCCCCATTACAGAGAGCAGTCCTCACTACAGAGAGCAGTCCTCATTACAGAGAGCAGTCCTCACTACAGAGAGCAGTCCTCACTACAGAGCCAGTCCTCACTACAGAGCAGTCCTCACTACAGAGCCAGTCTTCATTACAGAGAGCAGTTCTCACCACAGAGCCAGTCCTCACTACAGAGAGCAGTCCTCACTACAGAGAGCAGTCCTCATTACAGAGAGCAGTCCTCACTACAGAGAGCAGTCCTCACTACAGAGACAGTCTTCATTACAGAGAGCAGTCCTCATTACAGAGAGCAGTCCTCACTACAGAGACAGTCTTCATTACAGAGAGCAGTCCTCATTACAGAGAGCAGTCCTCACTACAGAGAGCAGTCCTCACTACAGAGACAGTCTTCATTACAGAGAGCAGTCCTCACTACAGAGCCAGTCCTCACTACAGAGAGCAGTCCTCACTACAGAGCAGTCCTCATTACAGAGCAGTCCTCACTACAGAGCGCACTCCTCACCACAGAGAGCAGTCCTCACTACAGAGAGCAGTACTCACCACAGAGCAGTCCTCACTACAGAGCCAGTCCTCACTACAGAGAACAGTCCTCACTACAGAGCAGTCCTCATTACAGAGCAGTCCTCACTACATAGAGCACTCCTCACCACAGAGAGCAGTCCTCATTACAGAGAGCAGTCCTCACCACAGAGAGCAGTCCTCATTACAGAGAGCAGTCCTCACCACAGAGCCAGTCCTCACTACAGAGAGCAGTCCTCACTACAGAGAGCGGTCCTCACCACAGAGAGCAGTCCTCACCACAGAGCCAGTCCTCACTACAGAGAGCAGTCCTCATTACAGAGAGCAGTCCTCACTACAGAGAGCAGCCCTCACTACAGAGCCAGTCTTCATTACAGAGAGCAGTCCTCATTACAGAGAGCAGTCCTCAATACAGAGAGCAGTCCTCATTACAGAGAGCAGTCCTCACTACAGAGAGCAGTCCTCACCACAGAGAGTAGTCCTCACCACAGAGAGCAGTCCTCACCACAGAGAGCAGTCCTCACTACAGAGCAGTCCTCACTACAGAGAGCAGTCCTCATTACAGAGAGCAGTCCTCATTACAGAGAGAAGTCCTCACCACAGAGAGCAGTCCTCACTACAGAGAGCAGTCCTCACTACAGAGAGCAATCGTCACTACAGAGAGCAGTCCTCACTACAGAGAGCAGTCCTCACTACAGAGAGCAGTCCTCACCACAGAGAGCAGTCCTCACTACAGAGAGCAGTACTCATTACAGAGAGCAGTCCTCACTACAGAGAGCAGTTCTCACTACAGAGCCAGTCTTCATTACAGAGAGCAGTCCTCATTACAGAGAGCAGTCCTCACCACAGAGAGCAGTCCTCACTACAGAGAGCAGTCCTCATTAAAGAGAGCAGTCCTCACCACAGAGAGCAGTCCTCACTACAGAGAGCAGTCCTCACCATAGAGCCAGTCCTCATTACAGAGAGCAGTCCTCATTACAGACAGCAGTCCTCATTACAGAGAGCAGTCCTCACTACAGAGCCAGTCCTCATTACAGAGAGCAGTCCTCATTACAGAGAGCAGTCCTCACTACAGAGAGCAGTCCTCACTACAGAGTCAGTCCTCACTACAGAGCAGTCCTCACCACAGAGCCAGTCCCCATTACAGAGAGAAGTCCTCACTACAGAGCCAGTCCTCACTACAGAGCAGTCCTCACTACAGAGCCAGTCCTCACTACAGAGAGCAGCTCTCACTACAGAGCAGTCCTCACTACAGAGAGCAGTCCTCATTACAGAGCAGTCCTCATTACAGAGAGCAGTCCTCACCACAGAGCAGTCCTCACTACAGAGAAAGTCCTCACTACAGAGAGCAGTCCTCACTACAGAGCCTGTCCTCACTAGAGAGCAGTCCTCACTACAGAGAGCAGTCCTCACTATTGAGCAGTCCTCACTACAGAGAGCAGTCCTCACTACAGAGCAGTCCTCACTACAGAGCCAGTCCTCACTACAGAGAGCAGTCCTCACTACAGAGCAGTCCTCATTACAGAGCAGTCCTCACTACAGAGCCTGTCCTCACTACAGAGAGCAGTCCTCACTACAGAGCAGTCCTCACTTCAGAGAGCAGTCCTCACTACAGAGCCTGTCCTCACTACAGAGCAGTCCTCACTACAGAGAGCAGTCCTCACTACAGAGCAGTCCTCACTACAGAGAGCAGTCCTCACTACAGAGCAGTCCTCACTACAGAGCCAGTCCTCACTACAGAGAGCAGTCCTCACTACAGAGCAGTCCTCATTACAGAGAGCAGTCCTCACTACAGAGCCTGTCCTCACTACAGAGCAGTCCTCACTACAGAGAGCAGTCCTCACTACAGAGCAGTCCTCACTACAGAGAGCAGTCCTCACTACAGAGCAGTCCTCACTACAGAGCCAGTCCTCACTACAGAGAGCAGTCCTCACTACAGAGCAGTCCTCATTACAGAGAGCAGTCCTCACTACAGAGCCAGTCCTCACCACAGAGAGCAGTCCTCACTACAGAGAGCAGTCCTCACTACAGAGCCTGTCCTCACTACAGAGCAGTCCTCACTACAGAGAGCAGTCCTCACTACAGAGCAGTCCTCACTACAGAGAGCAGTCCTCACTACAGAGAGCAGTCCTCACTACAGAGCAGTCCTCACTACAGAGCCTGTCCTCACTACAGAGAGCAGTCCTCACTACAGAGCAGTCCTCACTACAGAGCCAGTCCTCACTACAGAGAGCAGTCCTCACTACAGAGCAGTCCTCATTACAGAGCAGTCCTCACTACAGAGAGCAGTCCTCACTACAGAGCCTGTCCTCACTACAGAGCAGTCCTCACTACAGAGAGCAGTCCTCACTACAGAGCCAGTCCTCATTACAGAGAGCGGTCCTCACCACAGAGAGCAGTCCTCACCACAGAGCCAGTCCTCACTACAGAGAGCAGTCCTCATTACAGAGAGCACTCCTCTCCACAGAGAGCTGTCCTCACCACAGAGAGCAGTCCTCACTACAGAGAGCAGTCCTCATTACAGAGAGCGGTCCTCACCACAGACAGCAGTCCTCACCACAGAGCAGTTCTCACTACAGAGCAGTCCTCACTACAGAGCAGTCCTCACTACAGAGAGCAGCTCTCACTACAGAGCAGTCCTCACTACAGAGAGCAGTCCTAATTACAGAGCAGTCCTCACTACAGAGAGCAGTCCTCACCATAGAGCCAGTCCTCATTACAGAGAGCAGTCCTCATTACAGAGCCAGTCCTCACTACAGAGAGCAGTCCTCACTACAGAGAGCAGTCCTCACTACAGAGAGCAGTCCTAATTACAGAGCAGTCCTCATTACAGAGAGCAGTCCTCACTACAGAGCCAGATCTCACTACAGAGAGCAGTCCTCACTACAGAGCCAGGCCTCATTACAGAGAGCAGTCCTCACCACAGAGCAGTCCTCACTACAGAGAGCAGTCCTCACTACAGAGAGCAGTCCTCACTACAGAGTGTTGGAGCCAAAATCCTTTGTTCACTCACCCTCATGAGGAAGGGGGGGGGGGCGAGGAGGGGGGTGAGCCACGTTTCTTTGAGAACAAAGAAACCATGTGCTCAACCCTGGAAAATTCGCCATTGATCACATGACCCCCCCCTGGGGGGCCCCCGGGTCCCCCCTCCTCTAGCTGCGGCACTGCAGCTCGACGGCAGGGGGACCCAAAATCCCGTCATCACCGGGTCACCGGCCCGGTGACGCGCAAGCCAACCCCGCGTGGATTGGCTGAACCACGGCCAACGCCGCGGGGAGCCCGGAAGACATCATAACGGTATAAATTCAGGCCCGGGAAGAGATCCAGCCTCTTCCAAAACGAAATCGCGTCAACCCAGACGCACCTTTTCGTAAGGAGACAAAGCGCCTCGTGTTAACGCACCTGGACCGGGCCTGAATTTTCTTCACCTCGCTGGACGAGCTCAAGAAAAGCGGGAATTCCCTTTATTTTTGGTTTCCCCTTCTTTTTTTCTTCCCTTTTTTCGTTTGCATCCTCCGGACCCCGAGCGCGCGCTGCAACCGCACGCTCGTCTGCAGACCGACCTGAGCATCGCTTCTTCACTCCCCCCCTCATCGCAAGAAGCTGCTGATCGCCCCTCGGATCACACTACGGGTTTCCCCTCCGTAGTCCACGTCAGGTCTCTATTTTCTGGGACGCCAGAGAACCGCCCGCGGCCACAAATCGACGGATTTCACCTGGCCACGGAAGCACGTTTCCCCCTCGTCCAACCAAGTAAGGCTTAGAGTCTGGGCAGGAATTAGAATAACGTGATATTATTATTGCTGTGTGTTTATTGTTGGTACTTGTAACTTTGGGACGCCGATCCCTGTTTCTGAGTACTTTTGTGTCTACGCGTGGACGGCCATCCACGCGAATCATCGCACGCACGCGCGAGCCTCCTCATCCTCAGCTCACGCTTCTGCTCCCAGAGTCCATATCTGCCTGAACAGCCGTTTTTGGACTCTGTACGTGTAAGCTGAGGCGGTCGCGTCAGTGTACACAGTCAGACACCCCCTCCTCTCTCCTCTCTCTCTCTCCTCTTCTCCTCTGTTTCCCTGTTCACTAACCAGCGCACGGTACGGCCGCCGCTGCCTCCAAGCGCCTCCTTTCAGTGCGTCCCTGGGACCGTGTGTAGTTCACTGCGGCTCGGATTTCTCGGCCACAAGGAATCCGGCGCGCTCCCGACGGCTACGGCCCGTGCGGAGCTCAGTGACGTCACGCTATCCCAGGCAGAGCACGCCGAGCGCCTCTGGTGACCGGGTGGGTAATCACATCGATTTCCTCGCCGGGTCGCCGAGCCGTTTGGCGCCCTCTGGTAGTCGCGTGGGTAATTGCAACCGCTCGTACCGCCATCTGGTGGTTGCATTAAGTCATCACAACTGCCCCGCGCGCCGACGCGCACCTAGTGGCCAGATCGGGTGATTACACCGGACCGCCGACGTCTACCTCCCTCTGGTGGACGTTCGTGGTCATTACCCTCTCACCAAGTCACGCCCCTTTCGCTCCACAAACCCGCACACACACACACACACATCGCTCCCCACACTCGAACACACACACACCCACTCACACACATCGCTCCCCCACACTCGAACACACACACACACACACACACACACTCACACACACACACACTTTATTAGCTGGCTTTGTTTTGTATTGTGTTGTTTTATGAGATCTTGCTTGATGTTTATTGATTAGATGTGATTCATAGATTGATGATTTAGGAATAGACGTTTGTTAATAAACACTTAATAGTTGAATTGAACGATTCTTGGTGGTTTTTGTGTGCTTTTCAGCGACAACTGCTGGTTGTAACAGTCAGTGCTCGGATTTACAGCCTTCCTTTCCTGCTTCAGTTAAATTGCGATTATCATTTCAATCAGAAATAATAATTTAAACATTTTAATTGAACTTTCTTTTTTAAGACTGATGTTTCGTTTAAGACCCTAACTTCAGCTGGTGCCCCGACTTTGATTAAGTAACGGTAATATTCAATTGATTAATAGTTTGAATGGTTTAAATCAATTTCAATGATTTTAACGCTTTGGGTAATTTAACACACCTAGGAGGCGTTGGCGAATGAATGCAGGTTTTCCACGGGAATAACCCGCATTGCTTTTAAATAATTTTAAGTGTTTCATCGCATTTTCTGTGGTTAATTACCCGCACTATTATTGATTGATCTGTTACCCAGTTAACCTAATCACAACTTGAATTGTCTCTAAGCTATTGTTCATTTATTTTTGTTGCAGATAGATAATTTGTATGCTTTATTAATTAATAAATTAGTCAATTTATTCAATTAATACTCAAGAGTGCTTTTAATCATTTTTAAGTGGTTTTCGTGCATCTCAGCATCCAATTATCCAGTATTATTAATTCATAAAGCGCAAGTTTATCCAATTAATAATCCTAACTGCATTTAATTCAATTTCAATGGTTTAGCTCATTCAAATAACTCATTGTATTTAATTAGTAAACCCCGACTTTACTTAATTAATTCCAACTCCTCCTTGATTACTCCCGATTGTTATTAGATAAATAACCAAACTTGTTTGATTAACAATCCATTCTAAATTACTTGCAGATCACCTTCGGTGGTCCACTCCACCGAAGTAATTCAGCCTCCCCTCAGTTATTGACTTACAAATCGCAGGTTTGTTTCATTGATAACTTGAATCATAGGTTGCTCTCCGTAATTTAATCATCACTCGTAATCAAGTACCGTTGTTCATTGATAGGTCAATAGCCATTTGTGACGCCTTCGCAGCTTGAGCTTTTCCCCGGTTACTCCAGCGAGTCGCCTCCTGTGGGTCCACAGGCGCTTCGGTAGGTCACGCCACTGACCCGCAGTTGTCAACAAAGGAGTGACCCGTCACGCCTGTTGACCGGTCGTGCCACTGGTGGACCGCCTTCGCGATTGGACCCCGTGGAGGTTCCTCCCGTCAGGCGACCCTTTTTAGCTCAAAGCTGTTGGCCGATAACTGACTATTTACTCCAATCAACCTTTATAGCTTTGCATAACTTACACTTGGTACATTACCTTAGTAATCTATTACTCCAGTAATCCATTACTTTGGTGGCCTACCGCCAGTGATCAGTAATTGTCAACCCGTAAATAACAATTTACTTCTGTTTGGCGATTCGTTTATATGTAAATTACCTCTGACAGGGTAGAACCTTCCGGTAGCCTACCACTAGGGTAATTTGCATATTCTGATCACACGCTGACCCCAACATAATGGTGCCCCGTGTGAGGCTGTTGTAAACCAGCATTGTTACGAATAACTGCACAAAATAATCCTGAATCGTTCACTTAAGGTGTAGCCGTTAACTTTATTCTCCCAGAATTGGTTTTCAAGATACACTTTTTCAGCACTGTCGAACAAAGTCACTTGTGGTGTGAAATCAGTTGTGAAGTGGTTAGTGCCTTGCTTTCCCTGCATTCTACGCATGATTAACACGCTGTGTTAAGATTTCTGACTACGATTAATAGACACTAACAATATTGCTCGCCAAGGTGTTAGACGCATCTGACTAACTTGGATAGGGTGCAGCTCGAGCAATTAACGAAACCGAGAGGTTTGTAAGACACAGGTACAGCCGTTACCTGTGCAGTAGCAAAGCTAATTTGCCGTTAACCACAGCTAACGTTGTTGACTTCGGGCGTAAATCTCAACCACTCAATGGAGGGTAAGAGTTCCCGGGCACAGGGAGCCGAGGCTCCGCCGGTGCTAACTGAGCCGGCCATACGAGACGTGGTGTCCCACCTCGTCCGTCTCTCCTTGGAGGAGAAAGCAAATCTCGAACGCTACAGCGTTGAGATTTGCGAAGAAAAGATCCGAGAGCTGGTAAGTTTTGTCAACAACCCAGGGGACAAGCCGGCACGTACAGTGCCGGACGTCCTGGGCCAGATCAGCCTGCTCTACCAGCGTAGAGCAGAGCTACAGTCAAAGGAGGCGGAGGAGCGTACGGATCGGCTGCGTCTGGACAACCAGAGGCTATCCAAGGACAACGCTCGCCTCCGACAGGAGCTGGACGCCTCCAAGGACGAGGATCAGCCTTCAGAGCCCGAGAAGCAACGGGCTCTGCCTCCTCATAAGGAGACGAAGGTCGATGAGTGCACACTAGAGAGTGAGCCTCAGATCCAGGAGTTAAAGGAAAACCTAGAAGAAGCTCAGTCGCTAATCGCGATGGGCATGGAGAGGGAAGAAAATCTCCGACACCAGCTTTACACTGCCACCCTAGGTGCGCAACGTGACCCTAATTGGGGTCGTCGTAATCTGGCTTCGCCAGAGAGGTCTGGCACTATCGACTCCTCATGCGCCACAACGCAGAGGTATGACGCCTCATATAGCTTAGATGGTGATTCTTTTCAGCCCACGCGCAGCCGCAGCACGGTGCGCTTCGACGACTCCGCCACTCCTTCCCATCTGCAGCCCCCACGCGACGCTAGCAGTCGGGAGCAGGGGTCCAGGAGGGTGCCTCTACACCCCAGTAGACCTCCCTTGTATGGCCCTAGCGGCCCCGACCCGCGTCAGACAGCAGTCCACGGGGAACTGTCGTCAGAGGACTCTGACGGCCCCAGTCCCGTGAGGGGGTGGGATGTCCGGACCCGCCAGCTCGAATCCCTCGCAAAGGACATCGAACGCTTTGACCCGAGCAACAAGGACGCGAGTATCGAGGACTACCTCCGTGAGGTTGAACGCTGCCTCCTCGACATCGCACGTCCTTCCATGCGGGAGAAGCTAAAGCTTCTCTGGAAAACAACGTCCAGAACAGTCCATGTTTTCATGGAATCCCTGCCGCCAGACACCCGAGACCGGTACTCCACCCTCTGCCAGGCTCTCCGGGAAGAGTATTCATTGTACAATGACCCTGCTTCGGCAACGTTTGGTGCATTCGCGATCACCCAACGGAAGTCTGAACCTCCAAAGGAGTATTACAGGCGCCTACGAGTGGCCTACTTCCAAGGCCGCAATGCACCGGGGTTGGAGGAAGATCACGCCTTCAAGTCTCTGTTTGTCAACAACCTCCACGACAGTGGGAGGTTCGATGTGGCTCTATTTTGCAGGACCGCCAAACCCACCATGAAGGAACTGCGCCAGCACGCGCAGATGGTGTGGGAATTGCGTCAATGCCCGGGTAAGAAGCCTGACATTGACCAGAGGGTCCTGGAAATGGAGCCAAGGGAAAACACGGATTTGAGGCTTGAGGGCGATGAGTTGCCGACACCCAGAACGAATGCTGGAGGAGGGTCTGGTACACCCTCTCCGTCTGAGCAGAAAGGCGCACAACAGAATCAAAAGGGTGGAAAATGGGCCAGGTCAGAACAAAACTTCCAACCGAAGAAAGGGCCCGACCCGAATTCAAAGTGGAAAATGAAAGGTTCGGAAAGGGACCACGGTCGCTACAGAGCTGACCAGTTAAAGACTGAGCTACAGCAGTGGGTTCAAACCTGCATCAAAGAGGCTGTACAGAACTTGGACCTGTCCAACCAAAGGGGGCGCCACCCCCCCTCAAGGGGACGGGGACGTAGGCCCCCTCCCTCCTGACTAGAGCGGCGGCCCCGACCCACCACAAACAAGGTTTACCTTGTCGGGTGGGGGGGAGAAACAGGTGAGGCGGGAGAACGTTCAAGAACGACAGCTTCCCAGTCCACCGATTTGCCGTTCCTGACTTTCTTAGGCAATCTCGTGCACCGAGAGAACGCCAACCGCATCTACACATCCGTGGTGGTGGGAGGATGTGTAAACGCCCTCGCGCTGTTAGATTCCGGGTCCGAAATAAGCCTAATGTGTTCAGCCACCTTCGCCGAGCTTGCGAGAGCTCTGCTGTCTCTTGGAAAGCCACTGCAGGTCGAAGCTTGCAGCATTAACATCAGAAGCTTCACTCAGGACACTTCACCCATCACCCAACGCGTCTGGGTGGATGTCACTTTCCAAGAGATGTCTTTGGTGCATCCCATCTATGTCACCACGCTGGACACAGAACCATTACTCATTGGCCAAGATCTCCTTAACCGATTAGCCCCACTGATCGATTGCCGTCGCGGGTACCTTTGGGCCCAAGTACGCAACCCGACTCGAATCGGTCCAGACATGGACCCTCCCTCTTCTGACAGCATGAACGCTGCCATCGAGTCCAGAAGTTCTAATCCCATGTGTACGCCTTCCAAAGAATCTGGCTCAAACACCCCTCTTGTCATGCTCCCTGACGGCCAGCAGTCGCGGCAGTCTAGGAGCTATCAGTCTCTGAGAGAGCATCCATCATTCCTATGCGCACTGGCGAACGATGGATCTCCACTATACAATCCCCACATCGTGGGGGGGGTACACCTGAATGGGACCTTGGTCCCAGAGACACTCTTGGCTCTGTGGTCAGAGAAATCTGCCATTGATGCCGATCTTCTAAAGGATCTGTGCCAACACAACGCACTCCTTGTCCAAGTGCAGCACAGCCATCGCCTGCTTGCTGCAGGGTCGCCGCAGACACTAATCAAAGCAACTGGTGTATGTGCCCTCTCCGTGCAGATAGGGCAGAAGAAAGCCATGCACTATATGAGTGTCGTCCCGCAGCTCCGCCCTCCTTGTCACATAGGAGCGGATCTCCTTGTCAGGCTTGGAGTCCAGCTGGACGCCGTGAACCAGGTTTTGTGGTCACTGGCGAGCGCGGACACGCAGCATCTGACGACCGAGCCGGAGCAAATGGCATCCGGTCAGACGATCCCGCAGGCGTGTCACGCTGCTAGTGAGTTGGAAGCCACAATTCCAGCACGGACAGCCGGGTTCCCAATCCGTCTCGCACTGCTCAAGGGGCAGAGGATGCTTGGCCCACAAGCATTCTTTCAACCCTTGCCGTGCTTTTCTGACCTTTGCCTGACAATTTGTGGCACACCCCTTCTAGAGCTAACCAACCGCTCAGCCTACCTGCTAGTCCAGAACCTGACCCACAATCCGGTTCAGGTGAATGCGGGAAAACCACTAGGCGTCTTGGTCGACAGCTCATTTCACGACTTCGAGCTCAGGGTGCCCGTCATTGGCGACCTACCTCCATCCCTCATCAGGGACGAGACACTCGACAAGGTGTTGTACACGTTCCCCACCCGCATGATCACCATTGCTCGTCACGAAGCCCTCGCACAGGAGGCAATCTGTGGTTCAACCCTCAGCACCGAAGGTGACATGATAGTGTACGCGCTGGCGACTCAACCAGAAAGTGCTGAGAACCCCGGTGGGCAGCCAGGGTCTGCACCGGAGGAACCGTACTCTGGTTTTGAGTCAGAGATTGAGCAGCAACTTGAAAAAGCAGATGCTCTCACGACACGGGAACAACGAGAAGCACTCAGAAATGTTTTCCGCGAATTTCAAGCGATCTTTGCTAGGGATGCACATGATTGTGGGGTTACAGACCTTCACCTAGTGCGCATTCCTACCGACCCAATGGCGCCACCATCCTTCGTACGCCAGTACAGAATCCCGCTGGCTGCCTATGAATCCATCCAGGAGATCCTTGACAAACTGCGAGAGAAGAACATTATCCGAGAGTGCAACTCGACGTACAACTCGCCAATCTGGCCAGTATTAAAACCCACTGGTAAATGGCGGCTTACCATCGACTATCGCCCGCTGAACAAACAGGTTCCTCTTTCTCGCTGGCCCATGATCCACCTGGATCAGGAGCTGGCCAAAGTAAAAGGTGCTCGTTTCTTTTCCACAGTCGACGTGGCAAATGGATTTTGGACCATGAAAGTGGATCCATCTGACCAGTACAAACTTGCTTTTTCCTTTGGCAACCGCCAGTACACCTGGAACCGGTGCCCATTCGGCTACTCAAACTCACCATCTGAGTTCAACATCTTCCTCCACAAAGCGATGAGTGACGCCGCCGCCCGAGGCAACCTCATCTATGTGGATGACATCCTCATGAGAAGCTGCACCTTTGAGGAGCATTTAGCCGAGATAAGACACGTCTTGAACCAGCTCCTGGCGGCAGGCGCCAAACTGGCACTTCGCAAAGGTCAGTGGTGCCGTACCAGGGTTGAATACGTGGGGTTAACAGTTGGCGCTGACGGAATCGAACCCCAAGCGGGGAGGATTCGCGCCATCCAAGACATCAAAGCCCCAACTAATGTGTCAGAACTGAGGAGCTTTCTTGGGGTCTGCAACTACTCCCGTCAATTCATCGAGGATTATGCGGACATTGCCAGACCCCTCACAGAACTCCTCCGCAAAGACAAGGCCTTTGAGTGGGGAGCCCCCCAAGAACAATCCTTCCGCCTCATGAAGGAGAAACTCTGCGTGGCACCCTGTCTGGCGTACCCAGATAAGGACAAAGAGTTCCTCCTTGAGGCAGGGTTCTCTGCTCAATGCCTGAGCGCGGCTCTGGCACAGAAGTACGACACAGACAAGAGAGTCGTGGCCTACGCCAGCCGACCTCTTAGCAGTGTAGAGATTAAGTTCTCCGACTGTGAGAAATCTCTCCTCGCCACCGTCTGGGCTGTGGAGCACTTCCGCAGCTACATTGGGGGTCAGAAGGTGACAATCGAAACCTGCCATCAACCAGTCTCTTTCCTGAACAGCCAACGTCTCAGGGAAGGACGCGTGTCCAACAGCCGCATCGCGGCCTGGATGATGGCACTCCAAGGTTATGACATCGAGGTTAAATACGCACAAAACCACAAAATGGCTTTGGGCCAAGGTCTGGCTGCGTGCCAACATTGTGACTGTGAGGGACAGTCCAACATCCAACCTCTCCTGGTCAAGACACAGACCCTCCCTTCCAATCATCATTACCATGATGAAAACATCTGTGACGGCATGCCGAAAGTCTATGTCGATGGTTGCTCTTTCCACCACGACAGCCAAATGAGGGCAGGCGTGGGCATTGTTTGGGTCGGCAGAAGCGAGGTGCCTGATCACTTCCAGCTGGGTCCGAAAACCAGTCAGTACGCCGAAATCGCAGCAGCAGGCATCGGCTCGCTGTTCTCGATTGGCCTCTCCGCAGCCAACTCGGTCAGCCTGAAGGCCCTTCAGAGACATGTCGGGGAACTCGAAGAAGAAATGCCGGAAATCCAACAGAGACTCCTAATACAGAGTGAACAGTTACAAGGCTTGACCAAAACGGTTCAGGGAACCATACTCACTGTAAACTTGCATTCTGCTTTAATCAATAACACCTTGCATGCCTTAACAACCTTGTCAAGTATCGTCAGTGAGGACATAACGTATGTGCGAATAGTCAGGGATCTTATGCAAGATCTCCTTAGAGAAGTCAGTTCCTCCGTGAGTAGCCTCAGTACCGGGAAGATCCCCACGTACTTAGTTCCACTAACACTGGTTGAACAGATTCTCAAGACCACTACCACCACTGTTGTACAACCTTCACAGGTACATCTGGCATATAGTCTCGGCAGTGCTATTCCGATCTCTGTGAACCCACAGAACCTAGAGTTAGGATTTATCCTAAACCTACCAATCATTGAAAAGCAGAATGTGTACCGTTTAAAAACCGTATTGAATGTGGGATTCTGGGAGGGTAACACACACGTACACCTCCGAACGCCACCCACACTCGCCTACCACGACGACAACCCCTCACTCTACCTGGTCCCCAATCTCAGCATGTGCACAAACACCAAAGACATTCACTGGATCTGTCCCAGCAACCCTTTCATTAGAGATGTCACCAACTATCTATGTGGGCTGAGGGCAGACGCCCCGGAGCAGAAATGTCAAGGTAGTTTGTCCATCAAAGATGAAGGAACCGAGACCAGAGTAGAGAGAGCAGGTAGTCGATGGCTCGTCAACACACCTCATTCTGAAGCGACCATGTCCTACGACCGCCATGATATAGCCACCAAGCTCACCCTGCCCAATCAAACAATATTCCTCAATGTCCCACCAGGGGCTACAGTACACATTGACGACATAATCCTCCATCATCTCGATGCCGACCGACACGAGGTGGAGATTGAGATGATGGATGCATTCGTCGGGCACAATTTCACAATTGATGCCACCCTCCAAAGCCAGCTTCTGGCTGAGGGAACCAAATTGATTAAATTCAATTTAAAGCCCACAGGGCTCTCAGCCACTTTCCCTAGGCGGGCAGGTGGACACCCATACCAAGACCATCCCATCAGCATGGCAGCGCTCGGAATGTTGCTCAGTGGCTGGATCATCACGGCCGTAGTGGCGTACGCGATGTACAAGTACATCCAGAAACTACAGGCCCGACTGGATTCCCTGACCCTGGTCTCGCCACGTTTTGTGGGCCCATCCACAAACACACAATAGGCCAGCCCTCACCCAACCAAGAGGTGAAGGCACGGCCTACTAACCCTTTTCCTAACCACCCGTTCCCTTCCTATTTCTCACTCTCCTGTCCCTTTCCTACCTCTTTCATGTTCACTGGTGACGACCCTTAAGAAATGAAATGTATGTGTGCTTAGATAGTTAGAATAGAAATAGTAAGTCTGCCCAGACTAGCCTTAGCCTGCCCAGACTAGCCCAGCCTGCTCAGGAAATAACCTCACATGTGAACTGGTGGACAGAGAAGGACAGTATGTTTCACAGGACATGGGGACGTTCACAGATTCTATGGATTGTTCGGCCCAGGTTTGCTCCAAAGACTGTGACCTGCATCCCACTCTTCGGAACAAAGGGGGGATGTTGGAGCCAAAATCCTTTGTTCACTCACCCTCATGAGGAAGGGGGGGGGGGCGAGGAGGGGGGTGAGCCACGTTTCTTTGAGAACAAAGAAACCATGTGCTCAACCCTGGAAAATTCGCCATTGATCACATGACCCCCCCCTGGGGGGCCCCCGGGTCCCCCCTCCTCTAGCTGCGGCACTGCAGCTCGACGGCAGGGGGACCCAAAATCCCGTCATCACCGGGTCACCGGCCCGGTGACGCGCAAGCCAACCCCGCGTGGATTGGCTGAACCACGGCCAACGCCGCGGGGAGCCCGGAAGACATCATAACGGTATAAATTCAGGCCCGGGAAGAGATCCAGCCTCTTCCAAAACGAAATCGCGTCAACCCAGACGCACCTTTTCGTAAGGAGACAAAGCGCCTCGTGTTAACGCACCTGGACCGGGCCTGAATTTTCTTCACCTCGCTGGACGAGCTCAAGAAAAGCGGGAATTCCCTTTATTTTTGGTTTCCCCTTCTTTTTTTCTTCCCTTTTTTCGTTTGCATCCTCCGGACCCCGAGCGCGCGCTGCAACCGCACGCTCGTCTGCAGACCGACCTGAGCATCGCTTCTTCACTCCCCCCCTCATCGCAAGAAGCTGCTGATCGCCCCTCGGATCACACTACGGGTTTCCCCTCCGTAGTCCACGTCAGGTCTCTATTTTCTGGGACGCCAGAGAACCGCCCGCGGCCACAAATCGACGGATTTCACCTGGCCACGGAAGCACGTTTCCCCCTCGTCCAACCAAGTAAGGCTTAGAGTCTGGGCAGGAATTAGAATAACGTGATATTATTATTGCTGTGTGTTTATTGTTGGTACTTGTAACTTTGGGACGCCGATCCCTGTTTCTGAGTACTTTTGTGTCTACGCGTGGACGGCCATCCACGCGAATCATCGCACGCACGCGCGAGCCTCCTCATCCTCAGCTCACGCTTCTGCTCCCAGAGTCCATATCTGCCTGAACAGCCGTTTTTGGACTCTGTACGTGTAAGCTGAGGCGGTCGCGTCAGTGTACACAGTCAGACACCCCCTCCTCTCTCCTCTCTCTCTCTCCTCTTCTCCTCTGTTTCCCTGTTCACTAACCAGCGCACGGTACGGCCGCCGCTGCCTCCAAGCGCCTCCTTTCAGTGCGTCCCTGGGACCGTGTGTAGTTCACTGCGGCTCGGATTTCTCGGCCACAAGGAATCCGGCGCGCTCCCGACGGCTACGGCCCGTGCGGAGCTCAGTGACGTCACGCTATCCCAGGCAGAGCACGCCGAGCGCCTCTGGTGACCGGGTGGGTAATCACATCGATTTCCTCGCCGGGTCGCCGAGCCGTTTGGCGCCCTCTGGTAGTCGCGTGGGTAATTGCAACCGCTCGTACCGCCATCTGGTGGTTGCATTAAGTCATCACAACTGCCCCGCGCGCCGACGCGCACCTAGTGGCCAGATCGGGTGATTACACCGGACCGCCGACGTCTACCTCCCTCTGGTGGACGTTCGTGGTCATTACCCTCTCACCAAGTCACGCCCCTTTCGCTCCACAAACCCGCACACACACACACACACATCGCTCCCCACACTCGAACACACACACACCCACTCACACACATCGCTCCCCCACACTCGAACACACACACACACACACACACACACTCACACACACACACACTTTATTAGCTGGCTTTGTTTTGTATTGTGTTGTTTTATGAGATCTTGCTTGATGTTTATTGATTAGATGTGATTCATAGATTGATGATTTAGGAATAGACGTTTGTTAATAAACACTTAATAGTTGAATTGAACGATTCTTGGTGGTTTTTGTGTGCTTTTCAGCGACAACTGCTGGTTGTAACAGTCAGTGCTCGGATTTACAGCCTTCCTTTCCTGCTTCAGTTAAATTGCGATTATCATTTCAATCAGAAATAATAATTTAAACATTTTAATTGAACTTTCTTTTTTAAGACTGATGTTTCGTTTAAGACCCTAACTTCAGCTGGTGCCCCGACTTTGATTAAGTAACGGTAATATTCAATTGATTAATAGTTTGAATGGTTTAAATCAATTTCAATGATTTTAACGCTTTGGGTAATTTAACACACCTAGGAGGCGTTGGCGAATGAATGCAGGTTTTCCACGGGAATAACCCGCATTGCTTTTAAATAATTTTAAGTGTTTCATCGCATTTTCTGTGGTTAATTACCCGCACTATTATTGATTGATCTGTTACCCAGTTAACCTAATCACAACTTGAATTGTCTCTAAGCTATTGTTCATTTATTTTTGTTGCAGATAGATAATTTGTATGCTTTATTAATTAATAAATTAGTCAATTTATTCAATTAATACTCAAGAGTGCTTTTAATCATTTTTAAGTGGTTTTCGTGCATCTCAGCATCCAATTATCCAGTATTATTAATTCATAAAGCGCAAGTTTATCCAATTAATAATCCTAACTGCATTTAATTCAATTTCAATGGTTTAGCTCATTCAAATAACTCATTGTATTTAATTAGTAAACCCCGACTTTACTTAATTAATTCCAACTCCTCCTTGATTACTCCCGATTGTTATTAGATAAATAACCAAACTTGTTTGATTAACAATCCATTCTAAATTACTTGCAGATCACCTTCGGTGGTCCACTCCACCGAAGTAATTCAGCCTCCCCTCAGTTATTGACTTACAAATCGCAGGTTTGTTTCATTGATAACTTGAATCATAGGTTGCTCTCCGTAATTTAATCATCACTCGTAATCAAGTACCGTTGTTCATTGATAGGTCAATAGCCATTTGTGACGCCTTCGCAGCTTGAGCTTTTCCCCGGTTACTCCAGCGAGTCGCCTCCTGTGGGTCCACAGGCGCTTCGGTAGGTCACGCCACTGACCCGCAGTTGTCAACAAAGGAGTGACCCGTCACGCCTGTTGACCGGTCGTGCCACTGGTGGACCGCCTTCGCGATTGGACCCCGTGGAGGTTCCTCCCGTCAGGCGACCCTTTTTAGCTCAAAGCTGTTGGCCGATAACTGACTATTTACTCCAATCAACCTTTATAGCTTTGCATAACTTACACTTGGTACATTACCTTAGTAATCTATTACTCCAGTAATCCATTACTTTGGTGGCCTACCGCCAGTGATCAGTAATTGTCAACCCGTAAATAACAATTTACTTCTGTTTGGCGATTCGTTTATATGTAAATTACCTCTGACAGGGTAGAACCTTCCGGTAGCCTACCACTAGGGTAATTTGCATATTCTGATCACACGCTGACCCCAACAGAGCCAGTCTTCATTACAGAGAGCAGTCCTCACCACAGAGAGCAGTCCTCACTACAGAGCCAGTCCTCACTACAGAGAGCAGTCCTCACCACAGAGAGCAGTCCTCACTACAGAGCCAGTCCTCACTACAGAGAGCAGTCCTCACCACAGAGAGCAGTCCTCACTACAGAGCCAGTCCTCATTACAGAGAGCGGTCCTCACCACAGAGAGCAGTCCTCACCACAGAGCCAGTCCTCACTACAGAGAGCAGTCCTCATTACAGAGAGCAGTCCTCACTACAGAGAGCAGTCCTCACTACAGAGCCAGTCTTCATTACAGAGAGCAGTCCTCATTACAGAGAGCAGTCCTCACTACAGAGAGCAGTCCTCATTACAGAGCCAGTCCTCACTACAGAGAGCAGTCCTCACTACAGAGAGCAGTCCTCACCACAGAGAGCAGTCCTCACTACAGAGAGCAGTCCTCACTACAGAGCCAGTCCTCACTACAGAGAGCAGTCCTCATTACAGAGAGCAGTCCTCACTACAGAGAGCAGTCCTCACTACAGAGCCAGTCTTCATTACAGAGAGCAGTCCTCATTACAGAGAGCAGTCCTCACCACAGAGAGCAGTCCTCACTACAGAGAGCAGTCCTCACTACAGAGAGCAGTCCTCACCACAGAGCCAGTCCTCATTACAGAGAGCAGTCCTCATTACAGAGCCAGTCCTCACTACAGAGAGCAGTCCTCACCACAGAGAGCAGTCCTCACTACAGAGAGCAGTCCTCACTACAGAGAGCAGTCCTCACCACAGAGCCAGTCCTCATTACAGAGAGCAGTCCTCATTACAGAGCCAGTTCTCACTACAGAGAGCAGTCCTCACTACAGAGAGCAGTCCTCATTACAGAGCAGTCCTCACCACAGAGAGCAGTCCTCACTACAGAGCCAGTCCTCACTACAGAGAGCAGTCCTCAC
Organism: Lipophrys pholis; assembly: GCF_963383615.2. Lineage (NCBI taxonomy): Eukaryota > Metazoa > Chordata > Actinopteri > Blenniiformes > Blenniidae > Lipophrys > Lipophrys pholis. The sequence continues at coordinate 31,294,519 of NC_137631.1, read as the reverse complement.
TACAGAGCAGTCCTCACTACAGAGCAGTCCTCACTACAGAGAGCACTCCTCACCACAGAGAGCAGTCCTCACCACAGGGAGCACTCCTCACCACAGAGAGCAGTCCTCACTACGGAGAGCAGTCCTCACCACAGAGAGCACTCCTCACCACAGAGAGCAGTCCTCACTACAGAGCCAGTCCTCATTACAGAGAGCAGTCCTCACTACAGAGCAGTCCTCATTACAGAGCAGTCCTCACCACAGGGAGCACTCCTCACCACAGAGAGCAGTCCTCACCACAGAGAGCACTCCTCACCACAGAGCCAGTCCTCACTACAGAGAGCAGTCCTCATTACAGAGAGCAGTCCTCATTACAGAGAGCAGTCCTCACTACAGAGAGCAGTCCTCACCACAGAGAGCAGTCCTCACTACAGAGAGCAGTCCTCACTACAGAGAGCAGTCCTCACTTCAGAGCCAGTCCTCATTACAGAGAGCAGTCCTCATTACAGAGCCAGTCCTCATTACAGAGAGCAGTCCTCACCACGGAGCAGTCCTCACTACAGAGAGCAGTCCTCACTACAGAGAGCAGTCCTCACTACAGAGCCAGTCCTCACCACAGAGAGCAGTCCTCACCACAGAGAGCAGTCCTCACTACAGAGCCAGTCCTCACTACAGAGAGCAGTCCTCACCACAGAGAGCAGTCCTCACTACAGAGCCAGTCCTCACTACAGAGAGCAGTCCTCACTACAGAGAGCAGTCCTCACTTCAGAGAGCAGTCCTCACCAGAGAAAAGAGTCCTCACTACAGAGAGCAGTCCTCACCACAGAGAGCAGTCCTCACCACAGAGAGCAGTCCTCACTACAGAGCCAGTCCTCATTACAGAGAGCGGTCCTCACCACAGAGAGCAGTCCTCACCACAGAGCCAGTCCTCACTACAGAGAGCAGTCCTCATTACAGAGAGCAGTCCTCACTACAGAGAGCAGTCCTCACTACAGAGCCAGTTTTCATTACAGAGAGCAGTCCTCACCACAGAGAGCAGTCCTCACCACAGAGAGCAGTCCTCACTACAGAGAGCAGTCCTCACCACAGAGAGCAGTCCTCATTACAGAGAGCAGTCCTCACCACAGAGAGCAGTCTTCATTACAGAGAGCAGTCTTCACTACAGAGCCAGTCTTCATTACAGAGAGCAGTCCTCACCACAGAGAGCAGTCCTCATTACAGAGAGCAGTCCTCACCACAGAGAGCAGTCTTCATTACAGAGAGCAGTCTTCACTACAGAGAGCAATCGTCACTACAGAGAGCAGTCCTCACCACAGAGAGCAGTCCTCACTACAGAGAGCAGTCCTCACTACAGAGAGCAGTCCTCACCATAGAGCCAGTCCTCATTATAGAGAGCAGTCCTCACTACAGAGCCAGTCCTCACTACAGAGAGCAGTCCTCACTACAGAGTCAGTCCTCACTACAGAGCAGTCCTCACTACAGAGAGCAGTCCTCACTACAGAGCAGTCCTCACTACAGAGCCAGTCCTCACTACAGAGAGCAGTCCTCACTACAGAGAGCAGTCCTCACTACAGAGAGCACTCCTCACCACAGAGAGCAGTCCTCACTACAGAGCCAGTCCTCATTACAGAGAGCAGTCCTCACTACAGAGCAGTCCTCATTACAGAGCAGTCCTCACCACAGGGAGCACTCCTCACCACAGAGAGCAGTCCTCACCACAGAGAGCACTCCTCACCACAGAGCCAGTCCTCACTACAGAGAGCAGTCCTCATTACAGAGAGCAGTCCTCACTACAGAGAGCAGTCCTCACCACAGAGAGCAGTCCTCACTACAGAGAGCAGTCCTCACTACAGAGAGCAGTCCTCACTACAGAGCCAGTCCTCATTAGAGAGAGCAGTCCTCATTACAGAGCCAGTCCTCATTACAGAGAGCAGTCCTCACCACAGAGCAGTCCTCACTACAGAGAGCAGTCCTCACTACAGAGAGCAGTCCTCACTACAGAGCCAGTCCTCACTACAGAGAGCAGTCCTCACCACAGAGCAGTCCTCACTACAGAGAGCAGTCCTCACTACAGAGAGCAGTCCTCACTACAGAGAGCAGTCCTCACTACAGAGCAGTCCTCACTACAGAGCCAGTCCTCACTACAGAGAGCAGTCCTCACTACAGAGAGCAGTCCTCACCACAGAAAAGACTCCTCACTACAGAGAGCAGTCCTCACCACAGAGAGCAGTCCTCACCACAGAGAGCAGTCCTCACTACAGAGCCAGTCCTCATTACAGAGAGCAGTCCTCACTACAGAGAGCAGTCCTCAACACAGAGCCAGTCCTCACTACAGAGCCAGTCCTCACCACAGAGAGCAGTCCTCACCACAGAGAGCAGTCCTCACTACAGAGCCAGTCCTCACTACAGAGAGCAGTCCTCACCACAGAGAGCAGTCCTCACTACAGAGCCAGTCCTCACTACAGAGAGCAGTCCTCACTACAGAGAGCAGTCCTCACTACAGAGAGCAGTCCTCACCAAAGAAAAGACTCCTCACTACAGAGAGCAGTCCTCACCACAGAGAGCAGTCCTCACCACAGAGAGCAGTCCTCACTACAGAGCCAGTCCTCATTACAGAGAGCAGTCCTCATTACAGAGAGCAGTCCTCACCACAGAGCCAGTCCTCACTACAGAGAGCAGTCCTCACCACAGAGCAGTCCTCACTACAGAGAGCAGTCCTCACCACAGAGCCAGTCCTCACTACAGAGAGCAGTCCTCATTACAGAGCCAGTTTTCATTACAGAGAGCAGTCCTCACCACAGAGAGCAGTCCTCACCACAGAGAGCAGTCCTCACTACAGAGAGCAGTCCTCACTACAGAGAGCAGTCCTCACTACAGAGCCAGTTTTCATTACAGAGAGCAGTCCTCACTACAGAGAGCAGTCCTCACCACAGAGCCAGTCCTCACTACAGAGAGCAGTCCTCATTACAGAGCCAGTTTTCATTACAGAGAGCAGTCCTCACCACAGAGAGCAGTCCTCACCACAGAGAGCAGTCCTCACTACAGAGAGCAGTCCTCACCACAGAGAGCAGTCCTCACCACAGAGAGCAGTCTTCATTACAGAGAGCAGTCTTCACTACAGAGCCAGTCTTCATTACAGAGAGCAGTCCTCACTACAGAGAGCAGTCCTCACCACAGAGCCAGTCCTCACTACAGAGAGCAATCGTCACTACAGAGAGCAGTCCTCACTACAGAGAGCAGTCCTCACCACAGAGAGCAGTCCTCACTACAGAGAGCAGTCCTCACTACAGAGAGCAGTCCTCACCATAGAGCCAGTCCTCATTACAGAGAGCAGTCCTCACTACAGAGCCAGTCCTCATTACGGAGAGCAGTCCTCACTACAGAGAGCAGTCCTCCCTACAGAGTCAGTCCTCACTACAGAGCAGTCCTCACTACAGAGAGCAGTCCTCACTACAGAGCAGTCCTCACCACAGAGCCAGTCCTCATTACAGAGAGCAGTCCTCACTACAGAGCCAGTCCTCACTACAGAGAGCAGCTCTCACTACAGAGCAGTCCTCACTACAGAGAGCAGTCCTCATTACAGAGCAGTCCTCATTACAGAGAGCAGTCCTCACCACAGAGCAGTCCTCACTACAGAGCCAGTCCTCACTACAGAGAGCAGTCTTCACTACAGAGCCAGTCTTCATTACAGAGAGCAGTCCTCATTACAGAGAGCAGTCCTCACTACAGAGAGCAGTCCTCACCACAGAGAGCAGTCCTCACTACAGAGAGCAGTCCTCACTACAGAGCCAGTCCTCATTACAGAGAGCAGTCCTCACTACAGAGCCAGTCCTCACTACAGAGAGCAGTCCTCATTACAGAGCAGTCCTCATTACAGAGCAGTCCTCACCACAGAGAGCAGTCCTCACTACAGAGCAGTCCTCACTACAGAGCCAGTCCTCACTACAGAGAGCAGTCCTCACTACAGAGCAGTCCTCATTACAGAGCAGTCCTCACTACAGAGAGCACTCCTCACCACAGAGAGCAGTCCTCACCACAGGGAGCACTCCTCACCACAGAGAGCAGTCCTCACTACAGAGAGCAGTCCTCACCACAGAGAGCACTCCTCACCACAGAGAGCAGTCCTCACCACAGAGCCAGTCCTCATTACAGAGAGCACTCCTCACCACAGAGAGCAGTCCACACCACAGAGAGCACTCCTCACCACAGAGCCAGTCCTCATTACAGAGAGCAGTCCTCATTACAGAGAGCAGTCCTCACTACAGAGAGCAGTCCTCACCACAGAGAGCAGTCCTCACTACAGAGAGCAGTCCTCACTACAGAGAGCAGCTCTCACTACAGAGCAGTCCTCACTACAGAGAGCAGTCCTCATTACAGAGCAGTCCTCACTACAGAGAGCAGTCCTCACCACAGAGCCAGTCCTCATTACAGAGAGCAGTCCTCATTACAGAGCCAGTTCTCACTACAGAGAGCAGTCCTCACTACAGAGAGCAGTCCTCATTACAGAGCAGTCCTCACCACAGAGAGCAGTCCTCACTACAGAGCCAGTCCTCACTACAGAGAGCAGTCCTCACTACAGAGCAGTCCTCATTACAGAGCAGTCCTCACTACAGAGAGCACTCCTCACCACAGAGAGCAGTCCTCACCACAGGGAGCACTCCTCACCACAGAGAGCAGTCCTCACTACAGAGAGCAGTCCTCACCACAGAGAGCACTCCTCACCACAGAGAGCAGTCCTCACTACAGAGCCAGTCCTCATTACAGAGAGCAGTCCTCACTACAGAGCAGTCCTCATTACAGAGCAGTCCTCACCACAGGGAGCACTCCTCACCACAGAGAGCAGTCCTCACCACAGAGAGCACTCCTCACCACAGAGCCAGTCCTCACTACAGAGAGCAGTCCTAATTACAGAGAGCAGTCCTCATTACAGAGAGCAGTCCTCACTACAGAGAGCAGTCCTCACCACAGAGAGCAGTCCTCACTACAGAGAGCAGTCCTCACTACAGAGAGCAGTCCTCACTTCAGAGCCAGTCCTCATTACAGAGAGCAGTCCTCATTACAGAGCCAGTCCTCATTACAGAGAGCAGTCCTCACCACAGAGCAGTCCTCACTACAGAGAGCAGTCCTCACTACAGAGAGCAGTCCTCACTACAGAGCCAGTCCTCACCACAGAGAGCAGTCCTCACCACAGAGAGCAGTCCTCACTACAGAGCCAGTCCTCACTACAGAGAGCAGTCCTCACCACAGAGAGCAGTCCTCACTACAGAGCCAGTCCTCACTACAGAGAGCAGTCCTCACTACAGAGAGCAGTCCTCACCACAGAGAGCAGTCCTCACTACAGAGCCAGTCCTCATTACAGAGAGCGGTCCTCACCACAGAGAGCAGTCCTCACCACAGAGCCAGTCCTCACTACAGAGAGCAGTCCTCATTACAGAGAGCAGTCCTCACTACAGAGAGCAGTCCTCACTACAGAGCCAGTTTTCATTACAGAGAGCAGTCCTCACCACAGAGAGCAGTCCTCACCACAGAGAGCAGTCCTCACTACAGAGAGCAGTCCTCACCACAGAGAGCAGTCCTCATTACAGAGAGCAGTCCTCACCACAGAGAGCAGTCTTCATTACAGAGAGCAGTCTTCACTACAGAGCCAGTCTTCATTACAGAGAGCAGTCCTCACCACAGAGAGCAGTCCTCATTACAGAGAGCAGTCCTCACCACAGAGAGCAGTCTTCATTACAGAGAGCAGTCTTCACTACAGAGCCAGTCTTCATTACAGAGAGCAGTCCTCACTACAGAGAGCAGTCCTCACCACAGAGCCAGTCCTCACTACAGAGAGCAATCGTCACTACAGAGAGCAGTCCTCACCACAGAGAGCAGTCCTCACTACAGAGAGCAGTCCTCACCATAGAGCCAGTCCTCATAATAGAGAGCAGTCCTCACTACAGAGCCAGTCCTCATTACAGAGAGCAGTCCTCACTACAGAGAGCAGTCCTCACTACAGAGTCAGTCCTCACTACAGAGCAGTCCTCACTACAGAGAGCAGTCCTCACTACAGAGCAGTCCTCACTACAGAGCCAGTCCTCACTACAGAGAGCAGTCCTCACTACAGAGAGCACTCCTCACCACTGAGAGCAGTCCTCACTACAGAGCCAGTCCTCATTACAGAGAGCAGTCCTCACTACAGAGCAGTCCTCATTACAGAGCAGTCCTCACCACAGGGAGCACTCCTCACCACAGAGAGCAGTCCTCACCACAGAGAGCACTCCTCACCACAGAGCCAGTCCTCACTACAGAGAGCAGTCCTCACCACAGAGCAGTCCTCACTACAGAGAGCAGTCCTCACTACAGAGAGCAGTCCTCATTACAGAGAGCAGTCCTCACTACAGAGAGCAGTCCTCACTACAGAGCCAGTTTTCATTACAGAGAGCAGTCCTCACCACAGAGAGCAGTCCTCACTACAGAACCAGTCCTCACTACAGAGAGCAGTCCTCACCACAGAGAGCAGTCCTCACTACAGAGCCAGTCCTCACTACAGAGAGCAGTCCTCACTACAGAGAGCAGTCCTCACTTCAGAGAGCAGTCCTCACCAGAGAAAAGAGTCCTCACTACAGAGAGCAGTCCTCACCACAGAGAGCAGTCCTCACCACAGAGAGCAGTCCTCACTACAGAGCCAGTCCTCATTACAGAGAGCGGTCCTCACCACAGAGAGCAGTCCTCACCACAGAGCCAGTCCTCACTACAGAGAGCAGTCCTCATTACAGAGAGCAGTCCTCACTACAGAGAGCAGTCCTAATTACAGAGCAGTCCTCATTACAGAGAGCAGTCCTCACTACAGAGCCAGATCTCACTACAGAGAGCAGTCCTCACTACAGAGCCAGGCCTCATTACAGAGAGCAGTCCTCACCACAGAGCAGTCCTCACTACAGAGAGCAGTCCTCACTACAGAGAGCAGTCCTCACTACAGAGTGTTGGAGCCAAAATCCTTTGTTCACTCACCCTCATGAGGAAGGGGGGGGGGGGCGAGGAGGGGGGTGAGCCACGTTTCTTTGAGAACAAAGAAACCATGTGCTCAACCCTGGAAAATTCGCCATTGATCACATGACCCCCCCCTGGGGGGCCCCCGGGTCCCCCCTCCTCTAGCTGCGGCACTGCAGCTCGACGGCAGGGGGACCCAAAATCCCGTCATCACCGGGTCACCGGCCCGGTGACGCGCAAGCCAACCCCGCGTGGATTGGCTGAACCACGGCCAACGCCGCGGGGAGCCCGGAAGACATCATAACGGTATAAATTCAGGCCCGGGAAGAGATCCAGCCTCTTCCAAAACGAAATCGCGTCAACCCAGACGCACCTTTTCGTAAGGAGACAAAGCGCCTCGTGTTAACGCACCTGGACCGGGCCTGAATTTTCTTCACCTCGCTGGACGAGCTCAAGAAAAGCGGGAATTCCCTTTATTTTTGGTTTCCCCTTCTTTTTTTCTTCCCTTTTTTCGTTTGCATCCTCCGGACCCCGAGCGCGCGCTGCAACCGCACGCTCGTCTGCAGACCGACCTGAGCATCGCTTCTTCACTCCCCCCCTCATCGCAAGAAGCTGCTGATCGCCCCTCGGATCACACTACGGGTTTCCCCTCCGTAGTCCACGTCAGGTCTCTATTTTCTGGGACGCCAGAGAACCGCCCGCGGCCACAAATCGACGGATTTCACCTGGCCACGGAAGCACGTTTCCCCCTCGTCCAACCAAGTAAGGCTTAGAGTCTGGGCAGGAATTAGAATAACGTGATATTATTATTGCTGTGTGTTTATTGTTGGTACTTGTAACTTTGGGACGCCGATCCCTGTTTCTGAGTACTTTTGTGTCTACGCGTGGACGGCCATCCACGCGAATCATCGCACGCACGCGCGAGCCTCCTCATCCTCAGCTCACGCTTCTGCTCCCAGAGTCCATATCTGCCTGAACAGCCGTTTTTGGACTCTGTACGTGTAAGCTGAGGCGGTCGCGTCAGTGTACACAGTCAGACACCCCCTCCTCTCTCCTCTCTCTCTCTCCTCTTCTCCTCTGTTTCCCTGTTCACTAACCAGCGCACGGTACGGCCGCCGCTGCCTCCAAGCGCCTCCTTTCAGTGCGTCCCTGGGACCGTGTGTAGTTCACTGCGGCTCGGATTTCTCGGCCACAAGGAATCCGGCGCGCTCCCGACGGCTACGGCCCGTGCGGAGCTCAGTGACGTCACGCTATCCCAGGCAGAGCACGCCGAGCGCCTCTGGTGACCGGGTGGGTAATCACATCGATTTCCTCGCCGGGTCGCCGAGCCGTTTGGCGCCCTCTGGTAGTCGCGTGGGTAATTGCAACCGCTCGTACCGCCATCTGGTGGTTGCATTAAGTCATCACAACTGCCCCGCGCGCCGACGCGCACCTAGTGGCCAGATCGGGTGATTACACCGGACCGCCGACGTCTACCTCCCTCTGGTGGACGTTCGTGGTCATTACCCTCTCACCAAGTCACGCCCCTTTCGCTCCACAAACCCGCACACACACACACACACATCGCTCCCCACACTCGAACACACACACACCCACTCACACACATCGCTCCCCCACACTCGAACACACACACACACACACACACACACTCACACACACACACACTTTATTAGCTGGCTTTGTTTTGTATTGTGTTGTTTTATGAGATCTTGCTTGATGTTTATTGATTAGATGTGATTCATAGATTGATGATTTAGGAATAGACGTTTGTTAATAAACACTTAATAGTTGAATTGAACGATTCTTGGTGGTTTTTGTGTGCTTTTCAGCGACAACTGCTGGTTGTAACAGTCAGTGCTCGGATTTACAGCCTTCCTTTCCTGCTTCAGTTAAATTGCGATTATCATTTCAATCAGAAATAATAATTTAAACATTTTAATTGAACTTTCTTTTTTAAGACTGATGTTTCGTTTAAGACCCTAACTTCAGCTGGTGCCCCGACTTTGATTAAGTAACGGTAATATTCAATTGATTAATAGTTTGAATGGTTTAAATCAATTTCAATGATTTTAACGCTTTGGGTAATTTAACACACCTAGGAGGCGTTGGCGAATGAATGCAGGTTTTCCACGGGAATAACCCGCATTGCTTTTAAATAATTTTAAGTGTTTCATCGCATTTTCTGTGGTTAATTACCCGCACTATTATTGATTGATCTGTTACCCAGTTAACCTAATCACAACTTGAATTGTCTCTAAGCTATTGTTCATTTATTTTTGTTGCAGATAGATAATTTGTATGCTTTATTAATTAATAAATTAGTCAATTTATTCAATTAATACTCAAGAGTGCTTTTAATCATTTTTAAGTGGTTTTCGTGCATCTCAGCATCCAATTATCCAGTATTATTAATTCATAAAGCGCAAGTTTATCCAATTAATAATCCTAACTGCATTTAATTCAATTTCAATGGTTTAGCTCATTCAAATAACTCATTGTATTTAATTAGTAAACCCCGACTTTACTTAATTAATTCCAACTCCTCCTTGATTACTCCCGATTGTTATTAGATAAATAACCAAACTTGTTTGATTAACAATCCATTCTAAATTACTTGCAGATCACCTTCGGTGGTCCACTCCACCGAAGTAATTCAGCCTCCCCTCAGTTATTGACTTACAAATCGCAGGTTTGTTTCATTGATAACTTGAATCATAGGTTGCTCTCCGTAATTTAATCATCACTCGTAATCAAGTACCGTTGTTCATTGATAGGTCAATAGCCATTTGTGACGCCTTCGCAGCTTGAGCTTTTCCCCGGTTACTCCAGCGAGTCGCCTCCTGTGGGTCCACAGGCGCTTCGGTAGGTCACGCCACTGACCCGCAGTTGTCAACAAAGGAGTGACCCGTCACGCCTGTTGACCGGTCGTGCCACTGGTGGACCGCCTTCGCGATTGGACCCCGTGGAGGTTCCTCCCGTCAGGCGACCCTTTTTAGCTCAAAGCTGTTGGCCGATAACTGACTATTTACTCCAATCAACCTTTATAGCTTTGCATAACTTACACTTGGTACATTACCTTAGTAATCTATTACTCCAGTAATCCATTACTTTGGTGGCCTACCGCCAGTGATCAGTAATTGTCAACCCGTAAATAACAATTTACTTCTGTTTGGCGATTCGTTTATATGTAAATTACCTCTGACAGGGTAGAACCTTCCGGTAGCCTACCACTAGGGTAATTTGCATATTCTGATCACACGCTGACCCCAACAGAGCCAGTCTTCATTACAGAGAGCAGTCCTCACCACAGAGAGCAGTCCTCACTACAGAGCCAGTCCTCACTACAGAGAGCAGTCCTCACCACAGAGAGCAGTCCTCACTACAGAGCCAGTCCTCACTACAGAGAGCAGTCCTCACCACAGAGAGCAGTCCTCACTACAGAGCCAGTCCTCATTACAGAGAGCGGTCCTCACCACAGAGAGCAGTCCTCACCACAGAGCCAGTCCTCACTACAGAGAGCAGTCCTCATTACAGAGAGCAGTCCTCACTACAGAGAGCAGTCCTCACTACAGAGCCAGTCTTCATTACAGAGAGCAGTCCTCATTACAGAGAGCAGTCCTCACTACAGAGAGCAGTCCTCATTACAGAGCCAGTCCTCACTACAGAGAGCAGTCCTCACTACAGAGAGCAGTCCTCACCACAGAGAGCAGTCCTCACCACAGAGAGCAGTCCTCACTACAGAGAGCAGTCCTCACTACAGAGCCAGTCCTCACTACAGAGAGCAGTCCTCATTACAGAGAGCAGTCCTCACTACAGAGAGCAGTCCTCACTACAGAGCCAGTCTTCATTACAGAGAGCAGTCTTCATTACAGAGAGCAGTCCTCATTACAGAGAGCAGTCCTCACCACAGAGAGCAGTCCTCACTACAGAGAGCAGTCCTCACTACAGAGAGCAGTCCTCACCACAGAGCCAGTCCTCATTACAGAGAGCAGTCCTCATTACAGAGCCAGTCCTCACTACAGAGAGCAGTCCTCACCACAGAGAGCAGTCCTCACTACAGAGAGCAGTCCTCACTACAGAGAGCAGTCCTCACCACAGAGCCAGTCCTCATTACAGAGAGCAGTCCTCATTACAGAGCCAGTTCTCACTACAGAGAGCAGTCCTCACTACAGAGAGCAGTCCTCATTACAGAGCAGTCCTCACCACAGAGAGCAGTCCTCACTACAGAGCCAGTCCTCACTACAGAGCCAGTCCTCACTACAGAGAGCAGTCCTCACTACAGAGCAGTCCTCATTACAGAGCAGTCCTCACTACAGAGAGCACTCCTCACCACAGAGAGCAGTCCTCACCACAGGGAGCACTCCTCACCACAGAGAGCAGTCCTCACTACGGAGAGCAGTCCTCACCACAGAGAGCACTCCTCACCACAGAGAGCAGTCCTCACTACAGAGCCAGTCCTCATTACAGAGAGCAGTCCTCACTACAGAGCAGTCCTCATTACAGAGCAGTCCTCACCACAGGGAGCACTCCTCACCACAGAGAGCAGTCCTCACCACAGAGAGCACTCCTCACCACAGAGCCAGTCCTCACTACAGAGAGCAGTCCTCATTACAGAGAGCAGTCCTCATTACAGAGAGCAGTCCTCACTACAGAGAGCAGTCCTCACCACAGAGAGCAGTCCTCACTACAGAGAGCAGTCCTCACTACAGAGAGCAGTCCTCACTTCAGAGCCAGTCCTCATTACAGAGAGCAGTCCTCATTACAGAGCCAGTCCTCATTACAGAGAGCAGTCCTCACCACGGAGCAGTCCTCACTACAGAGAGCAGTCCTCACTACAGAGAGCAGTCCTCACTACAGAGCCAGTCCTCACCACAGAGAGCAGTCCTCACCACAGAGAGCAGTCCTCACTACAGAGCCAGTCCTCACTACAGAGAGCAGTCCTCACCACAGAGAGCAGTCCTCACTACAGAGCCAGTCCTCACTACAGAGAGCAGTCCTCACTACAGAGAGCAGTCCTCACTTCAGAGAGCAGTCCTCACCAGAGAAAAGAGTCCTCACTACAGAGAGCAGTCCTCACCACAGAGAGCAGTCCTCACCACAGAGAGCAGTCCTCACTACAGAGCCAGTCCTCATTACAGAGAGCGGTCCTCACCACAGAGAGCAGTCCTCACCACAGAGCCAGTCCTCACTACAGAGAGCAGTCCTCATTACAGAGAGCAGTCCTCACTACAGAGAGCAGTCCTCACTACAGAGCCAGTTTTCATTACAGAGAGCAGTCCTCACCACAGAGAGCAGTCCTCACCACAGAGAGCAGTCCTCACTACAGAGAGCAGTCCTCACCACAGAGAGCAGTCCTCATTACAGAGAGCAGTCCTCACCACAGAGAGCAGTCTTCATTACAGAGAGCAGTCTTCACTACAGAGCCAGTCTTCATTACAGAGAGCAGTCCTCACCACAGAGAGCAGTCCTCACCACAGAGAGCAGTCCTCATTACAGAGAGCAGTCCTCACCACAGAGAGCAGTCTTCATTACAGAGAGCAGTCTTCACTACAGAGAGCAATCGTCACTACAGAGAGCAGTCCTCACCACAGAGAGCAGTCCTCACTACAGAGAGCAGTCCTCACTACAGAGAGCAGTCCTCACCATAGAGCCAGTCCTCATTATAGAGAGCAGTCCTCACTACAGAGCCAGTCCTCACTACAGAGAGCAGTCCTCACTACAGAGTCAGTCCTCACTACAGAGCAGTCCTCACTACAGAGCAGTCCTCACTACAGAGCAGTCCTCACTACAGAGCCAGTCCTCACTACAGAGAGCAGTCCTCACTACAGAGAGCAGTCCTCACTACAGAGAGCACTCCTCACCACAGAGAGCAGTCCTCACTACAGAGCCAGTCCTCATTACAGAGAGCAGTCCTCACTACAGAGCAGTCCTCATTACAGAGCAGTCCTCACCACAGGGAGCAGTCCTCATTACAGAGCAGTCCTCACCACAGGGAGCACTCCTCACCACAGAGAGCAGTCCTCACCACAGAGAGCACTCCTCACCACAGAGCCAGTCCTCACTACAGAGAGCAGTCCTCATTACAGAGAGCAGTCCTCACTACAGAGAGCAGTCCTCACCACAGAGAGCAGTCCTCACTACAGAGAGCAGTCCTCACTACAGAGAGCAGTCCTCACTACAGAGCCAGTCCTCATTAGAGAGAGCAGTCCTCATTACAGAGCCAGTCCTCATTACAGAGAGCAGTCCTCACCACAGAGCAGTCCTCACTACAGAGAGCAGTCCTCACTACAGAGAGCAGTCCTCACTACAGAGCCAGTCCTCACTACAGAGAGCAGTCCTCACCACAGAGCAGTCCTCACTACAGAGAGCAGTCCTCACTACAGAGAGCAGTCCTCACTACAGAGAGCAGTCCTCACTACAGAGCAGTCCTCACTACAGAGCCAGTCCTCACTACAGAGAGCAGTCCTCACTACAGAGAGCAGTCCTCACCACAGAAAAGACTCCTCACTACAGAGAGCAGTCCTCACCACAGAGAGCAGTCCTCACCACAGAGAGCAGTCCTCACTACAGAGCCAGTCCTCATTACAGAGAGCAGTCCTCACTACAGAGAGCAGTCCTCAACACAGAGCCAGTCCTCACTACAGAGCCAGTCCTCACCACAGAGAGCAGTCCTCACCACAGAGAGCAGTCCTCACTACAGAGCCAGTCCTCACTACAGAGAGCAGTCCTCACCACAGAGAGCAGTCCTCACTACAGAGCCAGTCCTCACTACAGAGAGCAGTCCTCACTACAGAGAGCAGTCCTCACTACAGAGAGCAGTCCTCACCAAAGAAAAGACTCCTCACTACAGAGAGCAGTCCTCACCACAGAGAGCAGTCCTCACCACAGAGAGCAGTCCTCACTACAGAGCCAGTCCTCATTACAGAGAGCAGTCCTCATTACAGAGAGCAGTCCTCACCACAGAGCCAGTCCTCACTACAGAGAGCAGTCCTCACCACAGAGCAGTCCTCACTACAGAGAGCAGTCCTCACCACAGAGCCAGTCCTCACTACAGAGAGCAGTCCTCATTACAGAGCCAGTTTTCATTACAGAGAGCAGTCCTCACCACAGAGAGCAGTCCTCACCACAGAGAGCAGTCCTCACTACAGAGAGCAGTCCTCACTACAGAGAGCAGTCCTCACTACAGAGCCAGTTTTCATTACAGAGAGCAGTCCTCACTACAGAGAGCAGTCCTCACCACAGAGCCAGTCCTCACTACAGAGAGCAGTCCTCATTACAGAGCCAGTTTTCATTACAGAGAGCAGTCCTCACCACAGAGAGCAGTCCTCACCACAGAGAGCAGTCCTCACTACAGAGAGCAGTCCTCACCACAGAGAGCAGTCCTCACCACAGAGAGCAGTCTTCATTACAGAGAGCAGTCTTCACTACAGAGCCAGTCTTCATTACAGAGAGCAGTCCTCACTACAGAGAGCAGTCCTCACCACAGAGCCAGTCCTCACTACAGAGAGCAATCGTCACTACAGAGAGCAGTCCTCACTACAGAGAGCAGTCCTCACCACAGAGAGCAGTCCTCACTACAGAGAGCAGTCCTCACTACAGAGAGCAGTCCTCACCATAGAGCCAGTCCTCATTACAGAGAGCAGTCCTCACTACAGAGCCAGTCCTCATTACGGAGAGCAGTCCTCACTACAGAGAGCAGTCCTCCCTACAGAGTCAGTCCTCACTACAGAGCAGTCCTCACTACAGAGAGCAGTCCTCACTACAGAGCAGTCCTCACCACAGAGCCAGTCCTCATTACAGAGAGCAGTCCTCACTACAGAGCCAGTCCTCACTACAGAGAGCAGCTCTCACTACAGAGCAGTCCTCACTACAGAGAGCAGTCCTCATTACAGAGCAGTCCTCATTACAGAGAGCAGTCCTCACCACAGAGCAGTCCTCACTACAGAGCCAGTCCTCACTACAGAGAGCAGTCTTCACTACAGAGCCAGTCTTCATTACAGAGAGCAGTCCTCACTACAGAGAGCAGTCCTCACTACAGAGAGCAGTCCTCACCACAGAGAGCAGTCCTCACTACAGAGAGCAGTCCTCACTACAGAGCCAGTCCTCATTACAGAGAGCAGTCCTCACTACAGAGCCAGTCCTCACTACAGAGAGCAGTCCTCATTACAGAGCAGTCCTCATTACAGAGCAGTCCTCACCACAGAGAGCAGTCCTCACTACAGAGCAGTCCTCACTACAGAGCCAGTCCTCACTACAGAGAGCAGTCCTCACTACAGAGCAGTCCTCATTACAGAGCAGTCCTCACTACAGAGAGCACTCCTCACCACAGAGAGCAGTCCTCACCACAGGGAGCACTCCTCACCACAGAGAGCAGTCCTCACTACAGAGAGCAGTCCTCACCACAGAGAGCACTCCTCACCACAGAGAGCAGTCCTCACCACAGAGCCAGTCCTCATTACAGAGAGCAGTCCTCACTACAGAGCAGTCCTCATTACAGAGCAGTCCTCACCACAGGGAGCACTCCTCACCACAGAGAGCAGTCCACACCACAGAGAGCACTCCTCACCACAGAGCCAGTCCTCATTACAGAGAGCAGTCCTCATTACAGAGAGCAGTCCTCACTACAGAGAGCAGTCCTCACCACAGAGAGCAGTCCTCACCACAGAGAGCAGTCCTCACTACAGAGAGCAGTCCTCACTACAGAGAGCAGCTCTCACTACAGAGCAGTCCTCACTACAGAGCAGTCCTCACTACAGAGAGCAGTCCTCACCACAGAGCCAGTCCTCATTACAGAGAGCAGTCCTCATTACAGAGCCAGTTCTCACTACAGAGAGCAGTCCTCACTACAGAGAGCAGTCCTCATTACAGAGCAGTCCTCACCACAGAGAGCAGTCCTCACTACAGAGCCAGTCCTCACTACAGAGAGCAGTCCTCACTACAGAGCAGTCCTCATTACAGAGCAGTCCTCACTACAGAGAGCACTCCTCACCACAGAGAGCAGTCCTCACCACAGGGAGCACTCCTCACCACAGAGAGCAGTCCTCACTACAGAGAGCAGTCCTCACCACAGAGAGCACTCCTCACCACAGAGAGCACTCCTCACCACAGAGAGCAGTCCTCACTACAGAGCCAGTCCTCATTACAGAGAGCAGTCCTCACTACAGAGCAGTCCTCATTACAGAGCAGTCCTCACCACAGGGAGCACTCCTCACCACAGAGAGCAGTCCTCACCACAGAGAGCACTCCTCACCACAGAGCCAGTCCTCACTACAGAGAGCAGTCCTAATTACAGAGAGCAGTCCTCATTACAGAGAGCAGTCCTCACTACAGAGAGCAGTCCTCACCACAGAGAGCAGTCCTCACTACAGAGAGCAGTCCTCACTACAGAGAGCAGTCCTCACTTCAGAGCCAGTCCTCATTACAGAGAGCAGTCCTCATTACAGAGCCAGTCCTCATTACAGAGAGCAGTCCTCACCACAGAGCAGTCCTCACTACAGAGAGCAGTCCTCACTACAGAGAGCAGTCCTCACTACAGAGCCAGTCCTCACCACAGAGAGCAGTCCTCACCACAGAGAGCAGTCCTCACTACAGAGCCAGTCCTCACTACAGAGAGCAGTCCTCACCACAGAGAGCAGTCCTCACTACAGAGCCAGTCCTCACTACAGAGAGCAGTCCTCACTACAGAGAGCAGTCCTCACCACAGAGAGCAGTCCTCACTACAGAGCCAGTCCTCATTACAGAGAGCGGTCCTCACCACAGAGAGCAGTCCTCACCACAGAGCCAGTCCTCACTACAGAGAGCAGTCCTCATTACAGAGAGCAGTCCTCACTACAGAGAGCAGTCCTCACTACAGAGCCAGTTTTCATTACAGAGAGCAGTCCTCACCACAGAGAGCAGTCCTCACCACAGAGAGCAGTCCTCACTACAGAGAGCAGTCCTCACCACAGAGAGCAGTCCTCATTACAGAGAGCAGTCCTCACCACAGAGAGCAGTCTTCATTACAGAGAGCAGTCTTCACTACAGAGCCAGTCTTCATTACAGAGAGCAGTCCTCACCACAGAGAGCAGTCCTCATTACAGAGAGCAGTCCTCACCACAGAGAGCAGTCTTCATTACAGAGAGCAGTCTTCACTACAGAGCCAGTCTTCATTACAGAGAGCAGTCCTCACTACAGAGAGCAGTCCTCACCACAGAGCCAGTCCTCACTACAGAGAGCAATCGTCACTACAGAGAGCAGTCCTCACCACAGAGAGCAGTCCTCACTACAGAGAGCAGTCCTCACCATAGAGCCAGTCCTCATAATAGAGAGCAGTCCTCACTACAGAGCCAGTCCTCATTACAGAGAGCAGTCCTCACTACAGAGAGCAGTCCTCACTACAGAGTCAGTCCTCACTACAGAGCAGTCCTCACTACAGAGAGCAGTCCTCACTACAGAGCAGTCCTCACTACAGAGCCAGTCCTCACTACAGAGAGCAGTCCTCACTACAGAGAGCACTCCTCACCACTGAGAGCAGTCCTCACTACAGAGCCAGTCCTCATTACAGAGAGCAGTCCTCACTACAGAGCAGTCCTCATTACAGAGCAGTCCTCACCACAGGGAGCACTCCTCACCACAGAGAGCAGTCCTCACCACAGAGAGCACTCCTCACCACAGAGCCAGTCCTCACTACAGAGAGCAGTCCTCACCACAGAGCAGTCCTCACTACAGAGAGCAGTCCTCACTACAGAGAGCAGTCCTCACTACAGAGCCAGTCCTCACCACAGAGAGCAGTCCTCACCACAGAGAGCAGTCCTCACTACAGAACCAGTCCTCACTACAGAGAGCAGTCCTCACCACAGAGAGCAGTCCTCACTACAGAGCCAGTCCTCACTACAGAGAGCAGTCCTCACTACAGAGAGCAGTCCTCACTTCAGAGAGCAGTCCTCACCAGAGAAAAGAGTCCTCACTACAGAGAGCAGTCCTCACCACAGAGAGCAGTCCTCACCACAGAGAGCAGTCCTCACTACAGAGCCAGTCCTCATTACAGAGAGCGGTCCTCACCACAGAGAGCAGTCCTCACCACAGAGCCAGTCCTCACTACAGAGAGCAGTCCTCATTACAGAGAGCAGTCCTCACTACAGAG
The DNA here is from genome assembly GCF_963383615.2 of Lipophrys pholis. NCBI lineage: Eukaryota > Metazoa > Chordata > Actinopteri > Blenniiformes > Blenniidae > Lipophrys > Lipophrys pholis. Next base: position 31,276,446 of record NC_137631.1, on the reverse strand, counting down.
AGCAGTCCTCACTACAGAGCCAGTTTTCATTACAGAGAGCAGTCCTCACCACAGAGAGCAGTCCTCACTACAGAGAGCAGTCCTCACCACAGAGAGCAGTCCTCATTACAGAGAGCAGTCCTCACCATAGAGAGCAGTCTTCATTACAGAGAGCAGTCTTCACTACAGAGCCAGTCTTCATTACAGAGAGAAGTCCTCACCACAGAGAGCAGTCCTCATTACAGAGAGCAGTCCTCACCACAGAGAGCAGTCTTCATTACAGAGAGCAGTCTTCACTACAGAGAGCAATCGTCACTACAGAGAGCAGTCCTCACCACAGAGAGCAGTCCTCACTACAGAGCAGTCCTCACTACAGAGCAGTCCTCACTACAGAGCAGTCCTCACTACAGAGCCAGTCCTCACTACAGAGAGCAGTCCTCACTACAGAGAGCAGTCCTCACTACAGAGAGCACTCCTCACCACAGAGAGCAGTCCTCACTACAGAGCCAGTCCTCATTACAGAGAGCAGTCCTCACTACAGAGCAGTCCTCATTACAGAGCAGTCCTCACCACAGGGAGCACTCCTCACCACAGAGAGCAGTCCTCACCACAGAGAGCACTCCTCACCACAGAGCCAGTCCTCACTACAGAGAGCAGTCCTCATTACAGAGAGCAGTCCTCATTACAGAGAGCAGTCCTCACTACAGAGAGCAGTCCTCACCACAGAGAGCAGTCCTCACTACAGAGAGCAGTCCTCACTACAGAGAGCAGTCCTCACTACAGAGCCAGTCCTCATTAGAGAGAGCAGTCCTCATTACAGAGCCAGTCCTCATTACAGAGAGCAGTCCTCACCACAGAGCAGTCCTCACTACAGAGAGCAGTCCTCACTACAGAGAGCAGTCCTCACTACAGAGCCAGTCCTCACTACAGAGAGCAGTCCTCACCACAGAGAGCAGTAATCACTACAGAGCCAGTCCTCACTACAGAGAGCAGTCCTCACCACAGAAAAGACTCCTCACTACAGAGAGCAGTCCTCACCACAGAGAGCAGTCCTCACCACAGAGAGCAGTCCTCACTACAGAGCCAGTCCTCATTACAGAGAGCAGTCCTCACTACAGAGAGCAGTCCTCACCACAGAGCCAGTCCTCACTACAGAGCCAGTCCTCACCACAGAGAGCAGTCCTCACCACAGAGAGCAGTCCTCACTACAGAGCCAGTCCTCACTACAGAGAGCAGTCCTCACCACAGAGAGCAGTCCTCACTACAGAGCCAGTCCTCACTACAGAGAGCAGTCCTCACTACAGAGAGCAGTCCTCACTACAGAGAGCAGTCCTCACCACAGAAAAGACTCCTCACTACAGAGAGCAGTCCTCACCACAGAGAGCAGTCCTCACCACAGAGAGCAGTCCTCACTACAGAGCCAGTCCTCATTACAGAGAGCAGTCCTCACTACAGAGAGCAGTCCTCACCACAGAGCCAGTCCTCACTACAGAGAGCAGTCCTCATTACAGAGCCAGTTTTCATTACAGAGAGCAGTCCTCACCACAGAGAGCAGTCCTCACCACAGAGAGCAGTCCTCACTACAGAGAGCAGTCCTCACTACAGAGAGCAGTCCTCACTACAGAGCCAGTTTTCATTACAGAGAGCAGTCCTCACCACAGAGAGCAGTCCTCACCACAGAGAGCAGTCCTCACCACAGAGAGCAGTCCTCACTACAGAGAGCAGTCCTCACCACAGAGAGCAGTCCTCACCACAGAGAGCAGTCTTCATTACAGAGAGCAGTCCTCACTACAGAGCAGTCCTCACTACAGAGCCAGTCCTCACTACAGAGAGCAGTCCTCACTACAGAGCAGTCCTCATTACAGAGCAGTCCTCACTACAGAGAGCACTCCTCACCACAGAGAGCAGTCCTCACCACAGGGAGCACTCCTCACCACAGAGAGCAGTCCTCACTACAGAGAGCAGTCCTCACCACAGAGAGCACTCCTCACCACAGAGAGCAGTCCTCACCACAGAGCCAGTCCTCATTACAGAGAGCAGTCCTCACTACAGAGCAGTCCTCATTACAGAGCAGTCCTCACCACAGGGAGCACTCCTCACCACAGAGAGCAGTCCACACCACAGAGAGCACTCCTCACCACAGAGCCAGTCCTCACTACAGAGAGCAGTCCTCATTACAGAGAGCAGTCCTCATTACAGAGAGCAGTCCTCACTACAGAGAGCAGTCCTCACCACAGAGAGCAGTCCTCACTACAGAGAGCAGTCCTCACTACAGAGAGCAGCTCTCACTACAGAGCAGTCCTCACTACAGAGAGCAGTCCTCATTACAGAGCAGTCCTCACTACAGAGAGCAGTCCTCACCACAGAGCCAGTCCTCATTACAGAGAGCAGTCCTCATTACAGAGCCAGTTCTCACTACAGAGAGCAGTCCTCACTACAGAGAGCAGTCCTCATTACAGAGCAGTCCTCACCACAGAGAGCAGTCCTCACTACAGAGCCAGTCCTCACTACAGAGAGCAGTCCTCACTACAGAGCAGTCCTCATTACAGAGCAGTCCTCACTACAGAGAGCACTCCTCACCACAGAGAGCAGTCCTCACCACAGGGAGCACTCCTCACCACAGAGAGCAGTCCTCACTACAGAGAGCAGTCCTCACCACAGAGAGCACTCCTCACCACAGAGAGCAGTCCTCACTACAGAGCCAGTCCTCATTACAGAGAGCAGTCCTCACTACAGAGCAGTCCTCATTACAGAGCAGTCCTCACCACAGGGAGCACTCCTCACCACAGAGAGCAGTCCTCACCACAGAGAGCACTCCTCACCACAGAGCCAGTCCTCACTACAGAGAGCAGTCCTAATTACAGAGAGCAGTCCTCATTACAGAGAGCAGTCCTCACTACAGAGAGCAGTCCTCACCACAGAGAGCAGTCCTCACTACAGAGAGCAGTCCTCACTACAGAGAGCAGTCCTCACTTCAGAGCCAGTCCTCATTACAGAGAGCAGTCCTCATTACAGAGCCAGTCCTCATTACAGAGAGCAGTCCTCACCACAGAGCAGTCCTCACTACAGAGAGCAGTCCTCACTACAGAGAGCAGTCCTCACTACAGAGCCAGTCCTCACCACAGAGAGCAGTCCTCACCACAGAGAGCAGTCCTCACTACAGAGCCAGTCCTCACTACAGAGAGCAGTCCTCACCACAGAGAGCAGTCCTCACTACAGAGCCAGTCCTCACTACAGAGAGCAGTCCTCACTACAGAGAGCAGTCCTCACTTCAGAGAGCAGTCCTCACCAGAGAAAAGAGTCCTCACCACAGAGAGCAGTCCTCACCACAGAGAGCAGTCCTCACTACAGAGCCAGTCCTCATTACAGAGAGCGGTCCTCACCACAGAGAGCAGTCCTCACCACAGAGCCAGTCCTCACTACAGAGAGCAGTCCTCATTACAGAGAGCAGTCCTCACTACAGAGAGCAGTCCTCACTACAGAGCCAGTTTTCATTACAGAGAGCAGTCCTCACCACAGAGAGCAGTCCTCACCACAGAGAGCAGTCCTCACTACAGAGAGCAGTCCTCACCACAGAGAGCAGTCCTCATTACAGAGAGCAGTCCTCACCACAGAGAGCAGTCTTCATTACAGAGAGCAGTCTTCACTACAGAGCCAGTCTTCATTACAGAGAGCAGTCCTCACCACAGAGAGCAGTCCTCATTACAGAGAGCAGTCCTCACCACAGAGAGCAGTCTTCATTACAGAGAGCAGTCTTCACTACAGAGCCAGTCTTCATTACAGAGAGCAGTCCTCACTACAGAGAGCAGTCCTCACCACAGAGCCAGTCCTCACTACAGAGAGCAATCGTCACTACAGAGAGCAGTCCTCACCACAGAGAGCAGTCCTCACTACAGAGAGCAGTCCTCACCATAGAGCCAGTCCTCATAATAGAGAGCAGTCCTCACTACAGAGCCAGTCCTCATTACAGAGAGCAGTCCTCACTACAGAGAGCAGTCCTCACTACAGAGTCAGTCCTCACTACAGAGCAGTCCTCACTACAGAGCAGTCCTCACTACAGAGAGCAGTCCTCACTACAGAGCAGTCCTCACTACAGAGCCAGTCCTCACTACAGAGAGCAGTCCTCACTACAGAGAGCACTCCTCACCACAGAGAGCAGTCCTCACTACAGAGCCAGTCCTCATTACAGAGAGCAGTCCTCACTACAGAGCAGTCCTCATTACAGAGCAGTCCTCACCACAGGGAGCACTCCTCACCACAGAGAGCAGTCCTCACCACAGAGAGCACTCCTCACCACAGAGCCAGTCCTCACTACAGAGAGCAGTCCTCACCACAGAGCAGTCCTCACTACAGAGAGCAGTCCTCACTACAGAGAGCAGTCCTCACTACAGAGCCAGTCCTCACCACAGAGAGCAGTCCTCACCACAGAGAGCAGTCCTCACTACAGAACCAGTCCTCACTACAGAGAGCAGTCCTCACCACAGAGAGCAGTCCTCACTACAGAGCCAGTCCTCACTACAGAGAGCAGTCCTCACTACAGAGAGCAGTCCTCACTTCAGAGAGCAGTCCTCACCAGAGAAAAGAGTCCTCACTACAGAGAGCAGTCCTCACCACAGAGAGCAGTCCTCACCACAGAGAGCAGTCCTCACTACAGAGCCAGTCCTCATTACAGAGAGCGGTCCTCACCACAGAGAGCAGTCCTCACCACAGAGCCAGTCCTCACTACAGAGAGCAGTCCTCATTACAGAGAGCAGTCCTCACTACAGAGAGCAGTCCTCACTACAGAGCCAGTTTTCATTACAGAGAGCAGTCCTCACCACAGAGAGCAGTCCTCACTACAGAGAGCAGTCCTCACCACAGAGAGCAGTCCTCATTACAGAGAGCAGTCCTCACCATAGAGAGCAGTCTTCATTACAGAGAGCAGTCTTCACTACAGAGCCAGTCTTCATTACAGAGAGAAGTCCTCACCACAGAGAGCAGTCCTCATTACAGAGAGCAGTCCTCACCACAGAGAGCAGTCTTCATTACAGAGAGCAGTCTTCACTACAGAGAGCAATCGTCACTACAGAGAGCAGTCCTCACCACAGAGAGCAGTCCTCACTACAGAGCAGTCCTCACTACAGAGCCAGTCCTCACTACAGAGAGCAGTCCTCACTACAGAGAGCAGTCCTCACTACAGAGAGCACTCCTCACCACAGAGAGCAGTCCTCACTACAGAGCCAGTCCTCATTACAGAGAGCAGTCCTCACTACAGAGCAGTCCTCATTACAGAGAAGTCCTCACCACAGAGAGCAGTCCTCATTACAGAGAGCAGTCCTCACCACAGAGAGCAGTCTTCATTACAGAGAGCAGTCTTCACTACAGAGAGCAATCGTCACTACAGAGAGCACTCCTCACCACAGAGCCAGTCCTCACTACAGATAGCAGTCCTCATTACAGAGAGCAGTCCTCACTACAGAGAGCAGTCCTCACCACAGAGAGCAGTCCTCACTACAGAGAGCAGTCCTCACTACAGAGAGCAGTCCTCACTACAGAGCCAGTCCTCATTAGAGAGAGCAGTCCTCATTACAGAGCCAGTCCTCATTACAGAGAGCAGTCCTCACCACAGAGCAGTCCTCACTACAGAGAGCAGTCCTCACTACAGAGAGCAGTCCTCACTACAGAGCCAGTCCTCACTACAGAGAGCAGTCCTCACCACAGAGAGCAGTAATCACTACAGAGCCAGTCCTCACTACAGAGAGCAGTCCTCACCACAGAAAAGACTCCTCACTACAGAGAGCAGTCCTCACCACAGAGAGCAGTCCTCACTACAGAGCCAGTCCTCATTACAGAGAGCAGTCCTCACTACAGAGAGCAGTCCTCACCACAGAGCCAGTCCTCACTACAGAGCCAGTCCTCACCACAGAGAGCAGTCCTCACTACAGAGCCAGTCCTCACTACAGAGAGCAGTCCTCACTACAGAGAGCAGTCCTCACCACAGAGAGCAGTCCTCACTACAGAGCCAGTCCTCACTACAGAGAGCAGTCCTCACCACAGAGAGCAGTCCTCACTACAGAGCCAGTCCTCACTACAGAGAGCAGTCCTCACTACAGAGAGCAGTCCTCACTACAGAGAGCAGTCCTCACCACAGAAAAGACTCCTCACTACAGAGAGCAGTCCTCACCACAGAGAGCAGTCCTCACCACAGAGAGCAGTCCTCACCACAGAGAGCAGTCCTCACTACAGAGCCAGTCCTCATTACAGAGAGCAGTCCTCACTACAGAGAGCAGTCCTCACCACAGAGCCAGTCCTCACTACAGAGAGCAGTCCTCATTACAGAGCCAGTTTTCATTACAGAGAGCAGTCCTCACCACAGAGAGCAGTCCTCACCACAGAGAGCAGTCCTCACTACAGAGAGCAGTCCTCACTACAGAGAGCAGTCCTCACTACAGAGCCAGTTTTCATTACAGAGAGCAGTCCTCACCACAGAGAGCAGTCCTCACCACAGAGAGCAGTCCTCACTACAGAGAGCAGTCCTCACCACAGAGAGCAGTCCTCACCACAGAGAGCAGTCTTCATTACAGAGAGCAGTCTTCACTACAGAGCCAGTCTTCATTACAGAGAGCAGTCCTCACTACAGAGAGCAGTCCTCACCACAGAGCCAGTCCTCACTACAGAGAGCAATCGTCACTACAGAGAGCAGTCCTCACTACAGAGAGCAGTCCTCACCACAGAGAGCAGTCCTCACTACAGAGAGCAGTCCTCACTACAGAGAGCAGTCCTCACCATAGAGCCAGTCCTCATTACAGAGAGCAGTCCTCACTACAGAGCCAGTCCTCATTACAGAGAGCAGTCCTCACTACAGAGAGCAGTCCTCCCTACAGAGTCAGTCCTCACTACAGAGCAGTCCTCACTACAGAGAGCAGTCCTCACTACAGAGCAGTCCTCACCACAGAGCCAGTCCTCATTACAGAGAGCAGTCCTCACTACAGAGCCAGTCTTCATTACAGAGAGCAGTCCTCATTACAGAGAGCAGTCCTCACTACAGAGAGCAGTCCTCACCACAGAGAGCAGTCCTCACTACAGAGAGCAGTCCTCACCACAGAGAGCAGTCCTCACTACAGAGAGCAGTCCTCACTACAGAGCCAGTCCTCATTACAGAGATCAGTCCTCACTACAGAGCCAGTCCTCACTACAGAGAGCAGTCCTCATTACAGAGCAGTCCTCATTACAGAGCAGTCCTCACCACAGAGAGCAGTCCTCACTACAGAGCCAGTCCTCACTACAGAGAGCAGTCCTCACTACAGAGCAGTCCTCATTACAGAGCAGTCCTCACTACAGAGAGCACTCCTCACCACAGAGAGCAGTCCTCACCACAGGGAGCACTCCTCACCACAGAGAGCAGTCCTCACTACAGAGAGCAGTCCTCACCACAGAGAGCAGTCCTCACTACAGAGCCAGTCCTCATTACAGAGAGCAGTCCTCACTACAGAGCAATCCTCATTACAGAGCAGTCCTCACCACAGGGAGCACTCCTCACCACAGAGAGCAGTCCACACCACAGAGAGCACTCCTCACCACAGAGCCAGTCCTCACTACAGAGAGCAGTCCTCATTACAGAGAGCAGTCCTCATTACAGAGAGCAGTCCTCACTACAGAGAGCAGTCCTCACCACAGAGAGCAGTCCTCACTACAGAGAGCAGTCCTCACTACAGAGAGCAGCTCTCACTAAAGAGCAGTCCTCACTACAGAGAGCAGTCCTCATTACAGAGCAGTCCTCATTACAGAGAGCAATCCTCACCACAGAGCAGTCCTCACTACAGAGCCAGTCCTCACTACAGAGAGCAGTCCTCACTACAGAGCCTGTCCTCACTACAGAGCAGTCCTCACTACAGAGAGCAGTCCTCATTACAGAGCAGTCCTCACTACAGAGAGCAGTCCTCACCACAGGGAGCACTCCTCATTACAGAGAGCGGTCCTCACCACAGAGAGCAGTCCTCACCACTGAGCCAGTCCTCATTACAGAGAGCAGTCCTCATTACAGAGAGCAGTCCTCACTATAGAGAGCAGTCCTCATTACAGAGCAGTCCTCACTACAGAGCAGTCCTCACTACAGAGAGCAGCTCTCACTACAGAGCAGTCCTCACTACAGAGAGCAGTCCTAATTACAGAGCAGTCCTCACTACAGAGCAGTCCTCACTACAGAGCCAGTTCTCACTATAGAGAGCAGTCCTCACTACAGAGCCAGTCCTCATTACAGAGAGCAGTCCTCACTACAGAGAGCAGTCCTCACTACAGAGAGCAGTCCTCACTAAAGAGCCAGTCCTCATTACAGAGAGCAGTCCTCACTACAGAGAGCAGTCCTCACTACAGAGTCAGTCCTCACTACAGAGCAGTCCTCACTACAGAGAGCAGCTCTCACTGCAGAGCAGTCCTCACTACAGAGCAGTCCTCATTACAGAGCAGTCCTCACTACAGAGAGCACTCCTCTCCACAGAGAGCTGTCCTCACCACAGGGAGCACTCCTCACCACAGAGAGCAGTCCTCATTACAGAGAGCAGTCCTCATTACAGAGCCAGTCCTCACTACAGAGAGCAGTCCTCACCACAGAGAGCAGTCCTCACTACAGAGAGCAGTCCTCACTACAGAGCCAGTCTTCATTACAGAGAGCAGTCCTCATTACAGAGAGCAGTCCTCACCACAGAGAGCAGTCCTCACCACAGAGAGCAGTCCTCACTACAGAGCAGTCCTCACCACAGAGAGCAGTCCTCACTACAGAGAGAAGCTCTCACTACAGAGCAGTCCTCACTACAGAGCCAGTCCTCACTACAGAGAGCAGTCCTCATTACAGAGCAGTCCTCACCACAGAGAGCAGTCCTCACTACAGAGCAGTCCTCACTACAGAGCAGTCCTCACTACAGAGCCAGTCCTCACTACAGAGAGCAGTCCTCACTACAGAGCAGTCCTCATTACAGAGCAGTCCTCACTACAGAGAGCACTCCTCTCCACAGAGAGCTGTCCTCACCACAGGGAGCACTCCTCACCACAGAGAGCAGTCCTCACTACAGAGAGCAGTCCTCACTACAGAGAGCAGTCCTCACCACAGAGAGCAGTCCTCACTACAGAGCCAGTCCTCATTACAGAGAGCGGTCCTCACCACAGAGCCAGTCCTCACTACAGAGAGCAGTCCTCATTACAGAGAGCAGTCCTCACTACAGAGAGCAGTCCTCATTACAGAGCAGTCCTCACTACAGAGCAGTCCTCACTACAGAGAGCAGCTCTCACTACAGAGCAGTCATCACTACAGAGAGCAGTCCTAATTACAGAGCAGTCCTCACTACAGAGAGCAGTCCTCACCATAGAGCCAGTCCTCATTACAGAGAGCAGTCCTCACTACAGAGCCAGTCCTCATTACAGAGAGCAGTCCTCACCACAGAGCAGTCCTCACTACATAGAGCAGTCCTCACTACAGAGAGCAGTCCTCACTACAGAGCCAGTCCTCACTACAGAGCAGTCCTCACTACAGAGCCAGTCTTCATTACAGAGAGCAGTCCTCACCACAGAGAGCAGTCCTCACCACAGAGAGCAGTCCTCACTACAGAGCCAGTCCTCACCACAGAGAGCAGTCCTCACCACAGAGCCAGTCCTCACTACAGAGAGCAGTCCTCATTACAGAGAGCAGTCCTCACTACAGAGAGCAGTCCTCACTACAGAGCCAGTCTTCATTACAGAGAGCAGTCCTCATTACAGAGAGCAGTCCTCACTACAGAGAGCAGTCCTCATTACAGAGCCAGTCCTCACTACAGAGAGCAGTCCTCACCACAGAGAGCAGTCCTCACTACAGAGAGCAGTCCTCACTACAGAGCCAGTCTTCATTACAGAGAGCAGTCCTCACCACAGAGAGCAGTCCTCACCACAGAGAGCAGTCCTCACTACAGAGAGCAGTCCTCACCACAGAGAGCAGTCCTCATTACAGAGAGCAGTCCTCACTACAGAGAGCAGTCCTCACTACAGAGAGCAGTCCTCACTACAGAGAGCAGTCCTCATTACAGAGCAGTCCTCACCACAGAGAGCAGTCCTCACTACAGAGCAGTCCTCACTAAAGAGCCAGTCCTCACTACAAAGAGCAGTCCTCACTACAGAGCAGTCCTCACTACAGAGAGCAGTCCTCACCATAGAGCCAGTCCTCACCATAGAGCCAGTCCTCATTACAGAGAGCAGTCCTCACTACAGAGCCAGTTCTCACTACAGAGAGCAGTCCTCACTACAGAGCCAGTCCTCATTACAGAGAGCAGTCCTCACCACAGAGCAGTCCTCACTACAGAGAGCAGTCCTCACTACAGAGAGCAGTCCTCACTACAGAGCCAGTCCTCACTACAGAGCAGTCCTCACTACAGAGCCAGTCTTCATTACAGAGAGCAGTCCTCACCACAGAGAGCAGTCCTCACCACAGAGAGCAGTCCTCACTACAGAGAGCAGTCCTCACCACAGAGAGCAGTCCTCATTACAGAGAGCAGTCCTCACTACAGAGAGCAGTCCTCACTACAGAGAGCAGTCCTCATTACAGAGCAGTCCTCACCACAGAGAGCAGTCCTCACTACAGAGCAGTCCTCACTAAAGAGCCAGTCCTCACTACAAAGAGCAGTCCTCACTACAGAGCAGTCCTCATTACAGAGCAATCCTCACTACAGAGAGCACTCCTCACCACAGAGAGCAGTCCTCACCACAGGGAGCACTCCTCACCACAGAGAGCAGTCCTCACTACAGAGAGCAGTCCTCACCACAGAGAGCAGTCCTCACCACAGAGAGCAGTCCTCACTACAGAGCCAGTCCTCATTACAGAGAGCAGTCCTCACTACAGAGCAGTCCTCATTACAGAGCAGTCCTCACCACAGGGAGCACTCCTCAACACAGAGAGCAGTCCTCACCACAGAGAGCACTCCTCACCACAGAGAGCAGTCCTCACCACAGAGAACTCTCCTCACCACAGAGAGCAGTCCTCACTACAGAGAGCAGTCCTCACTACAGAGCCAGTCCTCATTAAAGAGAGCAGTCCTCATTACAGAGCCAGTCCTCATTACAGAGAGCAGTCCTCACCACAGAGAGCAGTCCTCACTGCAGAGCCAGTCCTCACTACAGAGAGCAGTCCTCACTACAGAGAGCAGTCCTCACTACAGAGAGCAGTCCTCACTACAGAGCAGTCCTCACTACAGAGCCAGTCCTCACTACAGAGAGCAGTCCTCACTACAGAGCAGTCCTCACTACAGAGCCAGTCCTCACTACAGAGAGCAGCTCTCACTACAGAGCCAGTCCTCACTACAGAGAGCAGTCCTCACTACAGAGAGCAGTCCTCACCAGAGAGAGCAGTCCTCACCACAGAGAGCAGTCCTCACTACAGAGAGCAGTCCTCACCACAGAGCCAGTCATCACCACAGAGAGCAGTCCTCACCACAGAGCCAGTCATCACCACAGAGAGCAGTCCTCACCACAGAGCCAGTCATCACCACAGAGAGCAGTCCTCACTACAGAGAGCAGTCCTCACTACAGAGCCAGTCCTCATTACAGAGAGCAGTCCTCACTACAGAGAGCAGTCCTCATTACAGAGCAGTCCTCACTACAGAGCAGTCCTCACTACAGAGAGCAGTCTTCACTACAGAGCAGTCCTCACTACAGAGAGCAGTCCTCACTACAGAGCAGTCCTCACTACAGAGCCAGTCCTCACTATAGAGAGCAGTCCTCACTACAGAGCAGTCCTCTCTACAGAGAGCAGTCCTCATTACAGAGAGCAGTCCTCACTACAGAGCAGTCCTCACTACAGAGCAGTCCTCACTACAGAGATTAGTCCTCACTACAGAGCAGTCCTCACTACAGAGCCAGTCCTCACTACAGAGAGCAGTCCTCACTACAGAGCCTGTCCTCACTACAGAGCAGTCCTCACCACAGAGAGCAGTCCTCACTACAGAGCCAGTCTTCATTACAGAGAGCAGTCCTCACCACAGAGAGCAGTCCTCACCACAGAGAGCAGTCCTCACCACAGAGAGCAGTCCTCACTACAGAGCCTGTCCTCACTACAGAGCAGTCCTCACCACAGAGAGCAGTCCTCACTACAGAGAGCAGTCCTCACTACAGAGCAGTCCTCACTACAGAGCCAGTCCTCACTACAGAGAGCAGTCCTCACTACAGAGCCAGTCCTCACTACAGAGAGCAGTCCTCACTACAGAGCCAGTCCTCACTACAGAAAGCAGCTCTCACTACAGAGCCAGTCCTCACTACAGAGAGCAGTCCTCACTACAGAGAGCAGTCCTCACCACAGAGAGCAGTCCTCATTACAGAGCCAGTCCTCACTACAGAGCCAGTCCTCATTACAGAGAGCAGTCCTCATTGCAGAGAGCAGTCCTCACCACAGAGAGCAGTCCTCATTACAGAGCCAGTCCTCACTACAGAGAGCAGTCCTCACTACAGAGCAGTCCTCACTACAGAGCCAGTCCTCACTACAGAGAGCAGTCCTCACTACAGAGCAGTCCTCACTACAGAGCCAGTCCTCACTACAGAGAGCAGCTCTCACTACAGAGCCAGTCCTCACTACAGAGAGCAGTCCTCACTACAGAGAGCAGTCCTCACCACAGAGAGCAGTCCTCATTACAGAGCCAGTCCTCATTACAGAGCCAGTCCTCACTACAGAGCCAGTCCTCATTACAGAGAGCAGTCCTCATTACAGAGAGCAGTCCTCACCACAGAGAGCAGTCCTCACTACAGAGCCAGTCCTCATTACAGAGAGCAGTCCTCATTAAAGAGCCAGTCCTCACTACAGAGCCAGTCCTCACTACAGAGAGCAGTCCTCATTACAGAGCAGTCCTCACTACAGAGAGCAGCTCTCACTACAGAGCCAGTCCTCACTACAGAGAGCAGTCCTCACTACAGAGAGCAGTCCTCACTACAGAGAGCAGTCCTCACCACAGAGAGCAGTCTTCACTACAGAGAGCAGTCCTCACCACAGAGCCAGTCCTCACCACAAAGAGCAGTCCTCACTACAGAGAGCAGTCCTCACTACAGAGCAGTCCTCTCTACAGAGAGCAGTCGTCATTACAGAGAGCAGTCCTCACTACAGAGCAGTCCTCACTACAGAGAGCAGTCCTGACTACAGAGAGCAGTCCTCACCACAGAGAGCAGTCCTCATTACAGAGAGCAGTCCTCACTACAGAGCCAGTTCTCACTACAGAGAGCAGTCCTCACTACAGAGAGCAGTCCTCACCACAGAGAGCAGTCCTCACTACAGAGCCAGTCCTCACTACAGAGAGCAGTCCTCATTACAGAGCAGTCCTCACCACAGAGAGCAGTCCTCACTACAGAGCCAGTCCTCACTACAGAGAGCAGTCCTCACCACAGAGAGCAGTCCTCACCACAGAGAGCAGTCCTCACCACAGAGAGCAGTCCTCACTACTAAGCCAGTCCTCACTACAGAGAGCAGTCCTCACTACAGAGAGCAGTCCTCACCACAGAGAGCAGTCCTCACTACAGAGAGCAGTCCTCACTACAGAGAGCAGTCCTCACCACAGAGCCAGTCCTCATTACAGAGAGCAGTCCTCATTACAGAGAGCAGTCCTCATTACAGAGCCAGTTCTCACTACAGAGAGCAGTCCTCACCAGAGAGAGCAGTCCTCACCACAGAGAGCAGTCCTCACTACAGAGAGCAGTCCTCACCACAGAGCCAGTCATCACCACAGAGCCAGTCATCACCACAGAGCCAGTCATCACCACAGAGAGCAGTCCTCACTACAGAGAGCAGTCCTCACTACAGAGCCAGTCCTCACTACAGAGCCAGTCCTCATTACAGAGAGCAGTCCTCACTACAGAGCAGTCCTCACTACAGAGAGCAGTCCTCACTACAGAGCAGTCTTCACCACAGAGCCAGTCCTCATTACAGAGAGCAGTCCTCACTACAGAGCCAGTCCTCATTACAGAGAGCAGTCCTCACTACAGAGCAGTCTTCACCACAGAGCCAGTCCTCATTACAGAGAGCAGTCCTCACTACAGAGCAGTCCTCACTACAGAGCCAGTCCTCACTACAGAGAGCAGTCCTCACTACAGAGAGCAGTCCTCACTACAGAGAGCAGTCCTCACCACAGAGCCAGACCTCACCACAGAGAGCAGTCCTCACTACAGAGAGCAGTCCTCACCACAGAGCCAGTCCTCACCACAGAGCCAGTCCTCACTACAGAGAGCAGTCCTCACTACAGAGCCTGTCCTCACTACAGAGCAGTCCTCACTACAGAGGGCAGTCCTCACTACAGAGCAGTCCTCACCACAGGGAGCACTCCTCACCACCGAGAGCAGTCCTCACTACAGTGCCAGTCTTCATTACAGAGAGCAGTCCTCACCACCGAGAGCAGTCCTCACTACAGAGCCAGTCTTCATTACAGAGAGCAGTCCTCACCACAGAGAGCAGTCCTCACTACAGAGCCTGTCCTCACTACAGAGCAGTCCTCACTACAGAGAGCAGTCCTCACTACAGAGAGCAGTCCTCGCTACAGAGCCAGTCCTCACTACAGAGAGCAGTCCTCACTACAGAGCAGTCCTCACTACAGAGAGCAGTCCTCACTACAGAGCCAGTCCTCACTACAGAGAGCAGTCCTCACCACAGAGAGCAGTCCTCACTACAGAGAGCAGTCCTCACCACAGAGCCAGTCCTCACCACAGAGAGCAGTCCTCACTACAGAGAGCAGTCCTCACTACAGAGCAGTCCTCTCTACAGAGAGCAGTCCTCATTACAGAGAGCAGTCCTCACTACAGAGCAGTCCTCACTACAGAGAGCAGTCCTCACCACAGAGCCAGTCCTCACTACAGAGAGCAGTCCTCACTACAGAGCCTGTCCTCACTACAGAGAGCAGTCCTCACTACAGAGCAGTCCTCTCTACAGAGAGCAGTCCTCATTACAGAGAGCAGTCCTCACTACAGAGCAGTCCTCACTACAGAGAGCAGTCCTCACTACAGAGCAGTCCTCACTACAGAGCCTGTCCTCACTACAGAGCAGTCCTCACTACAGAGAGCAGTCCTCACTACAGAGCCTGTCCTCACTACAGAGCAGTCCTCTCTACAGAGAGCAGTCCTCACTACAGAGCAGTCCTCACTACAGAGCCAGTCCTCACTACAGAGAGCAGTCCTCACTACAGAGCAGTCCTCACTACAGAGCCAGTCCTCACTACAGAGAGCAGTCCTCACTACAGAGCCAGTCCTCACTACAGAGCAGTCCTCACTACAGAGAGCAGTCCTCACTACAGAGCCAGTCCTCACTACAGAGAGCAGTCCTCACTACAGAGCAGTCCTCACTACAGAGAGCAGTCCTCACCACAGAGAGCAGTCTTCACTACAGAGAGCAGTCCTCATTACAGAGAGCAGTCCTCACTAGAGAGAGCAGTCCTCACCACAGAGAGCAGTCTTCACTACAGAGAGCAGTCCTCATTACAGAGAGCAGTCCTCACTACAGAGAGCAGTCCTCACTACAGAGCCAGTCTTCATTACAGAGAGCAGTCCTCACCACAGAGAGCAGTCCTCACTACAGAGAGCAGTCCTCACTACAGAGAGCAGTCCTCACTACAGAGCCAGTCCTCATTACAGAGAGCAGTCCTCACTACAGAGCCAGTCCTCATTACAGAGAGCAGTCCTCATTACAGAGCCAGTCCTCACTACAGAGAGCAGTCCTCATTACAGAGCCAGTCCTCACTACAGAGCCAGTCCTCACTACAGAGAGCAGTCCTCATTACAGAGCAGTCCTCAATACAGAGAGCAGCTCTCACTACAGAGCCAGTCCTCACTACAGAGAGCAGTCCTCACTACAGAGAGCAGTCCTCACCACAGAGAGCAGTCCTCATTACAGAGCCAGTCCTCACTACAGAGCCAGTCCTCATTACAGAGAGCAGTCCTCACTACAGAGAGCAGTCCTCATTACAGAGCAGTCCTCACTACAGAGAGCAGCTCTCACTACAGAGCCAGTCCTCACTACAGAGCCAGTCCTCACTACAGAGAGCAGTCCTCATTACAGAGCAGTCCTCACTACAGAGAGCAGCTCTCACTACAGAGCCAGTCCTCACTACAGAGAGCAGTCCTCATTACAGAGCCAGTCCTCACCACAGAGAGCAGTCTTCACTACAGAGAGCAGTCCTCATTACAGAG
This sequence comes from Lipophrys pholis, assembly GCF_963383615.2. Lineage (NCBI taxonomy): Eukaryota > Metazoa > Chordata > Actinopteri > Blenniiformes > Blenniidae > Lipophrys > Lipophrys pholis. The sequence goes on along the minus strand of NC_137631.1, from coordinate 31,260,318 downwards.
AGCAGTCCTCACTACAGAGAGCAGTCCTCACTACAGAGCCAGTCTTCATTACAGAGAGCAGTCCTCACTACAGAGAGCAGTCCTCACCACAGAGAGCAGTCCTCACCACAGAGAGCAGTCCTCACTACAGAGAGCAGTCCTCACTACAGAGAGCAGTCCTCACTACAGAGCCAGTCCTCATTACAGAGCCAGTCCTCACTACAGAGTGCAGTCCTCATTACAGAGCCAGTCCTCACTATAGAGCCAGTCCTCACTACAGAGAGCAGTCCTCATTACAGAGCAGTCCTCACTACAGAGAGCAGCTCTCACTACAGAGCCAGTCCTCACTACAGAGAGCAGTCCTCACTACAGAGAGCAGTCCTCACCACAGAGAGCAGTCCTCATTACAGAGCCAGTCCTCACTACAGAGCCAGTCCTCATTACAGAGCCAGTCCTCACTACAGAGAGCAGTCCTCATTACAGAGCAGTCCTCACTACAGAGAGCAGCTCTCACTACAGAGCCAGTCCTCACTACAGAGCCAGTCCTCACTACAGAGCCAGTCCTCATTACAGAGCAGTCCTCACTACAGAGAGCAGCTCTCACTACAGAGCCAGTCCTCACTACAGAGAGCAGTCCTCACTACAGAGAGCAGTCCTCACCACAGAGAGCAGTCCTCACTACAGAGAGCAGTCCTCACCACAGAGCCAGTCCTCACCACAGAGAGCAGTCCTCACTACATAGAGCAGTCCTCACTACATAGCAGTCCTCTCTACAGAGAGCAGTCCTCATTACAGAGAGCAGTCCTCACTACAGAGCAGTCCTCACTACAGAGAGCAGTCCTCACCACAGAGCCAGTCCTCACTACAGAGAGCAGTCCTCACTACAGAGCCTGTCCTCACTACAGAGAGCAGTCCTCACTACAGAGCAGTCCTCTCTACAGAGAGCAGTCCTCATTACAGAGAGCAGTCCTCACTACAGAGCAGTCCTCACCACAGAGAGCAGTCCTCATTACAGAGCCAGTCCTGACTACAGAGCCAGTCCTCATTACAGAGAGCAGTCCTCATTACAGAGAGCAGTCCTCATTACAGAGCCAGTCCTCACTACAGAGCCAGTCCTCATTACAGAGAGCAGTCCTCATTACAGAGCCAGTCCTCACTACAGAGTCAGTCCTCACTACAGAGAGCAGTCCTCATTACAGAGCAGTCCTCACTACAGAGAGCAGCTCTCACTACAGAGCCAGTCCTCACTACAGAGAGCAGTCCTCACTACAGAGAGCAGTCCTCACCACAGAGAGCAGTCCTCACTACAGAGAGCAGTCCTCACCACAGAGCCAGTCCTCACCACAGAGAGCAGTCCTCACTACAGAGAGCAGTCCTCACTACAGAGCAGTCCTCACTACAGAGCAGTCCTCTCTACAGAGAGCAGTCCTCATTACAGAGAGCAGTCCTCACTACAGAGCAGTCCTCACTACAGAGAGCAGTCCTCACCACAGAGCCAGTCCTCACTACAGAGAGCAGTCCTCACTACAGAGCCTGTCCTCACTACAGAGAGCAGTCCTCACTACAGAGCAGTCCTCTCTACAGAGAGCAGTCCTCATTACAGAGAGCAGTCCTCACTACAGAGCAGTCCTCACTACAGAGAGCAGTCCTCACTACAGAGCAGTCCTCACTACAGAGCCTGTCCTCACTACAGAGCAGTCCTCACTACAGAGAGCAGTCCTCACTACAGAGCCTGTCCTCACTACAGAGCAGTCCTCTCTACAGAGAGCAGTCCTCACTACAGAGCAGTCCTCACTACAGAGCCAGTCCTCACTACAGAGAGCAGTCCTCACTACAGAGCAGTCCTCACTACAGAGCCAGTCCTCACTACAGAGAGCAGTCCTCACTACAGAGCAGTCCTCACTACAGAGCCAGTCCTCACTACAGAGAGCAGTCCTCACTACAGAGCAGTCCTCACTACAGAGAGCAGTCCTCACTACAGAGCAGTCCTCACTACAGAGCCTGTCCTCACTACAGAGCAGTCCTCACTACAGAGAGCAGTCCTCACTACAGAGCCTGTCCTCACTACAGAGCAGTCCTCTCTACAGAGAGCAGTCCTCACTACAGAGCAGTCCTCACTACATAGCCAGTCCTCACTACAGAGAGCAGTCCTCACTACAGAGCAGTCCTCATTACAGAGCAGTCCTCTCTACAGAGAGCAGTCCTCACTACAGAGCCTGTCCTCACTACAGAGAGCAGTCCTCTCTACAGAGAGCAGTCCTCACTACAGAGCAGTCCTCACTACAGAGCCAGTCCTCACTACAGAGAGCAGTCCTCACTACAGAGCCTGTCCTCACTACAGAGAGCAGTCCTCACTACAGAGCAGTCCTCACTACAGAGCCAGTCCTCACTACAGAGAGCAGTCCTCACTACAGAGCAGTCCTCACTACAGAGCCAGTCCTCACTACAGATAGCAGTCCTCACTACAGAGCAGTCCTCTCTACAGAGAGCAGTCCTCACTACAGAGCAGTCCTCACTACATAGCCAGTCCTCACTACAGAGAGCAGTCCTCACTACAGAGCAGTCCTCATTACAGAGCAGTCCTCTCTACAGAGAGCAGTCCTCACTACAGAGCCTGTCCTCACTACAGAGAGCAGTCCTCTCTACAGAGAGCAGTCCTCACTACAGAGCAGTCCTCACTACAGAGCCAGTCCTCACTACAGAGAGCAGTCCTCACTACAGAGCCTGTCCTCACTACAGAGAGCAGTCCTCACTACAGAGCAGTCCTCACTACAGAGCCAGTCCTCACTACAGAGCCAGTCCTCACTACAGAGCCAGTCCTCACTACAGAGAGCAGTCCTCACTACAGAGCAGTCCTCACTACAGAGCCAGTCCTCACTACAGAGAGCAGTCCTCACTACAGAGCAGTCCTCACTACAGAGCCTGTCCTCACTACAGAGCAGTCCTCACTACAGAGAGCAGTCCTCACTACAGAGCCTGTCCTCACTACAGAGCAGTCCTCTCTACAGAGAGCAGTCCTCACTACAGAGCAGTCCTCACTACATAGCCAGTCCTCACTACAGAGAGCAGTCCTCACTACAGAGCAGTCCTCATTACAGAGCAGTCCTCTCTACAGAGAGCAGTCCTCACTACAGAGCCTGTCCTCACTACAGAGAGCAGTCCTCTCTACAGAGAGCAGTCCTCACTACAGAGCAGTCCTCACTACAGAGCCAGTCCTCACTACAGAGAGCAGTCCTCACTACAGAGCCTGTCCTCACTACAGAGAGCAGTCCTCACTACAGAGCAGTCCTCACTACAGAGCCAGTCCTCACTACAGAGAGCAGTCCTCACTACAGAGCAGTCCTCACTACAGAGCCAGTCCTCACTACAGATAGCAGTCCTCACTACAGAGCAGTCCTCACTACAGAGAGCAGTCCTCATTACAGAGAGCAGTCCTCACTACAGAGCCAGTCCTCACTACAGAGAGCAGCTCTCACTACAGAGCCAGTCCTCACTACAGAGAGCAGTCCTCACTACAGAGCAGTCCTCACTACAGAGCCAGTCCTCACTACAGAGAGCAGTCCTCACTACAGAGCAGTCCTCACTACAGAGCAGTCCTCACTACAGAGCCAGTCCTCACTACAGAGAGCAGTCCTCACTACAGAGCAGTCCTCACCACAGAGCAGTCCTCTCTACAGAGAGCAGTCCTCACTACAGAGCAGTCCTCATTACAGAGCAGTCCTCTCTACAGAGAGCAGTCCTCACTACAGAGAGCAGTCCTCACTACAGAGCCAGTCCTCACTACAGAGTCAGTCCTCACTACAGAGAGCAGTCCTCATTACAGAGCAGTCCTCACTACAGAGAGCAGCTCTCACTACAGAGCCAGTCCTCACTACAGAGAGCAGTCCTCACTACAGAGAGCAGTCCTCACCACAGAGAGCAGTCCTCACTACAGAGAGCAGTCCTCACCACAGAGCCAGTCCTCACCACAGAGAGCAGTCCTCACTACAGAGAGCAGTCCTCACTACAGAGCAGTCCTCTCTACAGAGAGCAGTCCTCATTACAGAGAGCAGTCCTCACTACAGAGCAGTCCTCACTACAGAGAGCAGTCCTCACCACAGAGCCAGTCCTCACTACAGAGAGCAGTCCTCACTACAGAGCCTGTCCTCACTACAGAGAGCAGTCCTCACTACAGAGCAGTCCTCTCTACAGAGAGCAGTCCTCATTACAGAGAGCAGTCCTCACTACAGAGAGCAGTCCTCACTACAGAGCAGTCCTCACTACAGAGCAGTCCTCACTACAGAGCAGTCCTCACTACAGAGCCTGTCCTCACTACAGAGCAGTCCTCACTACAGAGAGCAGTCCTCACTACAGAGCCTGTCCTCACTACAGAGCAGTCCTCTCTACAGAGAGCAGTCCTCACTACAGAGCAGTCCTCACTACAGAGCCAGTCCTCACTACAGAGAGCAGTCCTCACTACAGAGCAGTCCTCACTACAGAGCCAGTCCTCACTACAGAGAGCAGTCCTCACTACAGAGCAGTCCTCACTACAGAGCCAGTCCTCACTACAGAGAGCAGTCCTCACTACAGAGCAGTCCTCACTACAGAGAGCAGTCCTCACTACAGAGCAGTCCTCACTACAGAGCCTGTCCTCACTACAGAGCAGTCCTCACTACAGAGAGCAGTCCTCACTACAGAGCCTGTCCTCACTACAGAGAGCAGTCCTCACTACAGAGCAGTCCTCATTACAGAGCAGTCCTCTCTACAGAGAGCAGTCCTCACTACAGAGCCTGTCCTCACTACAGAGAGCAGTCCTCTCTACAGAGAGCAGTCCTCACTACAGAGCAGTCCTCACTACAGAGCCAGTCCTCACTACAGAGAGCAGTCCTCACTACAGAGCAGTCCTCACTACAGAGAGCAGTCCTCACTACAGAGCCTGTCCTCACTACAGAGAGCAGTCCTCACTACAGAGCAGTCCTCACTACAGAGCCAGTCCTCACTACAGAGAGCAGTCCTCACTACAGAGCAGTCCTCACTACAGAGCCAGTCCTCACTACAGATAGCAGTCCTCACTACAGAGCAGTCCTCACTACAGAGAGCAGTCCTCATTACAGAGAGCAGTCCTCACTACAGAGCCAGTCCTCACTACAGAGAGCAGCTCTCACTACAGAGCCAGTCCTCACTACAGAGAGCAGTCCTCACTACAGAGCAGTCCTCACTACAGAGCCAGTCCTCACTACAGAGAGCAGTCCTCACTACAGAGCAGTCCTCACTACAGAGCAGTCCTCACTACAGAGCCAGTCCTCACTACAGAGAGCAGTCCTCACTACAGAGCAGTCCTCATCACAGAGCAGTCCTCTCTACAGAGAGCAGTCCTCACTACAGAGCAGTCCTCATTACAGAGCAGTCCTCTCTACAGAGAGCAGTCCTCACTACAGAGAGCAGTCCTCACTACAGAGCCAGTCCTCACTACAGAGAGCAGTCCTCACTACAGAGCAGTCCTCACTACAGAGCCAGTCCTCACTACAGAGAGCAGTCCTCACTACAGAGCAGTCCTCACTACAGAGCAGTCCTCACTACAGAGAGCAGTCCTCACTACAGAGCCTGTCCTCACTACAGAGCAGTCCTCTCTACAGAGAGCAGTCCTCACTACAGAGCAGTCCTCACTACAGAGAGCAGTCCTCACTACAGAGCAGTCCTCACTACAGAGCCAGTCCTCACTACAGAGAGCAGTCCTCACTACAGAGCAGTCCTCACTACAGAGCAGTCCTCACTACAGAGCCAGTCCTCACTACAGAGCCAGTCCTCACTACAGAGAGCAGTCCTCACTACAGAGCAGTCCTCATCACAGAGCAGTCCTCTCTACAGAGAGCAGTCCTCACTACAGAGCAGTCCTCATTACAGAGCAGTCCTCTCTACAGAGAGCAGTCCTCACTACAGAGAGCAGTCCTCACTACAGAGCCAGTCCTCACTACAGAGAGCAGTCCTCACTACAGAGCCTGTCCTCACTACAGAGAGCAGTCCTCTCTACAGAGAGCAGTCCTCACTACAGAGCAGTCCTCACTACAGAGCCAGTCCTCACTACAGAGAGCAGTCCTCACTACAGAGCCTGTCCTCACTACAGAGAGCAGTCCTCACTACAGAGCAGTCCTCACTACAGAGCCAGTCCTCACTACAGAGAGCAGTCCTCACTACAGAGCAGTCCTCACTACAGAGCCAGTCCTCACTACAGATAGCAGTCCTCACTACAGAGCAGTCCTCTCTACAGAGAGCAGTCCTCACTACAGAGCAGTCCTCACTACATAGCCAGTCCTCACTACAGAGAGCAGTCCTCACTACAGAGCAGTCCTCATTACAGAGCAGTCCTCTCTACAGAGAGCAGTCCTCACTACAGAGCCTGTCCTCACTACAGAGAGCAGTCCTCTCTACAGAGAGCAGTCCTCACTACAGAGCAGTCCTCACTACAGAGCCAGTCCTCACTACAGAGAGCAGTCCTCACTACAGAGCCTGTCCTCACTACAGAGAGCAGTCCTCACTACAGAGCAGTCCTCACTACAGAGCCAGTCCTCACTACAGAGAGCAGTCCTCACTACAGAGCAGTCCTCACTACAGAGCCAGTCCTCACTACAGAGAGCAGTCCTCACTACAGAGCAGTCCTCACTACAGAGCCTGTCCTCACTACAGAGCAGTCCTCACTACAGAGAGCAGTCCTCACTACAGAGCCTGTCCTCACTACAGAGCAGTCCTCTCTACAGAGAGCAGTCCTCACTACAGAGCAGTCCTCACTACATAGCCAGTCCTCACTACAGAGAGCAGTCCTCACTACAGAGCAGTCCTCATTACAGAGCAGTCCTCTCTACAGAGAGCAGTCCTCACTACAGAGCCTGTCCTCACTACAGAGAGCAGTCCTCTCTACAGAGAGCAGTCCTCACTACAGAGCAGTCCTCACTACAGAGCCAGTCCTCACTACAGAGAGCAGTCCTCACTACAGAGCCTGTCCTCACTACAGAGAGCAGTCCTCACTACAGAGCAGTCCTCACTACAGAGCCAGTCCTCACTACAGAGAGCAGTCCTCACTACAGAGCAGTCCTCACTACAGAGCCAGTCCTCACTACAGATAGCAGTCCTCACTACAGAGCAGTCCTCACTACAGAGAGCAGTCCTCATTACAGAGAGCAGTCCTCACTACAGAGCCAGTCCTCACTACAGAGAGCAGCTCTCACTACAGAGCCAGTCCTCACTACAGAGAGCAGTCCTCACTACAGAGCAGTCCTCACTACAGAGCCAGTCCTCACTACAGAGAGCAGTCCTCACTACAGAGCAGTCCTCACTACAGAGCAGTCCTCACTACAGAGCCAGTCCTCACTACAGAGAGCAGTCCTCACTACAGAGCAGTCCTCATCACAGAGCAGTCCTCTCTACAGAGAGCAGTCCTCACTACAGAGCAGTCCTCATTACAGAGCAGTCCTCTCTACAGAGAGCAGTCCTCACTACAGAGAGCAGTCCTCACTACAGAGCCAGTCCTCACTACAGAGTCAGTCCTCACTACAGAGAGCAGTCCTCATTACAGAGCAGTCCTCACTACAGAGAGCAGCTCTCACTACAGAGCCAGTCCTCACTACAGAGAGCAGTCCTCACTACAGAGAGCAGTCCTCACCACAGAGAGCAGTCCTCACTACAGAGAGCAGTCCTCACCACAGAGCCAGTCCTCACCACAGAGAGCAGTCCTCACTACAGAGAGCAGTCCTCACTACAGAGCAGTCCTCTCTACAGAGAGCAGTCCTCATTACAGAGAGCAGTCCTCACTACAGAGCAGTCCTCACTACAGAGAGCAGTCCTCACCACAGAGCCAGTCCTCACTACAGAGAGCAGTCCTCACTACAGAGCCTGTCCTCACTACAGAGAGCAGTCCTCACTACAGAGCAGTCCTCTCTACAGAGAGCAGTCCTCATTACAGAGAGCAGTCCTCACTACAGAGCAGTCCTCACTACAGAGAGCAGTCCTCACTACAGAGCAGTCCTCACTACAGAGCAGTCCTCACTACAGAGCCTGTCCTCACTACAGAGCAGTCCTCACTACAGAGAGCAGTCCTCACTACAGAGCCTGTCCTCACTACAGAGCAGTCCTCTCTACAGAGCAGTCCTCACTACAGAGCCAGTCCTCACTACAGAGCCAGTCCTCACTACAGAGAGCAGTCCTCACTACAGAGCAGTCCTCACTACAGAGCCAGTCCTCACTACAGAGAGCAGTCCTCACTACAGAGCAGTCCTCACTACAGAGCCAGTCCTCACTACAGAGAGCAGTCCTCACTACAGAGCAGTCCTCACTACAGAGAGCAGTCCTCACTACAGAGCAGTCCTCACTACAGAGCCTGTCCTCACTACAGAGCAGTCCTCACTACAGAGAGCAGTCCTCACTACAGAGCCTGTCCTCACTACAGAGAGCAGTCCTCACTACAGAGCAGTCCTCATTACAGAGCAGTCCTCTCTACAGAGAGCAGTCCTCACTACAGAGCCTGTCCTCACTACAGAGAGCAGTCCTCTCTACAGAGAGCAGTCCTCACTACAGAGCAGTCCTCACTACAGAGCCAGTCCTCACTACAGAGAGCAGTCCTCACTACAGAGCAGTCCTCACTACAGAGAGCAGTCCTCACTACAGAGCCTGTCCTCACTACAGAGAGCAGTCCTCACTACAGAGCAGTCCTCACTACAGAGCCAGTCCTCACTACAGAGAGCAGTCCTCACTACAGAGCAGTCCTCACTACAGAGCCAGTCCTCACTACAGATAGCAGTCCTCACTACAGAGCAGTCCTCACTACAGAGAGCAGTCCTCACTACAGAGAGCAGTCCTCACTACAGAGCCAGTCCTCACTACAGAGAGCAGCTCTCACTACAGAGCCAGTCCTCACTACAGAGAGCAGTCCTCACTACAGAGCAGTCCTCACTACAGAGCCAGTCCTCACTACAGAGAGCAGTCCTCACTACAGAGCAGTCCTCACTACAGAGCAGTCCTCACTACAGAGCCAGTCCTCACTACAGAGAGCAGTCCTCACTACAGAGCAGTCCTCATTACAGAGCAGTCCTCTCTACAGAGAGCAGTCCTCACTACAGAGCAGTCCTCACTACAGAGCCAGTCCTCACTACAGAGCAGTCCTCACTACAGAGCAGTCCTCACTACAGAGCCAGTCCTCACTACAGAGAGCAGTCCTCACTACAGAGCAGTCCTCATCACAGAGCAGTCCTCTCTACAGAGAGCAGTCCTCACTACAGAGCAGTCCTCATTACAGAGCAGTCCTCTCTACAGAGAGCAATCCTCACTACAGAGAGCAGTCCTCACTACAGAGCCAGTCCTCACTACAGAGAGCAGTCCTCACTACAGAGCAGTCCTCACTACAGAGCCAGTCCTCACTACAGAGAGCAGTCCTCACTACAGAGCAGTCCTCATTACAGAGCAGTCCTCTCTACAGAGAGCAGTCCTCACTACAGAGCAGTCCTCACTACAGAGAGCAGTCCTCACTACAGAGCAGTCCTCACTACAGAGCCAGTCCTCACTACAGAGAGCAGTCCTCACTACAGAGAGCAGTCCTCACCACAGAGCCAGACCTCACCACAGAGAGCAGTCCTCACTACAGAGAGCAGTCCTCACCACAGAGCCAGTCCTCACCACAGAGCCAGTCCTCACTACAGAGAGCAGTCCTCACTACAGAGCCTGTCCTCACTACAGAGCAGTCCTCACTACAGAGGGCAGTCCTCACTACAGAGCAGTCCTCACCACAGGGAGCACTCCTCACCACCGAGAGCAGTCCTCACTACAGTGCCAGTCTTCATTACAGAGAGCAGTCCTCACCACCGAGAGCAGTCCTCACTACAGAGCCAGTCTTCATTACAGAGAGCAGTCCTCACCACAGAGAGCAGTCCTCACTACAGAGCCTGTCCTCACTACAGAGCAGTCCTCACTACAGAGAGCAGTCCTCACTACAGAGAGCAGTCCTCGCTACAGAGCCAGTCCTCACTACAGAGAGCAGTCCTCACTACAGAGCAGTCCTCACTACAGAGAGCAGTCCTCACTACAGAGCCAGTCCTCACTACAGAGAGCAGTCCTCACCACAGAGAGCAGTCCTCACTACAGAGAGCAGTCCTCACCACAGAGCCAGTCCTCACCACAGAGAGCAGTCCTCACTACAGAGAGCAGTCCTCACTACAGAGCAGTCCTCTCTACAGAGAGCAGTCCTCATTACAGAGAGCAGTCCTCACTACAGAGCAGTCCTCACTACAGAGAGCAGTCCTCACCACAGAGCCAGTCCTCACTACAGAGAGCAGTCCTCACTACAGAGCCTGTCCTCACTACAGAGAGCAGTCCTCACTACAGAGCAGTCCTCTCTACAGAGAGCAGTCCTCATTACAGAGAGCAGTCCTCACTACAGAGCAGTCCTCACTACAGAGAGCAGTCCTCACTACAGAGCAGTCCTCACTACAGAGCCTGTCCTCACTACAGAGCAGTCCTCACTACAGAGAGCAGTCCTCACTACAGAGCCTGTCCTCACTACAGAGCAGTCCTCTCTACAGAGAGCAGTCCTCACTACAGAGCAGTCCTCACTACAGAGCCAGTCCTCACTACAGAGAGCAGTCCTCACTACAGAGCAGTCCTCACTACAGAGCCAGTCCTCACTACAGAGAGCAGTCCTCACTACAGAGCCAGTCCTCACTACAGAGCAGTCCTCACTACAGAGCAGTCCTCACTACAGAGCCAGTCCTCACTACAGAGAGCAGTCCTCACTACAGAGCAGTCCTCACTACAGAGAGCAGTCCTCACCACAGAGAGCAGTCTTCACTACAGAGAGCAGTCCTCATTACAGAGAGCAGTCCTCACTAGAGAGAGCAGTCCTCACCACAGAGAGCAGTCTTCACTACAGAGAGCAGTCCTCATTACAGAGAGCAGTCCTCACTACAGAGAGCAGTCCTCACTACAGAGCCAGTCTTCATTACAGAGAGCAGTCCTCACCACAGAGAGCAGTCCTCACCACAGAGAGCAGTCCTCACTACAGAGAGCAGTCCTCACTACAGAGAGCAGTCCTCACTACAGAGCCAGTCCTCATTACAGAGAGCAGTCCTCACTACAGAGCCAGTCCTCACTACAGAGAGCAGTCCTCACCACAGAGAGCACTCCTCACCACAGAGAGCAGTCCTCACTACAGAGCCAGTCCTCATTACAGAGAGCAGTCCTCACTACAGAGCAGTCCTCATTACAGAGCAGTCCTCACCACAGGGAGCACTCCTCACCACAGAGAGCAGTCCTCACCACAGAGAGCACTCCTCACCACAGAGCCAGTCCTCACTACAGAGAGCAGTCCTAATTACAGAGAGCAGTCCTCATTACAGAGAGCAGTCCTCACTACAGAGAGCAGTCCTCACCACAGAGAGCAGTCCTCACTACAGAGAGCAGTCCTCACTACAGAGAGCAGTCCTCACTTCAGAGCCAGTCCTCATTACAGAGAGCAGTCCTCATTACAGAGCCAGTCCTCATTACAGAGAGCAGTCCTCACCACAGAGCAGTCCTCACTACAGAGAGCAGTCCTCACTACAGAGAGCAGTCCTCACTACAGAGCCAGTCCTCACCACAGAGAGCAGTCCTCACCACAGAGAGCAGTCCTCACTACAGAGCCAGTCCTCACTACAGAGAGCAGTCCTCACCACAGAGAGCAGTCCTCACTACAGAGCCAGTCCTCACTACAGAGAGCAGTCCTCACTACAGAGAGCAGTCCTCACTTCAGAGAGCAGTCCTCACCAGAGAAAAGAGTCCTCACCACAGAGAGCAGTCCTCACCACAGAGAGCAGTCCTCACTACAGAGCCAGTCCTCATTACAGAGAGCGGTCCTCACCACAGAGAGCAGTCCTCACCACAGAGCCAGTCCTCACTACAGAGAGCAGTCCTCATTACAGAGAGCAGTCCTCACTACAGAGAGCAGTCCTCACTACAGAGCCAGTTTTCATTACAGAGAGCAGTCCTCACCACAGAGAGCAGTCCTCACCACAGAGAGCAGTCCTCACTACAGAGAGCAGTCCTCACCACAGAGAGCAGTCCTCATTACAGAGAGCAGTCCTCACCACAGAGAGCAGTCTTCATTACAGAGAGCAGTCTTCACTACAGAGCCAGTCTTCATTACAGAGAGCAGTCCTCACCACAGAGAGCAGTCCTCATTACAGAGAGCAGTCCTCACCACAGAGAGCAGTCTTCATTACAGAGAGCAGTCTTCACTACAGAGCCAGTCTTCATTACAGAGAGCAGTCCTCACTACAGAGAGCAGTCCTCACCACAGAGCCAGTCCTCACTACAGAGAGCAATCGTCACTACAGAGAGCAGTCCTCACCACAGAGAGCAGTCCTCACTACAGAGAGCAGTCCTCACCATAGAGCCAGTCCTCATAATAGAGAGCAGTCCTCACTACAGAGCCAGTCCTCATTACAGAGAGCAGTCCTCACTACAGAGAGCAGTCCTCACTACAGAGTCAGTCCTCACTACAGAGCAGTCCTCACTACAGAGCAGTCCTCACTACAGAGAGCAGTCCTCACTACAGAGCAGTCCTCACTACAGAGCCAGTCCTCACTACAGAGAGCAGTCCTCACTACAGAGAGCACTCCTCACCACAGAGAGCAGTCCTCACTACAGAGCCAGTCCTCATTACAGAGAGCAGTCCTCACTACAGAGCAGTCCTCATTACAGAGCAGTCCTCACCACAGGGAGCACTCCTCACCACAGAGAGCAGTCCTCACCACAGAGAGCACTCCTCACCACAGAGCCAGTCCTCACTACAGAGAGCAGTCCTCACCACAGAGCAGTCCTCACTACAGAGAGCAGTCCTCACTACAGAGAGCAGTCCTCACTACAGAGCCAGTCCTCACCACAGAGAGCAGTCCTCACCACAGAGAGCAGTCCTCACTACAGAACCAGTCCTCACTACAGAGAGCAGTCCTCACCACAGAGAGCAGTCCTCACTACAGAGCCAGTCCTCACTACAGAGAGCAGTCCTCACTACAGAGAGCAGTCCTCACTTCAGAGAGCAGTCCTCACCAGAGAAAAGAGTCCTCACTACAGAGAGCAGTCCTCACCACAGAGAGCAGTCCTCACCACAGAGAGCAGTCCTCACTACAGAGCCAGTCCTCATTACAGAGAGCGGTCCTCACCACAGAGAGCAGTCCTCACCACAGAGCCAGTCCTCACTACAGAGAGCAGTCCTCATTACAGAGAGCAGTCCTCACTACAGAGAGCAGTCCTCACTACAGAGCCAGTTTTCATTACAGAGAGCAGTCCTCACCACAGAGAGCAGTCCTCACTACAGAGAGCAGTCCTCACCACAGAGAGCAGTCCTCATTACAGAGAGCAGTCCTCACCATAGAGAGCAGTCTTCATTACAGAGAGCAGTCTTCACTACAGAGCCAGTCTTCATTACAGAGAGAAGTCCTCACCACAGAGAGCAGTCCTCATTACAGAGAGCAGTCCTCACCACAGAGAGCAGTCTTCATTACAGAGAGCAGTCTTCACTACAGAGAGCAATCGTCACTACAGAGAGCAGTCCTCACCACAGAGAGCAGTCCTCACTACAGAGCAGTCCTCACTACAGAGCCAGTCCTCACTACAGAGAGCAGTCCTCACTACAGAGAGCAGTCCTCACTACAGAGAGCACTCCTCACCACAGAGAGCAGTCCTCACTACAGAGCCAGTCCTCATTACAGAGAGCAGTCCTCACTACAGAGCAGTCCTCATTACAGAGAAGTCCTCACCACAGAGAGCAGTCCTCATTACAGAGAGCAGTCCTCACCACAGAGAGCAGTCTTCATTACAGAGAGCAGTCTTCACTACAGAGAGCAATCGTCACTACAGAGAGCACTCCTCACCACAGAGCCAGTCCTCACTACAGATAGCAGTCCTCATTACAGAGAGCAGTCCTCACTACAGAGAGCAGTCCTCACCACAGAGAGCAGTCCTCACTACAGAGAGCAGTCCTCACTACAGAGAGCAGTCCTCACTACAGAGCCAGTCCTCATTAGAGAGAGCAGTCCTCATTACAGAGCCAGTCCTCATTACAGAGAGCAGTCCTCACCACAGAGCAGTCCTCACTACAGAGAGCAGTCCTCACTACAGAGAGCAGTCCTCACTACAGAGCCAGTCCTCACTACAGAGAGCAGTCCTCACCACAGAGAGCAGTAATCACTACAGAGCCAGTCCTCACTACAGAGAGCAGTCCTCACCACAGAAAAGACTCCTCACTACAGAGAGCAGTCCTCACCACAGAGAGCAGTCCTCACTACAGAGCCAGTCCTCATTACAGAGAGCAGTCCTCACTACAGAGAGCAGTCCTCACCACAGAGCCAGTCCTCACTACAGAGCCAGTCCTCACCACAGAGAGCAGTCCTCACTACAGAGCCAGTCCTCACTACAGAGAGCAGTCCTCACTACAGAGAGCAGTCCTCACCACAGAGAGCAGTCCTCACTACAGAGCCAGTCCTCACTACAGAGAGCAGTCCTCACCACAGAGAGCAGTCCTCACTACAGAGCCAGTCCTCACTACAGAGAGCAGTCCTCACTACAGAGAGCAGTCCTCACTACAGAGAGCAGTCCTCACCACAGAAAAGACTCCTCACTACAGAGAGCAGTCCTCACCACAGAGAGCAGTCCTCACCACAGAGAGCAGTCCTCACCACAGAGAGCAGTCCTCACTACAGAGCCAGTCCTCATTACAGAGAGCAGTCCTCACTACAGAGAGCAGTCCTCACCACAGAGCCAGTCCTCACTACAGAGAGCAGTCCTCATTACAGAGCCAGTTTTCATTACAGAGAGCAGTCCTCACCACAGAGAGCAGTCCTCACCACAGAGAGCAGTCCTCACTACAGAGAGCAGTCCTCACTACAGAGAGCAGTCCTCACTACAGAGCCAGTTTTCATTACAGAGAGCAGTCCTCACCACAGAGAGCAGTCCTCACCACAGAGAGCAGTCCTCACTACAGAGAGCAGTCCTCACCACAGAGAGCAGTCCTCACCACAGAGAGCAGTCTTCATTACAGAGAGCAGTCTTCACTACAGAGCCAGTCTTCATTACAGAGAGCAGTCCTCACTACAGAGAGCAGTCCTCACCACAGAGCCAGTCCTCACTACAGAGAGCAATCGTCACTACAGAGAGCAGTCCTCACTACAGAGAGCAGTCCTCACCACAGAGAGCAGTCCTCACTACAGAGAGCAGTCCTCACTACAGAGAGCAGTCCTCACCATAGAGCCAGTCCTCATTACAGAGAGCAGTCCTCACTACAGAGCCAGTCCTCATTACAGAGAGCAGTCCTCACTACAGAGAGCAGTCCTCCCTACAGAGTCAGTCCTCACTACAGAGCAGTCCTCACTACAGAGAGCAGTCCTCACTACAGAGCAGTCCTCACCACAGAGCCAGTCCTCATTACAGAGAGCAGTCCTCACTACAGAGCCAGTCTTCATTACAGAGAGCAGTCCTCATTACAGAGAGCAGTCCTCACTACAGAGAGCAGTCCTCACCACAGAGAGCAGTCCTCACTACAGAGAGCAGTCCTCACCACAGAGAGCAGTCCTCACTACAGAGAGCAGTCCTCACTACAGAGCCAGTCCTCATTACAGAGATCAGTCCTCACTACAGAGCCAGTCCTCACTACAGAGAGCAGTCCTCATTACAGAGCAGTCCTCATTACAGAGCAGTCCTCACCACAGAGAGCAGTCCTCACTACAGAGCCAGTCCTCACTACAGAGAGCAGTCCTCACTACAGAGCAGTCCTCATTACAGAGCAGTCCTCACTACAGAGAGCACTCCTCACCACAGAGAGCAGTCCTCACCACAGGGAGCACTCCTCACCACAGAGAGCAGTCCTCACTACAGAGAGCAGTCCTCACCACAGAGAGCAGTCCTCACTACAGAGCCAGTCCTCATTACAGAGAGCAGTCCTCACTACAGAGCAATCCTCATTACAGAGCAGTCCTCACCACAGGGAGCACTCCTCACCACAGAGAGCAGTCCACACCACAGAGAGCACTCCTCACCACAGAGCCAGTCCTCACTACAGAGAGCAGTCCTCATTACAGAGAGCAGTCCTCATTACAGAGAGCAGTCCTCACTACAGAGAGCAGTCCTCACCACAGAGAGCAGTCCTCACTACAGAGAGCAGTCCTCACTACAGAGAGCAGCTCTCACTAAAGAGCAGTCCTCACTACAGAGAGCAGTCCTCATTACAGAGCAGTCCTCATTACAGAGAGCAATCCTCACCACAGAGCAGTCCTCACTACAGAGCCAGTCCTCACTACAGAGAGCAGTCCTCACTACAGAGCCTGTCCTCACTACAGAGCAGTCCTCACTACAGAGAGCAGTCCTCATTACAGAGCAGTCCTCACTACAGAGAGCAGTCCTCACCACAGGGAGCACTCCTCATTACAGAGAGCGGTCCTCACCACAGAGAGCAGTCCTCACCACTGAGCCAGTCCTCATTACAGAGAGCAGTCCTCATTACAGAGAGCAGTCCTCACTATAGAGAGCAGTCCTCATTACAGAGCAGTCCTCACTACAGAGCAGTCCTCACTACAGAGAGCAGCTCTCACTACAGAGCAGTCCTCACTACAGAGAGCAGTCCTAATTACAGAGCAGTCCTCACTACAGAGCAGTCCTCACTACAGAGCCAGTTCTCACTATAGAGAGCAGTCCTCACTACAGAGCCAGTCCTCATTACAGAGAGCAGTCCTCACTACAGAGAGCAGTCCTCACTACAGAGAGCAGTCCTCACTAAAGAGCCAGTCCTCATTACAGAGAGCAGTCCTCACTACAGAGAGCAGTCCTCACTACAGAGTCAGTCCTCACTACAGAGCAGTCCTCACTACAGAGAGCAGCTCTCACTGCAGAGCAGTCCTCACTACAGAGCAGTCCTCATTACAGAGCAGTCCTCACTACAGAGAGCACTCCTCTCCACAGAGAGCTGTCCTCACCACAGGGAGCACTCCTCACCACAGAGAGCAGTCCTCATTACAGAGAGCAGTCCTCATTACAGAGCCAGTCCTCACTACAGAGAGCAGTCCTCACCACAGAGAGCAGTCCTCACTACAGAGAGCAGTCCTCACTACAGAGCCAGTCTTCATTACAGAGAGCAGTCCTCATTACAGAGAGCAGTCCTCACCACAGAGAGCAGTCCTCACCACAGAGAGCAGTCCTCACTACAGAGCAGTCCTCACCACAGAGAGCAGTCCTCACTACAGAGAGAAGCTCTCACTACAGAGCAGTCCTCACTACAGAGCCAGTCCTCACTACAGAGAGCAGTCCTCATTACAGAGCAGTCCTCACCACAGAGAGCAGTCCTCACTACAGAGCAGTCCTCACTACAGAGCAGTCCTCACTACAGAGCCAGTCCTCACTACAGAGAGCAGTCCTCACTACAGAGCAGTCCTCATTACAGAGCAGTCCTCACTACAGAGAGCACTCCTCTCCACAGAGAGCTGTCCTCACCACAGGGAGCACTCCTCACCACAGAGAGCAGTCCTCACTACAGAGAGCAGTCCTCACTACAGAGAGCAGTCCTCACCACAGAGAGCAGTCCTCACTACAGAGCCAGTCCTCATTACAGAGAGCGGTCCTCACCACAGAGCCAGTCCTCACTACAGAGAGCAGTCCTCATTACAGAGAGCAGTCCTCACTACAGAGAGCAGTCCTCATTACAGAGCAGTCCTCACTACAGAGCAGTCCTCACTACAGAGAGCAGCTCTCACTACAGAGCAGTCATCACTACAGAGAGCAGTCCTAATTACAGAGCAGTCCTCACTACAGAGAGCAGTCCTCACCATAGAGCCAGTCCTCATTACAGAGAGCAGTCCTCACTACAGAGCCAGTCCTCATTACAGAGAGCAGTCCTCACCACAGAGCAGTCCTCACTACATAGAGCAGTCCTCACTACAGAGAGCAGTCCTCACTACAGAGCCAGTCCTCACTACAGAGCAGTCCTCACTACAGAGCCAGTCTTCATTACAGAGAGCAGTCCTCACCACAGAGAGCAGTCCTCACCACAGAGAGCAGTCCTCACTACAGAGCCAGTCCTCACCACAGAGAGCAGTCCTCACCACAGAGCCAGTCCTCACTACAGAGAGCAGTCCTCATTACAGAGAGCAGTCCTCACTACAGAGAGCAGTCCTCACTACAGAGCCAGTCTTCATTACAGAGAGCAGTCCTCATTACAGAGAGCAGTCCTCACTACAGAGAGCAGTCCTCATTACAGAGCCAGTCCTCACTACAGAGAGC
The DNA here is from genome assembly GCF_963383615.2 of Lipophrys pholis. Classification (NCBI taxonomy): domain Eukaryota; kingdom Metazoa; phylum Chordata; class Actinopteri; order Blenniiformes; family Blenniidae; genus Lipophrys; species Lipophrys pholis. Next base: position 31,242,075 of record NC_137631.1, on the reverse strand, counting down.
AGTCCTCACCACAGAGAGCAGTCCTCACTACAGAGAGCAGTCCTCACTACAGAGCCAGTCTTCATTACAGAGAGCAGTCCTCACCACAGAGAGCAGTCCTCACCACAGAGAGCAGTCCTCACTACAGAGAGCAGTCCTCACCACAGAGAGCAGTCCTCATTACAGAGAGCAGTCCTCACTACAGAGAGCAGTCCTCACTACAGAGAGCAGTCCTCACTACAGAGAGCAGTCCTCATTACAGAGCAGTCCTCACCACAGAGAGCAGTCCTCACTACAGAGCAGTCCTCACTAAAGAGCCAGTCCTCACTACAAAGAGCAGTCCTCACTACAGAGCAGTCCTCACTACAGAGAGCAGTCCTCACCATAGAGCCAGTCCTCACCATAGAGCCAGTCCTCATTACAGAGAGCAGTCCTCACTACAGAGCCAGTTCTCACTACAGAGAGCAGTCCTCACTACAGAGCCAGTCCTCATTACAGAGAGCAGTCCTCACCACAGAGCAGTCCTCACTACAGAGAGCAGTCCTCACTACAGAGAGCAGTCCTCACTACAGAGCCAGTCCTCACTACAGAGCAGTCCTCACTACAGAGCCAGTCTTCATTACAGAGAGCAGTCCTCACCACAGAGAGCAGTCCTCACCACAGAGAGCAGTCCTCACTACAGAGAGCAGTCCTCACCACAGAGAGCAGTCCTCATTACAGAGAGCAGTCCTCACTACAGAGAGCAGTCCTCACTACAGAGAGCAGTCCTCATTACAGAGCAGTCCTCACCACAGAGAGCAGTCCTCACTACAGAGCAGTCCTCACTAAAGAGCCAGTCCTCACTACAAAGAGCAGTCCTCACTACAGAGCAGTCCTCATTACAGAGCAATCCTCACTACAGAGAGCACTCCTCACCACAGAGAGCAGTCCTCACCACAGGGAGCACTCCTCACCACAGAGAGCAGTCCTCACTACAGAGAGCAGTCCTCACCACAGAGAGCAGTCCTCACCACAGAGAGCAGTCCTCACTACAGAGCCAGTCCTCATTACAGAGAGCAGTCCTCACTACAGAGCAGTCCTCATTACAGAGCAGTCCTCACCACAGGGAGCACTCCTCAACACAGAGAGCAGTCCTCACCACAGAGAGCACTCCTCACCACAGAGAGCAGTCCTCACCACAGAGAACTCTCCTCACCACAGAGAGCAGTCCTCACTACAGAGAGCAGTCCTCACTACAGAGCCAGTCCTCATTAAAGAGAGCAGTCCTCATTACAGAGCCAGTCCTCATTACAGAGAGCAGTCCTCACCACAGAGAGCAGTCCTCACTGCAGAGCCAGTCCTCACTACAGAGAGCAGTCCTCACTACAGAGAGCAGTCCTCACTACAGAGAGCAGTCCTCACTACAGAGCAGTCCTCACTACAGAGCCAGTCCTCACTACAGAGAGCAGTCCTCACTACAGAGCAGTCCTCACTACAGAGCCAGTCCTCACTACAGAGAGCAGCTCTCACTACAGAGCCAGTCCTCACTACAGAGAGCAGTCCTCACTACAGAGAGCAGTCCTCACCAGAGAGAGCAGTCCTCACCACAGAGAGCAGTCCTCACTACAGAGAGCAGTCCTCACCACAGAGCCAGTCATCACCACAGAGAGCAGTCCTCACCACAGAGCCAGTCATCACCACAGAGAGCAGTCCTCACCACAGAGCCAGTCATCACCACAGAGAGCAGTCCTCACTACAGAGAGCAGTCCTCACTACAGAGCCAGTCCTCATTACAGAGAGCAGTCCTCACTACAGAGAGCAGTCCTCATTACAGAGCAGTCCTCACTACAGAGCAGTCCTCACTACAGAGAGCAGTCTTCACTACAGAGCAGTCCTCACTACAGAGAGCAGTCCTCACTACAGAGCAGTCCTCACTACAGAGCCAGTCCTCACTATAGAGAGCAGTCCTCACTACAGAGCAGTCCTCTCTACAGAGAGCAGTCCTCATTACAGAGAGCAGTCCTCACTACAGAGCAGTCCTCACTACAGAGCAGTCCTCACTACAGAGATTAGTCCTCACTACAGAGCAGTCCTCACTACAGAGCCAGTCCTCACTACAGAGAGCAGTCCTCACTACAGAGCCTGTCCTCACTACAGAGCAGTCCTCACCACAGAGAGCAGTCCTCACTACAGAGCCAGTCTTCATTACAGAGAGCAGTCCTCACCACAGAGAGCAGTCCTCACCACAGAGAGCAGTCCTCACCACAGAGAGCAGTCCTCACTACAGAGCCTGTCCTCACTACAGAGCAGTCCTCACCACAGAGAGCAGTCCTCACTACAGAGAGCAGTCCTCACTACAGAGCAGTCCTCACTACAGAGCCAGTCCTCACTACAGAGAGCAGTCCTCACTACAGAGCCAGTCCTCACTACAGAGAGCAGTCCTCACTACAGAGCCAGTCCTCACTACAGAAAGCAGCTCTCACTACAGAGCCAGTCCTCACTACAGAGAGCAGTCCTCACTACAGAGAGCAGTCCTCACCACAGAGAGCAGTCCTCATTACAGAGCCAGTCCTCACTACAGAGCCAGTCCTCATTACAGAGAGCAGTCCTCATTGCAGAGAGCAGTCCTCACCACAGAGAGCAGTCCTCATTACAGAGCCAGTCCTCACTACAGAGAGCAGTCCTCACTACAGAGCAGTCCTCACTACAGAGCCAGTCCTCACTACAGAGAGCAGTCCTCACTACAGAGCAGTCCTCACTACAGAGCCAGTCCTCACTACAGAGAGCAGCTCTCACTACAGAGCCAGTCCTCACTACAGAGAGCAGTCCTCACTACAGAGAGCAGTCCTCACCACAGAGAGCAGTCCTCATTACAGAGCCAGTCCTCATTACAGAGCCAGTCCTCACTACAGAGCCAGTCCTCATTACAGAGAGCAGTCCTCATTACAGAGAGCAGTCCTCACCACAGAGAGCAGTCCTCACTACAGAGCCAGTCCTCATTACAGAGAGCAGTCCTCATTAAAGAGCCAGTCCTCACTACAGAGCCAGTCCTCACTACAGAGAGCAGTCCTCATTACAGAGCAGTCCTCACTACAGAGAGCAGCTCTCACTACAGAGCCAGTCCTCACTACAGAGAGCAGTCCTCACTACAGAGAGCAGTCCTCACTACAGAGAGCAGTCCTCACCACAGAGAGCAGTCTTCACTACAGAGAGCAGTCCTCACCACAGAGCCAGTCCTCACCACAAAGAGCAGTCCTCACTACAGAGAGCAGTCCTCACTACAGAGCAGTCCTCTCTACAGAGAGCAGTCGTCATTACAGAGAGCAGTCCTCACTACAGAGCAGTCCTCACTACAGAGAGCAGTCCTGACTACAGAGAGCAGTCCTCACCACAGAGAGCAGTCCTCATTACAGAGAGCAGTCCTCACTACAGAGCCAGTTCTCACTACAGAGAGCAGTCCTCACTACAGAGAGCAGTCCTCACCACAGAGAGCAGTCCTCACTACAGAGCCAGTCCTCACTACAGAGAGCAGTCCTCATTACAGAGCAGTCCTCACCACAGAGAGCAGTCCTCACTACAGAGCCAGTCCTCACTACAGAGAGCAGTCCTCACCACAGAGAGCAGTCCTCACCACAGAGAGCAGTCCTCACCACAGAGAGCAGTCCTCACTACTAAGCCAGTCCTCACTACAGAGAGCAGTCCTCACTACAGAGAGCAGTCCTCACCACAGAGAGCAGTCCTCACTACAGAGAGCAGTCCTCACTACAGAGAGCAGTCCTCACCACAGAGCCAGTCCTCATTACAGAGAGCAGTCCTCATTACAGAGAGCAGTCCTCATTACAGAGCCAGTTCTCACTACAGAGAGCAGTCCTCACCAGAGAGAGCAGTCCTCACCACAGAGAGCAGTCCTCACTACAGAGAGCAGTCCTCACCACAGAGCCAGTCATCACCACAGAGCCAGTCATCACCACAGAGCCAGTCATCACCACAGAGAGCAGTCCTCACTACAGAGAGCAGTCCTCACTACAGAGCCAGTCCTCACTACAGAGCCAGTCCTCATTACAGAGAGCAGTCCTCACTACAGAGCAGTCCTCACTACAGAGAGCAGTCCTCACTACAGAGCAGTCTTCACCACAGAGCCAGTCCTCATTACAGAGAGCAGTCCTCACTACAGAGCCAGTCCTCATTACAGAGAGCAGTCCTCACTACAGAGCAGTCTTCACCACAGAGCCAGTCCTCATTACAGAGAGCAGTCCTCACTACAGAGCAGTCCTCACTACAGAGCCAGTCCTCACTACAGAGAGCAGTCCTCACTACAGAGAGCAGTCCTCACTACAGAGAGCAGTCCTCACCACAGAGCCAGACCTCACCACAGAGAGCAGTCCTCACTACAGAGAGCAGTCCTCACCACAGAGCCAGTCCTCACCACAGAGCCAGTCCTCACTACAGAGAGCAGTCCTCACTACAGAGCCTGTCCTCACTACAGAGCAGTCCTCACTACAGAGGGCAGTCCTCACTACAGAGCAGTCCTCACCACAGGGAGCACTCCTCACCACCGAGAGCAGTCCTCACTACAGTGCCAGTCTTCATTACAGAGAGCAGTCCTCACCACCGAGAGCAGTCCTCACTACAGAGCCAGTCTTCATTACAGAGAGCAGTCCTCACCACAGAGAGCAGTCCTCACTACAGAGCCTGTCCTCACTACAGAGCAGTCCTCACTACAGAGAGCAGTCCTCACTACAGAGAGCAGTCCTCGCTACAGAGCCAGTCCTCACTACAGAGAGCAGTCCTCACTACAGAGCAGTCCTCACTACAGAGAGCAGTCCTCACTACAGAGCCAGTCCTCACTACAGAGAGCAGTCCTCACCACAGAGAGCAGTCCTCACTACAGAGAGCAGTCCTCACCACAGAGCCAGTCCTCACCACAGAGAGCAGTCCTCACTACAGAGAGCAGTCCTCACTACAGAGCAGTCCTCTCTACAGAGAGCAGTCCTCATTACAGAGAGCAGTCCTCACTACAGAGCAGTCCTCACTACAGAGAGCAGTCCTCACCACAGAGCCAGTCCTCACTACAGAGAGCAGTCCTCACTACAGAGCCTGTCCTCACTACAGAGAGCAGTCCTCACTACAGAGCAGTCCTCTCTACAGAGAGCAGTCCTCATTACAGAGAGCAGTCCTCACTACAGAGCAGTCCTCACTACAGAGAGCAGTCCTCACTACAGAGCAGTCCTCACTACAGAGCCTGTCCTCACTACAGAGCAGTCCTCACTACAGAGAGCAGTCCTCACTACAGAGCCTGTCCTCACTACAGAGCAGTCCTCTCTACAGAGAGCAGTCCTCACTACAGAGCAGTCCTCACTACAGAGCCAGTCCTCACTACAGAGAGCAGTCCTCACTACAGAGCAGTCCTCACTACAGAGCCAGTCCTCACTACAGAGAGCAGTCCTCACTACAGAGCCAGTCCTCACTACAGAGCAGTCCTCACTACAGAGAGCAGTCCTCACTACAGAGCCAGTCCTCACTACAGAGAGCAGTCCTCACTACAGAGCAGTCCTCACTACAGAGAGCAGTCCTCACCACAGAGAGCAGTCTTCACTACAGAGAGCAGTCCTCATTACAGAGAGCAGTCCTCACTAGAGAGAGCAGTCCTCACCACAGAGAGCAGTCTTCACTACAGAGAGCAGTCCTCATTACAGAGAGCAGTCCTCACTACAGAGAGCAGTCCTCACTACAGAGCCAGTCTTCATTACAGAGAGCAGTCCTCACCACAGAGAGCAGTCCTCACTACAGAGAGCAGTCCTCACTACAGAGAGCAGTCCTCACTACAGAGCCAGTCCTCATTACAGAGAGCAGTCCTCACTACAGAGCCAGTCCTCATTACAGAGAGCAGTCCTCATTACAGAGCCAGTCCTCACTACAGAGAGCAGTCCTCATTACAGAGCCAGTCCTCACTACAGAGCCAGTCCTCACTACAGAGAGCAGTCCTCATTACAGAGCAGTCCTCAATACAGAGAGCAGCTCTCACTACAGAGCCAGTCCTCACTACAGAGAGCAGTCCTCACTACAGAGAGCAGTCCTCACCACAGAGAGCAGTCCTCATTACAGAGCCAGTCCTCACTACAGAGCCAGTCCTCATTACAGAGAGCAGTCCTCACTACAGAGAGCAGTCCTCATTACAGAGCAGTCCTCACTACAGAGAGCAGCTCTCACTACAGAGCCAGTCCTCACTACAGAGCCAGTCCTCACTACAGAGAGCAGTCCTCATTACAGAGCAGTCCTCACTACAGAGAGCAGCTCTCACTACAGAGCCAGTCCTCACTACAGAGAGCAGTCCTCATTACAGAGCCAGTCCTCACCACAGAGAGCAGTCTTCACTACAGAGAGCAGTCCTCATTACAGAGAGCAGTCCTCACTACAGAGAGCAGTCCTCACTACAGAGCCAGTCTTCATTACAGAGAGCAGTCCTCACTACAGAGAGCAGTCCTCACCACAGAGAGCAGTCCTCACCACAGAGAGCAGTCCTCACTACAGAGAGCAGTCCTCACTACAGAGAGCAGTCCTCACTACAGAGCCAGTCCTCATTACAGAGCCAGTCCTCACTACAGAGTGCAGTCCTCATTACAGAGCCAGTCCTCACTATAGAGCCAGTCCTCACTACAGAGAGCAGTCCTCATTACAGAGCAGTCCTCACTACAGAGAGCAGCTCTCACTACAGAGCCAGTCCTCACTACAGAGAGCAGTCCTCACTACAGAGAGCAGTCCTCACCACAGAGAGCAGTCCTCATTACAGAGCCAGTCCTCACTACAGAGCCAGTCCTCATTACAGAGCCAGTCCTCACTACAGAGAGCAGTCCTCATTACAGAGCAGTCCTCACTACAGAGAGCAGCTCTCACTACAGAGCCAGTCCTCACTACAGAGCCAGTCCTCACTACAGAGCCAGTCCTCATTACAGAGCAGTCCTCACTACAGAGAGCAGCTCTCACTACAGAGCCAGTCCTCACTACAGAGAGCAGTCCTCACTACAGAGAGCAGTCCTCACCACAGAGAGCAGTCCTCACTACAGAGAGCAGTCCTCACCACAGAGCCAGTCCTCACCACAGAGAGCAGTCCTCACTACATAGAGCAGTCCTCACTACATAGCAGTCCTCTCTACAGAGAGCAGTCCTCATTACAGAGAGCAGTCCTCACTACAGAGCAGTCCTCACTACAGAGAGCAGTCCTCACCACAGAGCCAGTCCTCACTACAGAGAGCAGTCCTCACTACAGAGCCTGTCCTCACTACAGAGAGCAGTCCTCACTACAGAGCAGTCCTCTCTACAGAGAGCAGTCCTCATTACAGAGAGCAGTCCTCACTACAGAGCAGTCCTCACCACAGAGAGCAGTCCTCATTACAGAGCCAGTCCTGACTACAGAGCCAGTCCTCATTACAGAGAGCAGTCCTCATTACAGAGAGCAGTCCTCATTACAGAGCCAGTCCTCACTACAGAGCCAGTCCTCATTACAGAGAGCAGTCCTCATTACAGAGCCAGTCCTCACTACAGAGTCAGTCCTCACTACAGAGAGCAGTCCTCATTACAGAGCAGTCCTCACTACAGAGAGCAGCTCTCACTACAGAGCCAGTCCTCACTACAGAGAGCAGTCCTCACTACAGAGAGCAGTCCTCACCACAGAGAGCAGTCCTCACTACAGAGAGCAGTCCTCACCACAGAGCCAGTCCTCACCACAGAGAGCAGTCCTCACTACAGAGAGCAGTCCTCACTACAGAGCAGTCCTCACTACAGAGCAGTCCTCTCTACAGAGAGCAGTCCTCATTACAGAGAGCAGTCCTCACTACAGAGCAGTCCTCACTACAGAGAGCAGTCCTCACCACAGAGCCAGTCCTCACTACAGAGAGCAGTCCTCACTACAGAGCCTGTCCTCACTACAGAGAGCAGTCCTCACTACAGAGCAGTCCTCTCTACAGAGAGCAGTCCTCATTACAGAGAGCAGTCCTCACTACAGAGCAGTCCTCACTACAGAGAGCAGTCCTCACTACAGAGCAGTCCTCACTACAGAGCCTGTCCTCACTACAGAGCAGTCCTCACTACAGAGAGCAGTCCTCACTACAGAGCCTGTCCTCACTACAGAGCAGTCCTCTCTACAGAGAGCAGTCCTCACTACAGAGCAGTCCTCACTACAGAGCCAGTCCTCACTACAGAGAGCAGTCCTCACTACAGAGCAGTCCTCACTACAGAGCCAGTCCTCACTACAGAGAGCAGTCCTCACTACAGAGCAGTCCTCACTACAGAGCCAGTCCTCACTACAGAGAGCAGTCCTCACTACAGAGCAGTCCTCACTACAGAGAGCAGTCCTCACTACAGAGCAGTCCTCACTACAGAGCCTGTCCTCACTACAGAGCAGTCCTCACTACAGAGAGCAGTCCTCACTACAGAGCCTGTCCTCACTACAGAGCAGTCCTCTCTACAGAGAGCAGTCCTCACTACAGAGCAGTCCTCACTACATAGCCAGTCCTCACTACAGAGAGCAGTCCTCACTACAGAGCAGTCCTCATTACAGAGCAGTCCTCTCTACAGAGAGCAGTCCTCACTACAGAGCCTGTCCTCACTACAGAGAGCAGTCCTCTCTACAGAGAGCAGTCCTCACTACAGAGCAGTCCTCACTACAGAGCCAGTCCTCACTACAGAGAGCAGTCCTCACTACAGAGCCTGTCCTCACTACAGAGAGCAGTCCTCACTACAGAGCAGTCCTCACTACAGAGCCAGTCCTCACTACAGAGAGCAGTCCTCACTACAGAGCAGTCCTCACTACAGAGCCAGTCCTCACTACAGATAGCAGTCCTCACTACAGAGCAGTCCTCTCTACAGAGAGCAGTCCTCACTACAGAGCAGTCCTCACTACATAGCCAGTCCTCACTACAGAGAGCAGTCCTCACTACAGAGCAGTCCTCATTACAGAGCAGTCCTCTCTACAGAGAGCAGTCCTCACTACAGAGCCTGTCCTCACTACAGAGAGCAGTCCTCTCTACAGAGAGCAGTCCTCACTACAGAGCAGTCCTCACTACAGAGCCAGTCCTCACTACAGAGAGCAGTCCTCACTACAGAGCCTGTCCTCACTACAGAGAGCAGTCCTCACTACAGAGCAGTCCTCACTACAGAGCCAGTCCTCACTACAGAGCCAGTCCTCACTACAGAGCCAGTCCTCACTACAGAGAGCAGTCCTCACTACAGAGCAGTCCTCACTACAGAGCCAGTCCTCACTACAGAGAGCAGTCCTCACTACAGAGCAGTCCTCACTACAGAGCCTGTCCTCACTACAGAGCAGTCCTCACTACAGAGAGCAGTCCTCACTACAGAGCCTGTCCTCACTACAGAGCAGTCCTCTCTACAGAGAGCAGTCCTCACTACAGAGCAGTCCTCACTACATAGCCAGTCCTCACTACAGAGAGCAGTCCTCACTACAGAGCAGTCCTCATTACAGAGCAGTCCTCTCTACAGAGAGCAGTCCTCACTACAGAGCCTGTCCTCACTACAGAGAGCAGTCCTCTCTACAGAGAGCAGTCCTCACTACAGAGCAGTCCTCACTACAGAGCCAGTCCTCACTACAGAGAGCAGTCCTCACTACAGAGCCTGTCCTCACTACAGAGAGCAGTCCTCACTACAGAGCAGTCCTCACTACAGAGCCAGTCCTCACTACAGAGAGCAGTCCTCACTACAGAGCAGTCCTCACTACAGAGCCAGTCCTCACTACAGATAGCAGTCCTCACTACAGAGCAGTCCTCACTACAGAGAGCAGTCCTCATTACAGAGAGCAGTCCTCACTACAGAGCCAGTCCTCACTACAGAGAGCAGCTCTCACTACAGAGCCAGTCCTCACTACAGAGAGCAGTCCTCACTACAGAGCAGTCCTCACTACAGAGCCAGTCCTCACTACAGAGAGCAGTCCTCACTACAGAGCAGTCCTCACTACAGAGCAGTCCTCACTACAGAGCCAGTCCTCACTACAGAGAGCAGTCCTCACTACAGAGCAGTCCTCACCACAGAGCAGTCCTCTCTACAGAGAGCAGTCCTCACTACAGAGCAGTCCTCATTACAGAGCAGTCCTCTCTACAGAGAGCAGTCCTCACTACAGAGAGCAGTCCTCACTACAGAGCCAGTCCTCACTACAGAGTCAGTCCTCACTACAGAGAGCAGTCCTCATTACAGAGCAGTCCTCACTACAGAGAGCAGCTCTCACTACAGAGCCAGTCCTCACTACAGAGAGCAGTCCTCACTACAGAGAGCAGTCCTCACCACAGAGAGCAGTCCTCACTACAGAGAGCAGTCCTCACCACAGAGCCAGTCCTCACCACAGAGAGCAGTCCTCACTACAGAGAGCAGTCCTCACTACAGAGCAGTCCTCTCTACAGAGAGCAGTCCTCATTACAGAGAGCAGTCCTCACTACAGAGCAGTCCTCACTACAGAGAGCAGTCCTCACCACAGAGCCAGTCCTCACTACAGAGAGCAGTCCTCACTACAGAGCCTGTCCTCACTACAGAGAGCAGTCCTCACTACAGAGCAGTCCTCTCTACAGAGAGCAGTCCTCATTACAGAGAGCAGTCCTCACTACAGAGAGCAGTCCTCACTACAGAGCAGTCCTCACTACAGAGCAGTCCTCACTACAGAGCAGTCCTCACTACAGAGCCTGTCCTCACTACAGAGCAGTCCTCACTACAGAGAGCAGTCCTCACTACAGAGCCTGTCCTCACTACAGAGCAGTCCTCTCTACAGAGAGCAGTCCTCACTACAGAGCAGTCCTCACTACAGAGCCAGTCCTCACTACAGAGAGCAGTCCTCACTACAGAGCAGTCCTCACTACAGAGCCAGTCCTCACTACAGAGAGCAGTCCTCACTACAGAGCAGTCCTCACTACAGAGCCAGTCCTCACTACAGAGAGCAGTCCTCACTACAGAGCAGTCCTCACTACAGAGAGCAGTCCTCACTACAGAGCAGTCCTCACTACAGAGCCTGTCCTCACTACAGAGCAGTCCTCACTACAGAGAGCAGTCCTCACTACAGAGCCTGTCCTCACTACAGAGAGCAGTCCTCACTACAGAGCAGTCCTCATTACAGAGCAGTCCTCTCTACAGAGAGCAGTCCTCACTACAGAGCCTGTCCTCACTACAGAGAGCAGTCCTCTCTACAGAGAGCAGTCCTCACTACAGAGCAGTCCTCACTACAGAGCCAGTCCTCACTACAGAGAGCAGTCCTCACTACAGAGCAGTCCTCACTACAGAGAGCAGTCCTCACTACAGAGCCTGTCCTCACTACAGAGAGCAGTCCTCACTACAGAGCAGTCCTCACTACAGAGCCAGTCCTCACTACAGAGAGCAGTCCTCACTACAGAGCAGTCCTCACTACAGAGCCAGTCCTCACTACAGATAGCAGTCCTCACTACAGAGCAGTCCTCACTACAGAGAGCAGTCCTCATTACAGAGAGCAGTCCTCACTACAGAGCCAGTCCTCACTACAGAGAGCAGCTCTCACTACAGAGCCAGTCCTCACTACAGAGAGCAGTCCTCACTACAGAGCAGTCCTCACTACAGAGCCAGTCCTCACTACAGAGAGCAGTCCTCACTACAGAGCAGTCCTCACTACAGAGCAGTCCTCACTACAGAGCCAGTCCTCACTACAGAGAGCAGTCCTCACTACAGAGCAGTCCTCATCACAGAGCAGTCCTCTCTACAGAGAGCAGTCCTCACTACAGAGCAGTCCTCATTACAGAGCAGTCCTCTCTACAGAGAGCAGTCCTCACTACAGAGAGCAGTCCTCACTACAGAGCCAGTCCTCACTACAGAGAGCAGTCCTCACTACAGAGCAGTCCTCACTACAGAGCCAGTCCTCACTACAGAGAGCAGTCCTCACTACAGAGCAGTCCTCACTACAGAGCAGTCCTCACTACAGAGAGCAGTCCTCACTACAGAGCCTGTCCTCACTACAGAGCAGTCCTCTCTACAGAGAGCAGTCCTCACTACAGAGCAGTCCTCACTACAGAGAGCAGTCCTCACTACAGAGCAGTCCTCACTACAGAGCCAGTCCTCACTACAGAGAGCAGTCCTCACTACAGAGCAGTCCTCACTACAGAGCAGTCCTCACTACAGAGCCAGTCCTCACTACAGAGCCAGTCCTCACTACAGAGAGCAGTCCTCACTACAGAGCAGTCCTCATCACAGAGCAGTCCTCTCTACAGAGAGCAGTCCTCACTACAGAGCAGTCCTCATTACAGAGCAGTCCTCTCTACAGAGAGCAGTCCTCACTACAGAGAGCAGTCCTCACTACAGAGCCAGTCCTCACTACAGAGAGCAGTCCTCACTACAGAGCCTGTCCTCACTACAGAGAGCAGTCCTCTCTACAGAGAGCAGTCCTCACTACAGAGCAGTCCTCACTACAGAGCCAGTCCTCACTACAGAGAGCAGTCCTCACTACAGAGCCTGTCCTCACTACAGAGAGCAGTCCTCACTACAGAGCAGTCCTCACTACAGAGCCAGTCCTCACTACAGAGAGCAGTCCTCACTACAGAGCAGTCCTCACTACAGAGCCAGTCCTCACTACAGATAGCAGTCCTCACTACAGAGCAGTCCTCTCTACAGAGAGCAGTCCTCACTACAGAGCAGTCCTCACTACATAGCCAGTCCTCACTACAGAGAGCAGTCCTCACTACAGAGCAGTCCTCATTACAGAGCAGTCCTCTCTACAGAGAGCAGTCCTCACTACAGAGCCTGTCCTCACTACAGAGAGCAGTCCTCTCTACAGAGAGCAGTCCTCACTACAGAGCAGTCCTCACTACAGAGCCAGTCCTCACTACAGAGAGCAGTCCTCACTACAGAGCCTGTCCTCACTACAGAGAGCAGTCCTCACTACAGAGCAGTCCTCACTACAGAGCCAGTCCTCACTACAGAGAGCAGTCCTCACTACAGAGCAGTCCTCACTACAGAGCCAGTCCTCACTACAGAGAGCAGTCCTCACTACAGAGCAGTCCTCACTACAGAGCCTGTCCTCACTACAGAGCAGTCCTCACTACAGAGAGCAGTCCTCACTACAGAGCCTGTCCTCACTACAGAGCAGTCCTCTCTACAGAGAGCAGTCCTCACTACAGAGCAGTCCTCACTACATAGCCAGTCCTCACTACAGAGAGCAGTCCTCACTACAGAGCAGTCCTCATTACAGAGCAGTCCTCTCTACAGAGAGCAGTCCTCACTACAGAGCCTGTCCTCACTACAGAGAGCAGTCCTCTCTACAGAGAGCAGTCCTCACTACAGAGCAGTCCTCACTACAGAGCCAGTCCTCACTACAGAGAGCAGTCCTCACTACAGAGCCTGTCCTCACTACAGAGAGCAGTCCTCACTACAGAGCAGTCCTCACTACAGAGCCAGTCCTCACTACAGAGAGCAGTCCTCACTACAGAGCAGTCCTCACTACAGAGCCAGTCCTCACTACAGATAGCAGTCCTCACTACAGAGCAGTCCTCACTACAGAGAGCAGTCCTCATTACAGAGAGCAGTCCTCACTACAGAGCCAGTCCTCACTACAGAGAGCAGCTCTCACTACAGAGCCAGTCCTCACTACAGAGAGCAGTCCTCACTACAGAGCAGTCCTCACTACAGAGCCAGTCCTCACTACAGAGAGCAGTCCTCACTACAGAGCAGTCCTCACTACAGAGCAGTCCTCACTACAGAGCCAGTCCTCACTACAGAGAGCAGTCCTCACTACAGAGCAGTCCTCATCACAGAGCAGTCCTCTCTACAGAGAGCAGTCCTCACTACAGAGCAGTCCTCATTACAGAGCAGTCCTCTCTACAGAGAGCAGTCCTCACTACAGAGAGCAGTCCTCACTACAGAGCCAGTCCTCACTACAGAGTCAGTCCTCACTACAGAGAGCAGTCCTCATTACAGAGCAGTCCTCACTACAGAGAGCAGCTCTCACTACAGAGCCAGTCCTCACTACAGAGAGCAGTCCTCACTACAGAGAGCAGTCCTCACCACAGAGAGCAGTCCTCACTACAGAGAGCAGTCCTCACCACAGAGCCAGTCCTCACCACAGAGAGCAGTCCTCACTACAGAGAGCAGTCCTCACTACAGAGCAGTCCTCTCTACAGAGAGCAGTCCTCATTACAGAGAGCAGTCCTCACTACAGAGCAGTCCTCACTACAGAGAGCAGTCCTCACCACAGAGCCAGTCCTCACTACAGAGAGCAGTCCTCACTACAGAGCCTGTCCTCACTACAGAGAGCAGTCCTCACTACAGAGCAGTCCTCTCTACAGAGAGCAGTCCTCATTACAGAGAGCAGTCCTCACTACAGAGCAGTCCTCACTACAGAGAGCAGTCCTCACTACAGAGCAGTCCTCACTACAGAGCAGTCCTCACTACAGAGCCTGTCCTCACTACAGAGCAGTCCTCACTACAGAGAGCAGTCCTCACTACAGAGCCTGTCCTCACTACAGAGCAGTCCTCTCTACAGAGCAGTCCTCACTACAGAGCCAGTCCTCACTACAGAGCCAGTCCTCACTACAGAGAGCAGTCCTCACTACAGAGCAGTCCTCACTACAGAGCCAGTCCTCACTACAGAGAGCAGTCCTCACTACAGAGCAGTCCTCACTACAGAGCCAGTCCTCACTACAGAGAGCAGTCCTCACTACAGAGCAGTCCTCACTACAGAGAGCAGTCCTCACTACAGAGCAGTCCTCACTACAGAGCCTGTCCTCACTACAGAGCAGTCCTCACTACAGAGAGCAGTCCTCACTACAGAGCCTGTCCTCACTACAGAGAGCAGTCCTCACTACAGAGCAGTCCTCATTACAGAGCAGTCCTCTCTACAGAGAGCAGTCCTCACTACAGAGCCTGTCCTCACTACAGAGAGCAGTCCTCTCTACAGAGAGCAGTCCTCACTACAGAGCAGTCCTCACTACAGAGCCAGTCCTCACTACAGAGAGCAGTCCTCACTACAGAGCAGTCCTCACTACAGAGAGCAGTCCTCACTACAGAGCCTGTCCTCACTACAGAGAGCAGTCCTCACTACAGAGCAGTCCTCACTACAGAGCCAGTCCTCACTACAGAGAGCAGTCCTCACTACAGAGCAGTCCTCACTACAGAGCCAGTCCTCACTACAGATAGCAGTCCTCACTACAGAGCAGTCCTCACTACAGAGAGCAGTCCTCACTACAGAGAGCAGTCCTCACTACAGAGCCAGTCCTCACTACAGAGAGCAGCTCTCACTACAGAGCCAGTCCTCACTACAGAGAGCAGTCCTCACTACAGAGCAGTCCTCACTACAGAGCCAGTCCTCACTACAGAGAGCAGTCCTCACTACAGAGCAGTCCTCACTACAGAGCAGTCCTCACTACAGAGCCAGTCCTCACTACAGAGAGCAGTCCTCACTACAGAGCAGTCCTCATTACAGAGCAGTCCTCTCTACAGAGAGCAGTCCTCACTACAGAGCAGTCCTCACTACAGAGCCAGTCCTCACTACAGAGCAGTCCTCACTACAGAGCAGTCCTCACTACAGAGCCAGTCCTCACTACAGAGAGCAGTCCTCACTACAGAGCAGTCCTCATCACAGAGCAGTCCTCTCTACAGAGAGCAGTCCTCACTACAGAGCAGTCCTCATTACAGAGCAGTCCTCTCTACAGAGAGCAATCCTCACTACAGAGAGCAGTCCTCACTACAGAGCCAGTCCTCACTACAGAGAGCAGTCCTCACTACAGAGCAGTCCTCACTACAGAGCCAGTCCTCACTACAGAGAGCAGTCCTCACTACAGAGCAGTCCTCATTACAGAGCAGTCCTCTCTACAGAGAGCAGTCCTCACTACAGAGCAGTCCTCACTACAGAGAGCAGTCCTCACTACAGAGCAGTCCTCACTACAGAGCCAGTCCTCACTACAGAGAGCAGTCCTCACTACAGAGAGCAGTCCTCACCACAG
Source organism: Lipophrys pholis (assembly GCF_963383615.2). NCBI lineage: Eukaryota > Metazoa > Chordata > Actinopteri > Blenniiformes > Blenniidae > Lipophrys > Lipophrys pholis. The sequence continues at coordinate 31,226,164 of NC_137631.1, read as the reverse complement.
AGCCAGACCTCACCACAGAGAGCAGTCCTCACTACAGAGAGCAGTCCTCACCACAGAGCCAGTCCTCACCACAGAGCCAGTCCTCACTACAGAGAGCAGTCCTCACTACAGAGCCTGTCCTCACTACAGAGCAGTCCTCACTACAGAGGGCAGTCCTCACTACAGAGCAGTCCTCACCACAGGGAGCACTCCTCACCACCGAGAGCAGTCCTCACTACAGTGCCAGTCTTCATTACAGAGAGCAGTCCTCACCACCGAGAGCAGTCCTCACTACAGAGCCAGTCTTCATTACAGAGAGCAGTCCTCACCACAGAGAGCAGTCCTCACTACAGAGCCTGTCCTCACTACAGAGCAGTCCTCACTACAGAGAGCAGTCCTCACTACAGAGAGCAGTCCTCGCTACAGAGCCAGTCCTCACTACAGAGAGCAGTCCTCACTACAGAGCAGTCCTCACTACAGAGAGCAGTCCTCACTACAGAGCCAGTCCTCACTACAGAGAGCAGTCCTCACCACAGAGAGCAGTCCTCACTACAGAGAGCAGTCCTCACCACAGAGCCAGTCCTCACCACAGAGAGCAGTCCTCACTACAGAGAGCAGTCCTCACTACAGAGCAGTCCTCTCTACAGAGAGCAGTCCTCATTACAGAGAGCAGTCCTCACTACAGAGCAGTCCTCACTACAGAGAGCAGTCCTCACCACAGAGCCAGTCCTCACTACAGAGAGCAGTCCTCACTACAGAGCCTGTCCTCACTACAGAGAGCAGTCCTCACTACAGAGCAGTCCTCTCTACAGAGAGCAGTCCTCATTACAGAGAGCAGTCCTCACTACAGAGCAGTCCTCACTACAGAGAGCAGTCCTCACTACAGAGCAGTCCTCACTACAGAGCCTGTCCTCACTACAGAGCAGTCCTCACTACAGAGAGCAGTCCTCACTACAGAGCCTGTCCTCACTACAGAGCAGTCCTCTCTACAGAGAGCAGTCCTCACTACAGAGCAGTCCTCACTACAGAGCCAGTCCTCACTACAGAGAGCAGTCCTCACTACAGAGCAGTCCTCACTACAGAGCCAGTCCTCACTACAGAGAGCAGTCCTCACTACAGAGCCAGTCCTCACTACAGAGCAGTCCTCACTACAGAGCAGTCCTCACTACAGAGCCAGTCCTCACTACAGAGAGCAGTCCTCACTACAGAGCAGTCCTCACTACAGAGAGCAGTCCTCACCACAGAGAGCAGTCTTCACTACAGAGAGCAGTCCTCATTACAGAGAGCAGTCCTCACTAGAGAGAGCAGTCCTCACCACAGAGAGCAGTCTTCACTACAGAGAGCAGTCCTCATTACAGAGAGCAGTCCTCACTACAGAGAGCAGTCCTCACTACAGAGCCAGTCTTCATTACAGAGAGCAGTCCTCACCACAGAGAGCAGTCCTCACCACAGAGAGCAGTCCTCACTACAGAGAGCAGTCCTCACTACAGAGAGCAGTCCTCACTACAGAGCCAGTCCTCATTACAGAGAGCAGTCCTCACTACAGAGCCAGTCCTCATTACAGAGAGCAGTCCTCATTACAGAGCCAGTCCTCACTACAGAGAGCAGTCCTCATTACAGAGCCAGTCCTCACTACAGAGCCAGTCCTCACTACAGAGAGCAGTCCTCATTACAGAGCAGTCCTCAATACAGAGAGCAGCTCTCACTACAGAGCCAGTCCTCACTACAGAGAGCAGTCCTCACTACAGAGAGCAGTCCTCACTACAGAGAGCAGTCCTCACCACAGAGAGCAGTCCTCATTACAGAGCCAGTCCTCACTACAGAGCCAGTCCTCATTACAGAGAGCAGTCCTCACTACAGAGAGCAGTCCTCATTACAGAGCAGTCCTCACTACAGAGAGCAGCTCTCACTACAGAGCCAGTCCTCACTACAGAGCCAGTCCTCACTACAGAGAGCAGTCCTCATTACAGAGCAGTCCTCACTACAGAGAGCAGCTCTCACTACAGAGCCAGTCCTCACTACAGAGAGCAGTCCTCATTACAGAGCCAGTCCTCACCACAGAGAGCAGTCTTCACTACAGAGAGCAGTCCTCATTACAGAGAGCAGTCCTCACTACAGAGAGCAGTCCTCACTACAGAGCCAGTCTTCATTACAGAGAGCAGTCCTCACTACAGAGAGCAGTCCTCACTACAGAGAGCAGTCCTCACTACAGAGCCAGTCCTCATTACAGAGCCAGTCCTCACTACAGAGTGCAGTCCTCATTACAGAGCCAGTCCTCACTATAGAGCCAGTCCTCACTACAGAGAGCAGTCCTCATTACAGAGCAGTCCTCACTACAGAGAGCAGCTCTCACTACAGAGCCAGTCCTCACTACAGAGAGCAGTCCTCACTACAGAGAGCAGTCCTCACCACAGAGAGCAGTCCTCATTACAGAGCCAGTCCTCACTACAGAGCCAGTCCTCATTACAGAGCCAGTCCTCACTACAGAGAGCAGTCCTCATTACAGAGCAGTCCTCACTACAGAGAGCAGCTCTCACTACAGAGCCAGTCCTCACTACAGAGAGCAGTCCTCACTACAGAGAGCAGTCCTCACCACAGAGAGCAGTCCTCACTACAGAGAGCAGTCCTCACCACAGAGCCAGTCCTCACCACAGAGAGCAGTCCTCACTACATAGAGCAGTCCTCACTACATAGCAGTCCTCTCTACAGAGAGCAGTCCTCATTACAGAGAGCAGTCCTCACTACAGAGCAGTCCTCACTACAGAGAGCAGTCCTCACCACAGAGCCAGTCCTCACTACAGAGAGCAGTCCTCACTACAGAGCCTGTCCTCACTACAGAGAGCAGTCCTCACTACAGAGCAGTCCTCTCTACAGAGAGCAGTCCTCTCTACAGAGAGCAGTCCTCATTACAGAGAGCAGTCCTCACTACAGAGCAGTCCTCACCACAGAGCCAGTCCTGACTACAGAGCCAGTCCTCATTACAGAGAGCAGTCCTCATTACAGAGAGCAGTCCTCATTACAGAGCCAGTCCTCACTACAGAGCCAGTCCTCATTACAGAGAGCAGTCCTCATTACAGAGCCAGTCCTCACTACAGAGTCAGTCCTCACTACAGAGAGCAGTCCTCATTACAGAGCAGTCCTCACTACAGAGAGCAGCTCTCACTACAGAGCCAGTCCTCACTACAGAGAGCAGTCCTCACTACAGAGAGCAGTCCTCACCACAGAGAGCAGTCCTCACTACAGAGAGCAGTCCTCACCACAGAGCCAGTCCTCACCACAGAGAGCAGTCCTCACTACAGAGAGCAGTCCTCACTACAGAGCAGTCCTCTCTACAGAGAGCAGTCCTCATTACAGAGAGCAGTCCTCACTACAGAGCAGTCCTCACTACAGAGAGCAGTCCTCACCACAGAGCCAGTCCTCACTACAGAGAGCAGTCCTCACTACAGAGCCTGTCCTCACTACAGAGAGCAGTCCTCACTACAGAGCAGTCCTCTCTACAGAGAGCAGTCCTCATTACAGAGAGCAGTCCTCACTACAGAGCAGTCCTCACTACAGAGAGCAGTCCTCACTACAGAGCAGTCCTCACTACAGAGCCTGTCCTCACTACAGAGCAGTCCTCACTACAGAGAGCAGTCCTCACTACAGAGCCTGTCCTCACTACAGAGCAGTCCTCTCTACAGAGAGCAGTCCTCACTACAGAGCAGTCCTCACTACAGAGCCAGTCCTCACTACAGAGAGCAGTCCTCACTACAGAGCAGTCCTCACTACAGAGCCAGTCCTCACTACAGAGCCAGTCCTCACTACAGAGAGCAGTCCTCACTACAGAGCAGTCCTCACTACAGAGCAGTCCTCACTACAGAGAGCAGTCCTCACTACAGAGCAGTCCTCATTACAGAGCAGTCCTCACTACAGAGCCAGTCCTCACTACAGAGAGCAGTCCTCACTACAGAGCAGTCCTCACTACAGAGCCAGTCCTCACTACAGAGCCAGTCCTCACTACAGAGAGCAGTCCTCACTACAGAGCAGTCCTCACTACAGAGCAGTCCTCACTACAGAGGCAGTCCTCACTACAGAGAGCAGTCCTCACTACAGAGCAGTCCTCACTACAGAGAGCAGTCCTCACTACAGAGCCTGTCCTCACTACAGAGCAGTCCTCACTACAGAGAGCAGTCCTCACTACAGAGCCTGTCCTCACTACAGAGCAGTCCTCTCTACAGAGAGCAGTCCTCACTACAGAGCAGTCCTCACTACAGAGCAGTCCTCACTACATAGCCAGTCCTCACTACAGAGAGCAGTCCTCACTACAGAGCAGTCCTCATTACAGAGCAGTCCTCTCTACAGAGAGCAGTCCTCACTACAGAGCCTGTCCTCACTACAGAGAGCAGTCCTCTCTACAGAGAGCAGTCCTCACTACAGAGCAGTCCTCACTACAGAGCCAGTCCTCACTACAGAGAGCAGTCCTCACTACAGAGCCTGTCCTCACTACAGAGAGCAGTCCTCACTACAGAGCAGTCCTCACTACAGAGCCAGTCCTCACTACAGAGAGCAGTCCTCACTACAGAGCAGTCCTCACTACAGAGCCAGTCCTCACTACAGATAGCAGTCCTCACTACAGAGCAGTCCTCACTACAGAGAGCAGTCCTCATTACAGAGAGCAGTCCTCACTACAGAGCCAGTCCTCACTACAGAGAGCAGCTCTCACTACAGAGCCAGTCCTCACTACAGAGAGCAGTCCTCACTACAGAGCAGTCCTCACTACAGAGCCAGTCCTCACTACAGAGAGCAGTCCTCACTACAGAGCAGTCCTCACTACAGAGCAGTCCTCACTACAGAGCCAGTCCTCACTACAGAGAGCAGTCCTCACTACAGAGCAGTCCTCATCACAGAGCAGTCCTCTCTACAGAGAGCAGTCCTCACTACAGAGCAGTCCTCATTACAGAGCAGTCCTCTCTACAGAGAGCAGTCCTCACTACAGAGAGCAGTCCTCACTACAGAGCCAGTCCTCACTACAGAGTCAGTCCTCACTACAGAGAGCAGTCCTCATTACAGAGCAGTCCTCACTACAGAGAGCAGCTCTCACTACAGAGCCAGTCCTCACTACAGAGAGCAGTCCTCACTACAGAGAGCAGTCCTCACCACAGAGAGCAGTCCTCACTACAGAGAGCAGTCCTCACCACAGAGCCAGTCCTCACCACAGAGAGCAGTCCTCACTACAGAGAGCAGTCCTCACTACAGAGCAGTCCTCTCTACAGAGAGCAGTCCTCATTACAGAGAGCAGTCCTCACTACAGAGCAGTCCTCACTACAGAGAGCAGTCCTCACCACAGAGCCAGTCCTCACTACAGAGAGCAGTCCTCACTACAGAGCCTGTCCTCACTACAGAGAGCAGTCCTCACTACAGAGCAGTCCTCTCTACAGAGAGCAGTCCTCATTACAGAGAGCAGTCCTCACTACAGAGCAGTCCTCACTACAGAGAGCAGTCCTCACTACAGAGCAGTCCTCACTACAGAGCCTGTCCTCACTACAGAGCAGTCCTCACTACAGAGAGCAGTCCTCACTACAGAGCCTGTCCTCACTACAGAGCAGTCCTCTCTACAGAGAGCAGTCCTCACTACAGAGCAGTCCTCACTACAGAGCCAGTCCTCACTACAGAGAGCAGTCCTCACTACAGAGCAGTCCTCACTACAGAGCCAGTCCTCACTACAGAGAGCAGTCCTCACTACAGAGCAGTCCTCACTACAGAGCCAGTCCTCACTACAGAGAGCAGTCCTCACTACAGAGCAGTCCTCACTACAGAGAGCAGTCCTCACTACAGAGCAGTCCTCACTACAGAGCCTGTCCTCACTACAGAGCAGTCCTCACTACAGAGAGCAGTCCTCACTACAGAGCCTGTCCTCACTACAGAGCAGTCCTCTCTACAGAGAGCAGTCCTCACTACAGAGCAGTCCTCACTACAGAGCCAGTCTTCATTACAGAGAGCAGTCCTCACTACAGAGAGCAGTCCTCACCACAGAGAGCAGTCCTCACCACAGAGAGCAGTCCTCACTACAGAGAGCAGTCCTCACTACAGAGAGCAGTCCTCACTACAGAGCCAGTCCTCATTACAGAGCCAGTCCTCACTACAGAGTGCAGTCCTCATTACAGAGCCAGTCCTCACTATAGAGCCAGTCCTCACTACAGAGAGCAGTCCTCATTACAGAGCAGTCCTCACTACAGAGAGCAGCTCTCACTACAGAGCCAGTCCTCACTACAGAGAGCAGTCCTCACTACAGAGAGCAGTCCTCACTACAGAGAGCAGTCCTCACCACAGAGAGCAGTCCTCATTACAGAGCCAGTCCTCACTACAGAGCCAGTCCTCATTACAGAGCCAGTCCTCACTACAGAGAGCAGTCCTCATTACAGAGCAGTCCTCACTACAGAGAGCAGCTCTCACTACAGAGCCAGTCCTCACTACAGAGCCAGTCCTCACTACAGAGAGCAGTCCTCATTACAGAGCAGTCCTCACTACAGAGAGCAGCTCTCACTACAGAGCCAGTCCTCACTACAGAGAGCAGTCCTCACTACAGAGAGCAGTCCTCACCACAGAGAGCAGTCCTCACTACAGAGAGCAGTCCTCACCACAGAGCCAGTCCTCACCACAGAGAGCAGTCCTCACTACATAGAGCAGTCCTCACTACATAGCAGTCCTCTCTACAGAGAGCAGTCCTCATTACAGAGAGCAGTCCTCACTACAGAGCAGTCCTCACTACAGAGAGCAGTCCTCACCACAGAGCCAGTCCTCACTACAGAGAGCAGTCCTCACTACAGAGCCTGTCCTCACTACAGAGAGCAGTCCTCACTACAGAGCAGTCCTCACTACAGAGCCTGTCCTCACTACAGAGAGCAGTCCTCACTACAGAGCAGTCCTCTCTACAGAGAGCAGTCCTCATTACAGAGAGCAGTCCTCACTACAGAGCAGTCCTCACTACAGAGAGCAGTCCTCACTACAGAGCAGTCCTCACTACAGAGCCTGTCCTCACTACAGAGCAGTCCTCACTACAGAGAGCAGTCCTCACTACAGAGCCTGTCCTCACTACAGAGCAGTCCTCTCTACAGAGAGCAGTCCTCACTACAGAGCAGTCCTCACTACAGAGCCAGTCCTCACTACAGAGAGCAGTCCTCACTACAGAGCAGTCCTCACTACAGAGCCAGTCCTCACTACAGAGAGCAGTCCTCACTACAGAGCAGTCCTCACTACAGAGCCAGTCCTCACTACAGAGAGCAGTCCTCACTACAGAGCAGTCCTCACTACAGAGAGCAGTCCTCACTACAGAGCAGTCCTCACTACAGAGCCTGTCCTCACTACAGAGCAGTCCTCACTACAGAGAGCAGTCCTCACTACAGAGCCTGTCCTCACTACAGAGCAGTCCTCTCTACAGAGAGCAGTCCTCACTACAGAGCAGTCCTCACTACATAGCCAGTCCTCACTACAGAGAGCAGTCCTCACTACAGAGCAGTCCTCATTACAGAGCAGTCCTCTCTACAGAGAGCAGTCCTCACTACAGAGCCTGTCCTCACTACAGAGAGCAGTCCTCTCTACAGAGAGCAGTCCTCTCTACAGAGAGCAGTCCTCACTACAGAGCAGTCCTCACTACAGAGCCAGTCCTCACTACAGAGAGCAGTCCTCACTACAGAGCCTGTCCTCACTACAGAGAGCAGTCCTCACTACAGAGCAGTCCTCACTACAGAGCCAGTCCTCACTACAGAGAGCAGTCCTCACTACAGAGCAGTCCTCACTACAGAGCCAGTCCTCACTAAAGATAGCAGTCCTCACTACAGAGCAGTCCTCACTACAGAGAGCAGTCCTCATTACAGAGAGCAGTCCTCACTACAGAGCCAGTCCTCACTACAGAGAGCAGCTCTCACTACAGAGCCAGTCCTCACTACAGAGAGCAGTCCTCACTACAGAGCAGTCCTCACTACAGAGCCAGTCCTCACTACAGAGAGCAGTCCTCACTACAGAGCAGTCCTCACTACAGAGCAGTCCTCACTACAGAGCCAGTCCTCACTACAGAGAGCAGTCCTCACTACAGAGCAGTCCTCATCACAGAGCAGTCCTCTCTACAGAGAGCAGTCCTCACTACAGAGCAGTCCTCATTACAGAGCAGTCCTCACTACAGAGAGCAGTCCTCACTACAGAGCCAGTCCTCACTACAGAGTCAGTCCTCACTACAGAGAGCAGTCCTCATTACAGAGCAGTCCTCACTACAGAGAGCAGCTCTCACTACAGAGCCAGTCCTCACTACAGAGAGCAGTCCTCACTACAGAGAGCAGTCCTCACCACAGAGAGCAGTCCTCACTACAGAGAGCAGTCCTCACCACAGAGCCAGTCCTCACCACAGAGAGCAGTCCTCACTACAGAGAGCAGTCCTCACTACAGAGCAGTCCTCTCTACAGAGAGCAGTCCTCATTACAGAGAGCAGTCCTCACTACAGAGCAGTCCTCACTACAGAGAGCAGTCCTCACCACAGAGCCAGTCCTCACTACAGAGAGCAGTCCTCACTACAGAGCCTGTCCTCACTACAGAGAGCAGTCCTCACTACAGAGCAGTCCTCTCTACAGAGAGCAGTCCTCATTACAGAGAGCAGTCCTCACTACAGAGCAGTCCTCACTACAGAGAGCAGTCCTCACTACAGAGCAGTCCTCACTACAGAGCCTGTCCTCACTACAGAGCCTGTCCTCACTACAGAGCAGTCCTCACTACAGAGAGCAGTCCTCACTACAGAGCCTGTCCTCACTACAGAGCAGTCCTCTCTACAGAGAGCAGTCCTCACTACAGAGAGCAGTCCTCACTACAGAGCAGTCCTCACTACAGAGCCTGTCCTCACTACAGAGCAGTCCTCACTACAGAGAGCAGTCCTCACTACAGAGCCTGTCCTCACTACAGAGCAGTCCTCTCTACAGAGAGCAGTCCTCACTACAGAGCAGTCCTCACTACAGAGCCAGTCCTCACTACAGAGAGCAGTCCTCACTACAGAGCAGTCCTCACTACAGAGCCAGTCCTCACTACAGAGAGCAGTCCTCACTACAGAGCAGTCCTCTCTACAGAGAGCAGTCCTCATTACAGAGAGCAGTCCTCATTACAGAGAGCAGTCCTCACTACAGAGCAGTGCTCACTACATAGAGCAGTCCTCACTACAGAGCAGTCCTCACTACAGAGCCTGTCCTCACTACAGAGCAGTCCTCACTACAGAGAGCAGTCCTCACTACAGAGCCTGTCCTCACTACAGAGCAGTCCTCTCTACAGAGAGCAGTCCTCACTACAGAGCAGTCCTCACTACAGAGCCAGTCCTCACTACAGAGAGCAGTCCTCACTACAGAGCAGTCCTCATTACAGAGCAGTCCTCTCTACAGAGAGCAGTCCTCACTACAGAGCAGTCCTCACTACAGAGCCAGTCCTCACTACAGAGAGCAGTCCTCACTACAGAGAGCAGTCCTCACTACAGAGAGCAGTCCTCACTACAGAGCAGTCCTCACTACAGAGCAGTCCTCATCACAGAGCAGTCCTCTCTACAGAGAGCAGTCCTCACTACAGAGCAGTCCTCATTACAGAGCAGTCCTCACTACAGAGAGCAGTCCTCACTACAGAGCCTGTCCTCACTACAGAGAGCAGTCCTCACTACAGAGCAGTCCTCTCTACAGAGAGCAGTCCTCATTACAGAGAGCAGTCCTCACTACAGAGCAGTCCTCACTACAGAGCAGTCCTCACTACAGAGAGCAGTCCTCACTACAGAGCAGTCCTCACTACAGAGCCTGTCCTCACTACAGAGCAGTCCTCACTACAGAGAGCAGTCCTCACTACAGAGCCTGTCCTCACTACAGAGCAGTCCTCTCTACAGAGAGCCAGTCCTCACTACAGAGAGCAGTCCTCACTACAGAGCCAGTCCTCACTACAGAGAGCAGTCCTCACTACAGAGCAGTCCTCACTACAGAGCCAGTCCTCACTACAGAGAGCAGTCCTCACTACAGAGCAGTCCTCACTACAGAGCCTGTCCTCACTACAGAGCAGTCCTCACTACAGAGAGCAGTCCTCACTACAGAGCCTGTCCTCACTACAGAGCAGTCCTCTCTACAGAGAGCAGTCCTCACTACAGAGCAGTCCTCACTACAGAGCCAGTCCTCACTACAGAGAGCAGTCCTCACTACAGAGCAGTCCTCATTACAGAGCAGTCCTCTCTACAGAGAGCAGTCCTCACTACAGAGCAGTCCTCACTACAGAGCCAGTCCTCACTACAGAGAGCAGTCCTCACTACAGAGCAGTCCTCACTACAGAGCAGTCCTCACTACAGAGCCAGTCCTCACTACAGAGAGCAGTCCTCACTACAGAGCCAGTCCTCACTACAGAGCCAGTCCTCACTACAGAGAGCAGTCCTCACTACAGAGCAGTCCTCACTACAGAGCCAGTCCTCACTACAGAGAGCAGTCCTCACTACAGAGCCAGTCCTCACTACAGAGAGCAGTCCTCACTACAGAGCCAGTCCTCACTACAGAGAGCAGCTCTCACTACAGAGCCAGTCCTCATTACAGAGAGCAGTCCTCACTACAGAGAGCAGTCCTCACCACAGAGAGCAGTCCTCATTACAGAGCCAGTCCTCACTACAGAGCCAGTCCTCACTACAGAGAGCAGTCCTCATTACTGAGCAGTCCTCACTACAGAGAGCAGCTCTCACTACAGAGCCAGTCCTCACTACAGAGAGCAGTCCTCACTACAGAGAGCAGTCCTCACCACAGAGAGCAGTCCTCACTACAGAGAGCAGTCCTCACCACAGAGCCAGTCCTCACCACAGAGAGCAGTCCTCACTACAGAGAGCAGTCCTCACTACAGAGCAGTCCTCTCTACAGAGAGCAGTCCTCATTACAGAGAGCAGTCCTCACTACAGAGCAGTCCTCACTACAGAGAGCAGTCCTCACTACAGAGCCTGTCCTCACTACAGAGAGCACTCCTCACCACCGAGAGCAGTCCTCACTACAGAGCCAGTCTTCATTACAGAGAGCAGTCCTCACCACCGAGAGCAGTCCACACTACAGAGCCAGTCTTCATTACAGAGAGCAGTCCTCACCACAGAGAGCAGTCCTCACTACAGAGCCTGTCCTCACTACAGAGCAGTCCTCACTACAGAGCCTGTCCTCACTACAGAGAGCAGTCCTCGCTACAGAGCCAGTCCTCACTACAGAGAGCAGTCCTCACTACAGAGAGCAGTCCTCACTACAGAGCCAGTCCTCACTACAGAGCCAGTCCTCACTACAGAGAGCAGTCCTCACTACAGAGCAGTCCTCACTACAGAGCCAGTCCTCACTACAGAGAGCAGTCCTCACTACAGAGCCAGTCCTCACTACAGAGAGCAGTCCTCACTACAGAGCCAGTCCTCACTACAGAGAGCAGCTCTCACTACAGAGCCAGTCCTCATTACAGAGAGCAGTCCTCACTACAGAGAGCAGTCCTCACCACAGAGAGCAGTCCTCATTACAGAGCCAGTCCTCACTACAGAGCCAGTCCTCACTACAGAGAGCAGTCCTCATTACTGAGCAGTCCTCACTACAGAGAGCAGCTCTCACTACAGAGCCAGTCCTCACTACAGAGAGCAGTCCTCACTACAGAGAGCAGTCCTCACCACAGAGAGCAGTCCTCACTACAGAGAGCAGTCCTCACCACAGAGCCAGTCCTCACCACAGAGAGCAGTCCTCACCACAGAGAGCAGTCCTCACTACAGAGAGCAGTCCTCACTACAGAGCAGTCCTCTCTACAGAGAGCAGTCCTCATTACAGAGAGCAGTCCTCACTACAGAGCAGTCCTCACTACAGAGAGCAGTCCTCACTACAGAGCCTGTCCTCACTACAGAGAGCACTCCTCACCACCGAGAGCAGTCCTCACTACAGAGCCAGTCTTCATTACAGAGAGCAGTCCTCACCACCGAGAGCAGTCCACACTACAGAGCCAGTCTTCATTACAGAGAGCAGTCCTCACCACAGAGAGCAGTCCTCACTACAGAGCCTGTCCTCACTACAGAGCAGTCCTCACTACAGAGAGCAGTCCTCACTACAGAGAGCAGTCCTCGCTACAGAGCCAGTCCTCACTACAGAGAGCAGTCCTCACTACAGAGCAGTCCTCACTACAGAGAGCAGTCCTCACTACAGAGCCAGTCCTCACTACAGAGAGCAGTCCTCACTACAGAGAGCAGTCCTCACCACAGAGCCAGTCCTCACCACAGAGAGCGGTCCTCACTACAGAGAGCAGTCCTCACTACAGAGCAGTCCTCTCTACAGAGAGCAGTCCTCATTACAGAGAGCAGTCCTCACTACAGAGCAGTCCTCACTACAGAGAGCAGTCCTCACTACAGAGCCAGTCCTCACCACAGAGAGCGGTCCTCACTACAGAGAGCAGTCCTCACTACAGAGCAGTCCTCTCTACAGAGAGCAGTCCTCATTACAGAGAGCAGTCCTCACTACAGAGCAGTCCTCACTACAGAGAGCAGTCCTATCCACACAGAGCCAGTCCTCACTACAGAGAGCAGTCCTCACTACAGAGCCTGTCCTCACTACAGAGAGCAGTCCTCACTACAGAGCAGTCCTCTCTACAGAGAGCAGTCCTCATTACAGGGAGCAGTCCTCACTACAGAGCAGTGCTCACTACAGAGAGCAGTCCTCACTACAGAGCAGTCCTCACTACAGAGCCTGTCCTCACTACAGAGCCTGTCCTCACTACAGAGCAGTCCTCACTACAGAGAGCAGTCCTCACTACAGAGCCTGTCCTCACTACAGAGCAGTCCTCTCTACAGAGAGCAGTCCTCACTACAGAGCAGTCCTCACTACAGAGCCAGTCCTCACTACAGAGAGCAGTCCTCACTACAGAGCAGTCCTCACTACAGAGCCAGTCCTCACTACAGAGCCTGTCCTCACTACAGAGAGCAGTCCTCACTACAGAGCCAGTCCTCACTACAGAGCAGTCCTCACTACAGAGCAGTCCTCACTACAGAGCCAGTCCTCACTACAGAGAGCAGTCCTCACTACAGAGCAGTCCTCACTACAGAGAGCAGTCCTCACCACAGAGAGCAGTCTTCATTACAGAGAGCAGTCCTCATTACAGAGAGCAGTCCTCACTACAGAGAGCAGTCCTCACCACAGAGAGCAGTCTTCACTACAGAGAGCAGTCCTCATTACAGAGAGCAGTCCTCACTACAGAGAGCAGTCCTCACTACAGAGCCAGTCTTCATTACAGAGAGCAGTCCTCACTACAGAGAGCAGTCCTCACCACAGAGAGCAGTCCTCACCACAGAGAGCAGTCCTCACTACAGAGAGCAGTCCTCATTACATAGAGCAGTCCTCACTACAGAGCCAGTCCTCATTACAGAGAGCAGTCCTCACTACAGAGCCAGTCCTCATTACAGAGAGCAGTCCTCATTACAGAGCCAGTCCTCACTACAGAGAGCAGTCCTCATTACAGAGCCAGTCCTCACTACAGAGCAAGTCCTCACTACAGAGAGCAGTCCTCATTACAGAGCAGTCCTCAATACAGAGAGCAGTCCTCACCACAGAGAGCAGTCCTCATTACAGAGCCAGTCCTCACTACAGAGAGCAGTCCTCATTACTGAGCAGTCCTCACTACAGAGAGCAGCTCTCACTACAGAGCCAGTCCTCACTACAGAGAGCAGTCCTCACTACAGAGAGCAGTCCTCACCACAGAGAGCAGTCCTCACTACAGAGAGCAGTCCTCACCACAGAGCCAGTCCTCACCACAGAGAGCAGTCCTCACTACAGAGAGCAGTCCTCACTACAGAGCAGTCCTCTCTACAGAGAGCAGTCCTCATTACAGAGAGCAGTCCTCACTACAGAGCAGTCCTCACTACAGAGAGCAGTCCTCACTACAGAGCCTGTCCTCACTACAGAGAGCACTCCTCACCACCGAGAGCAGTCCTCACTACAGAGCCAGTCTTCATTACAGAGAGCAGTCCTCACCACCGAGAGCAGTCCACACTACAGAGCCAGTCTTCATTACAGAGAGCAGTCCTCACCACAGAGAGCAGTCCTCACTACAGAGCCTGTCCTCACTACAGAGCAGTCCTCACTACAGAGAGCAGTCCTCACTACAGAGAGCAGTCCTCGCTACAGAGCCAGTCCTCACTACAGAGAGCAGTCCTCACTACAGAGAGCAGTCCTCACTACAGAGCCAGTCCTCACTACAGAGCCAGTCCTCACTACAGAGAGCAGTCCTCACTACAGAGCAGTCCTCACTACAGAGCCAGTCCTCACTACAGAGAGCAGTCCTCACTACAGAGCCAGTCCTCACTACAGAGAGCAGTCCTCACTACAGAGCCAGTCCTCACTACAGAGAGCAGCTCTCACTACAGAGCCAGTCCTCATTACAGAGAGCAGTCCTCACTACAGAGAGCAGTCCTCACCACAGAGAGCAGTCCTCATTACAGAGCCAGTCCTCACTACAGAGCCAGTCCTCACTACAGAGAGCAGTCCTCATTACTGAGCAGTCCTCACTACAGAGAGCAGCTCTCACTACAGAGCCAGTCCTCACTACAGAGAGCAGTCCTCACTACAGAGAGCAGTCCTCACCACAGAGAGCAGTCCTCACTACAGAGAGCAGTCCTCACCACAGAGCCAGTCCTCACCACAGAGAGCAGTCCTCACTACAGAGAGCAGTCCTCACTACAGAGCAGTCCTCTCTACAGAGAGCAGTCCTCATTACAGAGAGCAGTCCTCACTACAGAGCAGTCCTCACTACAGAGAGCAGTCCTCACTACAGAGCCTGTCCTCACTACAGAGAGCACTCCTCACCACCGAGAGCAGTCCTCACTACAGAGCCAGTCTTCATTACAGAGAGCAGTCCTCACCACCGAGAGCAGTCCACACTACAGAGCCAGTCTTCATTACAGAGAGCAGTCCTCACCACAGAGAGCAGTCCTCACTACAGAGCCTGTCCTCACTACAGAGCAGTCCTCACTACAGAGAGCAGTCCTCACTACAGAGAGCAGTCCTCGCTACAGAGCCAGTCCTCACTACAGAGAGCAGTCCTCACTACAGAGCAGTCCTCACTACAGAGAGCAGTCCTCACTACAGAGCCAGTCCTCACTACAGAGAGCAGTCCTCACTACAGAGAGCAGTCCTCACCACAGAGCCAGTCCTCACCACAGAGAGCGGTCCTCACTACAGAGAGCAGTCCTCACTACAGAGCAGTCCTCTCTACAGAGAGCAGTCCTCATTACAGAGAGCAGTCCTCACTACAGAGCAGTCCTCACTACAGAGAGCAGTCCTCACTACAGAGCCAGTCCTCACCACAGAGAGCGGTCCTCACTACAGAGAGCAGTCCTCACTACAGAGCAGTCCTCTCTACAGAGAGCAGTCCTCATTACAGAGAGCAGTCCTCACTACAGAGCAGTCCTCACTACAGAGAGCAGTCCTATCCACACAGAGCCAGTCCTCACTACAGAGAGCAGTCCTCACTACAGAGCCTGTCCTCACTACAGAGAGCAGTCCTCACTACAGAGCAGTCCTCTCTACAGAGAGCAGTCCTCATTACAGGGAGCAGTCCTCACTACAGAGCAGTGCTCACTACAGAGAGCAGTCCTCACTACAGAGCAGTCCTCACTACAGAGCCTGTCCTCACTACAGAGCAGTCCTCACTACAGAGAGCAGTCCTCACTACAGAGCCTGTCCTCACTACAGAGCAGTCCTCTCTACAGAGAGCAGTCCTCACTACAGAGCAGTCCTCACTACAGAGCCAGTCCTCACTACAGAGAGCAGTCCTCACTACAGAGCAGTCCTCACTACAGAGCCAGTCCTCACTACAGAGCCTGTCCTCACTACAGAGAGCAGTCCTCACTACAGAGCCAGTCCTCACTACAGAGCAGTCCTCACTACAGAGCAGTCCTCACTACAGAGCCAGTCCTCACTACAGAGAGCAGTCCTCACTACAGAGCAGTCCTCACTACAGAGAGCAGTCCTCACCACAGAGAGCAGTCTTCACTACAGAGAGCAGTCCTCATTACAGAGAGCAGTCCTCACTACAGAGAGCAGTCCTCACCACAGAGAGCAGTCTTCACTACAGAGAGCAGTCCTCATTACAGAGAGCAGTCCTCACTACAGAGAGCAGTCCTCACTACAGAGCCAGTCTTCATTACAGAGAGCAGTCCTCACTACAGAGCCAGTCTTCATTACAGAGAGCAGTCCTCACTACAGAGAGCAGTCCTCACCACAGAGAGCAGTCCTCACCACAGAGAGCAGTCCTCACTACAGAGAGCAGTCCTCATTACATAGAGCAGTCCTCACTACAGAGCCAGTCCTCATTACAGAGAGCAGTCCTCACTACAGAGCCAGTCCTCATTACAGAGAGCAGTCCTCATTACAGAGCCAGTCCTCACTACAGAGAGCAGTCCTCATTACAGAGCCAGTCCTCACTACAGAGCAAGTCCTCACTACAGAGAGCAGTCCTCATTACAGAGCAGTCCTCAATACAGAGAGCAGCTCTCACTACAGAGCCAGTCCTCACTACAGAGAGCAGTCCTCACTACAGAGAGCAGTCCTCACCACAGAGAGCAGTCCTCATTACAGAGCCAGTCCTCACTACAGAGCCAGTCCTCATTACAGAGAGCAGTCCTCATTACAGAGCCAGTCCTCACTACAGAGAGCAGTCCTCATTACAGAGCAGTCCTCACTAAAGAGAGCAGCTCTCACTACAGAGCCAGTCCTCACTACAGAGCCAGTCCTCACTACAGAGAGCAGTCCTCATTACAGAGCAGTCCTCACTACAGAGAGCAGCTCTCACTACAGAGCCAGTCCTCACTACAGAGAGCAGTCCTCATTACAGAGCCAGTCCTCACCACAGAGAGCAGTCTTCACTACAGAGAGCAGTCCTCATTACAGAGAGCAGTCCTCACTACAGAGAGCAGTCCTCACTACAGAGCCAGTCTTCATTACAGAGAGCAGTCCTCACTACAGAGAGCAGTCCTCACCACAGAGAGCAGTCCTCACCACAGAGAGCAGTCCTCACTACAGAGAGCAGTCCTCACTACAGAGCCAGTCCTCATTACAGAGAGCAGTCCTCACTACAGAGCCAGTCCTCATTACAGAGCCAGTCCTCACTACAGAGCCAGTCCTCATTACAGAGAGCAGTCCTCATTACAGAGCCAGTCCTCACTACAGAGAGCAGTCCTCATTACAGAGCAGTCCTCACTACAGAGAGCAGCTCTCACTACAGAGCCAGTCCTCACTACAGAGCCAGTCCTCACTACAGAGAGCAGTCCTCATTACAGAGCAGTCCTCACTACAGAGAGCAGCTCTCATTACAGAGCCAGTCCTCACTACAGAGAGCAGTCCTCATTACAGAGCAGTCCTCACCACAGAGAGCAGTCCTCACTACAGAGAGCAGTCCTCACCACAGAGCCAGTCCTCACCACAGAGAGCAGTCCTCACTACATAGAGCAGTCCTCACTACAGAGCAGTCCTCTCTACAGAGAGCAGTCCTCATTACAGAGAGCAGTCCTCACTACAGAGCAGTCCTCACTACAGAGAGCAGTCCTCACCACAGAGCCAGTCCTCACTACAGAGAGCAGTCCTCACTACAGAGCCTGTCCTCACTACAGAGATCAGTCCTCACTACAGAGCAGTCCTCTCTACAGAGAGCAGTCCTCATTACAGAGAGCAGTCCTCACTACAGAGCAGTCCTCACCACAGAGAGCAGTCCTCATTACAGAGCCAGTCCTGACTACAGAGCCAGTCCTCATTACAGAGAGCAGTCCTCATTACAGAGAGCAGTCCTCATTACAGAGCCAGTCCTCACTACAGAGCCAGTCCTCATTACAGAGAGCAGTCCTCATTACAGAGCCAGTCCTCACTACAGAGTCAGTCCTCACTACAGAGAGCAGTCCTCATTACAGAGCAGTCCTCACTACAGAGAGCAGCTCTCACTACAGAGCCAGTCCTCACTACAGAGAGCAGTCCTCACTACAGAGAGCAGTCCTCACCACAGAGAGCAGTCCTCACTACAGAGAGCAGTCCTCACCACAGAGCCAGTCCTCACCACAGAGAGCAGTCCTCACTACAGAGAGCAGTCCTCACTACAGAGCCAGTCCTCACTACAGAGAGCAGTCCTCACTACAGAGCAGTCCTCATTACAGAGCAGTCCTCACTACAGAGCCAGTCCTCACTACAGAGAGCAGTCCTCACTACAGAGCAGTCCTCATTACAGAGCAGTCCTCTCTACAGAGAGCAGTCCTCACTACAGAGCAGTCCTCATTACAGAGCAGTCCTCTCTACAGAGAGCAGTCCTCACTACAGAGAGCAGTCCTCACTACAGAGAGCAGTCCTCACTACAGAGCAGTCCTCACTACAGAGCCAGTCCTCACTACAGAGAGCAGTCCTCACTACAGAGCAGTCCTCATTACAGAGCAGTCCTCTCTAAAGAGAGCAGTCCTCACTACAGAGCAGTCCTCACTACAGAGAGCAGTCCTCACTACAGAGCAGTCCTCACTACAGAGCCAGTCCTCACTACAGAGAGCAGTCCTCACTACAGAGCAGTCCTCATTACAGAGCAGTCCTCTCTACAGAGAGCAGTCCTCACTACAGAGCCAGTCCTCACTACAGAGAGCAGTCCTCACTACAGAGCCTGTCCTCACTACAGAGAGCAGTCCTCACTACAGAGCAGTCCTCTCTACAGAGAGCAGTCCTCATTACAGAGAGCAGTCCTCACTACAGAGCAGTCCTCACTACAGAGCAGTCCTCACTACAGAGAGCAGTCCTCACTACAGAGCAGTCCTCACTACAGAGCCTGTCCTCACTACAGAGCAGTCCTCACTACAGAGAGCAGTCCTCACTACAGAGCCTGTCCTCACTACAGAGCAGTCCTCTCTACAGAGAGCAGTCCTCACTACAGAGCAGTCCTCACTACAGAGCCAGTCCTCACTACAGAGAGCAGTCCTCACTACAGAGCAGTCCTCACTACAGAGCCAGTCCTCACTACAGAGAGCAGTCCTCACTACAGAGCCAGTCCTCACTACAGAGAGCAGTCCTCACTACAGAGCAGTCCTCACTACAGAGCCAGTCCTCACTACAGAGAGCAGCTCTCACTACAGAGCCAGTCCTCACTACAGAGAGCAGTCCTCACCACAGAGAGCAGTCCTCATTACAGAGCCAGTCCTCACTACAGAGCCAGTCCTCACTACAGAGAGCAGTCCTCATTACTGAGCAGTCCTCACTACAGAGAGCAGCTCTCACTACAGAGCCAGTCCTCACTACAGAGAGCAGTCCTCACTACAGAGAGCAGTCCTCACCACAGAGCCAGTCCTCACCACAGAGAGCAGTCCTCACTACAGAGAGCAGTCCTCACTACAGAGCAGTCCTCTCTACAGAGAGCAGTCCTCATTACAGAGAGCAGTCCTCACTACAGAGCAGTCCTCACTACAGATAGCAGTCCTCACTACAGAGCAGTCCTCACTACAGAGAGCAGTCCTCATTACAGAGAGCAGTCCTCACTACAGAGCCAGTCCTCACTACAGAGAGCAGCTCTCACTACAGAGCCAGTCCTCACTACAGAGAGCAGTCCTCACCACAGAGAGCAGTCCTCATTACAGAGCCAGTCCTCACTACAGAGCCAGTCCTCATTACAGAGAGCAGTCCTCATTACAGAGAGCAGTCCTCATTACAGAGCCAGTCCTCACTACAGAGCCAGTCCTCATTACAGAGAGCAGTCCTCATTACAGAGCCAGTCCTCACTACAGAGCCAGTCCTCACTACAGAGAGCAGTCCTCATTACAGAGCAGTCCTCACTACAGAGAGCAGCTCTCACTACAGAGCCAGTCCTCACTACAGAGAGCAGTCCTCACTACAGAGAGCAGTCCTCACCACAGAGAGCAGTCCTCACTACAGAGAGCAGTCCTCACCACAGAGCCAGTCCTCACCACAGAGAGCAGTCCTCACTACAGAGAGCAGTCCTCACTACAGAGCAGTCCTCTCTACAGAGAGCAGTCCTCATTACAGAGAGCAGTCCTCACTACAGAGCAGTCCTCACTACAGAGAGCAGTCCTCACCACAGAGCCAGTCCTCACTACAGAGAGCAGTCCTCACTACAGACAGCAGTCCTCACTACAGAGCCTGTCCTCACTACAGAGAGCAGTCCTCACTACAGAGCAGTCCTCTCTACAGAGAGCAGTCCTCACTACAGAGAGCAGTCCTCACTACAGAGAGCAGTCCTCACCACAGAGAGCAGTCCTCATTACAGAGCCAGTCCTCACTACAGAGCCAGTCCTCATTACAGAGAGCAGTCCTCATTACAGAGAGCAGTCCTCATTACAGAGCCAGTCCTCACTACAGAGCCAGTCCTCATTACAGAGAGCAGTCCTCATTACAGAGCCAGTCCTCACTACAGAGCCAGTCCTCACTACAGAGAGCAGTCCTCATTACAGAGCAGTCCTCACTACAGAGAGCAGCTCTCACTACAGAGCCAGTCCTCACTACAGAGAGCAGTCCTCACTACAGAGAGCAGTCCTCACCACAGAGCCAGTCCTCACCACAGAAAGCAGTCCTCACTACAGAGAGCAGTCCTCACTACAGAGCAGTCCTCTCTACAGAGAGCAGTCCTCATTACAGAGAGCAGTCCTCACTACAGAGCAGTCCTCACTACAGAGAGCAGTCCTCACCACAGAGCCAGTCCTCACTACAGAGAGCAGTCCTCACTACAGAGCCTGTCCTCACTACAGAGAGCAGTCCTCACTACAGAGCAGTCCTCTCTACAGAGAGCAGTCCTCATTACAGAGAGCAGTCCTCACTACAGAGCAGTCCTCACTACAGAGAGCAGTCCTCACTACAGAGCAGTCCTCACTACAGAGCCTGTCCTCACTACAGAGCAGTCCTCACTACAGAGCAGTCCTCTCTACAGAGAGCAGTCCTCACTACAGAGAGCAGTCCTCACTACAGAGCAGTCCTCACTACAGAGAGCAGTCCTCACTACAGAGCAGTCCTCTCTACAGAGAGCAGTCCTCACTACAGAGCAGTCCTCAATACAGAGCAGTCCTCTCTACAGAGAGCAGTCCTCACTACAGAGCCAGTCCTCACTACAGAGAGCAGTCCTCACTACAGAGCCTGTCCTCACTACAGAGAGCAGTCCTCACTACAGAGCAGTCCTCTCTACAGAGAGCAGTCCTCATTACAGAGAGCAGTCCTCACTACAGAGCAGTCCTCACTACAGAGCAGTCCTCACTACAGAGAGCAGTCCTCACTACAGAGCAGTCCTCACTACAGAGCCTGTCCTCACTACAGAGCAGTCCTCACTACAGAGAGCAGTCCTCACTACAGAGCCTGTCCTCACTACAGAGCAGTCCTCTCTACAGAGAGCAGTCCTCACTACAGAGCAGTCCTCACTACAGAGCCAGTCCTCACTACAGAGAGCAGTCCTCACTACAGAGCAGTCCTCACTACAGAGCCAGTCCTCACTACAGAGAGCAGTCCTCACTACAGAGCCAGTCCTCTCTACAGAGAGCAGTCCTCATTACAGAGAGCAGTCCTCACTACAGAGCAGTCCTCACTACAGAGAGCAGTCCTCACCACAGAGCCAGTCCTCACTACAGAGAGCAGTCCTCACTACAGACAGCAGTCCTCACTACAGAGCCTGTCCTCACTACAGAGAGCAGTCCTCACTACAGAGCAGTCCTCTCTACAGAGAGCAGTCCTCACTACAGAGAGCAGTCCTCACTACAGAGAGCAGTCCTCACCACAGAGAGCAGTCCTCATTACAGAGCCAGTCCTCACTACAGAGCCAGTCCTCATTACAGAGAGCAGTCCTCATTACAGAGAGCAGTCCTCATTACAGAGCCAGTCCTCACTACAGAGCCAGTCCTCATTACAGAGAGCAGTCCTCATTACAGAGCCAGTCCTCACTACAGAGCCAGTCCTCACTACAGAGAGCAGTCCTCATTACAGAGCAGTCCTCACTACAGAGAGCAGCTCTCACTACAGAGCCAGTCCTCACTACAGAGAGCAGTCCTCACTACAGAGAGCAGTCCTCACCACAGAGCCAGTCCTCACCACAGAAAGCAGTCCTCACTACAGAGAGCAGTCCTCACTACAGAGCAGTCCTCTCTACAGAGAGCAGTCCTCATTACAGAGAGCAGTCCTCACTACAGAGCAGTCCTCACTACAGAGAGCAGTCCTCACCACAGAGCCAGTCCTCACTACAGAGAGCAGTCCTCACTACAGAGCCTGTCCTCACTACAGAGAGCAGTCCTCACTACAGAGCAGTCCTCTCTACAGAGAGCAGTCCTCATTACAGAGAGCAGTCCTCACTACAGAGCAGTCCTCACTACAGAGAGCAGTCCTCACTACAGAGCAGTCCTCACTACAGAGCCTGTCCTCACTACAGAGCAGTCCTCACTACAGAGCAGTCCTCTCTACAGAGAGCAGTCCTCACTACAGAGAGCAGTCCTCACTACAGAGCAGTCCTCTCTACAGAGAGCAGTCCTCACTACAGAGCAGTCCTCAATACAGAGCAGTCCTCTCTACAGAGAGCAGTCCTCACTACAGAGCCAGTCCTCACTACAGAGAGCAGTCCTCACTACAGAGCCTGTCCTCACTACAGAGAGCAGTCCTCACTACAGAGCAGTCCTCTCTACAGAGAGCAGTCCTCATTACAGAGAGCAGTCCTCACTACAGAGCAGTCCTCACTACAGAGCAGTCCTCACTACAGAGAGCAGTCCTCACTACAGAGCAGTCCTCACTACAGAGCCTGTCCTCACTACAGAGCAGTCCTCACTACAGAGAGCAGTCCTCACTACAGAGCCTGTCCTCACTACAGAGCAGTCCTCTCTACAGAGAGCAGTCCTCACTACAGAGCAGTCCTCACTACAGAGCCAGTCCTCACTACAGAGAGCAGTCCTCACTACAGAGCAGTCCTCACTACAGAGCCAGTCCTCACTACAGAGAGCAGTCCTCACTACAGAGCCAGTCCTCACTACAGAGAGCAGTCCTCACTACAGAGCCAGTCCTCATTACAGAGAGCAGTCCTCATTACAGAGCCAGTCCTCACTACAGAGCCAGTCCTCACTACAGAGAGCAGTCCTCATTACAGAGCAGTCCTCACTACAGAGAGCAGTCCTCACTACAGAGCAGTCCTCACTACAGAGCCTGTCCTCACTACAGAGCAGTCCTCACTACAGAGAGCAGTCCTCACTACAGAGCCTGTCCTCACTACAGAGCAGTCCTCTCTACAGAGAGCAGTCCTCACTACAGAGCAGTCCTCACTACAGAGCCAGTCCTCACTACAGAGAGCAGTCCTCACTACAGAGCAGTCCTCACTACAGAGCCAGTCCTCACTACAGAGAGCAGTCCTCACTACAGAGCCAGTCCTCACTACAGAGAGCAGTCCTCACTACAGAGCAGTCCTCACTACAGAGCCAGTCCTCACTACAGAGAGCAGTCCTCACTACAGAGCAGTCCTCATTACAGAGCAGTCCTCTCTACAGAGAGCAGTCCTCACTACAGAGCCAGTCCTCACTACAGAGAGCAGTCCTCACTACAGAGCCTGTCCTCACTACAGAGAGCAGTCCTCACTACAGAGCAGTCCTCTCTACAGAGAGCAGTCCTCATTACAGAGAGCAGTCCTCACTACAGAGCAGTCCTCACTACAGAGCAGTCCTCACTACAGAGAGCAGTCCTCACTACAGAGCAGTCCTCACTACAGAGCCTGTCCTCACTACAGAGCAGTCCTCACTACAGAGAGCAGTCCTCACTACAGAGCCTGTCCTCACTACAGAGCAGTCCTCTCTACAGAGAGCAGTCCTCACTACAGAGCAGTCCTCACTACAGAGCCAGTCCTCACTACAGAGAGCAGTCCTCACTACAGAGCCAGTCCTCACTACAGAGAGCAGTCCTCACTACAGAGCAGTCCTCACTACAGAGCCAGTCCTCACTACAGAGAGCAGCTCTCACTACAGAGCCAGTCCTCACTACAGAGAGCAGTCCTCACCACAGAGAGCAGTCCTCATTACAGAGCCAGTCCTCACTACAGAGCCAGTCCTCACTACAGAGAGCAGTCCTCATTACTGAGCAGTCCTCACTACAGAGAGCAGCTCTCACTACAGAGCCAGTCCTCACTACAGAGAGCAGTCCTCACTACAGAGAGCAGTCCTCACCACAGAGCCAGTCCTCACCACAGAGAGCAGTCCTCACTACAGAGAGCAGTCCTCACTACAGAGCAGTCCTCTCTACAGAGAGCAGTCCTCATTACAGAGAGCAGTCCTCATTACAGAGAGCAGTCCTCACTACAGAGCAGTCCTCACTACAGAGAGCAGTCCTCACTACAGAGCCTGTCCTCACTACAGAGAGCAGTCCTCACTACAGAGCAGTCCTCACTACAGAGCCAGTCCTCACTATAGAGAGCAGTCCTCACTACAGAGCAGTCCTCACTACAGAGCCAGTCCTCACTACAGATAGCAGTCCTCACTACAGAGCAGTCCTCACTACAGAGAGCAGTCCTCATTACAGAGAGCAGTCCTCACTACAGAGCCAGTCCTCACTACAGAGAGCAGCTCTCACTACAGAGCCAGTCCTCACTACAGAGAGCAGTCCTCACTACAGAGAGCAGTCCTCACCACAGAGAGCAGTCCTCATTACAGAGCCAGTCCTCACTACAGAGCAGTCCTCTCTACAGAGAGCAGTCCTCACTACAGAGAGCAGTCCTCACTACAGAGAGCAGTCCTCACCACAGAGAGCAGTCCTCATTACAGAGCCAGTCCTCACTACAGAGCCAGTCCTCATTACAGAGAGCAGTCCTCATTACAGAGAGCAGTCCTCACTACAGAGCCTGTCCTCACTACAGAGAGCAGTCCTCACTACAGAGCAGTCCTCTCTACAGAGAGCAGTCCTCACTACAGAGAGCAGTCCTCACTACAGAGAGCAGTCCTCACCACAGAGAGCAGTCCTCATTACAGAGCCAGTCCTCACTACAGAGCCAGTCCTCATTACAGAGAGCAGTCCTCATTACAGAGAGCAGTCCTCACTACAGAGCCAGTCCTCATTACAGAGAGCAGTCCTCATTACAGAGCCAGTCCTCACTACAGAGCCAGTCCTCACTACAGAGAGCAGTCCTCATTACAGAGCAGTCCTCACTACAGAGAGCAGCTCTCACTACAGAGCCAGTCCTCACTACAGAGAGCAGTCCTCACTACAGAGAGCAGTCCTCACCACAGAGAGCAGTCCTCACTACAGAGAGCAGTCCTCACCACAGAGCCAGTCCTCACCACAGAAAGCAGTCCTCACTACAGAGAGCAGTCCTCACTACAGAGCAGTCCTCTCTACAGAGAGCAGTCCTCATTACAGAGAGCAGTCCTCACTACAGAGCAGTCCTCACTACAGAGAGCAGTCCTCACCACAGAGCCAGTCCTCACTACAGAGAGCAGTCCTCACTACAGAGCCTGTCCTCACTACAGAGAGCAGTCCTCACTACAGAGCAGTCCTCTCTACAGAGAGCAGTCCTCATTACAGAGAGCAGTCCTCACTACAGAGCAGTCCTCACTACAGAGAGCAGTCCTCACTACAGAGCCTGTCCTCACTACAGAGAGCAGTCCTCACTACAGAGCAGTCCTCTCTACAGAGAGCAGTCCTCACTACAGAGCAGTCCTCACTACAGAGCCTGTCCTCACTACAGAGCAGTCCTCACTACAGAGCAGTCCTCTCTACAGAGAGCAGTCCTCTCTACAGAGAGCAGTCCTCACTACAGAGAGCAGTCCTCACTACAGAGCAGTCCTCTCTACAGAGAGCAGTCCTCACTACAGAGCAGTCCTCATTACAGAGCAGTCCTCTCTACAGAGAGCAGTCCTCACTACAGAGCCAGTCCTCATTACAGAGAGCAGTCCTCACTACAGAGCCTGTCCTCACTACAGAGAGCAGTCCTCACTACAGAGCAGTCCTCTCTACAGAGAGCAGTCCTCATTACAGAGAGCAGTCCTCACTACAGAGCAGTCCTCACTACAGAGCAGTCCTCACTACAGAGAGCAGTCCTCACTACAGAGCAGTCCTCACTACAGAGCCTGTCCTCACTACAGAGCAGTCCTCACTACAGAGAGCAGTCCTCACTACAGAGCCTGTCCTCACTACAGAGCAGTCCTCTCTACAGAGAGCAGTCCTCACTACAGAGCAGTCCTCACTACAGAGCCAGTCCTCACTACAGAGAGCAGTCCTCACTACAGAGCAGTCCTCACTACAGAGCCAGTCCTCACTACAGAGAGCAGTCCTCACTACAGAGCCAGTCCTCACCACAGAGAGCAGTCCTCACTACAGAGCAGTCCTCACTACAGAGCCAGTCCTCACTACAGAGAGCAGCTCTCACTACAGAGCCAGTCCTCACTACAGAGAGCAGTCCTCACCACAGAGAGCAGTCCTCATTACAGAGCCAGTCCTCACTACAGAGCCAGTCCTCACTACAGAGAGCAGTCCTCATTACTGAGCAGTCCTCACTACAGAGAGCAGCTCTCACTACAGAGCCAGTCCTCACTACAGAGAGCAGTCCTCACTACAGAGAGCAGTCCTCACCACAGAGCCAGTCCTCACCACAGAGAGCAGTCCTCACTACAGAGAGCAGTCCTCACTACAGAGCAGTCCTCTCTACAGAGAGCAGTCCTCATTACAGAGAGCAGTCCTCACTACAGAGCAGTCCTCACTACAGAGAGCAGTCCTCACCACAGAGCCAGTCCTCACTACAGAGAGCAGTCCTCACTACAGAGCCTGTCCTCACTACAGAGAGCAGTCCTCACTACAGAGCAGTCCTCACTACAGAGCCAGTCCTCACTACAGAGAGCAGCTCTCACTACAGAGCCAGTCCTCACTACAGAGAGCAGTCCTCACCACAGAGAGCAGTCCTCATTACAGAGCCAGTCCTCACTACAGAGCCAGTCCTCACTACAGAGAGCAGTCCTCATTACTGAGCAGTCCTCACTACAGAGAGCAGCTCTCACTACAGAGCCAGTCCTCACTACAGAGAGCAGTCCTCACTACAGAGAGCAGTCCTCACTACAGAGAGCAGTCCTCACCACAGAGAGCAGTCCTCACTACAGAGAGCAGTCCTCACCACAGAGCCAGTCCTCACCACAGAGAGCAGTCCTCACTACAGAGAGCAGTCCTCACTACAGAGAGCAGTCCTCTCTACAGAGAGCAGTCCTCATTACAGAGAGCAGTCCTCACTACAGAGCAGTCCTCACTACAGAGAGCAGTCCTCACTACAGAGCCTGTCCTCACTACAGAGAGCAGTCCTCACTACAGAGCAGTCCTCACTACAGAGCCAGTCCTCACTACAGAGAGCAGTCCTCACTACAGAGCAGTCCTCACTACAGAGCCAGTCCTCACTACAGATAGCAGTCCTCACTACAGAGCAGTCCTCACTACAGAGAGCAGTCCTCATTACAGAGAGCAGTCCTCACTACAGAGCCAGTCCTCACTACAGAGAGCAGCTCTCACTACAGAGCCAGTCCTCACTACAGAGAGCAGTCCTCACTACAGAGAGCAGTCCTCACCACAGAGAGCAGTCCTCATTACAGAGCCAGTCCTCACTACAGAGCCAGTCCTCATTACAGAGAGCAGTCCTCATTACAGAGCCAGTCCTCACTACAGAGCCAGTCCTCATTACAGAGAGCAGTCCTCATTACAGAGCCAGTCCTCACTACAGAGCCAGTCCTAACTACAGAGAGCAGTCCTCATTACAGAGCAGTCCTCACTACAGAGAGCAGCTCTCACTACAGAGCCAGTCCTCACTACAGAGAGCAGTCCTCACTACAGAGAGCAGTCCTCACCACAGAGAGCAGTCCTCACTACAGAGAGCAGTCCTCACCACAGAGCCAGTCCTCACCACAGAGAGCAGTCCTCACTACAGAGAGCAGTCCTCATTACAGAGAGCAGTCCTCACTACAGAGCAGTCCTCACTACAGAGAGCAGTCCTCACCACAGAGCCAGTCCTCACTACAGAGAGCAGTCCTCACTACAGAGAGCAGTCCTCACTACAGAGCCTGTCCTCACTACAGAGAGCAGTCCTCACTACAGAGCAGTCCTCTCTACAGAGAGCAGTCCTCACTACAGAGAGCAGTCCTCACTACAGAGAGCAGTCCTCACCACAGAGAGCAGTCCTCATTACAGAGCCAGTCCTCACTACAGAGCCAGTCCTCATTACAGAGAGCAGTCCTCATTACAGAGAGCAGTCCTCATTACAGAGCCAGTCCTCACTACAGAGCCAGTCCTCATTACAGAGAGCAGTCCTCATTACAGAGCCAGTCCTCACTACAGAGCCAGTCCTCACTACAGAGAGCAGTCCTCATTACAGAGCAGTCCTCACTACAGAGAGCAGCTCTCACTACAGAGCCAGTCCTCACTACAGAGAGCAGTCCTCACTACAGAGAGCAGTCCTCACCACAGAGAGCAGTCCTCACTACAGAGAGCAGTCCTCACCACAGAGCCAGTCCTCACCACAGAAAGCAGTCCTCACTACAGAGAGCAGTCCTCACTACAGAGCAGTCCTCTCTACAGAGAGCAGTCCTCACTACAGAGAGCAGTCCTCACTACAGAGAGCAGTCCTCACCACAGAGAGCAGTCCTCATTACAGAGCCAGTCCTCACTACAGAGCCAGTCCTCATTACAGAGAGCAGTCCTCATTACAGAGAGCAGTCCTCATTACAGAGCCAGTCCTCACTACAGAGCCAGTCCTCATTACAGAGAGCAGTCCTCATTACAGAGCCAGTCCTCACTACAGAGCCAGTCCTCACTACAGAGAGCAGTCCTCATTACAGAGCAGTCCTCACTACAGAGAGCAGCTCTCACTACAGAGCCAGTCCTCACTACAGAGAGCAGTCCTCACTACAGAGAGCAGTCCTCACCACAGAGAGCAGTCCTCACTACAGAGAGCAGTCCTCACCACAGAGCCAGTCCTCACCACAGAAAGCAGTCCTCACTACAGAGAGCAGTCCTCACTACAGAGCAGTCCTCTCTACAGAGAGCAGTCCTCATTACAGAGAGCAGTCCTCACTACAGAGCAGTCCTCACTACAGAGAGCAGTCCTCACCACAGAGCCAGTCCTCACTACAGAGAGCAGTCCTCACTACAGAGCCTGTCCTCACTACAGAGAGCAGTCCTCACTACAGAGCAGTCCTCTCTACAGAGAGCAGTCCTCATTACAGAGAGCAGTCCTCATTACAGAGAGCAGTCCTCACTACAGAGCAGTCCTCACTACAGAGAGCAGTCCTCACTACAGAGCAGTCCTCACTACAGAGCCTGTCCTCACTACAGAGCAGTCCTCACTACAGAGAGCAGTCCTCACTACAGAGAGCAGTCCTCACTACAGAGCCTGTCCTCACTACAGAGCAGTCCTCTCTACAGAGAGCAGTCCTCACTACAGAGCAGTCCTCACTACAGAGCCAGTCCTCACTACAGAGAGCAGTCCTCACTACAGAGCAGTCCTCACTACAGAGCCAGTCCTCACTACAGAGAGCAGTCCTCACTACAGAGCAGTCCTCACTACAGAGCCAGTCCTCACTACAGAGAGCAGTCCTCACTACAGAGCAGTCCTCACTACAGAGAGCAGTCCTCACTACAGAGCAGTCCTCACTACAGAGCCTGTCCTCACTACAGAGCAGTCCTCACTACAGAGAGCAGTCCTCACTACAGAGCCTGTCCTCACTACAGAGAGCAGTCCTCACTACAGAGCAGTCCTCACTACAGAGCCAGTCCTCACTACAGAGAGCAGTCCTCACTACAGAGCAGTCCTCACTACAGAGCCAGTCCTCACTACAGAGAGCAGTCCTCACTACAGAGCAGTCCTCACTACAGAGCAGTCCTCATTACAGAGCAGTCCTCTCTACAGAGAGCAGTCCTCACTACAGAGAGCAGTCCTCACTACAGAGCAGTCCTCACTACAGAGCCAGTCCTCACTACAGAGAGCAGTCCTCACTACAGAGCAGTCCTCACTACAGAGCAGTCCTCACTACATAGCCAGTCCTCACTACAGAGAGCAGTCCTCACTACAGAGCAGTCCTCATTACAGAGCAGTCCTCTCTACAGAGAGCAGTCCTCACTACAGAGCAGTCCTCACTACAGAGAGCAGTCCTCACTACAGAGAGCAGTCCTCACTACAGAGCCAGTCCTCACTACAGAGAGCAGTCCTCACTACAGAGCAGTCCTCATTACAGAGCAGTCCTCTCTACAGAGAGCAGTCCTCACTACAGAGCCAGTCCTCACTACAGAGCAGTCCTCACTACAGAGCAGTCCTCACTACAGAGCCAGTCCTCACTACAGAGAGCAGTCCTCACTACAGAGCAGTCCTCACTACAGAGAGCAGTCCTCACCACAGAGAGCAGTCTTCACTACAGAGAGCAGTCCTCATTACAGAGAGCAGTCCTCACTAGAGAGAGCAGTCCTCACCACAGAGAGCAGTCTTCACTACAGAGAGCAGTCCTCATTACAGAGAGCAGTCCTCACTACAGAGAGCAGTCCTCACTACAGAGCCAGTCTTCATTACAGAGAGCAGTCCTCACTACAGAGAGCAGTCCTCACCACAGAGAGCAGTCCTCACCACAGAGAGCAGTCCTCACTACAGAGAGCAGTCCTCATTACAGAGAGCAGTCCTCACTACAGAGCCAGTCCTCATTACAGAGAGCAGTCCTCATTACAGAGCCAGTCCTCACTACAGAGAGCAGTCCTCATTACAGAGCCAGTCCTCACTACAGAGCCAGTCCTCACTACAGAGAGCAGTCCTCATTACAGAGCAGTCCTCAATACAGAGAGCAGCTCTCACTACAGAGCCAGTCCTCACTACAGAGAGCAGTCCTCACTACAGAGAGCAGTCCTCACCACAGAGAGCAGTCCTCATTACAGAGCCAGTCCTCACTACAGAGCCAGTCCTCATTACAGAGAGCAGTCCTCATTACAGAGCCAGTCCTAATTACAGAGAGCAGTCCTCATTACAGAGCAGTCCTCACTACAGAGAGCAGCTCTCACTACAGAGCCAGTCCTCACTACAGAGCCAGTCCTCACTACAGAGAGCAGTCCTCATTACAGAGCAGTCCTCACTACAGAGAGCAGCTCTCACTACAGAGCCAGTCCTCACTACAGAGAGCAGTCCTCACTACAGAGAGCAGTCCTCACCACAGAGCCAGTCCTCACCACAGAGAGCAGTCCTCACTACATAGAGCAGTCCTCACTACAGAGCAGTCCTCTCTACAGAGAGCAGTCCTCATTACAGAGAGCAGTCCTCACTACAGAGCAGTCCTCACTACAGAGAGCAGTCCTCACCACAGAGCCAGTCCTCACTACAGAGAGCAGTCCTCACTACAGAGCCTGTCCTCACTACAGAGAGCAGTCCTCACTACAGAGCAGTCCTCTCTACAGAGAGCAGTCCTCATTACAGAGAGCAGTCCTCACTACAGAGCAGTCCTCACCACAGAGAGCAGTCCTCATTACAGAGCCAGTCCTGACTACAGAGCCAGTCCTCATTACAGAGAGCAGTCCTCATTACAGAGAGCAGTCCTCACTACAGAGAGCAGCTCTCACTACAGAGCCAGTCCTCACTACAGAGAGCAGTCCTCACTACAGAGAGCAGTCCTCACCACAGAGAGCAGTCCTCATTACAGAGCCAGTCCTCACTACAGAGCCAGTCCTCATTACAGAGAGCAGTCCTCATTACAGAGCCAGTCCTCACTACAGAGTCAGTCCTCACTACAGAGAGCAGTCTTCATTACAGAGCAGTCCTCACTACAGAGAGCAGCTCTCACTACAGAGCCAGTCCTCACTACAGAGAGCAGTCCTCACTACAGAGAGCAGTCCTCACCACAGAGCCAGTCCTCACCACAGAGAGCAGTCCTCACTACAGAGAGCAGTCCTCACTACAGAGCCAGTCCTCACTACAGAGAGCAGTCCTCACTACAGAGCAGTCCTCATTACAGAGCAGTCCTCACTACAGAGCCAGTCCTCACTACAGAGAGCAGTCCTCACTACAGAGCAGTCCTCATTACAGAGCAGTCCTCTCTACAGAGAGCAGTCCTCACTACAGAGCAGTCCTCATTACAGAGCAGCTCTCACTACAGAGCCAGTCCTCACTACAGAGAGCAGTCCTCACTACAGAGAGCAGTCCTCACTACAGAGAGCAGTCCTCACTACAGAGCCAGTCCTCACTACAGAGAGCAGTCCTCACTACAGAGCAGTCCTCATTACAGAGCAGTCCTCTCTACAGAGAGCAGTCCTCACTACAGAGCAGTCCTCATTACAGAGCAGCTCTCACTACAGAGCCAGTCCTCACTACAGAGAGCAGTCCTCACCACAGAGCCAGTCCTCACCACAGAGAGCAGTCCTCACTACAGAGAGCAGTCCTCACTACAGAGCCAGTCCTCACTACAGAGAGCAGTCCTCACTACAGAGCAGTCCTCATTACAGAGCAGTCCTCTCTACAGAGAGCAGTCCTCACTACAGAGCAGTCCTCACTACAGAGAGCAGTCCTCACTACAGAGCAGTCCTCACTACAGAGCCAGTCCTCACTACAGAGCCAGTCCTCACTACAGAGAGCAGTCCTCACTACAGAGCAGTCCTCATTACAGAGCAGTCCTCTCTACAGAGAGCAGTCCTCACTACAGAGCCAGTCCTCACTACAGAGAGCAGTCCTCACTACAGAGCCTGTCCTCACTACAGAGAGCAGTCCTCACTACAGAGCAGTCCTCTCTACAGAGAGCAGTCCTCATTACAGAGAGCAGTCCTCACTACAGAGCAGTCCTCACTACAGAGAGCAGTCCTCACTACAGAGAGCAGTCCTCACTACAGAGCCTGTCCTCACTACAGAGCCTGTCCTCACTACAGAGCAGTCCTCACTACAGAGAGCAGTCCTCACTACAGAGCCTGTCCTCACTACAGAGCGCAGTCCTCACTACAGAGCAGTCCTCACTACAGAGCCAGTCCTCACTACAGAGAGCAGTCCTCACTACAGAGCCAGTCCTCACTACAGAGCAGTCCTCACTACAGAGCAGTCCTCACTACAGAGAGCAGTCCTCACTACAGAGCAGTCCTCACTACAGAGCCTGTCCTCACTACAGAGCAGTCCTCACTACAGAGCCAGTCCTCACTACAGAGAGCAGTCCTCACTACAGAGCAGTCCTCACTACAGAGCCAGTCCTCACTACAGAGAGCAGTCCTCACCACAGAGAGCAGTCCTCATTACAGAGCCAGTCCTCACTACAGAGCCAGTCCTCACTACAGAGAGCAGTCCTCATTACTGAGCAGTCCTCACTACAGAGAGCAGCTCTCACTACAGAGCCAGTCCTCACTACAGAGAGCAGTCCTCACTACAGAGAGCAGTCCTCACCACAGAGAGCAGTCCTCACTAATGAGAGCAGTCCTCACCACAGAGCCAGTCCTCACCACAGAGAGCAGTCCTCACTACAGAGAGCAGTCCTCACTACAGAGCAGTCCTCTCTACAGAGAGAAGTCCTCATTACAGAGAGCAGTCCTCACTACAGAGCAGTCCTCACTACAGAGAGCAGTCCTCACCACAGAGCCAGTCCTCACTACAGAGAGCAGTCCTCACTACAGAGCCTGTCCTCACTACAGAGAGCAGTCCTCACTACAGAGCAGTCCTCACTACAGAGCCAGTCCTCACTACAGAGAGCAGCTCTCACTACAGAGCCAGTCCTCACTACAGAGAGCAGTCCTCACCACAGAGAGCAGTCCTCATTACAGAGCCAGTCCTCACTACAGAGCCAGTCCTCACTACAGAGAGCAGTCCTCACCACAGAGAGCAGTCCTCACTACAGAGCCAGTCCTCACTACAGAGAGCAGTCCTCACTACAGAGCAGTCCTCACTACAGAGCAGTCCTCACTACAGAGCCAGTCCTCACTACAGAGAGCAGTCCTCACTACAGAGCAGTCCTCTCTACAGAGCCAGTCCTCACTACAGAGAGCAGTCCTCACTACAGAGCCTGTCCTCACTACAGAGAGCAGTCCTCACTACAGAGCAGTCCTCACTACAGAGCCAGTCCTCACTACAGAGAGCAGTCCTCACTACAGAGCAGTCCTCACTACAGAGCCAGTCCTCACTACAGAGAGCAGTCCTCACTACAGAGCCAGTCCTCACTACAGATAGCAGTCCTCACTACAGAGCAGTCCTCACTACAGAGAGCAGTCCTCATTACAGAGAGCAGTCCTCACTACAGAGCCAGTCCTCACTACAGAGAGCAGCTCTCACTACAGAGCCAGTCCTCACTACAGAGAGCAGTCCTCACTACAGAGAGCAGTCCTCACCACAGAGAGCAGTCCTCATTACAGAGCCAGTCCTCACTACAGAGCCAGTCCTCATTACAGAGAGCAGTCCTCATTACAGAGAGCAGTCCTCATTACAGAGCCAGTCCTCACTACAGAGCCAGTCCTCACTACAGAGAGCAGTCCTCATTACAGAGCAGTCCTCACTACAGAGAGCAGCTCTCACTACAGAGAGCAGTCCTCATTACAGAGCAGTCCTCACTACAGAGAGCAGCTCTCACTACAGAGCCAGTCCTCACTACAGAGAGCAGTCCTCACTACAGAGAGCAGTCCTCACCACAGAGAGCAGTCCTCACTACAGAGAGCAGTCCTCACCACAGAGCCAGTCCTCACCACAGAGAGCAGTCCTCACTACAGAGAGCAGTCCTCACTACAGAGCAGTCCTCTCTACAGAGAGCAGTCCTCATTACAGAGAGCAGTCCTCACTACAGAGCAGTCCTCACTACAGAGAGCAGTCCTCACCACAGAGCCAGTCCTCACTACAGAGAGCAGTCCTCACTACAGAGAGCAGTCCTCACTACAGAGCCTGTCCTCACTACAGAGAGCAGTCCTCACTACAGAGCAGTCCTCTCTACAGAGAGCAGTCCTCACTACAGAGAGCAGTCCTCACTACAGAGAGCAGTCCTCACCACAGAGAGCAGTCCTCATTACAGAGCCAGTCCTCACTACAGAGCCAGTCCTCATTACAGAGAGCAGTCCTCATTACAGAGCCAGTCCTCACTACAGAGCCAGTCCTCATTACAGAGAGCAGTCCTCATTACAGAGCCAGTCCTCACTACAGAGCCAGTCCTCACTACAGAGAGCAGTCCTCATTACAGAGCAGTCCTCACTACAGAGAGCAGCTCTCACTACAGAGCCAGTCCTCACTACAGAGAGCAGTCCTCACTACAGAGAGCAGTCCTCACCACAGAGAGCAGTCCTCACTACAGAGAGCAGTCCTCACCACAGAGCAAGTCCTCACCACAGAGAGCAGTCCTCACTACAGAGAGCAGTCCTCACTACAGAGAGCAGTCCTCACTACAGAGCAGTCCTCTCTACAGAGAGCAGTCCTCATTACAGAGAGCAGTCCTCACTACAGAGCAGTCCTCACTACAGAGAGCAGTCCTCACCACAGAGCCAGTCCTCACTACAGAGAGCAGTCCTCACTACAGAGCCTGTCCTCACTACAGAGAGCAGTCCTCACTACAGAGCAGTCCTCTCTACAGAGAGCAGTCCTCATTACAGAGAGCAGTCCTCACTACAGAGCAGTCCTCACTACAGAGAGCAGTCCTCATTACAGAGCAGTCCTCTCTACAGAGAGCAGTCCTCACTACAGAGAGCAGTCCTCACTACAGAGCAGTCCTCACTACAGAGCCAGTCCTCACTACAGAGAGCAGTCCTCACTACAGAGCAGTCCTCACTACAGAGCAGTCCTCACTACATAGCCAGTCCTCACTACAGAGAGCAGTCCTCACTACAGAGCAGTCCTCATTACAGAGCAGTCCTCTCTACAGAGAGCAGTCCTCACTACAGAGCAGTCCTCACTACAGAGAGCAGTCCTCACTACAGAGCCAGTCCTCACTACAGAGAGCAGTCCTCACTACAGAGCAGTCCTCATTACAGAGCAGTCCTCTCTACAGAGAGCAGTCCTCACTACAGAGCCAGTCCTCACTACAGAGAGCAGTCCTCACTACAGAGAGCAGTCCTCACTAAAGAGCCAGTCCTCACTACAGAGCCAGTCCTCACTACAGAGAGCAGTCCTCACTACAGAGAGCAGTCCTCACTATAGATCAGTTCTCTCTACAGAGAGCAGTCCTCACTACAGAGCAGTCCTCTCTACAGAGAGCAGTCCTCACTACAGAGAGCAGTCCTCACTACAGAGCAGTCCTCTCTACAGAGAGCAGTCCTCACTACAGAGAGCAGTCCTCACTACAGAGAGCAGTCCTCACTACAGAGCAGTCCTCACTACAGAGCCAGTCCTCACTACAGAGAGCAGTCCTCACTACAGAGCAGTCCTCACTACAGAGAGCAGTCCTCACTACAGAGCAGTCCTCACTACAGAGCCTGTCCTCACTACAGAGAGCAGTCCTCACTACAGAGAGCAGTCCTCACTACAGAGCCTGTCCTCACTACAGAGCAGTCCTCTCTACAGAGAGCAGTCCTCACTACAGAGCAGTCCTCACTACAGAGCCAGTCCTCACTACAGAGAGCAGTCCTCACTACAGAGCAGTCCTCATTACAGAGCAGTCCTCTCTACAGAGAGCAGTCCTCACTACAGAGAGCAGTCCTCACTACAGAGCAGTCCTCACTACAGAGCCAGTCCTCACTACAGAGAGCAGTCCTCACTACAGAGCAGTCCTCACTACAGAGCAGTCCTCACTACAGAGCCAATCCTCACTACAGAGAGCAGTCCTCACTACAGAGCCAGTCCTCACTACAGAGAGCAGTCCTCACTACAGAGCAGTCCTCACTACAGAGCCAGTCCTCACTACAGAGAGCAGCTCTCACTACAGAGCCAGTCCTCACTACAGAGAGCAGTCCTCACTACAGAGAGCAGTCCTCACCACAGAGAGCAGTCCTCATTACAGAGCCAGTCCTCACTACAGAGCCAGTCCTCATTACAGAGAGCAGTCCTCATTACAGAGCCAGTCCTCACTACAGAGCCAGTCCTCACTACAGAGAGCAGTCCTCATTACAGAGCAGTCCTCACTACAGAGAGCAGCTCTCACTACAGAGCCAGTCCTCACTACAGAGAGCAGTCCTCACTACAGAGAGCAGTCCTCACCACAGAGAGCAGTCCTCACTACAGAGAGCAGTCCTCACCACAGAGCCAGTCCTCACCACAGAGAGCAGTCCTCACTACAGAGAGCAGTCCTCACTACAGAGCAGTCCTCTCTACAGAGAGCAGTCCTCATTACAGAGAGCAGTCCTCACTACAGAGCAGTCCTCACTACAGAGAGCAGTCCTCACCACAGAGCCAGTCCTCACTACAGAGAGCAGTCCTCACTACAGAGCCTGTCCTCACTACAGAGAGCAGTCCTCACTACAGAGCAGTCCTCTCTACAGAGAGCAGTCCTCATTACAGAGAGCAGTCCTCACTACAGAGCAGTCCTCACTACAGAGAGCAGTCCTCACTACAGAGCAGTCCTCACTACAGAGCCTGTCCTCACTACAGAGCAGTCCTCACTACAGAGAGCAGTCCTCACTACAGAGCCTGTCCTCACTACAGAGCAGTCCTCTCTACAGAGAGCAGTCCTCACTACAGAGCAGTCCTCACTACAGAGCCAGTCCTCACTACAGAGAGCAGTCCTCACTACAGAGCAGTCCTCACTACAGAGCCAGTCCTCACTACAGAGAGCAGTCCTCACTACAGAGCCAGTCCTCACTACAGAGAGCAGTCCTCACTACAGAGCAGTCCTCACTACAGAGCCAGTCCTCTCTACAGAGAGCAGTCCTCACTACAGAGAGCAGTCCTCACTACAGAGAGCAGTCCTCATTACAGAGCATTCCTCTCTACAGAGAGCAGTCCTCACTACAGAGCAGTCCTCTCTACACAGAGCATTCCTCTCTACAGAGAGCAGTCCTCACTACAGAGAGCAGTCCTCATTACAGAGCATTCCTCTCTACAGAGAGCAGTCCTCACTACAGAGCAGTCCTCTCTACAGAGAGCAGTCCTCACTACAGAGAGCAGTCCTCACTACAGAGAGCAGTCCTCACTACAGAGCAGTCCTCACTACAGAGCCAGTCCTCACTACAGAGAGCAGTCCTCACTACAGAGCAGTCCTCACTACAGAGCCAGTCCTCACTACAGAGAGCAGTCCTCACTACAGAGCAGTCCTCATTACAGAGCAGTCCTCTCTACAGAGAGCAGTCCTCACTACAGAGAGCAGTCCTCACTACAGAGCAGTCCTCACTACAGAGCCAGTCCTCACTACAGAGAGCAGTCCTCACTACAGAGCAGTCCTCACTACAGAGCAGTCCTCACTACAGAGCCAATCCTCACTACAGAGAGCAGTCCTCACTACAGAGCAGTCCTCATTACAGAGCAGTCCTCTCTACAGAGAGCAGTCCTCACTACAGAGCAGTCCTCTCTACAGAGAGCAGTCCTCATTACAGAGAGCAGTCCTCACTACAGAGCAGTCCTCACTACAGAGAGCAGTCCTCACCACAGAGCCAGTCCTCACTACAGAGAGCAGTCCTCACTACAGAGCCTGTCCTCACTACAGAGAGCAGTCCTCACTACAGAGCAGTCCTCACTACAGAGCCAGTCCTCACTACAGAGAGCAGTCCTCACT
This sequence comes from Lipophrys pholis, assembly GCF_963383615.2. Classification (NCBI taxonomy): domain Eukaryota; kingdom Metazoa; phylum Chordata; class Actinopteri; order Blenniiformes; family Blenniidae; genus Lipophrys; species Lipophrys pholis. Next base: position 31,187,604 of record NC_137631.1, on the reverse strand, counting down.
ACAGAGCAGTCCTCACTACAGAGCCAGTCCTCACTACAGAGAGCAGTCCTCACTACAGAGCCAGTCCTCACTACAGAGAGCAGTCCTCACTACAGAGCAGTCCTCACTACAGAGCCAGTCCTCACTACAGAGAGCAGCTCTCACTACAGAGCCAGTCCTCACTACAGAGAGCAGTCCTCACTACAGAGAGCAGTCCTCACCACAGAGAGCAGTCCTCATTACAGAGCCAGTCCTCACTACAGAGCCAGTCCTCATTACAGAGAGCAGTCCTCATTACAGAGCCAGTCCTCACTACAGAGCCAGTCCTCACTACAGAGAGCAGTCCTCATTACAGAGCAGTCCTCACTACAGAGAGCAGCTCTCACTACAGAGCCAGTCCTCACTACAGAGAGCAGTCCTCACTACAGAGAGCAGTCCTCACTACAGAGCAGTCCTCTCTACAGAGAGCAGTCCTCATTACAGAGAGCAGTCCTCACTACAGAGCAGTCCTCACTACAGAGAGCAGTCCTCACCACAGAGCCAGTCCTCACTACAGAGAGCAGTCCTCACTACAGAGCCTGTCCTCACTACAGAGAGCAGTCCTCACTACAGAGCAGTCCTCTCTACAGAGAGCAGTCCTCATTACAGAGAGCAGTCCTCACTACAGAGCAGTCCTCACTACAGAGAGCAGTCCTCACTACAGAGCAGTCCTCACTACAGAGCCTGTCCTCACTACAGAGAGCAGTCCTCACTACAGAGCCTGTCCTCACTACAGAGCAGTCCTCTCTACAGAGAGCAGTCCTCACTACAGAGCAGTCCTCACTACAGAGCCAGTCCTCACTACAGAGAGCAGTCCTCACTACAGAGCAGTCCTCACTACAGAGCCAGTCCTCACTACAGAGAGCAGTCCTCACTACAGAGCCAGTCCTCACTACAGAGAGCAGTCCTCACTACAGAGCAGTCCTCACTACAGAGCCAGTCCTCTCTACAGAGAGCAGTCCTCACTACAGAGAGCAGTCCTCACTACAGAGAGCAGTCCTCATTACAGAGCATTCCTCTCTACAGAGAGCAGTCCTCACTACAGAGCAGTCCTCTCTACACAGAGCAGTCCTCTCTACAGAGAGCAGTCCTCACTACAGAGAGCAGTCCTCATTACAGAGCATTCCTCTCTACAGAGAGCAGTCCTCACTACAGAGCAGTCCTCACTACAGAGAGCAGTCCTCACTACAGAGCAGTCCTCACTACAGAGCCAGTCCTCACTACAGAGAGCAGTCCTCACTACAGAGCAGTCCTCACTACAGAGCCAGTCCTCTCTACAGACAGCAGTCCTCACTACAGAGAGCAGTCCTCACTACAGAGAGCAGTCCTCATTACAGAGCATTCCTCTCTACAGAGAGCAGTCCTCACTACAGAGCAGTCCTCACTACAGAGCCAGTCCTCACTACAGAGAGCAGTCCTCACTACAGAGCAGTCCTCTCTACAGAGAGCAGTCCTCACTACAGAGCAGTCCTCTCTACACAGAGCAGTCCTCTCTACAGAGAGCAGTCCTCACTACAGAGAGCAGTCCTCATTACAGAGCATTCCTCTCTACAGAGAGCAGTCCTCACTACAGAGCAGTCCTCACTACAGAGAGCAGTCCTCACTACAGAGCCAGTCCTCACTACAGAGAGCAGTCCTCATTACAGAGCATTCCTCTCTACAGAGAGCAGTCCTCACTACAGAGAGCAGTCCTCACTACAGAGAGCAGTCCTCATTACAGAGCATTCATCTCTACAGAGAGCAGTCCTCACTACAGAGCAGTCCTCACTACAGAGCCAGTCCTCACTACAGAGAGCAGTCCTCACTACAGAGCCAGTCCTCTCTACAGACAGCAGTCCTCACTACAGAGAGCAGTCCTCACTACAGAGAGCAGTCCTCATTACAGAGCATTCCTCTCTACAGAGAGCAGTCCTCTCTACAGAGAGCAGTCCTCACTACAGAGCAGTCCTCACTACAGAGAGCAGTCCTCACTACAGAGCAGTCCTCACTACAGAGAGCAGTCCTCACTACAGAGAGCAGCTCTCACTACAGAGCAGTCCTCACTACAGAGCCAGTCCTCACTACAGAGCCAGTCCTCACTACAGAGCAGTCCTCACTACAGAGCAGTCCTCACTACAGAGAGCAGTCCTCACTATAGAGCAGTCCTCACTACAGAGAGCAGTCCTCTCTACAGAGAGCAGTCCTCTCTACAGAGAGCAGTCCTCACTACAGAGAGCAGTCCTCACTACAGAGAGCAGTCCTCACTACAGAGAGCGGTTGCTCAGCTGTAGAATATTTATGTGTGTGAAGCTTAATCCCTTCAGCCCTCTAATCTGAACGCAGCGTAATCCTGAGCAGGAAGACAATCTGAATCCTTCACATCTGGAATCGTCTCATTTGAAGTTGAATGTCTTGGTTTCGGTGTTTCCCAGTAAAGAAGGTCCTGGTTGTTCTGGTGTCCAGCCGGCCAGTAGACCACCAGGCCCAGAGTGTTTACAGGTTCTGTCTGTAGGGCAGGAGTTCTCCACAGGTACAGAACCTAGAGCTCATTATGGGCTTCGGTTCTCCTTTACTTTTGTCTGTGTGACTCCAGGTCCAGCAGACATGTTCTCCTTTTGGTTCAGTCCAGCTGGACGGTGGGACCGTCACATTTTGGTTCCTCTGTTCTTTCTCAACACTCCAGCCCCCCCCCCCCCCCCCCCCCCCCGACCCACAGATCTCCCTTGGCATTTCTTTCTCCTCTTCCTCTTCCTGCCTCTTTCCTTTCTCTGCCCCTGAAGGACCCGTCCTTCCCTGATCCATTGTTCTGACTGTACCTGGCTGTGGATGCTCAGTGCTCACTGCCCAGCAGGAGGCAGGAAGAACCCCGAGGCCTACATCAGCTCTGTTCACCTAAAATTGTGTTTTTGTACAATAATATATCTTTGATCATCAGGCATACATGCAAAAAATATAAAGTAATATATGTATATATATGTATATATTTTGTTAATTGCTCTTGGGGGCCCCCTAGTGTCCGCGGGGCCCGAAGCAGGCCTTGGGCTGGCTCTGGGTGTGGGACCCCCCCGTCCTGGTACTCACCCCCTCACATGGACCACCTGCCCCCAGCAGACTGAATTGTACAGGTGCATTGTGTGTGTCTATTGAAGCTTCAGTGAATATTGCTGACAGAAGAACTCTGGTCACAACTTTATTCCAACAGCAGCACAAGAAGAAATCCACAACAGCAACGTCCTCCCATCTGTGTTCGACTCGTTGTGCCTGGCGTCAGGGGCCAAATGTGGAGCACAGAACATTGAATCAAACAATTTACTTTGAATGGAGAGAAGGGAATCTGAAGTGAAGGAATTAGGGATTCTGAATGTTTTCATTTAATGAAATACAGTTTTGATTTTATTCAAGCCTTCATCTGCGTTCAAAGTGAGGATCACCAGGACATGCTCTAATACATGCTCCACCCAGGCAGCAGCGCCACCTGGGGGACATGCTCTAATACATGCTCCACCCAGGCAGCAGCGCCACCTGGGGGACATGCTCTAATACATGCTCCACCCAGGCAGCAGCGCCACCTGGGGGACATGCTCTAATACATGCTCCACCCAGGCAGCAGCGCCACCTGGGGGACATGCTCTAATACATGCTCCACCCAGGCAGCAGCGCCACCTGGGGGACATGCTCTAATACATGCTCCACCCAGGCAGCAGCGCCACCTGGGGGACATGCTCCTAATCACTGAGCAGCACGGATGCTAGGACCCGTTCAGCCCTCTCTGTGTGTGTGTGTGTGTGTGTGTGTGTGTGTGTGTGTGTGTGTGTGTGTGTGTGTGTGTGTGTGTGTGTGTGTGTGTGTGTGTGTGTGTGTGTGTGTTTGGTATATTGAACTTTTTCAATTGAATTCTTCGGCCATTTATACAAGAGGAATTTACAAAAACATATTTTCCACTCAAAAAATAACATTGTTCAAATCAGATCATCGTCAAAAAATGTTTCATTCACAATTCTGACTCACTGAGAGCTCCTATGAGGTTTTTATTCTTCCCCCTTGTCCTGTTCGGCAGCTTGGGCCAACAATATGATGTGATCTAGAACCTTCGGAGTCAGAACAGATTTTGGTCTTGAACAGGGAGAGACCTGGAGTCTCCTCCTGTTGCCTTCTCCGTCAGAAGATGGCATGGCTGCTGTACACGACCGGGGGGGAACGCTCAAAGAGAGAGAGAAGAGAAGAGAGAGAAAAAGGTTGAGGGAGGAGGGAGGATGGGGGGGGGGTAGGGGGATAACATACAATGTCCTTGTTGTGCTACATATATTATTTGCAGTTATCACACTGATCCAAATACTTTCCAACTGTTTTTGGATTAAACCAGCCTGAGCAGCTCTATCTAGACAGTAACATGATTTCTTAGATTAACCAGCCTGAGCAGCTCTATCTAGACAGTAAGATGATTTCTTAGATTAACCAGCCTGAGCTGCTCTATCTAGACAGTAAGATGATTTCTTAGATTAACCAGCCTGAGCTGCTCTATCTAGACAGTAAAATGATTTCTTAGATTAACCAGCCTGAGCTGCTCTATCTAGACAGTAAAATGATTTCTTAGATTAACCAGCCTGAGCTGCTCTATCTAGACAGTAAAATGATTTCTTAGATTAACCAGCCTGAGCAGCTCTATCTAGACAGTAACATGATTTCTTAGATTAACCAGCCTGAGCTGCTCTATCTAGACAGTAAAATGATTTCTTAGATTAACCAGCCTGAGCAGCTCTATCTAGACAGTAACATGAAGCAGGAACATGAATTAACAAAGAGGCGACAACAAAAGAGGAACATGATTTTTAAAGTTTGAGCAAATGATGATAGAGAACAAGCAACTTCAGAAGCACCTTTAGTGTGTGTGTGTGTGTGTGTGTGTGTGTGTGTGTGTGTGTGTGTGTGTGTGTGTGTGTGTGTGTGTGTGTGGTTTGTCCACTGGGTGGGACCGGAACTGCTGTGGGGGGACCCGTGGCGAGACCCCGGGGTCCGAGGCCATCGGGCCCGGACACCGCCACCCCGGCAGACGGAAGCCCCCCAGGCCCGGGGAGACCCCAGCGAACCACCCCAGAGAGCCACGTCCCCGCCCAAAAAGCACCCGACGGAGAATGCAGAGAGGAATCCCCCCCAGGCAAGAGGGGCCCACAAGAGCCCCGACCCCAGGCCCCGACCCAAGCCGCCAAGCCGAGAAAAGGCCGGAGCAGGGCCCCCGGGCCGAGCGGGTTGAGAGCCCCCCCAACCCCGGCGGCGAGTCCCGCCGCACCCCCGGGAACAGGCCCACCCACCGCCCCCCCCCCCAACCCGGCGGGCCGCCGCGCCCCGGACCAGCCCCGCCCCCAGATCCAGGAAAGCGAAGGCCGGCGCAGGCCCCGGTCGGAGGACAGTCAACTCTACACCCCCAGGAGCCTCATATCCCACCCGCCCCATGACCCTCCCCCCGGGTTTTAATTGAAATACCCAACCCCTGACCCACCCCCCACAGACACCCACCCCTGACGCAGACGCAGACGCAGACGCAGACGCAGACGCAGACGGGCACACACACACACACACACACACACACACACACACACACACACACACACACATACACACACACACACACACACACACACACACACACACACTCGGGACGGTGGGGGAGGGATGACTCTCGCCCCCCCAGGCCGCCGGCCGGGCCCCCACCCGGCCACCGCGGTGTCCCAACCTCCACTAATCCAACAGCAAATGGAGAAGGAGCACCGCGCCCCAGCCCCCCCACGAGCGCCATGCCCGAGGGAGCGCGCCCCCCGCATTCCAGCCGCACTCACCCCGGGCCGGGGCGGGACCCCAGCGGGAGGTGCTGGGGGGAGCCACGTCTCCCGCCCTCCCCCCGCCCTATATGTGTGTTGGATGTATGTAAGGGTGTGTCTTTGTGTTTTGAAGAGGTGGATGCGATGTGTGTGTCTATGGTGCAGTTTAAAATTGGGGGGTAGCGGGGCCCGGGCGTTCTACCGCTGACAAGCGGCAGAACCCCGAAAGCGGCTTACCCCCTCAAGACCCTGCATGACTAAGTGTGGTTAAAATTGTGGGTGGTGCAAAGTCGGGGGAGGACCCAGACCACAGTTAAGTAGCCCGGACCCCCCACCTAGGCACCGCCCCACTGTTCCCTATTGTGGAGTAATATAAGGTGAGGTAAGGGTTCTGAGGGAGGGGGTCCCCCCGTCGCTAGGACCTTGGCCCAGCTGGACCCCCCGCGCTGCCCCACCCCACCCCCGAGCGGCCGGCCTAGGACCCGGGGAGCCACACCCCCCCCAACAAGGCGCCGTAAGGGGACCCGGGCAGGGAGCCCCCACCCCACCCAACGGCCAGACAGCAGAGTCTGAGACCCGCAGGGCCCAGTGCGAGCCCAGCCGGAGCTCCTATGAGTTACATGCGATACCTGGCGGTCTGCCTTGTCAGCCAATCAGAATCCTGGAAAAAACACAAGAATAACAACGAGTGGTACCCATGACTCAGCGATAATGGTGCAACAGAGGAGAACTTGATGTAAAAGTGCTGACCTTTTCTCTGGTCCTCCACATAATAATCGAGCGTCTGTGATTGGAAATTCAAACAAGTACAAACCGTGTGCACAGCTTGAGCAGCATCATCATCATCATCATCATCATCTTCATCACACTGCTGCTGCTGACGTTTCTCTTGCATGCTGTGCCGTTAAACTCTGTTTCCCCCAAGTATCTACATGCAAACGTGAAGATGGAGTTTTTAAACAAAACTCAATTTTGGCGGGAGTTTTCAGATCTAATTGTTTTCAGTGACTTTTATTTGTTTCTCTGAGTTTTGTGTTTCGACCTTCTGACCATCTCAGACTTGTTCCACCAACTAAACACAATATTACAAATATCACAACACACCCAGTAAAACATGGTTAGATAGAGAGGAAAGACTTCAGTGTACCCTCACAGTGCAACGGAAGTCCTCCACTGCATGTTGTAAAGATATAAAGGACTATCTTTATATCTTTACAACATCCCAAAATATTGTGCTGATTCTTACGACAATGTCCTTCATTCAGAAGATACCATTAGTCTGTGAAGAACACATCTCTGCAGATAAAGTACAACCAGGAAGCATCCCAGCAAAACAAACGTGCTGTTCCACCGCCGAGCATCGGACACATTCTAATGGAATCAAGCCCCCTGCTGTGCTCCAACCGGGTTTCCCTGAATACCGCTCGCCACCGCTTCAGCAAACCTGTCTTTGAAAAGACACCAACATGGGTGAAAGAAGAAGGAAGAAGACAGCCTGGAGGAAACACTGGCTCATTTTGTGTCTGAAAACTATAAGTCATTTCTTCAGAAAGGAATTTTAAACAAGTGTAAAGCCTGGGTTAGGAACTAGAGGATTACAATCCCATTACAATCTTCTGTTAAAACATTATTCCATCAAAGAAATGTCCTCTGTGTGTGCATGCTGTTTCTACATACGTCACATTGACCTAGTGTTTCCACAGTGGTGAACGAAGGCACGTATACTGACTGTTACCATGAAGAGCGATCTCCGTTACGGACATCTTTGAATGCAGTTGTTTCACAGATTTAATTTTCAAATATATACAAACGATGTAAAATTCTTCATATCATTATTTAAAGGTTTGACAAAAAGAACTGTTTGAATGGCCAACCATAAACCTTATGGATGAGGAACAATCAACCTGACATTAATATTAACACCAAAATCACATTGATGGCAAAAGTCAAAGAAAAGTTCATTATTGATCAAAGTGTGCAAATGATCCAATCAACAAAGTGCAGAGTTGTAAGAAGTTTTTGTTTCCAGACAGTCATTGGAAGAGGATTTCTCAGGTAAACATCAGTCAGCTTTTGAAGATGCCCTGCAGTATAAAATACACCTCCAGTACTGCATCGTCTACGTGCCTCTAATTAACTGAACACTTTGGCCTGAAACCACTCACCTTTTAAAAAAGAATCACTTTACTGCAATTTTACATTTTTGACATGTACATAAAATTGATAAAACTCTTTTATTGACATTAGATGTGTTCAAATGAAGCATACAATGAAATAAATGAAGTATTTACATTCCTTTAGAATGATTACCTCCTCTAACCTGATAATATAGCTGATGATAAAATGTTTGATATGTAAAGAGTATTGACCTGTTGTCTTTGGCTCCATTCACACTGCAGCTCTTCATGTTCAGTTCAGATTGTTTGCTGGTATCAGATTTCTTTAGCGTGATGATTTACGTTACATTTTAAACGCGACCTCCATCAGACTGCCGTGTGAACGTGATGGGACCGACGGTTTCAGGCCCAGAGCGCAGATGATGCTGTTCACACATGTAAATATGGACCTCCTGCTGTCAGCACCAGAGTCGCCAGATGTGACTCACTGTTTCCAGCCCCACACACCTCAATAAAAACCTGGGTGTGTAGGAGTCACGTTAAAACGTCAAACTATTGTAGGTTTAATAAAAGAAATGGCAGAAACACACAAAAGAAAAGAATTTGGCAACACTGGTCACCACGTGAATATTCACTTAAGTGATTGTTAAAAATGAGGACAATGAGGAAAAGAGAGAGCAACACCTTCAACCCCTTCCTCCAGAGTGAGGACTGCTCTCTGGGATGGCAGTCAGGGACTCATTGTGACAAACTGTGGAGTTTTTGTTCCTCCTGTATGTTTGACAGTAACTTAATTATATAATCGCACTTGTAATAATACTCGACAATTGAACTTTCTATCTCTAATGAATATTTTGGGACTTTCAAGAATTTTGTTAATTATGATAAAACACAATTAGAACTCTGATCCGTTTCATAATCCAGTTCAGGTAAAGCAACAGTGTGAAGGGAAGTCAGGTTCACCTGGTGTGTGAGCAGTCCACATGACCCATCAGGCAGAAATGAACCAGCTGCTCCTCTATTCTCCTTCACACACACACACACACACACACACACACACACACACACACACACACACACACACACACACACACACACACACACACACACACACACACACACACACACACACACACAGTCACTAACTAATCTAAAACACAGGGCTTTAGACTGTGGCTAATTCCGTATATGTGAACAAAGAAAAGATCTGGATTAGAAGTTGTGCAGCCCCCCCCCCCCCCCCCCCCCCCCCCCATTACATGGCATCTGTATCTAATAGAATCTGATAGAAAGTGTCAAACTGACCAAATCACACTTACTTATAGCTTTAAAAAGTTTCTTTCAAGGTTTCCCATTGACCACACTTTTCTTTGCATATTTCCAAGTGAAACAGGTGCAATGAGTCTGTGTGAGTCATTACAATATACACATATACAATACATACACAATATTGTTGACATTTCTTTTATTATTAACACAAGCAAATAATCATTTTGGATTAAGAATGAACCCACATTACCTTTCAGTGTATTTGTTCACCAAAAGGAGTTTAATAAGGCCAAAATCAAGTGACATTCATTCAGGGTGCATCCATTTTGAAAGCTTCCCCCTCCTCCCGCATGACACAGAACAAAAGACATCAACTAGCTTTTGCTGCAAAGCACAGAGATATATTAGTAATACCCCCCCCCCCCCCAGCTCTGATCAGAATATGTGAAGCACTAAATTAAAGCACTGAGACACCACCCTGAAACTCTGACTGGAACAAGCATGTTGGTTAAACTGCAGTCATGTACAAAACTAAGGACATGCCGAGAAAATTGTTAAATTGTTTCAGGAATTTAGAGCTTAGAAAGGATTGATCCTCACTGAAATGATAATGTACAACTGTGAGTGGAATTCTTTTAGTCCCTTACGATCCATCCATCCATCCATTTTCTTCCGCTTATCCGGGGCCGGGTCGCGGGGGCAGCAGTCTAAGCAAGGAAGCCCAGACTTCCCTCGCCCCAGATACGTCCTCCAGCTCCTCCGGTGGGACCCCGAGGCGTTCCCAGGCCAGCCGAAAGACATAGTCTCTCCAGCGTGTCCTAGGTCTGCCCCGAGGCCTCCTACCGGAGGGACATGCCCGGAACACCTCCCGAGGGAGGCGTCCATGGGGCATCCGATGCTGGAGCCAATCCTGGCGAGGGACCCCAAACACCGACAGTCACTAACCTCCGTAAATATTATGATGAGCCAGAGTACCTATATATGCAGACAGAGAGAACATGCAAACCACTACCTTACCATTTAGTCATAATTCATTATTTTGCATCAAATACATTGATCTTGCACTGGATTTGCTTTGGGATATTATTGGTTTCTATGTAGGACTATATGGTTATTTGAAATCTACACCATCACCTCATGGGAAAATGAATTGTCGACATCTCTCTTCTGAAGCCCTGAGAATTCTGCTTGGCCTGATGCTCCCACACACTTTAGGGTTAAAGAGATGTAAAGTGTTGGTGTAACATTGCGATTTTCTTCTATGGATCAAAAAATAATCTAGATTGATTTCAATATCGATAAAAAGAGTAGCACATAATCGTCAACAGGTTTATTCATGACAGACTTTATTTGATTTGAATCAGATGCATTTTAAACTAAGTGAGACTGGTATGTTTTGATAGAATTTAGATTTTGTTTATAATATGTTTGAATATTTGACACCTTTATTGAAAGGATCAAATGTTTTAATTGTTAGGGAGCTCATATTAGTTCTCTTGGGGTGTGCAGGTGACTGCACGTGGAGATCTCTGATTGTTCAATACAACTTTTTGATTTAGCCCTACTGACATCAACTACTCAGACTTAACTGCTGCAAAGTTGCAAAACTTGCAGCGAGATAAACAGTCTTAGAGAGTACATTGTCTAGCTCAGTAGTTCTAAACCTTTTTCTTGAGGGACCCACATTTTTACCCTTTAAAACCAGGGATGCGATGATACCGATGGCAGCCCGCAGGTATGCAAGAGAGCACGAGCAATGGCCATGATTTTGAGATTCTTTAATAATAATGAGAAAGACTAAAGTAAGGGAGACTGTGAATTATGTTCTGCCAAAAAATATCAAGTGGAGAAACATAGTTCGTACTAGGGCTGGGCGATATGGCCTCAAATCAATATCACGATATTGAGCAGTTCACCTCCATAACGATAAATGGACGATAACTACTCCACTGCGCAAAACAATGTTTGGCCACCAGATGTGGCAGTTATATGATAGTATGACTCCCCTGGACCTATTTACTGCCACTTTAAAGGACTGTTAAACTACAGTGTCTGAAAATAAATGAAGGAAATACAAATGAAGTACTTTTAGTTAAGATTTATTGAAGAGCTGATAAGCACAGATTACTTGAAATGAGAATGACTGAATACATTTAAAAGTATAAAATAACTTAAATTTCCTGCAAACACAAAGTATTAAAACTACAATCTCTTATGAACACTTTCTAAATATGCATATTACAAAGAGCTTACTCCAAAATTGCCACATTCAAGTGGTCAAGAGACCGGCGCCTGAACAGCTGAGGGCTCAGGTATGTACAGGTATGTACAGGTATGTACAGGTAAGTATCAAGTGAGAAACATAGTTCGTACTAGGGCTGGGCTGGGCGATATGGCCTCAAATCAATATCACGATATTGAGCAGTTCACCTCCATAACGAGGTATGTACTGCACCTTAACACACGGGGTTTCTCCAGTTATATGAAAAAAGGGCCTATCTAACCTAATTCTCCTGAAACAAAGTGACATATTATGAGTGTAAAATGAGTTTTCACGTGGAGCCCCGGCGGACAGCGGGTCGCTATGCGTCGCTCTGCCGGCGATGGAGGCGCGGATTGCCGCAGCTGGCGTGACTGGGGAGGGGGGAGCATAGAGCTACATTGAAGAGCTACGTATTTAGAATGCATAGAAACTGTGATTGATCATAAATCGTCCACAAATTAATAAAAAAAAAACGTTTTTTAACGGCTCCAACCGCTCACCGAGCGCGGCCGACAACATCACGTTTAGTTTTCATGATAAATCTGGTTTTCCTGGACCTCTCAACACGGTTTGAAGACTGGAATGAAGCTTAGAATGTGCTCTGACCAGATCTGGTGAAAGCGAGTGTCAGCACGCTGGCACCATCCCGCTACGTCATCGTAACGAGGCATGTGAAACGTACGCTGCCCAGCGTATGTGGTGCCACAAGAGGTGCCAAATATACCGAAATGGGCAAAATGGCATTGGTAGCTTTTGTAAATTTTCGGTTTATCGCCCAGGCCTAGTTCGTGCAACACCAGCAACTTCATCAGCAGAAACATTTGGACCAGCAGAGTTAGTCCAATGTCGCTCATTAGTTTAACTGCTCAGTGGATCGGGAGGATTTTACTCTGAGCCGTGCTACATGCTACATGCTATAGAGCTTCAGGGCTCACACACCAGCGATGCTACATGCTAAACATGATAAAAGTATGACTGATTCACTCATAAAGAGCGAGCTTGAGCATGTGGCGGTACACAGCGAGCTCATATCTCAGTCTGCAATCTGCAGTTTGCATAGGGCAGTGTGTCTAGATGCGACACAATGCTAAACACTTTGCAAACTGTTGGCTATAAGACTGCTCCAGGTGCAGGTAGCATTGACGCATTTTATGTGGCAAGGCATAGTCTTTGCATATCATTTGCATATGGAGTAAAAATGAGGCTTTATGGCATTAATAAGTACTCATATCGGTACTCGGTATCGGCAAGTACCGGGATGTTAGTACTTGTCCTTGTCCTTTAAAAAGCGGTATCAGTGCATCCCAATTGTATACTGAGATGACCCCTTACAACCAGACGCACTGTACTATTAAAAACAACATTGAAGGAACTTCATAAAGTTATGTATGTCAAATGCAGTTTCTTTGTTACATTCTGCATTGATGGCTCTGAGGATAAAGTCTGGTTTACTTTAGTTTGAGGGACTTCAGCTTGCAGTTTCAGGCCCCAGTTACACAAGTGTTTTAAATGAAAGTACACTGTTATTGTTTCAGAAAAGCTTCACTTTTACACGGCAACATTTTGTTTTGGCAAACTATGTCCATTTCCTTGGAAAATGCAGGAACTCTGAAAACGATATGGTCAGCATGTTAGGCCACGAGTTCATGCTGTTGGTTTGTGTTTGTAATGAAACGCAAACAAGCACAGAGAGAACGACACGCTATAAAAATTAACATTGGGAGTACACAGACATTCATATGGACAAACGACCAACTTGAATTGTTATATCGGTGACTGTCAACTATAAAATGACCAAGTCCCAGGAGAAGTCCATCTGCTCTTGCATGTGCAGAAGGGCCATTTACTTCAGCTGTGGAGTGTATGTGCTTCAGCAGTGTTTCAGAAATGGACTTGGGGCGTTTTCAAAGTGTCTCCAAGCACCGTTGTTGTGTAAACTGAAAATGCAACAAAAGATTTCTATTTTCACTTGAAAACATTGCAAGGCCTCCGACTTTCGTTTGCCAGTATGTCACCACAAAAGATGCACGATGATACACTTTAATGTAAACCTTTAAACTGAGTAACTTCAAGACACGAATGAATTAAATGTCCCACCTACTTTCAAGACATAAAAAAAACTTTGACCCCTTAAAATCAAGAGGGCTTTGGGACCCCCCCCAACAATCCTTGGGGCCCTGGATGGGAATCACTTGACTAGATGACATCCTGGTATTTTTCCACCTTTGTAGCATCATAACAGTAGATCTAAATAGTAGGGCAGTCGTTAAGAGTTTCACTGTGAATGACGAACAAATCATTTTTGATATGATATTGGACTCTATGGACACTTCCCACACAATGTAAACACTGGAGAAAGCTTTGTTAAAACAGGATCCAGATGTTGGTAGAAGCCCAGCTCACATGGCCCAGGAGATGTTAGCTGCATGCTCTTTGGCCTTCATGCGCAAAACTGCGATACTTGAAGAACGCCGCTCAAACTCAGGCTTGGTCTCGAAGGCAGGGTGGCTGTTGGCGGCTGTCGTGAGGAGCGAATCCGTGCTGAGGAAGTTGTTGAGGGAGACATGGTTAAACTGGTTCTGCTGATTGGGGAAGGCCATGTAGCCGTGGTCGGCAGTGGCTGCAGCAACCGAGCGCGGCGAGTAGGAAGTGAGGCAGGGGGGTGAAGCCCGCGGCAGCATGCAAGAGGACACCATGGAGCTGCCTGCAGCTTGGCTTGGCCACAGGTTATTGGGGATCTGTTGAGGTGAACAGGAATAGGGTGTGTTAAGACTGAACAAAGGACCAATGCTACATTTAGAGGCAAACAAAAATGTGTAGAAACACTCACTCAGCAAACATTTTCTAACAATCTTATACATTTAGGAGAAGTGTAAAATTGAACATTTTCCATCTTTCATTGGTTTTGGTGCTCAGAGCAGGTGAGCGGTGCTCAGAGCAGGTGAGCGGCTAAAACCAACTACTGGACGGAAAGAACCGGATCCTAAACCCAAAAGGTGACTGCCTTCCAGTTTCTCTCTGTTTTAGCTCCTATTAGCTCCTGTCTCGTCATGGCTTCCCCCTCCTCTCCTCCTAATGTCAGATGTTTAGCTCCACCTCCACCTCAGTTACTGACTCAGGGACCTGTGACCTGGAGCTTTATTGTAGCACTTGAGGCGAGGCTGAGTCAGCTTGAGGAACGTCTCCTCTCTGTCCATCTTAGGGCTAGCCCTGTAGCTAGTAGGCAGCCGCCAGGTTTAGCTGGAGTGGAGCGTTCTAGCTTAGCAGCGCAGGTAGCTGCTAACTTTAACCCCCCCTCAGTGGCCCCCGAGCAGCCGGGGGAACAGGGCAGTTGGGTGACTGCCAGGGGTAAACGTAGCAGCAAGAAGTCTACCGGACACCCCCGCTACACCCCGCAGGCCTCCGTCAGTGTCTCCAATATGTTTGCCCCACTCAGCAGCACGCTGGTTGAGAAGGACACGCTGGTTGAGAAGGACACGCTGGTTATTGGCTCCACAATAGTGAGACACGTTAACCCAGGACAACCAGCGGCCACAGTTAGCTGCCTGCCTGGGGCCAGAGCAGGCGACATAGAGTCCCAGCTAAAGCTAATGACCAAGAGTAAACGGAGATTTAAAGGGATTATAATCCACTGCGGTGGAAACGACGTTCGCCTGAAGAAGTCTGAGGTCCTCAAAGCTAACGGAGAGTCAGTGTGCACATACGCGCGGACCATTTCAGACGAAGTAGTTTTCTCTGCCCCCCCCCCCCCCCCTCCCAAACCTCATCAGTGACCAGATGTTTAGCCGCACGTCATCTTTTAACCGCTGGCTGTCAGGGTGGTGTCCCAGTAACTCGGTAGGCTTCATTAATAACTGGAAGTCCTTCTGGGACAAGCCTGGTCTCATCAGGAGGGACGGCATCCATCCCACGTTGGATGGAGCGTACCTCTTATCTAGAAACAGAGTTAAAAGCTTAGCTCCTCCATCCTGACGTAGCAGAGTGGGGACCAGGCAACAGAGTTAAAGGCTTAGCTCCTCCATCCTGACGTAGCAGAGTGGGGACCAGGCAACAGAGTGGCAGTCCTACACGCCTCTCTGAGTTTCCCTCTGGGCAGTCACCAACCATAGCTAACTTAGTTAAACATCCCATAGAGACTGTGTCTATCCCTCGGACCACCACAAGTATAAAACTATCTAAACCTAGGAAAACTACTTCTAATGACTACAAAAACTTCATCCGTATCAAGTGTGAAACTAGACAAAATCAAGACAAACAAATGAGATGTGGTTTCCTAAACATGAGATCTTTATCATCCAAAGCTCTTCTAGTCAATGATCTGATAACCGAACACAACATTGATCTCTTTGGATGAACAGAAACCTGCTACGTAAAGATGAGTATGTTAGTCTAAATGAAGCCTCCCCTCCAAGTCATACTAACACTCAAATAGCTGGTGGAGGTGGTGGAGGAGGGTGGAGGAGGGTGGAGGCAGCCATCTAGAACTCTCACTTACTAATTAATATTAACCCAAAACCCAACTTTAGTTCTTTTGAGAGTCTGAGCATGACCATGCCACACCCGTCAAATAAAATAGTAAATTCTGTAGAATCTGTAATCATTTCTCGTCCTCCTGGACCTTCTTCAACTTTTCTAACTGAATTCTCTGAATTGTTGTCAGATGTAGCCCTGACTAAAGATAAGGTTATCATGGTAGGAGACTTCAATGTTCATGTTGACCTAGAAAATGATAGTTTCAGTGCAGCTTTAGATCTACACTTGACTCTCTAGGTTTCTCTCAGGTAGTAGACGGGCCTACCCATAAACATCTCCACACCCTAGACCTTATTCTAACTTATGGTTTGAATATCGAGCATCTGACCATCTCTCCTCACTATGATTTCCTGTCAGATCACTTCTTAATAACCTTTGACTTTGTTCTAAATAGTTCTAACCCTCCGGTTAAAGCCGTGTTAACCAGGTCTCTCTCTGATAACATAGTAACTAAATTCAAGGAAAGAATTCCCTCTGCTATAGAATCAGTAGTGGATCTTCCTGACCCGTATACTGTTGCTAGCTCAGACATTGAATACCTAACAAACAGTCTGACAGATATGCTAAAAACAACGCTAGACGACATAGCTCCTCAAAAAATGAAACTGAAAAAACAGGAAAAGTCATCCCCATGGTTTAACTCATCAACCCGCCAGCTTAAACAACGCTCCCGCAGATTAGAAAGAACTTGGCGTTCAACAAAAACAGAGCTAGATTATATAGCCTGGAAGGATAGCTTCAAAACTTATAAGAAAGCTCTGAGTAGAAGTAGAACTAATTACTACTCATCCTTAATAGAGGAAAACAAAAACAACCCTCGCTTTCTTTTCAGTACTGTAGCCAAACTGACCAAGAACCAAAATAGTGTTGAGCCCACCATTCCTATCAATATATGTAGTGAGGACTTCATGAAGTTCTTTCAAAATAAAATGACAAGGCTTAGGGATAACATCCATCAAACCCTACCGTCCGTTAGCCCCATAACAGAGGAACTGGTTAAACCTAACAGTCATCTGGAATGCTTTCAGCAAATACAACTAGTCCAACTAAACTCCCTTATTTCTTCTGCTAAACCAACTACTAGCCTGTTGGACCCAATTCCTACTAGAATTCTGAAAGAGGCACTGCCACTAATTAATAATTCTATACTCGCAATTATTAACCAGTCTCTACCAATAGGCTATGTGCCCCAATCCTTTAAACTAGCAGTTATTAAACCTCTCATTAAGAAGCCAAACTTAGACACAAGCCTTCTCTCAAACTACAGGCCGATCTCCAACCTTCCTTTCCTGTCAAAGGTTCTGGAGCAAGTAGTGGCTAAACAACTCCAGGATTATCTGCAGGAGAATAATCTGTTAGAGGACCTTCAGTCCAGCTTCAGAATGAACCACAGTACAGAGACTGCTCTGCTAAAAGTTACTAATGACCTTCTAACGGCCTCAGATAGAGCTCTTCTATCTGCTTTACTTTTTCTGGACCTTAGTACTGCATTTGATACTGTCCATCATAATATACTCTTAAGGAGATTAGAAGATGCCGTCGGCATTAAAAACTTAGCCTTAAACTGGTTTAAATCATATTTATCTGACCGCTTTCAATTTGTTCATGTAAATAACAAATCTTCAATGCATGAACGGGTCCTGTGTGGAGTACCACAAGGCTCCGTCCTCGGACCCATATTGTTTAATCTCTAGATGTTACCACTCGGAAATATAATTAGGAAACACAACATTAACTTTCATTGTTATGCAGATGATACTCAGCTCTATTTATCAGTTAAAGCCAATCAGGCCGACCAACTTGTTAAACTAGAGTCCTGCCTCAGGGACGTTAAGTCCTGGATGTCTATCAACTTCTTAATGCTCAACACATCCAAGACTGAGGTTCTAATCCTAGGTCCTAAAAAGCTCAGGGATTACTTTTCAGATAGTCTGATTACCTTAGATAATATTACCTTAACCTCTAACAGTGATATTAGGAACCTGGGTGTTATTTCTGATCAGGATCTGTCCTTTATGTCCCATGTTAAACATGTCTCCAGGACAGCCTTCTTCCATCTAAGGAATATTGCAAAAATGAGAAACTTCTTGTCCTTCAAAGATGCAGAACAAATGCTTCCTGCCTTTGTGACTTCAAGATGAGATGATTGTAACTCCCTAATGTCAGGATGTCCAAACTCCTCTGTTAGGATCTTCCAGCTAGAGCAGAACGCTGCTGCAGGTTTACTAACCAGAACTGGAAGAAGAGAGCACATCTCCCCAGTCTTAGCATCCTTACACTGGCTTCACATCAAATCTAGAATAGAATTCAACATCCTTCTGATCACATCTAAAACTCTTCATCACCAGGCTCCGTCCTATATGGAGAAACTTCTAGAAGGGTCTCACCCTCCACGAGCCCTTGGCTCTGAGGATACAGGACTGTTGGTAATCCCTAAAGTCCTTCAAAGTAAAAGAGGAGGCAGGAGTTTCAGCCATATGGCTCCTTTACTCTGGAATCAACTAGCAGCCTCGGTCCGAAGGGCCCACACCATTAGTTTATTTAAGAGGAGACTAAAAAGCTTCCTCTTTGATAGAGCTTCTCATTAGGAATAAAATAGGAGCACTAAGTAGAGCTGCTCTAGGCCTAGACTGCTGAGGGGATTTCCTCTCTCCCGTTAAAGGGAGGAACTCTACATTTGGAGCTTCTGTTTCTTGTCTTTCTTTCTTTCTCTCTGTGTAACAACATTACTGGAGCCACCAGATCCTGACAGGAGGGGAGCAGGATCCAGGGGATCAGACCCAAGACTCCCAGAGTGGAGTTACCACGGTCCTACTACCCCACCCCCCCACAGCACCGGGACCCCCCCACAGCACCGGGACCCCCCCACAGCACCGGGACCCCCCCACAGCACCGGGACCCCCCCACAGCACCGGGACCCCACCGCAACGGCACGGCCCTTAAACTCCAGACTGAGATTAGTTCATCATCAGACCAACGCTCATCATAGACTTTTCTTAGTATTTGTACTTCTCTGGCCTGTCTGCCTCTCTCTCTCTCTCTCTCTCTCTCTTCTATTCCTCTCTCTCTCTCCCTCTTCTATTCCTCTCTCTCTCCCTCTTCTATTCCTCTCTCTCTCTCTCTCTCTCTCCCTCTTCTATTCCTCTCTCTCTCTCCCTCTTCTATTCCTCTCTCTCTCCCTCTTCTATTCCTCACTCTCTCTCTTCTATTCCTCTCTCTCCCTGTCCTATCCCATGTACTTCTCCCCCCAACCGGTCAAGGCGGATGCCCCCCCCCCCCCCCCCCCCCCCCCTTCCAGAGTCTAGGCTCCGCCCCCTTTCTTCCTGAAGAGGGACTTCTTATGAACTGTTCTTCCTGAGAGGGAGTTCTTCCTGGTTTCCACTGTTGCTTGTTCCATCTGCTGCTCTGGAAGGTTTAGTTGGGTTCTGTTGTTCTCTATCATTGTAAGAGGTTCTGGAAGGTTTAGTTGGGTTCTGTTGTTCTCTATCATTGTAAGAGGTTCTGGAAGGTTTAGTTGGGTTCTGTTGTTCTCTATCATTGTAAGAGGTTCTGGAAGGTTTAGTTGGGTTCTGTTGTTCTCTATCATTGTAAGAGGTTCTGGAAGGTTTAGTTGGGTTCTGTTGTTCTCTATCATTGTAAGAGGTTCTGGAAGGTTTAGTTGGGTTCTGTTGTTCTCTATCATTGTAAGAGGTTCTGGAAGGTTTAGTTGGGTTCTGTTGTTCTCTATCATTGTAAGAGGTTCTGGAAGGTTTAGTTGGGTTCTGTTGTTCTCTATCATTGTAAGAGGTTCTGGAAGGTTTAGTTGGGTTCTGTTGTTCTCTATCATTGTAGGAGGCTCTGGAAAGTTTAGTTGGGTTCTGTTGTTCTCTATCATTGTAAGAGGTTCTGGAAGGTTTAGTTGGGTTCTGTTGTTCTCTATCATTGTAAGAGGTTCTGGAAGGTTTAGTTGGGTTCTGTTGTTCTCTATCATTGTAAGAGGTTCTGGAAGGTTTAGTTGGGTTCTGTTGTTCTCTATCATTGTAAGAGGTTCTGGAAGGTTTAGTTGGGTTCTGTTGTTCTCTATCATTGTAAGAGGTTCTGGAAGGTTTAGTTGGGTTCTGTTGTTCTCTATCATTGTAAGAGGTTCTGGAAGGTTTAGTTGGGTTCTGTTGTTCTCTATCATTGTAAGAGGTTCTGAGATGTTTGTTGATGTGATTTAGAGCTTTACAAATAAAATTGAATTGAATTGAATTGTTTATTTATGTGTAATTCTTTTTTCTTTTCAAAGACTATGACAATTGTGTTTGAGTTGTGTGAGATGGAGGGACAAGTTAATTTAAAAAAGCTCAATTTTTAACACATGGGACAAAGTACTGTATGTATTGCATGCCTGCCTGTTTGTTTGTTTTCTTTGAGCTTTGGGTATATCAATATATATATTTGCAGTATTGTCCACCACCTGAGACAGGTATTGCTCATGATGTTTGTGGACGGATCACCTTAAAGCTTCATGAGGTTTAAAGGCCTTAGTATCATCAGCTCACGTTCACAAGTCAATTCAACAAGAGAATTTCTTTGAAGGGGAACTTTAAACCAATGAGAAACCAATGAGGAAAAACATTTCTGTACAATCTAAAAAACACTTTGGTTTCAAAATGTGACACTTCCCCATGTCTGTAAAGATTCACAGCATTTATGGCCACTTTGCATAAAGTAAATGAGTTTTTGAACCACGCATAATAAACATTTCAAACCATAAGTACAGTTTTTAAAACAACGGGTATTGAAAGGGACATGTGGTTGTTTTTATGGTTTGCAAAGTGCTGAGATTT
The DNA here is from genome assembly GCF_963383615.2 of Lipophrys pholis. NCBI lineage: Eukaryota > Metazoa > Chordata > Actinopteri > Blenniiformes > Blenniidae > Lipophrys > Lipophrys pholis. The sequence goes on along the minus strand of NC_137631.1, from coordinate 31,166,798 downwards.
GCTCGTGAAGTTCTTCAGTGAGTGCACTTTTCCAGTTGTAATTCCAGTAATATGAGGCTCATATTTTTCAGTTTAAATAAACCTGAAGCGATTAACTGATTTATTACCTCAGTTTAGCATCAAGACACCAACAGATAAAAACACAACCAACCATATAATTAGAAATAACCCAACTATATACACAAGTATACACACGTCAGATTGGCTATTTCTCATATACTGGGAATTCGGCTTATTTATCTTATTTTTCATCGATTGCAATTAAAATTAAAAAAAGAAAAGTTTTCAGGAAAAGTGTTCCTTTCAATATGTTGAAAAAAAAGCGACTGAACTAAAAAATCCTCTCTGTGAACTGTTGCCTGGCTTGGTCAATTATATGTGAAATACAGCAGTGCAAGGTTCAGGCAAGCCACTTTTACAAAGAGAAACCCAACAATTCCACATGAGTAAGCATAAGTGACTGTGGAAAGGAAAAACTCCTGTTTTTCTAGGAAGAAACCATTGCACAACCTTTGCAGGAGGATCAGACTATGAACTTAGAGTTCCACTGTCAGAGATTCTGCAAGAAGAAGGAGAGAGAGCGCAGACTACATGATGTTAGTGACATGTAATAGTGGCACATTGTAAGTGAGAGAAGCTCAATGTAGGGCCTCCAGCAGTCTTAAGCCTAACATTCAAAGTAGAGACGGTATCAGCCTCCTTAACTGAAACTAGGAGCTGATTCCACATGAGAGGAGCCTGATAGCTGGAAGCTCTGCCTCCTATTCTCCTTTTAAGCCTCGGTTCCACCGCACAGTACATGCCGGAGCGGGCGAGACGGTACGGTAAGGCAAAGCGTACCCAGAACCAACTCTCTTGCTCTGTTCCACCACAGAGAGCATAGTTAGAATGTGGTGGGTTTTGAACGACGCAGGTATGTGATGTCATTACGCAACAGTAGTCAGGTAAACAGCAGGAAAGCTCAGAAGGCCATCCGAGTAAAGCCACGAGCCTCCTTTCTCTGTCACACAGAGGAAGTGTTTCTCATACTGAACAGCATCGTGCAGCTCCCGCTGAATCTCCCCCTCCCTTGTAATGGGGAGGAACGTCTGCAACTCGTCAGAGGACCGCAGTGCTGCGGAGCATGACCACATTTCAGTTACCTGAGTCAACAAAACAACCAGTGTGCACAAAGTGAATGTAAACAACAATGACAGGGTTTACGGCTGATGAGATATTTAAATATGGCTGCTTTTCCAGAGTGACGATCGTCACTACTAATCAGCGGACGGCTGCGTTGTCACTCCTCCTTATGAGACCCGTTCCGTACTGCTCCGTACCTCAGTGGAGAGGTGATGAAATATTGGAACTGGTGGTTCCGTTTTTTTCTTTACCATCCTCAACTTTCGTTGTGGGGCCGCACGGAAATTCGTCTCACCCCGTTCAGTCCTGGAATTAAGAGCTTTAAAGGCGAAAAGAAGAATTTTAAATTTTATTAATAATCCTAGATTTAAGAGGAAGCCAATGAAGAGAAACTAATGTTGGAATGATGCGATCTCTCCTTCTAGTTTTTTTCAGGACTCTCACCGCAGCATTTTGAATCAATTGAAGACTTGTTAAGCAGTTATTGGGACACCCTGATAATAAATAAAAGAAATGATAAATGGACACATTCAGCGCCTTTTCACTGACAACAGCCCCAAACTGCTCCACATGCTTTCATTCACCCAGTCACACACCATTGGCAGCTGCAGCCATACAAGGCGCTGTCACTCCAATGGGGGCACTTTGGGGTTCAGTGTCTTGCCCAAGGACACTTTGGCACGTAGACAGGCAGAGATGGGATTCGAACCTGTAACCTTGCGATTTGGAGACGACCGCCCCATGAGGACTTATAATAGTCTACTCTCGAAGTAACAAATGCATGGATTAGTTTTTCAGCGTTAATCTGAGTCAAGGTGTTCCTGATTTTAGAAATGTTACTCAGTTAAAAAAGGCAGTCCTGCAGACTTTTTTAATGTGGGAGTCTCTCCCAGGTTCCTCATTGTGGGACTGGAGGTCAAAGTAATACCATCCAGTGTTACAAGATCTTTAGATCATTTCTCTCTCAGATGTTTTGGGCCAAATACGTTTAAGAACTTCGGTTTTATCTGAGTTCAAAATTACAGTTCATCCAGGCTTGTATGTCTTTAAGTCAAGCTTCTAGTTTGAGAAGTTGATCAGTATCATCTGGTTTCATAGATAAATAGATTTGTGTGTCATCTGCAGAACAATAGAAGTTGATGGAGTGTTTTCCGATAATATTCCCTACAGGAAGCATGTATAAGTGAAAAGTATAGATACTAAGACAGAGCCCTGTGGAACTCCATGTTTATCTTTATTCTGAGGTGAGGAGTCGTCATTAACATGAATGAAGTGGAACCTGTCTGATAAATATGATCAAAACCAATTTAGTGCTGTACCATGATATGTTCTAGTCTCTGTAGTAGGATGTTCTGATCAATAGTATCGATGTTCTGATCAATAGTATCGATGTTCTGATCAATAGCATCGATGTTCTGATCAATAGTATCGATGTTCTGATCAATAGTATCGATGTTCTGATCAATAGCATCGATGTTCTGATCAATAGTATCGATGTTCTGATCAATAGTATCGATGTTCTGATCAATAGTATCGATGTTCTGATCAATAGTATCAATGTTCTTAAATAAAGGAAGGTTAGATACACAGCTGTTGTTTAAATGATGCAGCAAGTTCAGAAGAACTGGAGCTCTATAGGGTGGAGGTTAGATAAAGTTCAGAAGAACTGGAGCTCTATAGGGTGGAGGTTAGATAAAGTTCAGAAGAACTGGAGCTCTATAGGGTGGAGGTTGGATAAAGTTCAGAAGAACTGGAGCTCTATAGGATGGAGGTTGGATAAAGTTCAGAAGAACTGGAGCTCTATAGGGTGGAGGCTGGTTATCTGTATTCAGGTTCTACTCACATGTCTGCGACAGCTTTGGGCAGTGAGTCTTTCATTTAATCAGTAATAGTTAGAATTTTGTCTTTAAAGAGGTTTACAAAGTCATTACTGCTCAAAGTTAAAGGGACATGAGGTTAGACAGCGCGGTGGCAGTCTACCCTATAACCCGGGGTTGTTCTTATTTTCTTCTATTAAGAAGGAATAGTCGGCAGTTTGAATTTAGCGGAGGGCTTTTTCCTAAAAGATTATAAATACTTCTAATGGAGTTAGATACCATTTCTTCTTCAGTTTACGTGCCAATTTCTTTAATGTTTGTAATTGTTCATTAAATCTATTATACCATCCTCTGAGTTGTTGCTTTTATCTTCAGGGGGGCAATAGAATCAAGTGGTGAGTGAAGCGATGCTGCTGCTCCAGCTACAACCAAATCAACCTCAGTGGGCTCATGCTAATCTTAGGAAATCTGTTTTCCACTGGATCCATGGGTGGAACTGAAGTAAATATTGATGGATTATTTCATTGAATTTGGTCTGACAGACCAGAATATTTACAGTTTTTCACAGGTGTTGTAAAGCCAGATAACATAAATTCAAAATACATCATCTCATATCATATGAGAAATGATCTGACAACAGACGGTTGTGGGGAAAAAATGGTAATTGATCAATATCAATACCATAAGTGAGAACACGATCAGGGATGGGATTAAAATAATATAAGTAATAAAATCCAATTGTGTCCAGTAATAAACTAAATGCATCTACGTGAATGTTAAAGTCTCCCACTATAACGACTTTATCTGAGCTCAGTACTAAAGTAGAGAGACAGTCTGAGAATTCAGCTAAGAATTGGGAGTATGGACCCAATTGGGTTGAGTAGGGACGGTACTCATAGAAGTGCCTTCTGTGTTTTCCAGTCAGAGTACATGAGGTCCAGATTGAGACTTTCAGAGGGTTTGTGGTGAGTTTTGGTTCTGGGACTGAGAGGAAGACTCCAGTTGTTAATGGATGCTCCTCCTCCTCCTCCTCCTCCTCCTCCTCCTCCTCCTCCTCCTCCTCCTCCACCAGTTTCTTCAGCACTGATGGGCAATAATGTTTCAGAAGTAACACTAATGTCTTACTTCTGAAACAACCCAAATACTTTTTTTAAGAAATGAGTAAAGTAAAACTGTTGCAAAAACAGTAATTAGATTAGTTTCACTTTCCCACAAGCAGGCTTAATGCGTTACTAAACTAAACTCACTGTGATGAATGAGCGACGCAACGTCTGTGGTAAACAACAAACAATGGAGGAGGAGACAATATGGACTGCAGGAGAGAGCAGGACCAGAGATCAGCAGGAGACAATATGGACTGCAGGAGAGAGCAGGACCAGAGATCAGCAGGAGACAATATGGACTGCAGGAGAGAGCAGGACCAAGCAGCTTTTAATGCTCAGAAGTACCGACATTACTTTGAGTTCAACTTGGTTAAAGGAAACAAAGACAGCGTCCACTGTGCACTCCGCACAAATCTCAGTAAATCTCAGTGAAACCTGCTGAGAAAACCCCTGGACCCCCCCACTGACATGCCTGCTGCAGCTCCCACAACCAGTCTCAGTGGGCGTCCCTCCAAGGGCCCCTCTCCAAGGGCCCCTCTCCAAGAGCCCCTCTCCAAGAGCCCCTCTCCAAGGGCCCCTCTCCAAGGGCCCCTCTCCAAGAGCCCCTCTCCAAGGGCCCCTCTCCAAGAGCCCCTCTCCAAGAGCCCCTCTCCAAGGGCCCCTCTCCAAGGGCCCCTCTCCAAGAGCCCCTCTCCAAGGGCCCCTCTCCAAGAGCCCCTCTCCAGGGGCCCCTCTCCAAGAGCCCCTCTCCAAGAGCCCCTCTCCAAGTGAAAATAAATAGTAATAATTTGGAATACAATCAAGAAAGACTTTGATTTAAAATATTTTACGGCTGTATTTTTACATCTCTTCCAATGAGTATACACACCAAAAAGATTTTAATAGTCTATGCAGAATATGGAATATTCAGAAATATAAGTTAGCAGTCGAAAGATTTCCTTTATTTTATTATAATATGGGGGAATGTGCAGAAAAGAGGTTTACTTTAAATGTTCAGTGACTTTCTTCAAGTCAGATACTTGTAGTATTTAATCTCATTTCTGCTGGATGCAATGTGCATGAATTCAAAAGACTGAAACTAACAAACTTTGATCAAATTCTATGATGGAATATGCAGAACACATAGAACCAGGCTGAAAAGTCAAACTGCTGAAGAGCGTATTCAGTTTGTGCATATGTTTTTGAAAAATGATTAGTGATTGTGTTGTGTTGTGTTTTTGTTGTTTAGTTAGTCTAATTAGTTAGTTGCTCTAGTTTGGTTGAATAATTGGAGGTTTGCTCCCCGGAGTGAGGAGGGTTGTGTGTTTCATCTCGTCCTGCTCATGTGGAGAAGAAAGTAAAAGCCTCTGCTGGTTAAGGTATACAGATGTACTATCAAAGCAACTGTGTCATACAAGTGTGAGTCTCACATCAACTCATTGGTCACCCAGCAGGAGAGGTGGAGGAAGAAGTTGACCTTACGTTTTCACATAAAGCACTTTGTTCATTAATCCCATTGACGTTTTATAGACTTTGTTTGATTCTCCTTGAATCCGTTTTTCAACCGATGGTTGGCAGCCCCCAGAGGGGAGGACAGAGAAGCCATCATGATGCTCAGCTACACGAGCAAACAAATTCAAACAGTCCAAAGAGGCTTTAGCGAGGACAGGTGTAACTTGTACTTGTGCTGAACAAGCTATGATTAATAACATGAATTACAGAGCACTTTTCACTGTAAAGGTTCCAATTGATAAGGTTGTTGTGAGAAAAGCAGGTGAGAAGGGAAGTGATACGATTACTGTGATGTCATAGGAAGCGCGTCACTCACACCAATGAGCAAGAACAGAGATCCTCCCTTTGACGCAGTATCACAAAGCCCGTCCGCATTAAATGAAAACTCCTGCTTATAAGTGTGTTGGCAGCTTTTCTTCAATCTGCTCAGAACACACACTTCACTTTCTGATCAGGAAACATTTCATGGCCTGATTCATATACTCAAGATACAGCCACATGTATATGCCACAGATACAATACAATACAATACAATACAATACAAATACTTTAGGAATTCCAGAGGCAAATTCTTGAAAAGCTGAAGTTTCTCACAGTTTTGTCTCACAAACTGTAAAAGTAAATGTTTTGGGATGAGGTGCCGGAGCAGGAGCAGGAGCAGGAGCAGGAGCAGGAGCAGGAGCAGGAGCAGGAGCTGAAGCAGGAGCAGGAGCAGGAGCTGAAGCAGGAGCAGGAGCAGGAGCAGGAGCAGGAGCAGTGTCAACGACCAGTTCCCGAAGGAGATCCTGGACCGCCGCCGCCTGCTTTTTCCGGTAAGAAGGAAGTTAATCGCTGAGGGATCCCGGGCCGTCATCACCGTGGACAGGCTCTATGTCAACGGCCAGCTGTTCCGAGACCCCGCTGTCACTCCCTGGCTCTACTGATGGTCCTCACAAGCTGAGTATGACCACTCTAACACACACACATCACAGGTTTACTCAGGTCCAGGTAAGAGTTTAACTGTAACATCAGTAAACATCATGAACAACGTATATTAAAGCGAAGCTAATTAATATTACATCATTAATGTACACGATGTTTGCTATATTGCGGTAGTAATAATTATTATGGACTTGCACTGTCAGCACTGGGATATTAAAAAAAAAAAAAAAAAAAAAAAAAAAAAAAAAAGCACTCGTTACGTCACTGCTAAATGTCACCTATGGGTTTGAATTGGTTCTTTTTCTGTTTTTGGTTTCTCACTTTTCTTTTCTATTTCCACCCCCCCTCCCTTGTTTTGATAACAATACACTTCCACTGTTTTCACCACATTAAAACCTCAACATCACAATCCAACTGTCACCATATCACACACTCATATACTGACAGACACACACTACTACGTTTGAATAGCCAGTCAGACTTAGGGATCCTAAGTACACACGCACAGATATATGCATCCACACACACTCACACACACACACATGCAGACAGACACATACAAAGATGCACGCATGCACACACGCACACAAACGCATGCACCTAGTCAAACACACATGCGGACACATATACACGCACACACTCACGCATGCACACACACACACACACACAAACACACCCGTACACGCACGCGGACACACAGACACACACACACCCACATATACAGCATTAGAGAACCCACCTAGAAGATGAGTGTAGCTAGAAACACGCTCAGGTTTGTCACCTGGAATGTACGAGGAATGGGCACGCAAATAAAAAGACAAAAAGTTTTTGAACACTTAAACAAACTACAGGCAGACATTGTCTTGTTACAAGAGACACACACACCTACAACAGGACATCACAAATTGATATCACCACAATTCCCTCACACATACTCAGCTTGTTTTAACTCCAAGCAGAGAGGCGTAGCTATATTAATCAACAATAAAATACAATTCTCGTGTAAAGACACAATCACAGATCCAGAGGGAAGATTTATAATTATTCACATCTCTCTTCAGAACATAGAGATGTGTATCGCAAACATCTATGGCCCAAATGTTGATGACCCCTCCTTCTATCATAATTTCTTCACCACCCTCTCAACACACTCTGATAAAACACTGATAGTGGGAGGAGACCTCAACATCGCCTTCAATCAACAAGTAGACAGAGTTAGTAAAGCAGCAAACACCCGACACTGGGAATCTACAGACATAGTCCAGCAGTACATGAGTGACTATGGGCTTTGCGACGCCTGGCGCACCTCTCATCCCACTCTTAAAGAGTACACCTTCTACTCAGCAGTGCACCAATCTTATTCGCGCTTAGATTACTTTCTGGTGAGTAAATCAGTGATTAAAGACATCTTGGACACACAGATTCACCCCATTACTCTCAGTGACCATGCACCTGTCACTATGACAGTTACTAATAGAACAATCACCCCTCCTATTAGACAGTGGAGATTTAACACGTCACTGCTTAAGGATCCAGATTTCCTCACATTCTTTAAAAAACAATGGACAATCTTTTTAGAAACAAATGACCTGCCTGGTGTCTCTCCCTGCGTCCTCTGGGAGACGGCTAAAGTTGTCATGAGAGGTAAAATCATTTCTTACTCCTCATACAAGACCAAAAGAGAAAAAAAAAAGGAGAAAGAACTGGAAGATAAAATCAAAACCATGGAAACAGCTCATGCTGCCTGCAAAGACGACAGCCTATTAATGGAACTAAGAAAATTTAAAACAGAGTTGAACAAAATAATTGAACATAAAACACAATTTCAACTGCAGAGACTACGCTGGGAGAACTTTGAACATGGTAATAAATCCAGCAAACTTTTAGCCAATCAGTTAAAACAAAATAAAGAAAAATGTACAATCCCCTCAGTCCAAACTCAAAATGGTAAAATCACTTTTAACCCACAAGAAATAAACAATACTTTCAGAGAATTCTACAAAAAACTTTACTCTTCACAAATTGATCCTTCACAATCTGAAATAGAGAGCTTTCTGAGCACAGTCGACCTCCCAAAATTAAAAGAAGAACAGATCCAAGGTCTAGAAGCTTCCATCTCAGTAGAAGAACTGCAGGAAGCTCTCCAGCACATGCCTGATGGTAAAGCTCCAGGACCTGATGGATACCCCACTGAATTTTACAAAGAATTATGGTCTTTACTCTCACCTATTTTTTTCAGAATAATTGAGGAAATTAAAGAATCTTCAACTCTCCCCCAACATATGAACTGTGCAAATATCAGTCTTCTTCTAAAACCGGATAAAGATCCCACACTACCATCTAGCTATCGGCCGATATCACTAATCAATGTAGATCTTAAAATAATTAGTAAAACATTAGCAAGCAGACTGGAAAAAATCACACCCCACATCATACACCCAGATCAAACTGGGTTTATTAAAGGACGACACTCCACTAATAATACACGTAGATTAATTAATCTTATAGACCACTCCACTAACAATACACGTAGATTAATTAATCTTATAGACCACTCCACTAACAATACACGTAGATTAATTAATCTTATAGACCACTGCCACCACAATAAACAAAAAGCCATTATCACCTCCTTAGATGCAGAAAAAGCCTTTGATAGGGTAAATTGGAAATTTCTACTTGCTACACTACGGAAATTTGGATTTAGAGAATATTACCTTTCCTGGATAAAAATACTGTATACCTCACCCAGTGCCTGTGTTAAAACCAATGACCAAATGTCCTCAAGGTTCAATCTTGAGAGAGGCACCCGACAGGGGTGTCCACTCTCACCATCTCTCTTTGCAATCTTTATCGAACCACTAGCAGCAGCCATCAGACAGAATAATAACATAAAAGGAATACGAACAGCAAATATAACACATAAAATATGTCTCTATGCGGATGATGTGCTAATTTTCCTGCAAAACGCACAGACCTCTCTTCCAGAAACAATAGGGTTGATGGACAGATTCTCCTCAATCTCAGAATATTCTATAAATTGGAACAAATCAGTAGTCTTGCCTATCAACTCTACATTTCAGCACACACCTAACACCCCACTAAAACCAGGGAACATCAAATATCTCGGCATTAACGTCTCAGCCAAACTCTCAGACTTGGTACACTTAAACTACACCCCCCTTATTAAAGCAATAGAGGAGGACCTCACTCGATGGAGGACACTCCCAATTTCACTTATGGGGAGAGTAGCAACAATCAAAATGATGATCTTGCCTAAAATTAACTACATCTTCTCAATGATCCCAGCAAAACCACCAAAAACCTGGTTTAACACTCTTGATTCTCATGTCTCAAAATTCTTATGGAAAAATAAACCATCACGTATAAGTTTAAAAACACTCCAGAACACCAAGGACCAAGGTGGTTTAGAACTCCCAAATTTTTATAATTATTATCTGGCCAATAAACTACTTTATGTTGTAAAATGGATCAATCAGAAACCCTTAGATGAAGGCTGGCTAGACGTTGAAAAAACATTCTGTGAAGATCTCCAAGTCAGAGATCTTCCCTTCTTCAGTCCTGTCATCAAAAAGCACAGCTGCTTCAAAAGCATCAATATAAACACGTCGCTGACAGCTTGGTGGGAATTTCTTAAAATAAATGGATCTACACTCATTCCCTGCAAACTCACACCCATCTGGAACAATCCCGACATCCTGCAAAGAAAAAAACCAATAAACTTCCCAAGATGGCAAAATAAAGGAATAAGACACTTAGAACAACTTATCTCCAATAACTCTTTTATTCCATTTAATGAGCTAATAGAAACATATGGTATCAGTCAAAACAACTATCTGGAATATCTTCAGCTTAAGTCAATAATACAAACTAAGTTCAAACTAGAACAGATTAACTTGAACTTACCTCAGACAGTGACAAACCTCCTGAAGATCTCAGCACCTAAACCTCTTTCTAAAATTATCTCAATCCTGTCAGGTTCAAATATCTCAATATCCCTTCCCACGTTCAAATGGGAAGAAGATCTCAACATCAACAGAGACCCAACGTTTTGGTCAGAAATCTGTACAAATACATTCAAAATGAGCAAAAACCCCAATATACAGCTCATACAATACAAGATCCTTCACAGAGTTCATTACACAGGACAAAGGATGTTCAAGATGGGGCTCACTCCCACTAACATATGTTCAAACTGCACAGGTGATCTCCCAGATACTTATCTACACGCACTTTGGCTGTGTACGCCAGTCCAAACCTTCTGGCAAAAGATTTGTGAAGATTTATCGTTATGCCTGGGCCACCCTATTCCAGTCTCACCTTCACTTTGCTTGTTAGGAGATCTCACAGAAATTAAAAGAGAAAAAAATGAGTCCTGCATGCTCCTGGTTTCCCTAAGCGTCGCAAAAAAGGCGATCCTCATGAACTGGAAATCCAAAAGTAATTTGAATATAAAGTTATTTAAAAACTTACTTCTAGACCACATCACATTGGAGAGAATGTCTGCTTGTAGGAAAAATCATTTGACACAATTTGAGTCCACATGGTCCCCAATAATTAAATACACCATGTAGCCCTGTGGGGGGGGGGGTAGTGGCTCCACCCCGGGGCTCTGGGGACCGTCCGTGGCTGGGGCGTCGTGGCTTTGGTGGTTGGTGGCTCTGTGGGCTCGGGGGTGTCCTGGCATCTATGCTGGGGAGTTACGGCCTGGCCTGGGGAGTCCTGGGCGGGGATGTGGGGGGGGCTCTGCTCTGGGCCGGGGTCGGGCCCGCTGGGGTGGGATGGGGGGGCTGGGCGTCGGGCCCCGGCTGGGCTGTCGACTGGGGGGGGGTTGGGGGCGGGTTGTCCGGGCCCTGGGGGTGTGGGGCCTCCCCCTTCCCGGTGGGGGTGCCCACTGCGGCGCTGGGGGTGGGTCCTCCCTCTGGCCCCCTCCCCCGGTGGGGCGGGTTGGCCCCTGCTGCCGCGCTCCGGGTCTGCCTCATTCCCGGATTGGGGGGAGCGGGGTACGGGGGGGGCTCCGGGTTCTGGATGGACGGTTAACTGAGAGTGACCTCCAGGGCCTGATAGGGGTGTGCGTGTGCGTGTGCGTGTGCGTGTGTGTGTGGGTTGGGGTGTGTGGGTTGGGGTGTGTGGGTTGGGGTGTGGGGCTGTGTGGAGTGGGCGAATGAGGGGGGGTGCCCTGGCCACTGGCCTCCGGCTGGGCTCGCACTGGGCCCTGCGGGTCTCGGACTCTGCTGTCTGGCCGTTGGGTGGGGTGGGGGCTCCCTGCCCGGGTCCCCTTGCGGCGCCTTATTTGGGGGGGTGTGGCCCCCCGGGTCCTAGGCCGGCCGCTCGGGGGGTGGGGTGGGGCAGCGCGGGGGGTCCAGCTGGGCCAAGGTCCTAGCGACGGGGGGACCCCCTCCCTCAGAACCCTCCCTGCCTTACCTCACCTTATATTACCCCACAATAGGGAACAGTGGGGCGGTGCCTAGGTGGGGGGTCCAGGCTACTTAATTGCGGTCTGGGTCCTCCCCCGACTTTGCACCACCCACAATTTTAACCACACTTAGTCATGTAGGGTCTTGAGGGGGTAAGCCGCTTTCGGGGTTCTGCCGCTTGTCAGCGGTAGAACGCCCGGGCCCCGCTACCCCCCAATTTTAAACCGCACCATAGACACACACATCGCATCCACCTTTTCAAAACACAAAAACACACCCTTACATACATCCAACACACATATAGGGCAGGGGAAGGGCGGGAGACGTGGCTCCCCCCAGCACCTCCCGCTGGGGTCCCGCCCCGGCCCGGGGTGAGTGCGGCTGGAGTGCGGGGGGCGCGCTCCCTCGGGCGCGGCGCTTGTGGGGGGGCTGGGGTGCGGTGCTCCTTCTCCACTTGCTGTTGGATTGGTGGAGGTTGGGATACCGCGGTGGCCGGGAGGGGGCCCGGCCGGCGGCCTGAGGGTGCGAGAGTCATCACTCCCCCCCCCGTTCCGTGTGTGTGTGTGTGTGTGTGTGTGGGTGTGTGGGTGTGTGGGTGGGTGTGTGGGTGTGTGTGTGGGTGTGTGTGTGTGCGGGGTGGGTCATGGGTTGGGTTTCCCAATCAAGACCCGGGGGGAGGGGTTATGGGGCGGGTGGATTATGAGGCTCCTGGGGGTGTAGAGTTGACTGTTCTCCGACCGGGGCCTGCGCCGGGCTTCGCTTTCCTGGGTCTGGGGGCGGGGCTGGTCCGGGGCGCGGCGGCTGGGGCCGTCTCTGCCTTACCGGGTTGGGGGGGGCGGTGGGTGGGCCTGTTCCCGGGGGTGCGGTGGGACTCGCCGCCGGGGTTGGGGGGGCTCTCGGCCCGCTCGGCCCGGGGGCCCTGCTCCGGCCTTTTCTCGGCTTGGCGGCTTGGGTCGGGGCCTGGGGCCCTGTGCCCTTTGTCCTTCTCTTGTGGGCCCCTCTTGCCTGGGGGGGATTCCTCTCTGCATTCTCCGTCGGGTGCTTTTTGGGCGGGGGCGGGGCTCTCTGGGGTGGTTCGCTGGGGTCTCCCCGGGCCTGGGGGGCTTCTGTCTGCCGGGGTGGCGGTGTCCGGGCGCGGTGGCCTCGGACCCCGGGGTGTCACCACGGGTCCCCCCACAACAGTTCCGGCCACACCCAGTGGACAAGCCACACACACTCACATACACGCACACACACACACACACACTTTCACTCCTCACGAAAGGTGCTTCTGAAGTTGCTTGTTGTCTGTCATCATTTGCTCAAACTTTAAAAATCATGTTCCTCTTTTGTTGTTGCCTCTTTGTTATTTCATGTTCCTGCTTCACGTTACTGTCTAGATAGAGCTGCTCAGGCTGGTTAAATCTAGGAAATCATCTTACTGTTTAGATAGAGCTGCTCAGGCTGGTTAAATCTAGGAAATCATCTTACTGTCTAGATAGAGCTGCTCAGGCTGGTTAAATCTAGGAAATCATCTTACTGTCTAGATAGAGCTGCTCAGGCTGGTTCAATCTAATAACAGTTGGAAAGTATTTGGATGAGTGTGATTATTGCAAATAATATATGTAGCACAACAAGGACATTGTATGTTATCCCCTTCCCCCCACCCCCCTCCCCCCCTCCCCCCTCGACTTTCTTCTCTCTCTTCTCTTCTCTCTCTCTTTGTGCGTTCCCCCCCGGTCGTGTACGGCAGCCATGCCAGCTTCTGACGGAGAAGGCAACAGGAGGAGACTCCAGGTCTCTCCCTGTTGCAAGACCAAAAACTGTTCTGACTCCGAAGGCTCTCAATCACATCATATTGTTGGCCCAAGCTGCCGAACAGGACAAGGGCACGGAAAAATTTTTTTTTAAAAAAAAAAAAAAAAAAAAAAAAAAAAAAAAAAGAAATGTTACTCAGTTAAAAAAGGCAGTCCTGCAGACTTTTTTAATGTGGGAGTCTCTCCCAGGTTCCTCATTGTGGGACTGGAGGTCAAAGTAATACCATCCAGTGTTACAAGATCTTTAGATCATTTCTCTCTCAGATGTTTTGGGCCAAATACGTTTAAGAACTTCGGTTTTATCTGAGTTCAAAATTACAGTTCATCCAGGCTTGTATGTCTTTAAGTCAAGCTTCTAGTTTGAGAAGTTGATCAGTATCATCTGGTTTCATAGATAAATAGATTTGTGTGTCATCTGCAGAACAATAGAAGTTGATGGAGTGTTTTCCGATAATATTCCCTACAGGAAGCATGTATAAGTGAAAAGTATAGATACTAAGACAGAGCCCTGTGGAACTCCATGTTTATCTTTATTCTGAGGTGAGGAGTCGTCATTAACATGAATGAAGTGGAACCTGTCTGATAAATATGATCAAAACCAATTTAGTGCTGTACCATGATATGTTCTAGTCTCTGTAGTAGGATGTTCTGATCAATAGTATCGATGTTCTGATCAATAGTATCGATGTTCTGATCAATAGCATCGATGTTCTGATCAATAGTATCGATGTTCTGATCAATAGTATCGATGTTCTGATCAATAGTATCGATGTTCTGATCAATAGTATCAATGTTCTTAAATAAAGGAAGGTTAGATACACAGCTGTTGTTTAAATGATGCAGCAAGTTCAGAAGAACTGGAGCTCTATAGGGTGGAGGTTAGATAAAGTTCAGAAGAACTGGAGCTCTATAGGGTGGAGGTTAGATAAAGTTCAGAAGAACTGGAGCTCTATAGGGTGGAGGTTAGATAAAGTTCAGAAGAACTGGAGCTCTATAGGGTGGAGGTTAGATAAAGTTCAGAAGAACTGGAGCTCTATAGGGTGGAGGTTAGATAAAGTTCAGAAGAACTGGAGCTCTATAGGGTGGAGGCTGGTTATCTGTATTCAGGTTCTACTCACATGTCTGCGACAGCTTTGGGCAGTGAGTCTTTCATTTAATCAGTAATAGTTAGAATTTTGTCTTTAAAGAGGTTTACAAAGTCATTACTGCTCAAAGTTAAAGGGACATGAGGTTAGACAGCGCGGTGGCAGTCTACCCTATAACCCGGGGTTGTTCTTATTTTCTTCTATTAAGAAGGAATAGTCGGCAGTTTGAATTTAGCGGAGGGCTTTTTCCTAAAAGATTATAAATACTTCTAATGGAGTTAGATACCATTTCTTCTTCAGTTTACGTGCCAATTTCTTTAATGTTTGTAATTGTTCATTAAATCTATTATACCATCCTCTGAGTTGTTGCTTTTATCTTCAGGGGGGCAATAGAATCAAGTGGTGAGTGAAGCGATGCTGCTGCTCCAGCTACAACCAAATCAACCTCAGTGGGCTCATGCTAATCTTAGGAAATCTGTTTTCCACTGGATCCATGGGTGGAACTGAAGTAAATATTGATGGATTATTTCATTGAATTTGGTCTGACAGACCAGAATATTTACAGTTTTTCACAGGTGTTGTAAAGCCAGATAACATAAATTCAAAATACATCATCTCATATCATATGAGAAATGATCTGACAACAGACGGTTGTGGGGAAAAAATGGTAATTGATCAATATCAATACCATAAGTGAGAACACGATCAGGGATGGGATTAAAATAATATAAGTAATAAAATCCAATTGTGTCCAGTAATAAACTAAATGCATCTACGTGAATGTTAAAGTCTCCCACTATAACGACTTTATCTGAGCTCAGTACTAAAGTAGAGAGACAGTCTGAGAATTCAGCTAAGAATTGGGAGTATGGACCCAATTGGGTTGAGTAGGGACGGTACTCATAGAAGTGCCTTCTGTGTTTTCCAGTCAGAGTACATGAGGTCCAGATTGAGACTTTCAGAGGGTTTGTGGTGAGTTTTGGTTCTGGGACTGAGAGGAAGACTCCAGTTGTTAATGGATGCTCCTCCTCCTCCTCCTCCTCCTCCTCCTCCTCCTCCTCCTCCTCCTCCTCCTCCTCCTCCTCCTCCACCAGTTTCTTCAGCACTGATGGGCAATAATGTTTCAGAAGTAACACTAATGTCTTACTTCTGAAACAACCCAAATACTTTTTTTAAGAAATGAGTAAAGTAAAACTGTTGCAAAAACAGTAATTAGATTAGTTTCACTTTCCCACAAGCAGGCTTAATGCGTTACTAAACTAAACTCACTGTGATGAATGAGCGACGCAACGTCTGTGGTAAACAACAAACAATGGAGGAGGAGACAATATGGACTGCAGGAGAGAGCAGGACCAGAGATCAGCAGGAGACAATATGGACTGCAGGAGAGAGCAGGACCAGAGATCAGCAGGAGACAATATGGACTGCAGGAGAGAGCAGGACCAGAGATCAGCAGGAGACAATATGGACTGCAGGAGAGAGCAGGACCAAGCAGCTTTTAATGCTCAGAAGTACCGACATTACTTTGAGTTCAACTTGGTTAAAGGAAACAAAGACAGCGTCCACTGTGCACTCCGCACAAATCTCAGTAAATCTCAGTGAAACCTGCTGAGAAAACCCCTGGACCCCCCCACTGACATGCCTGCTGCAGCTCCCACAACCAGTCTCAGTGGGCGTCCCTCCAAGGGCCCCTCTCCAAGGGCCCCTCTCCAAGAGCCCCTCTCCAAGGGCCCCTCTCCAAGAGCCCCTCTCCAAGAGCCCCTCTCCAAGAGCCCCTCTCCAAGGGCCCCTCTCCAAGGGCCCCTCTCCAAGAGCCCCTCTCCAAGAGCCCCTCTCCAAGGGCCCCTCTCCAAGAGCCCCTCTCCAAGAGCCCCTCTCCAAGTGAAAATAAATAGTAATAATTTGGAATACAATCAAGAAAGACTTTGATTTAAAATATTTTACGGCTGTATTTTTACATCTCTTCCAATGAGTATACACACCAAAAAGATTTTAATAGTCTATGCAGAATATGGAATATTCAGAAATATAAGTTAGCAGTCGAAAGATTTCCTTTATTTTATTATAATATGGGGGAATGTGCAGAAAAGAGGTTTACTTTAAATGTTCAGTGACTTTCTTCAAGTCAGATACTTGTAGTATTTAATCTCATTTCTGCTGGATGCAATGTGCATGAATTCAAAAGACTGAAACTAACAAACTTTGATCAAATTCTATGATGGAATATGCAGAACACATAGAACCAGGCTGAAAAGTCAAACTGCTGAAGAGCGTATTCAGTTTGTGCATATGTTTTTGAAAAATGATTAGTGATTGTGTTGTGTTGTGTTTTTGTTGTTTAGTTAGTCTAATTAGTTAGTTGCTCTAGTTTGGTTGAATAATTGGAGGTTTGCTCCCCGGAGTGAGGAGGGTTGTGTGTTTCATCTCGTCCTGCTCATGTGGAGAAGAAAGTAAAAGCCTCTGCTGGTTAAGGTATACAGATGTACTATCAAAGCAACTGTGTCATACAAGTGTGAGTCTCACATCAACTCATTGGTCACCCAGCAGGAGAGGTGGAGGAAGAAGTTGACCTTACGTTTTCACATAAAGCACTTTGTTCATTAATCCCATTGACGTTTTATAGACTTTGTTTGATTCTCCTTGAATCCGTTTTTCAACCGATGGTTGGCAGCCCCCAGAGGGGAGGACAGAGAAGCCATCATGATGCTCAGCTACACGAGCAAACAAATTCAAACAGCCCAAAGAGGCTTTAGCGAGGACAGGTGTAACTTGTACTTGTGCTGAACAAGCTATGATTAATAACATGAATTACAGAGCACTTTTCACTGTAAAGGTTCCAATTGATAAGGTTGTTGTGAGAAAAGCAGGTGAGAAGGGAAGTGATACGATTACTGTGATGTCATAGGAAGCGCGTCACTCACACCAATGAGCAAGAACAGAGATCCTCCCTTTGACGCAGTATCACAAAGCCCGTCCGCATTAAATGAAAACTCCTGCTTATAAGTGTGTTGGCAGCTTTTCTTCAATCTGCTCAGAACACACACTTCACTTTCTGATCAGGAAACATTTCATGGCCTGATTCATATACTCAAGATACAGCCACATGTATATGCCACAGATACAATACAATACAATACAATACAATACAAATACTTTAGGAATTCCAGAGGCAAATTCTTGAAAAGCTGAAGTTTCTCACAGTTTTGTCTCACAAACTGTAAAAGTAAATGTTTTGGGATGAGGTGCCGGAGCAGGAGCAGGAGCAGGAGCAGGAGCAGGAGCAGGAGCTGAAGCAGGAGCAGGAGCAGGAGCAGGAGCAGGAGCTGAAGCAGGAGCAGGAGCAGGAGCAGGAGCAGGAGCAGGAGCAGGAGCTGAAGCAGGAGCAAGAGCAGGAGCAGGAGCAGGAGCAGGAGCAGGAGCTGAAGCAGGAGCAGGAGCAGGAGCTGAAGCAGGAGCAGGAGCAAGAGCAGGAGCAGGAGCTGAAGCAGGAGCAGGAGCAGGAGCAAGAGCAGGAGCTGAAGCAGGAGCAGGAGCAGGAGCAGGAGCAGGAGCAGGAGCAGGAGCAGGAGCAAGAGCAGGAGCTGAAGCAGGAGCAGGAGCAGGAGCAGGAGCAGGAGCAGGAGCAGGAGCAGGAGCTGAAGCAGGAGCAGGAGCAGGAGCAGGAGCAGGAGCTGAAGCAGGAGCAGGAGCAGGAGCAGGAGCAGGAGCAGGAGCAAGAGCAGGAGCTGAAGCAGGAGCAGGAGCAGGAGCTGAAGCAGGAGCAGGAGCAAGAGCAGGAGCAGGAGCTGAAGCAGGAGCAGGAGCAGGAGCAAGAGCAGGAGCTGAAGCAGGAGCAGGAGCAGGAGCAGGAGCAAGAGCAGGAGCAGGAGCAGGAGCAGGAGCAGGAGCAGGAGCAGGAGCAGGAGCAGGAGCTGAAGCAGGAGCAGGAGCAGGAGCAGGAGCTGAAGCAGGAGCAGGAGCAGGAGCAGGAGCAGGAGCAGGAGCAGGAGCTGAAGCAGGAGCAGGAGCAAGAGCAGGAGCAGGAGCTGAAGCAGGAGCAGGAGCAGGAGCAAGAGCAGGAGCTGAAGCAGGAGCAGGAGCAGGAGCAGGAGCAAGAGCAGGAGCAGGAGCAGGAGCAGGAGCAGGAGCAGGAGCAGGAGCAGGAGCAGGAGCTGAAGCAGGAGCAGGAGCAGGAGCAGGAGCAGGAGCTGAAGCAGGAGCAGGAGCAGGAGCAGGAGCAGGAGCAGGAGCAGGAGCTGAAGCAGGAGCAGGAGCAGGAGCTGAAGCAGGAGCAGGAGCAAGAGCAGGAGCAGGAGCTGAAGCAGGAGCAGGAGCAGGAGCAAGAGCAGGAGCTGAAGCAGGAGCAGGAGCAGGAGCAGGAGCAGGAGCAGGAGCAGGAGCAGGAGCAAGAGCAGGAGCTGAAGCAGGAGCAGGAGCAGGAGCAGGAGCAAGAGCAGGAGCTGAAGCAGGAGCAGGAGCAGGAGCAGGAGCAGGAGCAGGAGCAGGAGCAGGAGCAGGAGCAGGAGCAGGAGCTGAAGCTGAAGCTGAGCACGCAGCGAGCTTCAGACTGTTTGAAGACAAACATGTCCGCTCACATATTATGGGAATCATGTTTGTCGAGCTCTTTGACTGGGACAAAATGCAAATAGCACACGGCTTGATTAGTTCTGGCTGTAAACCCTGTGAATCAGACCCACAGACTTCTCAAAGAGAAACCATTCTCTGTCTCGCTCTCTGAAAATCACAAAAGCAAAAAAAACACAAAAATCTCCCCTCTAACGAATCACTCTAAAATGTACATGTACAGGATGTTGTGGCTGTTGGACAGAACACAGCATCTGTCTTCTACCAGTCCTGCACATCCACACCTCTTGTTTTCATCCACTGAGAACCCTGCTGATGCTAAACCAATGAGTACTTAAATACCCATAACAATACCATTCTTCAGTTTGTTGAAGAAATTTGTATTTTCTTGTCTATTCAAGAATTTATGGAGAAAAAGCAACTCAAATATTTGGTTTCTGTGATTGTGATTGGAGTAATGATTTGGGAATAATATTGTGACTCAAATATATTTTATATAACATTTTATAAATTATTTAGAAACCCATTATTTATACTATAAAGAAGTTAAGCTCAGTGGCAGAAGTTGGGGTAAATATATTATATATATTTTTTTCATTTGTTCAAACCGTTTTGTACTTTTTTTTTGTCACTTAAACTGATAAATTACTTTAACTAATTCAAAGTGCACTGCATTGTTTTGTTATACTGTATATACATAGTATTTAGCTGATTTCAACTCTGTAGATTTTGAAATGAAAATATTTGAAAATTAATTTAAAGAATCTAATCTTTTTTATTCAATTAATTAAACTTTGCATATTTTTGGGGATGAATTGATAAACTGGATTATTTTGATTTGCCTTTCCTTAAGTCAATAATTTGAACTATTTTGAAGAATAAATGAATAAATTCAATAAAATTCACAGAATGAATTTCTGAATACATTGATTACATAATTCCACAAAAGCATGGTCATATTGCGAAATCTGAATGAATTTTCATGACCTTTAAGAGTTTTTATGATTTTTACTTTGGTTTATTAATTAGTAGAACAGAATTTGGAAAAAGTTTACAGGTGAACAGAAAATACTTTATCATAATAAAACATTTGGTTCAAACAACAATAACAAAACAATTTCCACACATACATGTTCGGATTTTTTTGTTAAATAAACAAAGTGTACAAACTATCACTCCAGAACAAATTTGAACAAAATATTATTTCAGGTGGAGTGTTCAGGATGGATCGGATACAGTATCGATCTCAGTGACCTGGTATCATTCGTTATCGATACCAATGTCGGTATCGACCTTATCGATATTTGGATCAAGCCACCCTCACTAATGGTATTTGGGCAAGAAACAAAACGATCAAGCACTGAGTTCACAGAGCCAAAAGACAAAGACAACCGTAAACAAAGAGCGGGACGTCCCCGTCCTTAGCTCAATGGTGCACATTAAACAACAAACAGTAAAAGTCATGTCACGTCACACGAACTACGTAGTATCTGCCCTGACAAAGTTCTCTTACTGGCATGGAGTGCCCCCTGGTCGGGTCACTCCGGTGGTCCGATGAGCGAATGAGGCAGGTTTTGGGGTCACAAAACCAGAGCAGTTTTTACTGTTCTCAGGAAGAACAGTTGGGTGAAGGACCATGGCAGCTTGAACGTGACAGGGTGGTCTTCACTCTGCAGATGGAGGATGTTCTGCATCCTCAGCAGGTCCAAAATGTTATCAAAAGAAGCACAGAAAAACTCGTCCAGCAAGCTAAACCTGCAGCCTAAGTCCTTGTGGATTCAAAAGTTTGATTTATGCCGAGGCGACGTCACGGCGTGTCACTGGGGGGGTTGAATCTGAAGCAGGTGTGATGATGCTGGACTGATTGCCAAACAGCCGTTGTTGAAGTGCACATTTTGTTTTATTTATGGCCATTGTTCTAAGATCTATGTGGTCTTTGTTCTGAACATGAGCTGCAGGCTTCACTCCAGGGATGAAGGCCGAACTGTCTTTGTCCTCATGACATGTGGCCTGAGACCTAAGCACTGGTGTAAGCAGTGAAGAAGAGCAAGGAAGCATCAACATGTTTCCGCACTGTGGAGCTGCAGACACAAACCCTACACATAATCATCTTGATTTTTGCAAACCCCATTTTTGAGTTACAGAAATTCACAAGCAGATCTTGATTCTTTTTTCTTTTTGAATAAATTAAAACATTTACATGTAGACCCTCTGGTGAAGGGACCCGATAATAGCAGACACCCTGTACTGAGCGGACAGATCGGCGAGCACGGACAGCTTTTTAACTGTGGACAAACCTAAATGAACAGACAACATGACAAAGGCAGACAACGGACACGTGTTCCTGGCAAATTTCAAGCCGAGTGTACATTGAAACGGCCAAACTTCTACAAACTTCAATGTCTTTCAGATATCCACCATCAATTACAAACAAAGATTGCCGAACACATACAGAAAGTGCCGAATCCGCCTCCAGGGGACAAGACAACCCGGCTCCAGCAGGACAAGACAACCCGGCTCCAGCAGGACAAGACAACCCGGCTCCAACAGGACAAGACAACCCGGCTCCAACAGGACAAGACAACCCGGCTCCAGCAGGACAAGACAACCCGGCTCCAGCAGGACAAGACAACCCGGCTCCAGCAGGACAAGACAACCCGGCTCCAGCAGGACAAGACAACCCGGCTCCAACAGGACAAGACAACCCGGCTCCAACAGGACAAGACAACCCGGCTCCAACAGGACAAGACAACCCGGCTCCAACAGGACAAGACAACCCGGCTCCAGCAGGACAAGACAACCCGGCTCCAACAGGACAAGACAACCCGGCTCCAACAGGACAAGACAACCCGGCTCCAGCAGGACAAGACAACCCGGCTCCAACAGGACAAGACAACCCGGCTCCAACAGGACAAGACAACCCGGCTCCAACAGGACAAGACAACCCGGCTTACAGCAGTTCATGAAATAGCCAGGAAAGTTAACCTATTGATTGGTGTCCAGGGAAACATATCTTCTATCACCGACTTGGTGATAGACGCAACATGGTGTCAGGATCTATGACTGCAGGTTTTACAGTATTCTAAATTAAACTAACTTTTTCTACACGCTTCTAACATGTGTCAAACACAATATAATATATTGTGATGGTTCACTGAGAAATTACATCAACTAAAATGTTTTTGTCAAATAGTGTATCCTATTAAAACTAAAATCTTAAACATGCTGTACATAATAGAAACCCTAAAAAAGCTGGTGTGTGTGTGTGTGTGTGTGTGTGTGTGTGTGTGTGTGTGTGTGTGTGTGTGTGTGTGTGTGTGTGTGTGTGTGTGTGTGTGTGTGTGTGTGTGTGTAAGCTGATTTATCAGAGGGAAAAAAAAGAAATTTTCTTTTGACATAATTACAATCTTTCAATAGTATGACATTATTTAGATATAATTCTTAGATAGTTAGATTTTCTAATTATGTATTTGAGTGTGCGTAAACAAATAATTTTTGATTAATCAGAACTTTGTTTATGATTAAATTGGTGCTACTAAATGTAATTGTGTTGTATTTAATTCTCATGTATCCAGATTACTGTGACTGATACCAGTAGAGATATGTAGTGAGCGATAATAGGAAGGTTTCACACTGTTTCATGGGAACACTGTCAAGGAGTTCAGAAAATGATTTACATATCTGCTTTTGGTTGAGAAATCGCTTGCAAAGTAAAATCTCTGTTGTCCTGGTTTGGCAGGATCATTCAGGTTAATTATAGTCTCTTTTCAAGTATTCTTAAAACATTTATTTTAAATATTAGAATCATTGGGTGGGATGGATCAGTTGCAGTGCAAGTGGTGAGAAAGTGGAAGATAACAGGCTGAGGAGGCAGGTTATATCAGCAGCTTTCAAAGAAACTCAAACACAGTTCAAAACAAACAAACAAACAAAAAAACCCAAACAGACACTTAATCACAATTAAATATTACATAGTTGTGTAATTATTACATTTAGGTTAAGTATCAGCTTTATCCAAACTAATTTAAGGTAACAGTGAAAAACGGTGATTTCTTAGGAAATGTGGGGTCAGGTCAAATCCTTCATCACTTTTGAGAAATACTTCAAAAATAGAATATAAAAAATGGCAAAAACAATTCTTGACTATAAAGTCAATCTGCTTGATTTGCACTTGTTGTGTGGTTTGATATTGAGAATCAACTTCCTCCACAAATACACATGGAAGTCTAACGTGAGTCCCTGGGAGGAAGGACCGACCGAACCGAGACACACTGACAGCCTGCGTCTCCTCTCACCTCATTTTCGATCTGACCTTTGTCCAAACAGCAAGACAAAAATTCCGGCAACACGAAATCTGATATAAGGGCATTAATCCTGGCGGGACATCTTGACATATGCTCCAATCAGTGTCTCACTCTTATCTGACGCGAGGTGATTAATGGCTTCTGCAGTTTGAGCGGAACCGCGTAAACTTCCAATGCAGACCCAAAAGATCTTTTTCAACAATTTACACAAGGCCCCAAAAAATATATTGTAACCCCTATGGTTAAACAAAACGAAAAAACCCCTACCTGTGTGTAAGTGTCGGTTCTCGGTAATACTGACAGGTCGTACGTGGCTGCGAAGTGAGTTTTGGCCTGTTGGATCTGACCATAGCGCTCTCTCTTCCTCCACTTTGCTCTCCTGTTTTGAAACCATACCTTATTCCAAAGAAAAGAGAAAAATAGTTAAAACTGTTATATATATATATAGTTTACAATTATTGCTTAAAAATGTTTCTTGAAAGGAAATTCAAGTGCGTCAAATCCTGAACAAAGCTTAATATTCTCAAGGAAGATTTAATGTTATTGCATGTTTCTGGTGTTAAACTCAAATACTTCATGCTGAATATTTTTTGGTATGTTTTGTTTTAGCGTCTTGTTTTTTATGCTTACAATAAAAAACAAAAGACATTAGAGTGACCGATACCTGCACTCTGGCCTCGGTGAGTTCCGTCCTCATGGCCAGCTGCTCCCTCACGTAAACATCTGGATAATGAGTTTTCTGGAAAACTTTCTCCAGCTCCTCGAGCTGCGCGCTGGTGAAAGTGGTCCGGTGCCTCCTCTTCTTGCTGCTGGACACGTTATTGTCGCACTTGTCGTCCAGCTCAGTGTTTTCTGTTTGTCCGGAGGAGACCGGGGAGGCGCGCAGGGCGCAGCCGAGGCCGCTGCGCAGACACTCTTCCTCCAACATCTGCCCACCGAAATTGGCTACAAATGAAAATGTGACATTTTTTGACGGAATTCAATTAGATCTATATTATGTGATATTATCTTATATTAACTTTTATTAAATTGGAGATTGTACGTAATGAAAATATAGAAAAACAACGACGGAAATTAAAAATCCAATGAGACGTTACAGTTGTGTATACGGAGTAGTATTTTACCTGACCTTAGTTCAATAGTTATTTTCATTTTCCTGGCACGCAGATCCCAAACAACCACTTTTTTTTAAAGAGAACTCACCGCCCTGATCTTCGCAGGTCGAGGAGCGGCTCTCTGTGCTCTGCAGTCCGAAGGCCTGCGCGCATTTCGGGGACAATTTGGCGAAGTACTGCGCGTTGTCCAGGCTCTCCATGACTTGGTCCATGTAGAAATCGCTGGGCTTCATGGCCTGGGTTTTCAGGGCGAATTTATCCTCCATGTATTCCATCATGTTCGCCCAAGATCAGCGCTTCTCGCGCCTGATGAACTGCGGCATTGGAAGTCAAAGAATAAGAGGAGAGGTCGTTTGTTGCGCTCAAGAAATCATTTGCGAATGGAGTTAATTTGCTCTGTCTCTTGTCTATTTCCCAAACAGAATACGATCCTACAGTAGTCTTCCGCCACATTTCCCTCCTCCTCTGTGAATAGGAAACAGCATCCAGCTCCTCCCTCGTCCTCAATCCAAGCAGCAACACTCTGAGACGACTGAGCCCGACGGCCCGACGGCCCGACAGCCAAAAGCCAAAAGCCACTTTCATTTACAGAAAGAAAAAAATCCAAAGTACTATAGTGTGACAGGATTCCCGTGGGGGACTGAACGAGATCCAGCTGATCTGAGGTCAGTACGTTCGTTTTAACCTGAATACAAAGTACAAAAATGTCAACAAAAAAACCCTCGCAACGTGCATCGTTTCATTTGCGTTTGAGAAGATCAAAGTTTAGAACAATGTTTTCAGAACAATCCATGCCCATCAAAGGTCATTCATTAATATTGGTTTGTAAATGGGCAGGTTTATAAGTATGATAAAGCAAATGAAACAGTTTTTTATTTTGGTTTTGATTGTTTTAAAGGAAGTCCAAAAATAAATTATTTCTCTTCCTACAAAAATGTGTGAAGCCAAAGAAAAGAAATGAGTCAAAAAACAATGAAAAGATAACAACCTAAATGTGTTTACATTAATATTTAATCTGTAGCCTTGAACAACAAACTTAAACTCGTGTGTATATTGAAGGCATAAAGCACACTCTTCAAATAAGTCAGTAATTGCCATAGTTCACAAAATAAAGAAATACTGATTTCCCATAGGTGGCTGCCACGTGAATTTTACAGCTGAGGTAATCATAAGCACATCCTAAGATCGATATGTTTGCATAAGATGTTGCAAAAGTACCTGGAAAATAATAAAAACAATGTTCAATGTGTGACAAAAACAGTGCTTTTAAACTATCCAAAATTATTCCCTTCAAAAATTCAAAACAATGTTTTGTTTCTGCCTGATAATTTATTGAAAACCATCTAATTCCAGTTATTATATGGAATGCAATATTCTATTTGAGACTTGCTCTACTTTTTTCTTGTTTGAATAAATGAGCAAACATCCTCCTCATGCAGGAACCGAGGCCAGAAGACACAGAAAGAGTCCCGCTTCTCTTGGTTTGGGTTACCACTAACCAAAGCCTCACACATCCCCACACCGCCTGCAACGCACACTGTGCACAGTTGTGGTTCGCTGTGGGGTCAGTGGCAGTTACCTGGGGCTGTGCGGTGCTGAACGAGGAAAAATAAAAACAAATAGAGGTGCTCTTAAGTAGCAGGGGCTCCGAGATGACCTCGCACACCAGCTCACGCTGAGGAGAAAATGTGAAAAGTTCACCATGTTTTTGGTGGGCCTTTTCACTTGAAATTTCATCCAGGATAGCTGCTGCTGCTGCAGGACGGGAGGTTCCTGGTCACCTGTGGGTCCATCAGTGGGACTAATTCTATCAGGGCTGCAGCCAATATGACATGTGAGCCACTTTGAAATAAGCACACACACATTCACTCATGTAAGCTATGGCAGACTTACAGTATGGCTGAACTAAATTATTCATCAGTCATTTCAGCTTTAAAGTGACTGAACGGGCTCCCAAAAAGCCCAAATGAAGCTCAGAGGCTTGGAGGGGAGAGCATGAACTGACATTATCCAAAGTAATCCTTAGGCCTAATTCAACCCACTGAATGTATTGAAGTTTTGACTGGTGCAACTAAACTGTTAAAGAGAAGGACTGTTTATGTCCCAACCCCCAAAAAAAGCACTGCTTTCTGGGAATCTGTGGGTATTGTGCAGAACATTTGGCTTATAATGCTGATTAACAATGGAAGAAAAACATTTTTCAAATTAGTTTGCATTTCTGTTGGCAGTCTGTTGTTTCTGAGTGCTGACAGACCACAGCAGTCTGTCACTCCAGGTCATCCATCCATCCATCCATCATCTTCTCCGTTTCCGGGTGGTGGTGGTGTCAGTCTGAGCACCGTCACCCAGATCGCATTGACCCATTAAGAACCTTCCTGCAGGTGGAGAGCCCACAGGAAGGTGGCGCCGGGCGTGGGACATGAACCATCTACCTTGAGACTGAGAGTCCCATGCTCTACCTACTGAGCTGGACGGGGGACATGAACCCTCTACCTTGAGCCTGAGAGTCTGATGCTCTTCCTACTGAGCTGGCCGGGGCACTCCAGGTCAATCAATTCAATTATTTATGGGCCTAAATGCCTATATATGTTTCTAAAATGGCTCAATAAATACATTGCTTTCCCAAAGGTGAGCCCACATGGGACTACCAAGGTTGGTTGGGTAAAATGATCGACTCCTATAAACTGTTTTGTAAGTTTCAATTTGTAAGCTCAGATGTTTTGATAAGATGACTAGATGGACAGAGGAACAAATCGAAAGCCAGATGGATGGATGGATGGATGGATGGATGGATGGATGGATGGATGGATGGATGGATGGATGGATGGATGGATGGATGGATGGATGGATGGATGGATGGATGGATGGATGGATACATGAATGGACGAAGGATGGAAAGATGAATTTTCCATCCATCTTTCCATGTGAATAAAGCTGTGGCTAAATTGGTCTGTTGGTGCTCCATGGCTAACCGCGGCTAGCTGTGTGTAGCAATAATGGTCGGTGTGAAGCTGTCATAACAACTCCTCAACATTCATGCACCATTCATAGCCATTCATACGAGGCAATGTAGATACTGGTACACCTCCCTACTCTTAGAGTTCATCATAGCTGCTCCATGAGCCGCTAATGGCAGGACGAAGACGTCATCTGAAGTTACCACACTCCTTTCTCATGTCGTCCTCTCAGGTCAAAATGAAGGAAGGATGAGGCAACATGAAGTTTTCATGTGCTCCCACTTAAATATCCTGGTAGCAGCATTGTTTGTTATGTTTTAAGGTAGTTTTATAGACCAGATAAAAACACTGGGCTGCTGTCCACCACAATGTCATTTGTCAGTAACCGGAAATGCTTAAGACAAAATACGGACGAACAGAGAATTGAAAGTGGGCAGAGCGGAATAAGGTCAATAAGGTTTTGAAGAAGTAAACAGTACAAACTTCCTACATCTGTCACCATGTCAAAGCACAAGAAAAGTACAAAGGTCATACACCATTTTATTAAGGGTGCCCAAGTTAAGAAATGGGCAAGAGACATTAATAGCAGTTAACTGTTAATGTTTTTTGTTTTTTTTACTTTTGTTGTATTTTATGCACAGCACATGTAGAACAAAAAGCACAACATTTGAATAAACCATCAAATGTTCTTTCAAATTTAAAAAACAAAGAAGCCTGAACCAGCACTCATCAATTATCTCCTGCTATTTATTCAGTTTTTCTGCATACAGAAAAAGCCATCAATATAAAACTCAGGCAGGCAATGGATTTTTTAATGTCTTGTGTAACATATGATTTGTGAGAAATTGACAGTGAAACTGAGCAAGCTGGGCCTGGGCAGCTCACTGTGGATCCTGAACTTCCTGAGCAATAGAACCCAGAACGCCAGGATGGGAGACCGCTAATCTTCCACTCTCATCCTGAACACAGGAACATCCCAGGGGTGTCCTCAGCCCCCTCCTCTACTCCCTCTTCACCCACGACTATACCCCCATCCATACCACCAACACCATCCTCAAGTTTGCTGACGACACCACCATTGTAGGTCATAACGGACAATAACAAGTCAGCCTACAGGGAGGAGGTCCAGCACCTGACAAGATGGTGTCTCCACAACAACCTGGACCTGAACACCAGCAAGACCAAGGAACTAGTCGTGGATTTCCAAAGATCCACACGCACAGAGCACTCTGCCCTCTGCATCAACGGACAGGAGGTGAAGAGGGTGGAGAGCTGGTGAAGTTCCTTGGTGTGCACGTCTCTGCTGACCCCACCTGGATCAACAACATCTCCCACCAGGTGATGCAGCATGCTAGTTCCAATCCTAACAAAGTTTGTTAAATAGAGCTGATATTTGGGGGTGGCCTAAAGGAGGGGCTCTGGTTACGGATCACTAGACCACTTTTGACTCCACCGTAGGATTAGGGTTAAAGTGGCTTGCTTTGCTTTCTCTAAACACCACCCTCCATAGAATAGAATAGAATGAATAGAATGCCTTTTATTTTCACTTGTACAGGTACAGTGAGATTAAAAACAACTCCAGTGACAGTGCAGCAGTTAAAGGGCAGAATATAGTGCAAGAAGGAGGGTGGGGGGTGTAGGGGGTAAGGTGCACGGTCCAGTCCTGTGAACGGTACAGAGTGTATTTACAGGAAATAAATAAAAACTAGAAAAATTATATTGCACATTATGAGGTAGTCTGTAAAGTAAAGTTAAGTCAGTGCATACAAGAGTTCACAGTGGTTATGGCTTTGGGGAAAAAACTGTTTTTGAATCTGTTCGTTTTAGATCTCATGACCCTGTCGCGCCTTCCCGAGGGCAGCAGGTCAAACAGGTCAGAGCCAGGGTGGGAGCTGTCCTTGATAATGTTCGTAGCTCTGCTGAGGCAGCGGGAGGTGTAAATGTCCATCAGGGAGGGGAGAGAGCAGCCGACAATCCTCTGTGCTGCCTTTACCACTCTCTGGAGCCTCTCCCTGTCTGCAATGGTGCAGCTGCCGTACCATACTGTAATACAGTAAGGCAGCAGGCTCTCGATAGATGAGCGGTAGAAGGTCAGCAGCAGGTTGGAGTCCAGGTTGTACTTCTTGAGAACTCTCAGGAAGTGCAGCCGCTGCTGAGCCTTCTTGGTGATTGCAGTGATGTTCTCTGTCCAGGAGATGTTGTTGGAGATGAGGACGCCAAGAAACCGGAAGGAGTGGACCCTCTCCACACACTTGCCGTTGATGTAGAGGGGGGCTGGGTCGGTGCTGTGTTTCCTGAAGTCGACGATGATCTCTTTAGTTTTCTTGGTGTTCAGAGCAAGGTTGTTCTCTGAGCACCAGTCTGCCAGCTTCCGGACCTCCTCTCTGTAGGCTGCCTCGTCCCCCCTCCAGATGAGTCCGACCACCGTAGTGTCGTCTTCTTCACTATGAGGTTGTTGTTGTGGGTCGGACTG
The DNA here is from genome assembly GCF_963383615.2 of Lipophrys pholis. Taxonomy (NCBI): domain Eukaryota; kingdom Metazoa; phylum Chordata; class Actinopteri; order Blenniiformes; family Blenniidae; genus Lipophrys; species Lipophrys pholis. The sequence goes on along the minus strand of NC_137631.1, from coordinate 31,136,613 downwards.
CAGTCGTAGGTGTAGAGGCAGTACAGGAGAGTGCTCAGCACACAGCCTTGTGGGGAGCCGGTACTCAGCGTGCGGGTGGAGGAGAGGTGGGGGCCGAGTCTCACTGTCTGGGGCCGGTTGGAGAGAAAGTCCTTAATCCAAGCACAAGTGCCCCTCACTTGGGAGGCCAAGAGTGTCTAGTTTTGTGATGACGATGTCCGGTATTATTGTATTAAAGGCAGAACTGTAGTCCACTAAGAGCATCCTGACGTAGCTCTGCTGTTGCTCCAGGCGGTGCAGAGCATGGTGGAGAGCTGCAGCGATGGCATCTTCAGTGGATCTGTTCGCCCGGTATGCAAACTGGTAGGGGTCGAGATCTTTGGGGAGGTGGTCCTTAATGTGCTGTAGAACTAGCCTCTGGAAGCACTTCATGATTACCGGGGTGGGGGCCACCGGACGGTAGTCATTCAGGGTGGTGACGGGAGACTTCTTCGGCACAGGGATTCTTGTGGTTGATTTGAGGCAGGACGGGATAACTGCCTGGGTCAGGGAGAGGTAGAAGATCCTGGTGAAGGTGGTGGTGAGCTGGTTGGCGCATGCTCTGAGCTCCTTGCCAGGAACTCCGTCTGGGCCTGCAGCTTTCCTGGGGTTCACTGTCAGGAGCACCCGCCTGACCTCATGCTTCTGACAGTCAGTGGAGTGGTGGGGGAGCCTGGTGGGGGTGGAGGCACGGCTGGAGGCAGGGCTGGAACAGATGAGTGCTGCTGTGGTATCTCGAAGCGAGCAAAGAATATATTTAGCTCTTCTGCTAGCAGCACACTCTGGTCTGCTGTTGTTACATCACAGCCTCTGAAGTTGGTGAGGTGATGGAGGCCCCGCCACACCTCTCCTGGGTTGTTGCTGGACAGGTGGGACTCTATTCTCATCCTGTGGTCCACCAGCCACTCCCACTATAGTAGATCCTTATCTCTGGAAACCAGAAAAATTAGGGATAGGGTTGGTCCTCGGTGGTGGCCTCTATACCACGAGCTACATTAGAGTTGAGTTGGCTTTCAAAATAAAAAACAAACAAATTTTTCAAAATAAAAGTTATTTTTTGTTAAAACCTTCAAAATGTATATTTGATCAGTATTTAAAGGGGCCAGAAGCTATGATTAGGCCAGAGGCCATGATTGGGCCCACCCCGACGGGCCAGAGTCCCGAGTGCGAGGTCCCGATCAAGGCTGGTTGCAGCTTTAATTCTTAGGGACCGAGCCCAAAACGCCAGGCCTTCACAGGACCCATTGTATTTTTTCGTGTTTATTAATGTTTTTTCTGAATTTTTTATTCCTGAGGCTGAGTCTAAATTTGACCCACTGAACATGCTCAAATGTTGATCAAATTTGGCATGCTCATCAAGACTGGCAAAAACAATTAAGGAAAATTAAGAAAATATAAAAAATAACCCCCTTAGTGCAAACGAAAATGGCCACCACGGCCCGTAGGAATGTCGTTGGCAGATCAAAACAAAACTCAATTGTTCGTCTCATCAAGACCTAAAGTCATGCTCTGGTACCCCTGACCTAAATCCAATATGAAGTCTGCAATTTGTCTTTCAAAATAAGATTTACAAACGCTATCTCCCCTGATGGCAAATATTGTATCGGCTTCAAAACACTATTAAAAGACAGAGGAGACTCTCCTGCTCAATAATCCTGTTAAACTTTTTGATTAGTTGAGCGGTTTCGTTTTTATTAGCCGTCAAACTTCCGACCCCGCTGCCTCCCTCCTCTCATTCACAGACATGGGAAAACCAAAATGTGGCGGTCTACACAGCAGCCACACATAGAAGAGTGTCCTACTCTAAATGTCTGCACAGCTGGCAACCTGGATCCAATATCTGTCAACTCAGGTATGGATCCAAGATTTGTTACCTTGAGTCTGGATTCAATATCCGTCCCCCCTGAGTCTGGAGCCAATATCTGTCCCCTCTGAGTCTGGAGCCAATATCTGTCCCCGCTGAGTCTGGAGCCAATATCTGTCCCCCCTGAGTCTGGAGCCAATATCTGTCCCCTCTGAGTCTGGAGCCAATATCTGTCCCCTCTGAGTCTGGAGCCAATATCTGTCCCCTCTGAGTCTGGAGCCAATATCTGTCCCCTCTGAGTCTGGAGCCAATATCTGTCCCCTCTGAGTCTGGAGCCAATATCTGTCCCCTCTGAGTCTGGAGCCAATATCTGTCCCCCCTGAGTCTGGAGCCAATATCTGTCCCCTCTGAGTCTGGAGCCAATATCTGTCCCCTCTGAGTCTGGAGCCAATATCTGTCCCCTCTGAGTCTGGAGCCAATATCTGTCCCCTTGATTCAACAAACACACTCTTCGTTGTAACACAGTTGAATAATAACCGACTGCAGCCTTTTGTAGTTGTTGGACAAATGCAATAGTGGAGACTTTAATCCTATGAATCTCTGCTTTACAGACTTAAAGGACAGACAGAAGTCGTTGCCACCTCATAGGATCCTTTTTGGACTCACATAAAAACTTAGGAAGATTCTACTCTATGGTCAAGAATAACAAAAACATAAGGAATAATAATAACCTTCCTGTTCCTATAATTGGGAACTGAATTGTTTGTACTTTACATTCATGAATGTTTTGTTTGCAATCCCATATTGTGCTTTTTCTTTTCTTTAGTTTTTTGTAATATCTCTCTGTTTTGTTTTATTGTTATTATTGAAATGTTTTTTTTCAAAATTCAAATGTTAAAAAAAAGACAAACACATATGAGCAAACAAATAATTTTCCTTAATTTGCCTGTTGGACAGACTTCAGGGAGTAGATATGCTCACTGGAGTGGTTTCCTCAGAACCTGGAAATACGTTTTACGGGAGCATCTCATCCAGTTTTGAGAATCATAGTGGAGCAGGTTAGACAGTTTTTATATGGTCTTTACTTCTCTGGCAAACCAGGCGAACCCTTCACTTTGAGGCATGTGTGCCACTTCATGGACAAGATGTTTTTCAGTCAGACTTCAAATTCAATTCGAGTCAATTCAACTATTTATATAGCGTTGAATACAACAAAGTTATTTCAGGACACTCTTACAGAGAAAACCCAAGAAATCCACATGAACAACCGTGGAAAGGAAAAACTCCCACTTTTAAAGGAAGAAACCAGGATCAGAGGTGGTGGCTTTCTGCTCATCCAGTTGGGGTTAGAGGATAGAAGGAGAGTAAAGGATAGGACAGACAGATAAGACAGCGATCCACTACGTGAAATCGGATCAGGGCAGGAGGCGAGCAAAAGAGAGGGAGAGAGAGAGAGAGAGAGAGAGGGGGAGAGAGAGAGAGAGACAGAGAGAGAGAGAGAGAGAGAGAGAGAGAGAGAGAGAGAGAGAGAGAGAGAGACAGAGAGAGAGAGAGAGAGAGAGGGGGGAGAGAGAGAGAGAGACAGAGAGAGAGAGAGAGAGAGAGAGAGAGAGAGAGAGAGAGAGAGAGAGAGAGAGAGAGAGAGAGAGAGACGGAGAGAGAGGGGGAGAGAGAGGGGGAGAGAGAGAGAGAGAGAGAGAGAGAGAGAGAGAGAGAGAGAGAGAGAGAGAGAGAGAGAGAGAGAGAGAGAGAGAGAGGCAAATGTTAAGTGAGAAAGGAAAGAAGCTCAGTGTAGGTCCTCCAGCAGTCTAAACCTATGGTAGAAGTACAAAATGGTCCTGGGTGACCTTAACCAGCCCTAACCAGCCTAACCTTAAAAGTGGAGACTGCATCAGCCTACTTAGCTGAAACTGGGAACTGGTTCCACACCAGAGGAGCCTGACAGCTGAAAGCAATGCCTCCTATTCTACTTTAAGAAAACCTAGGAACTGCCTGACCAGTGTTGGTTTATTATGAAAGAAGGAACATTCATCTTTTCCCATTTGTACCTGATCCAGTTTGTATTTGAAGCTGTTCCTAAGTCTGAAACATATAGTCTTTAAAAACACACATAAATTCAGTTCATGGTGTTTTTCGTGTTCCTGAACCAAAAACAGCTTGCAGCCTGAGGACACTCCTGCTGCTATTGCCACACCTCGTGTTTCTCATTTCAGCATCATCATCAGAATCCAATTTGGCTTTGTTAGCAGGGACACAGGGCTCTTCTTCACTGGGATTCCTGTGTTTGTTTAAAGTGGTCATCTGCTCCTCCAGCTATGTCAGAAGCATCTTTGTCATTCAAACTCCTGTGCCTCGCTTCTGCTGACAGAAGGCCCACTCATTCTTTACTGAGAGGACTGGCTTCTCTTTTCCTTTCTCCTCTCCTTACCCAGTTCACTGCCAGGAGGAGAAATTTACCAGTTTGTCCCCAGCCCGACCTTATGGCTGCCCCAACCATTCAATTACTTCCACCTCCTCCAGGAATCTTTATCCCAACCCAGTCTCCCTCCGAACTATGTGATACCTCCGTTTGTTTACAGCTGAAAAACTTAGTCACTTCACAAAATTGCACAAAAACAGCTTTGACAATGTACCATGGGTACGTTTCATCTGCCTATTCTTTTCTGCAGGCAGAGTTCAGGTCACGTGACCACTGACTTACTCCCGACGAAGAAAAAACATGGCGAATCTCCATATCTTATAATAGCTTGTGGCTTTAGCTTCATCTTCATATTGTTTCTAGCAACTGGACACTTTATTTTCATAGTATCCATTCAGTTTAGGCATACAAACAATCCAGACCTTTTTCTTTTCAACATACAGTTTTTCAGCTTTCTCAACGAACCTTGGTTCTTTGTGGTGGCTATGGCGTTGCTCCAGACGCTTTGAACAAAGGGCCAGAAGAAAGAGGATGTCGCATCACAGCCAGTAGTACGTACATCTGACCACAAATATGCTTCTATGCATTAAATAATGACTTAAAGATTTTCAAAACAAAACTAAATCTTCAAAGCACTTCAACCACATTACAAACTATAGAATGTAACAATATTAGTATTGTAATTTACACAATACTGCTAATTCATAAGTTGATTTATGTAATTTTATTTAATAAGATAAACCAAATTAATTGAACAAATTAATACTATATTCTAAAACAGTTTTCATTAGACCACAAACTATACGACAACATAATTTATGCTTAATTTATCTTTAAGTATTATACTGGTAATTTTATATAATTTCTTTTCATGAATTTTATTTTTTTGGTTAGATGTGTGTATCGATAGTGGTACAACAATTTTTCGCCATCCTGGGGTCAATTAATCAATCAAGAACCCATCTGTATGAAGGATGAGATGGTTCACAAACTCCACAGTTTCGCTCTTATCACAGTTTTAGGGTCACGGGTTTCGATTCAGTGTACGTTGTTGTTATTTTTAACACCCCAGAATACAATGTATTAACAGGTATTGTGCACCTGCTCCTCTACAACTACCGTTCTGTCACATCATCAGAGATACTCACTTGTGTGGCTCTCATGGATGAGGCAGGTCTGCAACACCGAGCTTTTCTTTTCCCATTAGTGTAGCAAATGGACAGTCCCAGTTGGGGAACTTTCTGTTGCTCTGGATGTCCATCCTTAAGAGCCGCATAGGCTGTGTCCAGGGATGCACCATTCCACGTTTTTTCACTTCCGATCCTGATAGCCGAATTTGTATATATGCCGATACTGATATTATTCTGATACCAGAGCTCTGCTTGCTTTAATATTATTATCATTATTGCTGACTTTATATGAGGCTGTAATAAACTCCTCTCTACAGTAAAGTATGAAATGTACTAATGTATACATGTATTCTCTCTAAAGACAACTTGAGGTTAGTATCAGGACAGAAAAGGAAGCAGTACAGAGTATTTTAGTTCCATGTGGACAATGTGGGGGTCTGCATGACGTCATCATCTCATAATAAACTAGTTCTATCTTTAGAACCTCAGAATGACTTTATTAATTTCTGGGGAAACTCTTGAGCAAGGCAGCAGCAACACAATGTTTCCAGCTCTAACGCAGCTCCAACCATCGGGACTATTTTCAGGGAGTTTAGCGTGGAGTTGATACTGGATCCAGTCGGCCCCATCCTTAGCTGAGTCACGCAACTCTTTTTCAAGTCTTCTTCACAAAGTGCCAAAATTGCTGTGTTGGTGAAGCGTTTGCGGTATTGGATATCAGATATCAAATCCCGCACCCTCCACCACAGCATAAGACTGCGTGTCTTTGGCAGTGAAACACGGCAGTGTTTTGGTTCTAGTTTTTGCCCTGTCTGAGTCACCACTGAGGGGCTGTTTAAAAGCAGTGGGGAGTAAGTTGCACCTTCCTGTCTTCCTTGTTGAGCTACTGACACATGGGATGATGTCGCCGAAGTGCCCTGATATGTGGGATGTTGCACACCGTCATCACAGGTCACCCAAAATCCAAAGTGCTCCCACAGAGCAGACTGATACAACGCCACAGGCACATCCTCTATCTGCAACACCAAGCCCCAGTCCGCCAAAGGGGCAGGTGCTCAAATCTAAACAAGGGCAATTTAGGGTGTATTGTGTCAGACAGTTTAATATACATATAGGACAAAACAGTAGGCATTGAAATTGCAAGCCATTTGATTAATTTGATAAAATATATAAAACAAATCAGCACATATTTTAAGCAAAATGTTTTAATTCAATAAGGATTGAGAGCTGCCCCATTTATTAGAAGGTTATTCATGGCTTCAAATATTACTGCTGCTTGGTTGAGGAGGGATTGAAGAAAGATTGTAAATAGCAACACTGAGCCAGAGGAGCAAACACACAAGATGACACTGACTGACTAAAACTTCATCTCATAAATGTTTAATACAGGGCCATGATCATCAGAATGTTTATAGGCCAAACCTCTCCTTGAAAACACAATCTAATTCTGCTCAATCAAAATTAATTGGTGGAGAACCGTGATCAGACACAAGATGGTCACAAGGCTTGCTTCACCTGCTGCTCGCTCACCTTTTTCACCTGTAAGGTTCTTCAAGCCTGCAGGTTGGATCGATACCCCAATATTTTATCACGGTTGCTCTTATACTTGGTTTGGGTTTTTTCCAAGAGGCATTGTTCCATTGGTGGGCATAAGCTGTATTTCCCAGCCGCAGGAGTCAATATGTACTACACTCAAAACTACTGGAAAATGAACTCGCAAGACAACCCGCTGCTAAATGCGAGGACAGCCGTCAATCCAGCCTATACACCGGGCTACTACAGGTTGTTGCTATGCTGCTACTGGCGGGAGATGTGGAGTTAAACTCCGGTCCTCTATCTGCTGATGTGTGCTGATCCAGACCTCCGCCGCTATCGTCAGCCTGCTTCTGCCGGACTTCTGTCACTGCCTGTCAGCCCAGCAGCTGAGAGGCTCCATCCACCTCATATACTGAGGGAAAACTGGGACAGCGGTCCCTGGGACAGCGGTCCCTGGGAAAGTGGTCCCTGGGACAGCGGTCCCTGGGACAGCGGTCCCTGGGAAAGTGGTCCCTGGGAAAGTGGTCCCTGGGACAGTGGTCCCTGGGACAGTGGTCCCTGGGAAAGTGGTCCCTGGGAAAGTGGTCCCTGGGACAGTGGTCCCTGGGAAAGTGGTCCCTGGGAAAGTGGTCCCTGGGACAGTGGTCCCTGGGACAGTGGTCCCTGGGAAAGTGGTCCCTGGGAAAGTGGTCCCTGGGACAGCGTGTTTGATCATTCAGCCCCTGAGGGGTACTGCCAGGAGAGTGCTCCAGCCAGACCGATACTTCGCCTCAAAGTCAAATGCTGCTAGTTGAACCTCCAGTAGAACCACTTGAACCTCCAGTAGAACCAAGAGAACCTCCAGTAGAACCAAGAGAACCTCCAGTAGAACCTCCAGTAGAACCAGTTGAACCTCCAGTAGAACTAATAGAACCTCCAGTAGAACCTCTAGTAGAACCAGTTGAACCTCCAGTAGAACCAATAGAACCTCCATTAGAACCTCCAGTTGAACCAGTTGAACCTCCAGTAGAACTAATAGAACCTCCAGTAGAACCTCCAGTAGAACCTCCAGTAGAACCTCCAGTAGAACCAGTTGAACCAACAGTAGAACCAATAGAACCTCCAGTAGAACCAGTTGAACCTCCAGTAGAACCAATAGAACCTCCAGTTGAACCAGTTGAACCTCCAGTAGAACCAGTAGGACCTCCAGTAGAACCTCCAGTAGAACCAGTTGAACCTCCAGTAGAACCAATAGAACCTCCAGTAGAACCAGTAGGACCTCCAGTAGAACCAGTTGAACCTCCAGTAGAACCAATAGAACCCTCCAGTAGAACCAGTAGAACCTCCAGTTGGACCTCCAGTAGACCCTCCAGTAGAACCAATAGAACCTCCAGTGGAACCTCCAGTAGAACTAGTAGAACCAGTAGAACCTCCAGTAGGACCTCCAGTATGACCTCCAGTAGAACCTTCAGTAGAACCAGTAGAACCTCCAGTAGAACCAGTAGAAGACATTTGTACGACTGAGACAAAACACTATGGCCAGTAGAACCTTCACCTCTCAGTCAAGTTGAATAGTTTTAAACAGGATCTTTCCCCTCAGCAGCAAATATAAAAGTACATGAACACTGTTAGATTTACACTAGAACATTTAGATCTCATGTTTTTCCACAGTAGAGAACCACAGCCAGCCTCGTCTCAGTCTGGATCCACAATCTCTGAAAACTTCAGAACAAATGTTCTGAAATATCAACCTCATAACAACATTTTAAACAACTATATTCTGGCCTAAAACACTCTTAAAACTACACTCTGTTAAACAATGATGCTAATATTTCAGAGTTTTTACTCACCATTGTGTGTTTCCTCCTCCAGGATCTCCTCCTTCATCTCTTGCTAAATGCATTATGGGTAAATTGTCTTCCCGAGCCTGCACAGGTCTGTGTCGATGCATCCTCGATAAAATGGGCGGAGTCAGAACACATCTGGGTATTCCATGTGTACTCAGTGAGAAACGGCCTAAGAATTGGAGCAGTACTTTGAAGACGTTTCACGGGTACACCAGAACACAAGTATGGACAGTATAGGTACTGGAGAACGGCCCATGACAAGCTCATGCGGAGCCAGACTGGAGCGGAGAGCCTGCAGCACCATCCACGTCCAATCAAAGGAACTCCGTCCTGCAGACAGACAGCATGGAGTGAACAGCTGTGTGTTCCAACGATCGGAGCAGGAGGAGGAAACCACCCTCACCTCTGGAGCAGTACAGGAGTCCCAGCAGGTGACGGAGAAACTCACACAATTCACTGCAGCCTCACACCATCGAGCCACACTGCTGCATCCACCAAGTGGGAGGTGCAGAGCAGGTGTGTACCAAAGCATAAATGCTGAACTGTCAGGGGCACCGCCCACTAATCAGTGTACCAGCCATGAGGGAGAGACAGAGACCAGGGAGAGACAGAGACCAGGGAGGACGGAGGACGGAGCAGAATCCATCCTGCTACATATGTGATGGGGCAGCCTTCAGACAACACTTTGACAAACTCCTTTGGGTAAGAATAACAATAAATCATCGGGACACTGATTTTGTTATCAGTTCGTTTTATTAGTCACTCGGTATCTTTTCTTTTTTCTTTCTTTTTTTTTTTAAGGCAAGCTTGAGTACTCCTCATAGAGCTGTAACACATTCATTACAGCTTAATGTTATGTCTCTGCAGTGCCTGCAGATAATCTGTGTCCTCTACTGGGACACTCACTTCAGCCCGAGAAAGCTATTGAGAGCCAAACTGAAAAATAAATACAGCTGACATATCAGAGATGGTCCTGTTGTTGTTGTGGTTATAACTTGAACAAACACACATTTTAGACATTTACTGAAAAGTAGTCTGGCAAATATCCAACAACAATTACGCATGTAGCTCTCATCAAAATGCACCTAGGGTGCAGTGTGATATCCCTATAGAGTCAACGACTATACAACTATCCCTATAGAGTCAACGACTATCCCTATAGAGTCAACGACTATACGACTATCCCTATAGAGTCAACGACTATCCCTATAGAGTCAACGACTATACGACTATCCCTATAGAGTCAACGACTATACAACTATCCCTATAGAGTCAACGACTATCCCTATAGAGTCAACGACTATACGACTATCCCTATAGAGTCAACGACTATCCCTATAGAGTCAACGACTATACGACTATCCCTATAGAGTCAACGACTATACGACTATCCCTATAGAGTCAACGACTATCCCTATAGAGTCAACGACTATACGACTATCCCTATAGAGTCAACGACTATCCCTATAGAGTCAACGACTATACGACTATCCCTATAGAGTCAACGACTATCCCTATAGAGTCAACGACTATCCCTATAGAGTCAACGACTATACGACTATCCCTATAGAGTCAACGACTATCCCTATAGAGTCAACGACTATACGACTATCCCTATAGAGTCAACGACTATCCCTATAGAGTCAACGACTATACGACTATCCCTATAGAGTCAACGACTATCCCTATAGAGTCAACGACTATACGACTATCCCTATAGAGTCAACGACTATCCCTATAGAGTCAACGACTATACGACTATCCCTATAGAGTCAACGACTATCCCTATAGAGTCAACGACTATACGACTATCCCTATAGAGTCAACGACTATCCCTATAGAGTCAACGACTATACGACTATCCCTATAGAGTCAACGACTATCCCTATAGAGTCAACGACTATACGACTATCCCTATAGAGTCAACGACTATCCCTATAGAGTCAACGACTATACGACTATCCCTACAGAGTCAACGACTATCCCTATAGAGTCAACGACTATACGACTATCCCTATAGAGTCAACGACTATCCCTATAGAGTCAACGACTATACGACTATCCCTACAGAGTCAACGACTATCCCTATAGAGTCAACGACTATACGACTATCCCTATAGAGTCAACGACCACCTGCATAAGAATATAAAAATAATGAGATAGATATGAGCAGATAGGGTGGCATGCAAGAAGATAAAAAAGAACCACTACATACCAGTGCACATGGCGCAGGCCTTGAAAGCTACAATTTCAGTTGTGCTTTTGGAGAGAACGTTATACCACTTTTCTTGCAGTCAGCTAGTGACCAATGGCAGAAGGCCTGTGAAGCATATAATTGATTTGCTATGTCTTCCCATGTTTTTTTATCATGGATTGTAAGCGTTGGGCTGAACTTGCCTTTATTGATGAGCTTCCTTTCCTCGACTACCTCCACTAATAACAGTATCTCCTCCTCTCGCCATTTGGGTTTTCATTTCGATTCCATGTTGATTTCTGCATATGGCTGCAGTAGGTTCATATATAGAGAGAGTTACCCACACCAGTTGCAAGTTAGTTGTCTAATTAATGCATTGGAAAGATGAGGAACCATTTATTTTTTAATCCATTTCCAATATGTTTTGCATTATTTTGTAGATTGTTGTCAAAATATACACTCCCATTGTCAATTTAAAAATTTCTAAGATATTTTTTAATCTTAGAAAAGGGATTCCCTTCCGTGATTGGTCATTTCTATGGACACGGAAGTGACGTCACCTAAAACTCTTTATGGAACATAGCACTGTAATTCAGCTCTGAGTGACACTTTCACAGTCTGTCACGATACGATTTCGTTTTGATTCGATTCACAAGCCTGCGATTGATACGATGTGATGTCATGAGCCCATCTCACACAATCATTTACATTCATATCAACTCATAAACAACTACTGAAATATGATTTGACTATTTTATTTCTAAGGTCTTTCAGGTATCAGGCACTGAATAAACAGCATAAACAGTCGGGATGTAACAATAAAACACTGTCAGGTCTCATATCTTTACAAATGAAATATGAAATGGCTGCTGTGATCCTTATCGCTCTTTTTGAGTTGTTGGAAAGAACCTGGTCAAAGCTGGTGTGACATCACACACGGTTACGGCGGAGCGAGCTTTAGGTGCCCGGTTCCTTGGGTTTCCCCAGTATTTTAACTCGCACTGACACTGTTTGCATATGGAGTGAGTTTTGTCTGTTGAGCCGTCTTTCCATCAGAATCCAAAATATTTCCATCCCGCCAATTTATTTCCAAGAGGTGAGTGTACGTCGTCCTTTTCGGGCTGCTCGCACTAGCCATGACGCCGCCGTGCACGTTGTGTGAAGGCAGCGAGAGTGCGCAGGAAATGGTGACATCGACATACAGACGCGCTATGTGAATTTCAAAATAAAGGCGTATGTTAAAGATGACGATGTGAATCGATGTTGGCATTGTGCATCGATGTAATTGTATCATAAATAAATGAGTCGATGTGGATCGATGTATTGTTACACCCCTAGTTCTTAGAAGTGATTCTAAGAAGCTTGATGAATACGGGCCCATAACTCTAATTGTCCCACAACCGCAGACCTGCAGTTAACCCACTTCAAAGAGCGCTGGCAGTATGAGTGTCGACTCTTGGTCCCCAGCAAATAGCTCAGAAGGAGTCCAGAGAGTTGATCAAATTTAAAGTGCCAGCAGAGACTTCAAACATATGGGCTCATGTTCCCCTCGTTTTCCCGTCTCACGCTCTGGGTGGAGCTTCAGTGAGTGAGCGTGACTGGTAAATGACAACAGTGTGACTGTACTGTGGGTCGTGTAATATTGCAAATACCAAAGGATTACAGGAAAACTCACTGTGGCTCACCCAGTTTGATTTGGGGTGTTTTTCAAAGGTAGGTTCCTTTAAATATGGAGGTTTGAAAGCCTAAATTCTATGGTGGACTAAACGTGCCAAAATGTAATAAATAAATACACCATCAAATAGTTACTTAAATGTGTCATTAAATAATTGCAATTGTAATTAAATAAATGTGTCAATTCATTAAAATACTTATTCATTTTATGTAAAAAAAAAAAAAACCAACCAACAACAACAACAATTATTTCACTATTTCATTTAATATTTCATGGTCTGATGTTGCTTCAGGAACATCAGACCTTTTTATGTGTCAAGCTATCCCTTCAGGGTCAGTGGGTGGATCCTTACACTCGATTGTTTCCACTGCAAGTCAAGTCATCAAGTCAAGGCCAATCAATCAATGATTGATGGATTGATGCAGAGCCAGTGAACATATTCTGATACACTGGGTGGCACTATATGTTAAAGTCTGCTTCTTATTCACATTAAAACTCCAGACTCGTCTTGTTTCCTCACAACGGGTGTAGAACATGTATTTCAACCTGAAAAGACCCCAAAACATGGATATGTGTTAGAAGAGCTTTGTTGGCTTACAATTGTTATTTGGTAATCAGAACCCTGTGGAAGACTGTGAACAAAGTTATGAATGCATGGACATGATCATCAAGGACTAGTCTTTCCCTCTGAGTCTGGACGCTGGTGATGGCAAAGATGAGGCTGAGGCCTGAGGCGAGCTGGGGATTCAATGGAATCCCAGTCAACCTTAAATGTATAGCACCGACTACAACGCTGTCAATTCTTAAACAGAGAGAAATCCTACAAATCTACATGATTGCTCATGTAGATTTGTTAGGTTTCTCTCTGTTTGAAACATCAAGTTTAAATTTCCCCAAATTTTGATGGTGGACTAAAAGTGCTCAAATTAAATAAATAAATACACCATTAAATATTTACTTAAAGGAGACATATCATGCTTTTAAATCCTTCCTTTTTACATCTAAATCATACAGTTGTGGTCTATATAAAGCGGAACTGCAATGCTTGGGTCTGAATTCCTCATTATTAGAGCTCCACAGGCCCCTTTTCTACCCCTTTTCTGATGTGCTTCTGAGAGCAACTCGTTTTGGGGCGGTCTCTTCATACCCCGCCTCCTCTCCAGGTTGCAGAGGTGACACTCGGTTCAACGTCACCCTGTTCGGCCATCTTTGTAGTTTGATAGAACAGATACAATTATCTAGCGGCGCAGAAACTTTATATTCACACATTATTTACAAAATGTCAACAAGGGAAGATTTGTCCATCCAGCCATACATGTTGGAGCCAGAGTCGGACCCGGCGGAGCCAGATGAAAATGACCATGATGCACCTGAAGAACAACGTCTTCATATGGATGTAACGCAATGGTGTGTTACTATATTTACACTAACTTCTCCATCCATGCCCACTACTACAATACTGCCTGTATTACAACGACTATTTAACACAGAAGTTACATTCTAATCTAAAACGAGCACACAGCGCTAACATATGAAGACGGTGCAACTGCTAATGCTAACAAAACAATGACAGGGACGTCTTATCATCACACTTTTTAGCGTTATATACAGCTTACCGAAGTGCTCTGTTCGTCGTCTCCATAGATAGAAGGAACTGACCGCTCAATCAGACCAAGTCTTTTGGCAAATCCTTCTTTATACTGGCGGAGGTTGCTGAAGCAGTCATTCCTGAAGTGATTCGCGCACACAAAAATGACCTTACCCACAGATGTGGGTACATTTCTGTGAAAAATAAAACTCAACCAGGCACTTGGAAAAGGTTCTGATGCTGGGAGACGGTGTAACGAAGCTTGTGGGTTACTACATCCAACAACCGAACATTTCCACTTATCCTCTCGTAACTTCGGTTGGACTACAAAATCGCAGCGAGAAACAAAAATGGCGGATTGCTCGAAGTGTCGATGTCCTAATTTGGCAGTTCCGCCGGGAATACTGTGACGTCATTGTTCAAAAAACGTAATAGAGAATAGAAAAATCGAAACGGATCGCAAAATATGACCAAAACAGAATATAAAGATATCAACGGAGCACCTGAAGAGACTACTTTGAACTTTTCTGTACTTCTAAACACTCTAAATATACAACAACATGCATTTAAGGGCTAAAAAAGTGGATTTAGCATGATATGTCCCCTTTAAATGTGTCATTGATCAACTGAGACATTTAAGTGTTAATTAATTATGGAGTGACTGTGGAAAGGAAAAACTCCCTTGAGCAGGAAGAAACCTTTGCAGAACGCTGCTTAGAGTCGGCGGTGTTCTGCTATTCCGGTTGGGTGACGGGATAGAGGAGAGAAGGATAAGACAGAAAGACAGATTAGGGGAGGGATTCAATCCCTGGTTCAGGGAGGACATGGATACAGACTGGATGGTGAACATTGATGAGCAGCAAAGTGACAAGACCACATGCAGTTAGGGCAGAAGTGGGTAGCAACACAGCTTAAGAGGCGGAACCTGAGCAATGATTGGCTGGGACAGAGATGATCTGCAGCATAGATTGGTTGCGGCCGGGGTGTGCCTGAAGACGAGCGATGATTGGATAATGACCCGAGGTCAGTCTTCAGGGTTGAATTACTGCTTTCAGCCCATTTCTTCTGTACTAGAGTTTATATTCACCTTGGTCAGTAATCCCAGTCATCACACATTAACTAACAATAGTTCTATTTCATCCCTGCTGACCACCAGAGGCGGTGCTTTAAGCACTAAATATTCCCCTTCGCACATGCGCAGTGCGAGTACGTATACCAACAATGTCACCTGTGACCCCTGGATGACCCAGAGGAAGCTTAGATCTCCAGGTGTCACTTTAGGGCACTTTTTTTTTTCTCCTCCTCTGCAGTTTGCTGGAAGATTGTGCATACAAGCTACTGCTACAGCTTCTGCTGCTAGCAGTTCTGAGACTGTGGTAGGTCTGAGCAGCGAGCGTTCGCCCTCCAGGAGCTGCGACGGTGTTTTGGTTAGCGGTAGCTTTACCTGTTGGCAACCACTGTTGGTAAAGGTCGCGTGAGCGCTGCCTCCCCCCAGCATAGCGTTCGTGTTTGTTCCCGCTGACACACGCTGGACAAGGTAAGTCGCCTCTTTAACAGTGAAATAGAAAGAGATTGTTGATGATGGCCGCGTTTGCGCAGCCTCCTCGCGTGCGTGCTCCCAGAGCCCAGCGTGGTTTTGTTTACGTTAGCTTCACTGGTCGTAAGTTGCTATCATCCGCTGTTGATAAACCCAGTACAGGCGAAGGCCACAGCACAGTGGCAATTTTTTGTTTGTTATATCTGAGCCTCTACTTTGCAACAGCCTTCGCTATTCTTCGCTGAGTATTATCTGAAGGAGTTACAGTCCTGTTGGAGGGACAGTAAGGCTTGCTCCCGTCTCTCAGCGGACGGGCGGACCCTGGCAGCCATGCATAATGCCACGGGGGCTGGTCTGGATCGCACTCCAGCCATCGAGCCTGCCAACGCTTCTCTGATTGTGTCCCCTGATGAAGCTCTGCGAAGGGATGCTAGGTGTCCTCGACCCCAGTGCCGAATAACTGATGACCTTCTCACAAGAGCTTATGATGCTGGAGCACATGCTGATGCCTCCTCACCGATAGTCCTAGGGGTCCCCCGGCCGGAAGGCTTATAGGCCCCCCGGCTGCTTTTCGCACCCACATGCCGCCGACAACCCACTCCACTGGTCGTTGTGATGCCCACCATCCCATACAGAGACCAGCCCAGGACTTTCGGGGCTCTGCTCGCCTGCCCCCCAGACAGTTTCGAGCTCCAGAGCCTGTCTGCCCTCCCTCTAGAGCCCCGAGGGGCCAGGGGGGCAGAGATTGAGGCCTTGGGGCCGGCAGTGGGGTGCTTTTCTCATCAGCAGCTCAAACAGCTCAAACACAAACTCATGCTTCAGGCCCATGGGTGGTTGCCACTCTAACCCACCGGTACAAACTTCAGTTCCACTGCCGGCCCCCCATATCCGGCCGGGTCAAAATGACATCCATCAGCGACCCGGCGAAGGCTCTCGCATTAGACCAGGAGTTGTCTGCCCTCCTGGCCAAGGGCGCAATCGACCCGGTAGACCCCCAGGCACGTCACAGAGGGTTCTACTCAACATATTTTCTGGTGAGGAAAAAAACTGGCGGATTTTGCCCAATCTTAGACCTCAGAGGGTTAAACAAATGTATGAAGGTCATACCTTTCCACATGCTTACCCCAGCAGATGTCCCGAGAACGGTGGCACATGGGGACTGGTTCACGTCGATCGACCTCAAGGACGCATACTTTCACGTCCCAATCGCTGAGCAACACAGGCAGTTTCTGAGCTTTCAATACTGCGGCCGCCACTGGCAATTAAGGGTGCCACCCTTTGGCCTCTCACTCTCAGCAAGGGTCTTCACAGGGTGTGTGTCTGCAGCCCTTGCACCTTTACAGTCTCTGGGCTTAAAGGTTCTCCCGTACCTGGACGACTGGCTGATTTTTGCTCCTTCCGTGCCCAGGCGTCCCAAGACATAGAGCGCCTCCTGTCCCATGTGGCTCGACTCGAGCTAAAGGTAAATGTGGAGAAGAGTTGCCTGGTGCCATCCCAGGTAACAAATTTCATCGGGGTATCATTGGACAGTGTAACTATGAGGGCAACACCGTCCTCCCATCGTGTGGACGATATTTTTCACCAGCTTGCCCTATTTGTAGAGGGCTGCAGGCTGACCTATGTCTCTTTCGTCCATCTGTTGGGCAAGCTAAGGTCAGTCTCGAGGGTAGTTCCTCTGGGTTTGCCGTCGCTGTGCCCACTGCAGAGGTGGCTGAAAGGCTTCCGCTTAGATGCCAAGCGGCACAGGTGCAGGAAGCTCAAGGTATCATGGCAGTGTCTCTCAGGATGGGGTGCAGTGTGGCAGAGCAGGACGGCCCATGTGCGGTGGCCTGTGGAGGACCGAGGTGCACACATCAATGTGTTGGAGCTGCGTGCAGTTCACCTGGCTCTCAGGCACTCCTTACCACACCTGAGGGACAAGCATGTCCTTGTGCGATCAGACAACACGACAACAGTGTATCACATAAAGCATCAGGGTGGTATCAAGTCTGCACATCTGCCGGAAGTGGCAAGGGAGCTCCTCACATGGGCAGCCCCCCGCTTGGTCAGCATACGAGCAATGCATTTACCGGGAGAGCAGAACCACCTCGCAGACTTCCTCTCCCATCAGAAACCTCCGTCAGGGGAGTGGCACCCCCACCCGGAGCTAGTGAACATTATTTGGAGCCTGTTCGGCAGAGCAGAGGTGGACCTCGTCGCAACGGAGCAGTCGACCCACTGCCATCTGTGGTTCTCCTTGGCCGAGACGAACAGTCCTCTCGACCAGGACGCACTGGCTCATCCTTGGCCAGAGGGCCTCTTGTATGCCTTACCCCCGTTTTCTCTGATTCGGCTGGTACTCCACAGGGCCCTTCAGGAGGGCCACAGGATCCTGCTTGTAGCTCCATTCTGGCCAGGAAGGAGCTGGTTCCCGCTGCTGCACAGCCTCTGTTGCAGCACGCTATGGCACATTCCCAACAGGAGGGACCTCCTGTCCCAACTGGCAGGGCAGATCTGGCACCCCAATCTGCAACGCCTTCAACTGTGCCTTTGGCCACTGAGGGGCCCGACACGTTCTTAAGTGTCTGTGCCGACCCAGTGAGATACACTATAATGTATGCGAGAGCACCATCTACTCGCCTCCAGTATAAGAACAGATGGAAACTGTTCTCCGACTGGTGTACAAGGCAGGAGGAGGACCCAGTGCACTGCCCTGTGCTAACTATTCTGGACTTCCTCCAGTCCCTTCTGGACAAAGGGCTTTCTCCCTCAACGCAAAGAGTCTGTCGCAGCAATATCTGGTCGACATATGATGGTCGACAATGGCACGATTGGTAGCCACAAGCTGGTGTCCTTTTTCTAGAAAGGGGCTTGGAGGTTGCATCCTCCGAGAGTCACTAGGTCCCCAGCATGGGGACACTACGCCTTGTCTGAGGTGGACTTCTGATGGCTCAGGAGTCACTCTGTGGCCAAACACGGCTTTTCTCCCTAAGGTGCTGTCCCGTGCTCACCTCAACCAGCCCATTCGGCTGGCACGGTTCAACCCTCCTCCAGGGAGCCAGTGGTCCAGCCTGAACTGTTGTGCCCAGTGCGCACCCTGAGGGCCTACATTGCAGCTACTGTAGGCTTTCGGGGGTCTGATCAGCTCTTCCTCTGTTACGGTGGTCCTAACAGGGGTTGTGCTGTCTCCAGACAGCGCCTGTCCCGCTAGATTGTCGACGTAATTGCCCATGCATATCGGGCAAGTAACCGTCCCCTCCTATCTGGTGTATGGTGCCACTCTTCCAGGAGTGTTGCTACGTCATGGGGTGCCCTGAGTAGAGTGCCCCTGGAGGACATCTGTGCCGTGGCCTCATGGGAATCTCCAGGCACTTTCTCCAGATTCTACAGGATGAATGTGGCCACACCTCATCCATTGGCTGTGGTTCTTCAGCCAGAGTCCTCTGACCCTACACACTAAAAAGTGGTAAGCAGGATTCTTCGTGACCTTTCTGGTATTGGTCATTCAGTGCTCAAAGCACCGCCTCTGGCGTTCAGCAGGGATGAAATAGAACATAAAGTTCCGAATGTAACTACGGTTCTATGAATCTCGAATGACAGCCAGAGCTCTTTGTCACTCAGATCCTCGTGTGTTATCGCCAGAAGATTCTGTAGGAAAGGGCCCTGGAGTGACACCTGGAGATATAATCTTCGTCCGGGTCATGCAGGGGTCACAGGTGACATTGTTGGATACATACTCGCACTGCGCATGTGCGAAGGGGAATATTCAGTGCTTAAAGCACCGCCTCTGGTGGTCATTCGGGATTCAGAGAGCCCTAGTTACATTCGTAACTTTACGTTTCTATTGTTACACCTCTACAATGGTTTGGATACTTTGTTAATGCAAAACCTTATTTGCAGCTGACAAAAACCAAGGGGAAAACTTGGTCCTGCTAGTTAAACGCCTCAATATTTTACACTCAAAAACATCTCTCACCAAGTCCCTACAAAGTTCTGACAGATAACAGATAACATAACATAGCCGTCATGTTTCAGGAGCCTGAAACTCTTCAGACCAAAGCAATGGATTTGACTGGATAGCCCCACCCACTGACTTTGATGGGCAAGGTTGACAGATAGAATAAGTTCACGATGCAGTGCAAAACGAAATAAATTATTTAATAGTGAACTAATTATACATCCTGTCTTGTTTTTTTTTACATAACATGAATTGGTATTTTAATGAATTAATGACAAATTTATGTATTTAATTTCCAATTTTAATTAATGACACATTAAACTAATTATTGAATGATGTATTATTTATTTATTTTATTTTGGCACAATTAATCCTCCATAAAATTCTGCATGTACATAGAGAATTTTGTTACAATGTGGAATCATTTAGGAAGCTGATTAAAGAAGCTCACTAATCTGAGAAAATTCCTTTCGGTATGAATTTTCCCTCAGTGCTATGAAATATCAAAAAAAAATAAAAAAATTTGACCACTTTACTAAAAAACATTTTTGTAGCCCAAGAGTATTTTTAATTATAAGATATCAACTCTTTGTTGCTGTTTTTCACCTTAACAAGCAGAAGTTAGAAATTAGGTAACCTTTAGGGGAATGTGGATTCCCATCAAAGTTTAGTGGAAAAGTACAGATTTTAATTGGATACTGCTCATGTGTGAGATAACAGTAGTACAAAAAAGCATGAAAATGTTAATCACATTTGTACAAAATCAAGAAGCCAACTTCTAATCATACATACATTTCAATAACTATTTCCTTTGAACGTAAATTTCAATGTGATTGAAAATCAATCAAAATTACTAAAAAATGGTTTAACATTTTTCAGTGAAATATGTGTGTAAGTGTACTAAAGATACCGAGCACTGTAAAAATGACCACACTGAATTCACCTCAATCTATTTGAAACTCCATCAAAGAAATTTTTGAAATACTCAAAAGTTGAGGAATACTGAACTTTTTATGAAACATTGAAATGATCAACTTGAATTTTCTTGTAAATACTGTATATGGTGACTCCAGACGGCTTGTAAATGCCTGATTAAAGGCATGGTTTCATGACGTTGCTCCTAAATCTAATGTGATTTCAGCAGCAGCCTCACTACAGATATTTGCTCTATTTGCTGTGTAATTCTGGGTCAGTATTGAGTTCTGGCAGCCCACTAGACACATTCAGTACAGAGAGTGCTTTTATTGAAGAAGAAAAAAACAAAAAAGAAAAGGCAGTTAATGTGTTCTTTGTGATTTCACTGAATGTAAGTTAATCCCATGTACTGTACAACAGCGGTCCAGGTACCGGTCCTTGGCTGCACAGAAAGAATAAATAACTTACATTATTTCCGTTTTATTTATTATCTGAGTCTGAACAATGTTTAATTTTGAAAAATAACCAAATTCTCTCTGTTACATCTGTCTACGACTCACTTGATTCATTAGCGCTAATATTGAACCCACAAGCTGGCAAAATGAGGAACAAACAGGCGTCCTGGGAAAGTTTCTTTTCAAGGGGAAAAGGCCGAGTGAAGAGACAGGAGAATAACATACAAGTAAGTAGAAAGACGTACAAGTACACAGTGGATTCACGTTTATTATTATATTTACAAAATAAGAGTAATTCGATGTTGCTCAGAATTCTTCCCTAAAATACAGGAGATCGTCTTAGTCCACTAATGTTTGCAATTAGCATTGAACCCCTGGCGGAGTCTTGACTGAATATGGAGACATATCAAGAAATTTAATAAATGAGTCTAAATACATAACTATAATGCTCTCAGGCAAAAACCCAGCAGAACTAGAGAAGGAGGTACATTCACCTTCGTGACAGCAGTGATGACAAAGAGATCAATCAACTTGAGCTGAAAATGTGTTTTCCAAGCAAACAGTAGGGTATGAAACCGCACTGACAAAGCTTTGTTAACAGATGTTAACCAGTGTACAAGCTGAAGAAACGAGCAGCTTCTGTAAACAGCTGATGCACAATTAAAGTTGTCATGTTTGGTTGTGATTTCAGCGGGTCCAGGGCTCCCTGCACTGGGACAAAGCCGTGAGCGGTGGGAGTGGATGTTGGCCTCTGAACTTGATTAGGCTCTTTTAAAAAAGAAAAAATCTTTCAACATGTCAAAACAGAAGAAATCTGAATCGAGGCAGATTTGCAATTTCCACTTATATCTGGTAATTTAAAATAAACATTTAAGCTTCAATGACAGACTGTCAACGAGTGTGAACCCATAATGAGTTTTGACAGCCCACCGCTCGAAGTAATGATGCTTCTCTTCTGTAGAGCTGTAAAACGAGAAAAGCTTGACAGTTTTCAAGCCTTCTCACTAACTACGTCACGTGATGGATGCCTCCCCCGGACCAGCAAACACCACAGGACACCACAACTTCTCAAAGATGAGTGTGATCGAAGAAAAAGACTAGAAAAATCAGTAGTTACACAGCAGCCTGCTACCATACAGTCCTTATCTTAACATCAAGGCAAGTAGGTCGACAGAATTCCACAACAAAGACACTCAAACGAGACACAAAAGAGTTCATGTCTCTCACATCTCACCAGTAACATGGTGACACTTGTGTTCTTTCTTGTCCTCAGGATCTCCAAATAAACGTCCCTGCTGACCTTCTGCCCCCCCCCCCCCCCCCCCCCCCAGGACATCAGCAGGGGGGGCCTGTTGAGGTCACGCCTGTCCTAAGCCTATTAAGAAATGTGGTTTCTGTTGGGGAGAGGAAAGCTCTGAGTGCTGAAGGACAGACACTCTGGAGCGTCCTGGTCCACCTCCTCCCATACATCCTCCCCCCCTCCCTCACTGCAGGAGCAACCAGCTTTTGTTCAGGGACACTGAACTCTGGATCCGAATGAGAAATCCAGTGGCATAGAGAACTTCATGACACTGTGAGAAACTGTCATCCTTCTCATTGGACCTCACAACAGTAGCAGGACCTGTTTCCCCTCTCATTCTGAAAAGTTAATGAAATTAAAAAGAAGCTTGGTAACACATCACTTGTTCCTCTACTCAACAGTATACTGTAATTTTCTTATAATATAGAATAATTTTGTAATATATGCTTAATTCTACCTAATAAGTGTACAACTGAGTACAATCTTGCTGGTTCTGGTCATCTGTTTTTCCTGGAGTAAGAAGACAATCATTTTCATGCATACACATGTTTCAGAGTCATGCATGTTTTTGGACTGCTGGAATAAATGTATAGCATTAGTAAATACACATATATACAAGAAGAAGAAGCAAAGTTCACACAGAAATATGCTGTTGCTGAAGCCGGACTTGAAGCAGGGACCTTATGAGAAGATTACTACTGCACAAAGTATTATTGTGTATTTTTGTGCTCAAGTTGCAACTTTTTTGATTGAAACATTTTGTTTATTTTGGCAACTGGTGTGAAAAAAACTGAAGTTAAAGCAAAAATCAAGAACTTGATTGATGAGAAACTAGTCTAAAGTTTTTTACAAAAATTTCACAACCACTTTATAATCTTTATTAAACTGATCCCTGATTGAAGTAACTTTGATTGAAGTCACACTCATACAGTCTTTGTTTACAACTAGAAGTTACTGCTACCCGAGCAGAACTGCACTGAACTAAATAATTCTCAGTCATTTCCACAAACACAAAATTTATTTGTTGAGTTAATGTAATTTAATCATGTCACACATTTCCATCTATTCATATTATCTGAACAAGATGTATTAGAATGAACCATTTAACAACAAGAACTTAATATGCTCATGTTAATCAAACATATTTCTGATATGTCAACTGAAAAACTGTATAGTTGATTTTATTGAATGTGAGCAAGACCTTATTGGAATGCAAAGAATTCTTATTATCATTTATTTACTTTCTTCTTCTACGACGTAATCTGCTGCAATTTTAATGTCTTAAATGTGCTCAAC
Source organism: Lipophrys pholis (assembly GCF_963383615.2). Taxonomy (NCBI): domain Eukaryota; kingdom Metazoa; phylum Chordata; class Actinopteri; order Blenniiformes; family Blenniidae; genus Lipophrys; species Lipophrys pholis. The sequence goes on along the minus strand of NC_137631.1, from coordinate 31,112,983 downwards.
CCATGGTGGAACTTTACAGACGTCAGGGAAGTGGCGAAACATTTTAAATCTGATAGTCACTGGACTTGTGTCTGGCAAAATGGCTCTGGCACCCTGTAGCGCCGCATAATGTAATTATGGTGCAATATGTAATAATGTAAGAAACTTTCAACTCATTGTGTAATAACGCCACATTTTGAAATAAAATTCTTGAACATTTTCTAATTAAACTTTGATGCATTTTGCAATAACGTCTTATATATTGCAATAGTTATTACAAAATGTGGGTGTTCCACCTTTTTTTTTGTTGTAAAGAAAATGGAATAATTTGGTGCATTATGTAATAAATGTTGCCCTTTATCCATTTTCATGGTTCTATGTTTAGTAATGAGAAAAACATTGAGATTCAGTTGGACAAGAATAATGTGTCACCCTTTAATTTGCTCATGTCCTGCCAACATAGCACCGGCAGAAGACTGGGCTCTAAATAAGGTTGGACGTTTTAGATCACCTGCATTGTGGCTGGTAGATTTTTAAAGTTCCAACTTGTCAGGTCTCTGTGTCTGTCCCTGTGTGTCTCACCTCATGTTTCCGATTAACCAATGGCCTTGTCCCTCTGTCTGCTCCCATCATTGTGCTCCACCTGTGTCCTCCCCTTCCTTGTGTATTTAAACCCTGTCCCTCTGTTGTCCTTGTCGGATCGTCCTGTCTACTTCTCATCATGTCTCTCCTCTCGTGTCCTTTGTGTCCCCTGCGTCTCCTCGTGTTCCCTGCTCTTCAATAAACTGTTTTTTTATGGAGCTCTGAGTCTGCGCTGGGGTCCATCCACACACCACCTGCAATCCCTGACACAAGCCAAATGGTATTTCCACCAGCCATTTCTATTCTCTTGAAGAAATTTAAACAGACTAAGTGCCCCTGAGTGCATTTAATTATTTAACCCACATTATGTAATAACTGTTGCAATATGTAACACGTTATTACAAAATGTGTTCAAGATTTATATTAGAAAATGCAACACATTATTATAAAATGTGGTGTTATTACATAAGTTGAAAATGTATTACATTATTATGTTACATTATTGCCATTATTACATGTGTACATAGTTTTCACATTTCTACTACGGGCGACACCTTTAACACGTTTCACTTAGATCCAAGAAATGTGGTAGACATCTGCAGCACATCAAGCCGCATAAAAATGTCACTGACTCTCAAACACTTCTCGTGCATTGACTCATCCATCCATCCATCCATCCATCTATCCATCTATCCTTCTTCTCCATCTTCTCCGTTTCCGGGTGGTGGTGGTGTCAGTCTGAGCACCGTCACCCAGATCACATTGACCCATTAAGAACCTTCCTGCGGGTGGAGAGCCCACAGGAAGGTGGCGCCGGGCGTGGGACATGAACCCTCTACCTTGAGACTGAGAGTCCCATGCTCTACCTACTGAGCTGGCCGGGGGACATGAACCCTCTACCTTGAGGTTGAGAGTCCCATGCTCTACCTACTGAGCTGGACGGGGGACATGAACCCTCTACCTTGAGGTTGAAAGTCCAATGCTCTACCTACTGAGCTGGACGGGGGACATGAACCCTCTACCTGGAGACTGAGAGTTTCATGCTCTACCTACTGAGCTGGACGGGGGACATGAACCCTCTACCTGGAGACTGAGAGTCTCATGCTCTACCTACTGAGCTGGCCGGGGGACATGAACCCTCTACCTTGAGGTTGAGAGTCCCATGCTCTACCTACTGAGCTGCACGGGGGACATGAACCCTCTACCTTGAGACTGAGAGTCCCATGCTCTACCTACTGAGCTGGCCGGGGGACATGAACCCTCTACCTTGAGACTGAGAGTCCCATGCTCTACCTACTGAGCTGGCCGGGGGACATGAACCCTCTACCTTGAGGTTGAGAGTCCCATGCTCTACCTACTGAGCTGTAAAATGTTGCCCCTTCCAAATGCATTGACTGCGTTTGGTTTGTTTCAACTATGCAAACAAAACCCCAAAAAGGACCCAAAGTGGGGACACAGAAAAAAGCTTTTTTTAACTATTGGAAATGCTAAAAACAGAGGAAAAACTGCAAGAAAAAAAATAGGTAAAGTCGTGCTGAAACAGTGTCCTAGACCTGCCATGAAGTCCATGAAACTCATCTTCAAAAGCTAAGATGAGCCAGTCTTTTTTCTGTATATGTCACTACCTTGAAAAATAGACAGCAACATCATCCAAAAAATAACAAAACTGTTGTCAATCCAGAATGAGTGTAAAATTTGATTTGTTTCCTTTGTAGTTGACGTCCGTCTGTGTTCGTTACTCAAGCTGCTGTTCAAAGGCTCTGCATGTTGTTCGGAGCACAGCAGCCATACAGTCTGTATGTGGGGGAAATGGCTCCACTGGCAGAGATCAATAGCACCTCAAGAGATTACCGAGGTGAAATTGAATGTATATGAATGGTGGTAAATTGACGATAAACAAAATGACTGTGCTTTAGTCTGACTTTGTTGAGGACTTGATGTGTGAAATCGAGTTAAGTGCTGGGCAGGAAGGAGACCTGGCGGCCTGGTGACTTGTGAACTGATCTGGAGGGGCTAGAGGGAAGTTTGGTTGGAAGAGCGGCCTTGGGAGAGAGTTTGTGCCTCAGGCAGTTCGACTGGAATCCATCAGTTGAAAGTAAGAGTTGAAATGTGGAGAAACACAGAGAGGCATGAGACTTCTTCAACATCTGCAGCACTCAGACAGTTGAAGATACAAATCATATAAACAGGGAATGTACATCTCTGTTTGTGCCCATTAAATGAACATTTCTTGTGGCTCTGCACTATTCTCTCGTCTGTGTATGTAAGCTGATACCCATTTCAAGTGGGTTACTCATGTCCAGCACATCCACACAAAGGGCCTGGATAAAATAAACACGCCGTGTTAGATATCTTGGAAAGAATCTGTCATGGGTTTGAGGCTAATCACCTCCAGAAGGGGCCTGACTCAAAGCCTGAAACGTTAGCCCCTGTTGGAGAGCTCTGGCTGGGCTGGACAGGCGAGGCCTCGGGCAGTAGAGAAAGATCTGGAGAGATGGGGATGCCTTCCACAGGTCAGAAGCGGCGGGGGGTGGGTTTGGGGGGCTTCAATCAGGACTCATTTCCAAACAACCCAGTATAACGGCACAACGAGGCTTCAACGCTGGTGACGCCACAATCTCATTGGCATCACAGTAAGAAGCAAAGCTGGTCAGAGGTAATCTTTTTAAAGGCTCCTACTCACTCAGGTCAGAACTGTTACCGGAACTATTATGAATAGATGTACAAATAACAAGTGCAAGTATTACTTTGACAGATGAACGCCCTGACTGAATCTGAAAACTCACCCTGGCACAGATTAGAGCTGAAATAAGGAAAAAGTAGGAATATCATTGAAAATCAAAGCTGCAAGCAGCGTTGAGCGGGTCCTTGCACACCCACGCACGTTGGAATGTGTTGCATGTTGAGGTTTTGTCATGTCTGCGCTCTTCCTGTTACCAGCAGGTGGCACAATGCCCAATGGTTGTTATCATCATATGGCCCTGATGGATCTAGGCTCGATTGCAATGTGTAAAATTTGAGCCTGAACCGACAATGTTGAAGGTTTTTACAGTATAAAGTACTTCCTGTTAGATGGCGAATATTAAAGTTTGTGGCAAAATCCAAATCAGAAACAGAGTTATTGCCAGGTATAGTTTTTTTTTTTTTCTTCCCCTTGTCCTGTTCGGCAGCTTGAACAAACAATATGATGTGATCTAGAACCTTCTGGAGTCAGAACAGTTTTTGCTCTAGAACAGGAAGAGACCTGGAGTCTCCTCCTGTTTCTGCTTTATTAGAAGCTGGTATGGCTGCTGTACGGGGGGGAACGCTCAAAGAGGAAGAGAAGAGAAGAGAAGAGAAGAGAAGAGAAGAGAAGAGAAGAGAAGAGAAGAGAAGAGAAGAGAAGAGAAGAGAAGTTGGGGGGGGGGAGTGCTACATACAATACCCTTGTTGTGCTACATATATTATTTGCAGTTATCACACTGATCCAAATACTTTACAACTGTTATTAGATTAAACCAGCCTGAGCAGCTCTATCTAGACGGTAAGATGATTTCCTAGATTAAACCAGCCTGAGCAGCTCTATCTAGACAGTAACATGATTTCCTAGATTAAACCAGCATGAGCAGCTCTATCTAGACAGTAAAATGATTTCTTAGATTAACCAGCCTGAGCAGCACTATCTAGACCGTAATGTGATTGTCTAGATTAAACCAGCCTGAGCAGCTCTATCTAGACAGTAACATGATTTCTTAGATTAACCAGCCTGAGCAGCTCTATCTAGACAGTAACATGATTTCTTAGATTAACCAGCCTGAGCAGCACTATCTAGACCGTAATGTGATTTTCTAGATTAAACCAGCCTGAGCAGCTCTATCTAGACAGTAACATGATTTCTTAGATTAACCAGCCTGAGCAGCTCTATCTAGACAGTAAAATGATTTCTTAGATTAACCAGCCTGAGCAGCTCTGTCTAGACAGTAACATGATTTCTTAGATTAACCAGCCTGAGCAGCTCTATCTAGACCGTAATGTGATTTTCTAGATTAAACCAGCCTGAGCAGCTCTATCTAGACCGTAATGTGATTTTCTAGATTAAACCAGCCTGAGCAAAAGCTAAAAATTAAAAAGATTTGTGGACTGATCACATTGGAGTTCACTCATGTACATAAAGTCTTCAATGAGTGTTTGATGAGTTCCTATCATCTTTTGAAGCGTTTCTTGAAGATGTTTTCGGGGCACCTGAACTGAGCCCAGCTAACAGGCGGGGGTCCATCACAGACCAATAAACTCTATTATTATTTTCCATATAAACATAGGGATTAAAATAAATAACATTTTCTATGCTGACGTCCCCTGTTACTTTATCAATTCTTCCTCGGATACACTAGTTCCGTTAGACGAACCTTAAAAACAAGGGTGGAGAGTAGATATAGGATTACTGGAACAACAAAAATAATTACTGTCATACAAAAGCCGCTCTTCGACTGTCAGTTGGCTGAGCGCTTATCCACAGCAGTACTGCACTTGATCACAGATGAATCTGGGGTAGGAAAACACAGCCTTGACAACTGACACCATACATGTGTAGTTCAGATAAACAGAAGATGACATGATGATGCCGTCACGGTCAAACCCAACTTTTCATCCGAGCAAATGAACCAATTAATCCAAAAACTCAGTCTCGCCTCCATAAAGAAACCACGATTGTGTCACCTGCTTTTCTTTGTTCCTGCCTGACGACAGGGCTGAGTGAGTATTCGTTGTAATTGTTGCAATTTAATGGAAAAAAATGCTTAAAAGGTACTTGAAATATGATGTTTCATGATCCTGCTGCAATGATTTAGTTTCACAGGAAACAAGAAGACTTCCACAAACAAGTGAACCAACAGTTACACCTAAAACAGTTCAGGCTAAAAGTTTGTCCTGGTTGGACTGAATTGGTAAGAGCTGATTTCATACCTGGAGCAGCTCTGGACTTTTGCTGCTGCCTGTATTCACTTGAGGTGACGAGTTTATTCTAATAGACTTTGTGCAACACAAAGTAAATGACAATGTGTTGTTTGCTTAACATTTGAAAAGGAGTTACAGATCAAAGCGGAAGCAGAGATGCTGTTGTTATTTTGGTGAGAAGCATTTCCTCAGCTGCTCCACATGTGTGGAGTGTATGTACATACATATGTTGAGATTTATGGTTGGTCATTAGCATTAAAATACTGTAAGTAATAGATTACTGAAACTAATAAATCATTGGAAGTAATTTATGAAAAACTTTATTCATGAAAGTAAACAGTCATTTACTGTCTAAAGTAATTGAATAATTACTTAAAGTTAATGAATTATTCAAAATAATTTATTAATTGAAAATGATTAATATGAATAAATTCATTATCTATGCATTAATAATTAAAAGGGGCACCACCAGAGAATCCGGATATAGCTACTTACCAAACTATGAGTCTCGTTTCAAAAGGACGTATTTACATTACTTAATTTTTCTGTGCAAGATACAATAATACTTAAATGAAAGGGAAGGTGTGAGATCCGAGCACAGACTGTTACAAACCAGTGAATTGTCAACAATAAATACACAATAATCACCAGGAATCGTTCAATTCAGCTAACAGGCGTTTAGTAACCAAAATGTGCTCGATCACAAATAATTCCACCTCGGCCGAATAGTCCACGCACATCTAACTAGCAAACATCCTCTAACACGGCGATCTAATCTACCAAACAGCTAACGCTATATAGAGTGAGTGTGTGTGTGTGTGTGTGTGTGTGTGTGTGTGTGTGTGTGTGTGTGTGTGTGTGTGTGTGTGTGTGTGTGTGTGTGTGTGTGTGTGTGTGAATGGAGACAGTCGGGGAGGTGTTTGTGTGTGTGTGTGGCTGTGTTGCAATGCCGTTAGTGTCCAGTATTAGTGTTGGTATACCCATCCAAGATGGCAGCTCTGGTGGGGACGTGACAGTGATGTAGCAACCAGATAAACCGGACACCCGATGTTCACGCATGCCCAGGGGGGGTGTCGGCCAGGATTGAACACATCAGTTTTAACTGGATGTTGGAACATGCAGTTAAAACTCCGGTGACCATACGGTGGTATCCGATGGCAAACTATAGCGGCAGTGGCGTGCAGTCAGGGGGAGCAGGGCTAGCACTGCTCGCCCTGTCAAAAATGATTTATTTTTTAATAATTAAAAACTGATTCTGAAATCTGTGTCTAGAATCAACTCGGCTGCTTGTTCAGTCTGCCACTTTATCCAGACAACGACAAAGGTTAGATTTTGTGGAGCTCAAATCTCCTACGTCCTCTAAATGCACCACAGCAGTAACTGCATTGCTCACCTCTGATGGAAGCTGGACGCTGCTATTGGGTATAAATGTTGAGTGACAGGATCATCAGCCAATCAGATTGTGATGTTATTGACAGAACCCAGGGCAAGCGGAGTTTCTAGTGCTGGTCTGGGTGTGTCATTGAAATGAGCTTCACTGATTGGCCCATGAGCAGGTGGTGATGACGCACTGTTATTATCTGATGTTCCGGAGGTGATGGCGGCGAATTTAACATCTAGATCAGGTGATACGATAGCGGACCTGCTTCTGGACCTTTTTCAAGGAGCTCGTTTGAAGAAGAAATGGAAACTGTGAGTAGAAGAAGACCGACACCAACAATAGAAGAGCGAACTCGGACCAACAAAGGCTTTGTGTGGTATTTTACAGCAGGACGGATTTCATCTACAAGTGATGTGAGTGCTGGTTTGTTTTTTGTTTTTTTTACTTTCTGTGGCTTGCTGTTTTTGATTGTAAAGTGGTGTTTCCCATACAATCGTGGCGGCCCGCCACGATTAAATTACATCAACCAACTCAATGTCCCTCCATTCATTCATCTCCACATAGCCTCTTTCTCCGTTATGGTCACTCACACAGACAGACGAGAGCGCATGCATGACAGTAGTTCGCGAGACTCCCACGGTCTGAACCCCCTTGTCAGACGCTACAATCGCGCCCCCTGTCTCTGTGTAAACCTGTGGGAAACACTGGAAGATGATCTGATGGTGATGCGACCCAGTGGAGTCTTGGTGTGTTGTGCTTGTTGAGCAGCTGTCTTGTTGGTATTGATGAAGTACTGATGCATCATAGAGGCCTTACATTGGATTTGGATTGTGTTTTTACTTTAGGACATAATGTGCTGCTGCTGCATTGGCTGGATCGGAATAGGCAACAATACTTTTTAGTGGGGGGATTTTGTTACTGCTGGCCCTGACTGAAACACCACCGCACGCTACTGCTGAGCGGTGACAGGCGCGCGCTGGATGGACGGGTGCACGAAGTTGGCGTTAGTGAAAGGGAGAAGAAAGGAAGAAAGTCCTCACGAGAAAATGTGCAGTTCCGATTCCTCGGTTCCTTTACACAGAGATCGGAGTGGCTTTGGAGCTCACCCGGATCTCTTGTGTCTGAGGTGAAGAAACAGAGACTCGTGCACAACAGTGTGTGTGAACACTGAGTTCACGAGCATACACAGTCAGTCACAGACAGACAGACAGAATTAATTCAAATGGGTAATTATTAGGAATTGGCTGCAGGTACAAAACATGTAGTTTGGATTCATGTCTAAACAGACATTAGCAGAAGTACATTTCACAAATGTTAGCGAGACTGAAAACGTAACATCGGTTCCATGCGTACCTGTTTAGAGCTTCCCCGGGGCCCTGTTGGGGATGGCAGTTTTTCAGCATGTGGCGACAGGCTCAGAGATCGAAGGAGAAGAAAAGTAGACATGGTGAAAAGAGGACAACGTAGAAAGAATTAGAAGCAGAAACCCAGGACCCAACATTTGGACAATATTAGAAGTGCTCCTATTCCACTGAGAAAGATGTCATTGAGAGTTACTGCCAACTTAGATCTGTGTGTCAGCAGAGCAAAGATGACAAGGAATCATGCATGTGCAATTCTGATCAAAGACCAGGAGCCCTCAACATGACCATGGCAGGAGAGCCATGACATGACTACTGTTTGCTGGAGGTGAGGTCACCTTTCACTCTATGCTTAACCACTAAAATGAAAACCACCATGAGACGACTTGTCCCAGAGCTTCTTGCCACTCACATCCTCTGCAGGCTCCCGAATAAGCTCCAATGAAAAGTGACAGGTCCTGTTATGGCCCATTAACATACGTGGGCTGGAAAGCTTTGCTGAAGTTTAATCAAAGGAACAATGTTGATAATGAAGAAGAGAAAATATAGTCATAAAATTATGCCTAAACAGCGATAATTTGTATTGTGAGGAGTATAAAGATGAAGAACAAGGAAGCAGAAGATTCAAGTATAGAAGGATTAAGAAGAACGGGAGCTTTGTGCTTGATGAAATTCAAAATGAAACTAAAGCTGCAAGCAGCACTGAACAGGTCCTCGCACACCCACGCACGTTGAACCTTTAAGACACGCACCTCGCTTGACCAGTGACCACGGTCTGGAGACCGGAGCAGGAAGGGTTAACACACACTTAAATGGAGAACTAACATTTAACAAAAGTGCTTTCAATAAAACTTTGTCAGAGACTGCAGGTTTCCTCTACATTCATTTAGGAGTGGTGGGCCGCACCCAGGGAGGGGGGGCGCTGGGTGGAACAGCTTTGAGCAAGCTGTGCCTTCCTCACTGGCCGCCGTGCTTTTGCAGTGAAGTGCCGTAAACCGCGTGCTGCCGTAAAGTGGTGTCGGTGTCAGTTTTATCAGTACGAGTACAAGTACTCATGCCTGGTATGAAACCAATACCTGATACTGGTATTGGTATCGGTATCGGCGCATCCCTACAGTTGATCCAGCGTGAGGTTTCTCAGCAGGCAGCCTGTTAGTCTGTCTTCTGCATGCAGCATACGACAGGTCTGTCACAAAAAGTCACAATTTTCACCGTGAGTCATCATCAACATATTTTACACTCACAACACCACATTTAAGGTTAATAAGGTCAAGTTGGTAATAATAACACACAAATATGTAAAAAAAGTATATATTTTCTGTTGCCAGCACTTGGTGCTTTGTCTGTGTATAAATATTGGCATACGGATTTGATGAAGGGAGGTCTTTGATCAAGCAAGTAAAGTTTCAGGTTCATTGCAGCATGTAGAGCAGTGATACATGTCACTTCCTGTTTGATGGTGAACCATAACATTTTCGGCAGGCTGCCATTGCCAAACCCTTTGCAGAAAAATGTCGATACTGTCGATGTTTTCACCGGCAAGACCGAAGGGCCTAATGTGATCACACATGTCAACTTTCAGGCTGAGTGGAGCATGTACAGGTTAGTTATGGAGCACTTCCTGTCCATCCACCAGGTGGCACTCTCATTGTAACAGGCTGCCATGGCCATGCTCTTTGACTTTTGTGGAAGAATCTTATTACCCATTTCATAGGGAAGGACTGTTGTCTGTTTTATGTGTCCTGATGCGCTTCATATCCCTACCAATCTGACAGGTGATATCAAAGAGTCTGGGGCCATGGTATGTGAAAATAAAGTTCCTTAAATTCCCTCTTACCTATAGGTGGAGAATGTGAATGAACATTAGCATATGGATGTGTTCAAGGCAGCACTGTGATGGCACACAAAGTCACGCGTGAAGTTTCAGACACATTGCAGCATGTGGAGCAGAATTACTCATCACTCTCTGCTTCATAGTGAACCATTAGATATTCATTGGACCACCATGGCCACGCCCTTTGAGATTACAATTACAGTTCAATAGGTTTTCATAAGGAAGGCTTTCTGTACATACCGGCCAAATTTCAGGTCTCCAGGACTTACCCTCTAGGACAGGGGTCGGAGAACCCCACCCCCACCCCCACCCACCCAGCGCCGTGGTCTTCTGATGAGGTTCAGATGCTCCTCTCAGTAACAGGAGAGGAGGAGATCCAGCGGGAGATGGACGCTGCAGTTTGGATTGAGAAAGTTTTCCGCTGTGTTATAGATAAAAGAAGCTCAGGGCTTCGGATGGCAGCAGAGCTGCAGCAACTTCCACGTTCTTCGCACCACTATTGTTGCGTAATGACGTTACATCCCTGCGTCGTTCGCAACCTACATCATACCACACTCTCTATAGTAGGACCATGCAACACAGTTGGGTGTGGGTGCGCTTTCCCGGCCGCCCCGCTCAGGGTTGTACTGCAGGGGGCTCAAAGCTCAAGGAGCCGCAGCAGAAGGACGATAGAGCCGCATGTGGCTCCGGAGCCGCTGGTTGCCGAGCCCTGCTCTCGGATGATTGTGTTTTACGCGTTTCACACATAACGCAAAATGGCAAACTTCCTGTTGGGTTTCGAGTATGGGGTTAAGTGACATTTCCGTATGGCTCAACGCGCTGCATATATCTACCAGATTTCTTGGACGTAGGTGAAAGGTATTAAACGTGTTGCCCCTTGTAGATGTTACGAAGGTGAAAACAATGTAGGGCGCACTATGGAGCCATTTTTCCAGACACATGCGCAATGGCCATAAAATATAAAATGGTTTGCTACTTCTGACATATTTAAAAATTTTCATGAAGGTTTGTGCATATTTAGGCCGTCAAAAATGCAGCAGTTTGCACAGTACCATAAATATAATGACCATATTAATAATAATAATGCAAATATGTATGAAAATTTGCTTAATTAATACTCTAATTAGTGTTGATGCCAATGTTGGCCCGCATGGTAATTAGCTTGTATGCTAGCGTGGATGCTAAATTAGCCCATATGCTAAGTAGCACATATGCTGATGCTGGTGCTAATGTCTATGCTAATGATAATTGCAAATATGTTCATCATATGTTAATCAGCACATATTCAAACACTAACATGCATGCTAATTTGTGCATATGCTAATGTCAGTGTGTGTTAATTAGCGTGTATGCAAGTGTGTTCGGCCCATGGCTGTAACTGTTTCACTGGGCTCCTACGTGGACTCTCAAGCAACGTGTGAAGTTAGAGCCAGACCTGTAAACCCCACTTCCTGTTTCCAGCAGGGGGCGCCATGGCTGATGGTCATAATTGTCACAAGGTTGTGATGAAGGTTGGTCTCTGATGCAGCATATCAAGTTTGAGGTCAATCTGATCACGTTCACTCTATCTACATTGCACTTCCTGTTCCATGGCGTTCTTGACCATTGCCACACGTTGAGATGGCGTTACGACTGCGAGTCATCATATGGTTGTGATCAGAGCTGGACTCTGATGCAAAGTGTTAAATCTGAGGCAGAGCTGACCACGTTCAGCCCTTTTACACTGCACTTCCTGTTTCATGGCAAAACAAAGTTAGTGGCGTGGTCACAGCGACGCCCTTAAACCTTTGTGAGAGATTTTGATAACTTTTGCTCTTTAACCCCTTTTCTGTTAAAAGAGCCCAAGTTGAAGTGGGTTGGCGTTTCCCCCTGGGACGAGTTTGCTATGAAAAATGAGTCAATTTGAGGATAAATTCACCAAAGTCTGCCATTTTCCTCCAAACTTCCTCTTGAGTGTTCGATATAGCCGTGGGAGTGTTTTCGTAGCTCTCGGTGTTCTGGGACTAACTTTTTCCAGTCATATGTGTAACTCCCCCAAATTATCGAAGTCTTCACCAGGCCTAACGAGTGTGCAAAGTTTAACTAACAGTTCTGTATGCTAAGACCCTGAAAAACGCGTCAGTTTGAGCTGACAAATAATAATAACAATAATCCCGAGGGTTTCAATAGGATCCTATGCACTGTCAGTGCTCATACCCTAATAAAGTCAGTGGCAATTTGCAGCTCCTCGCACTCTGACCACATTTTTATAACATGCTTTTAAACACAGTAGTTCAAAAACAGACTATTTCCTCAACTGGGTCTTAATATTGTTATGTGAAAAAAGAAAATTCATAGTGAACCTCACTTTGGATAAAGATGGATGGATGGATGGATGGATGGATGGATGGATGGATGGATGGATGGATGGATGGAGCCTCCTATCCTAACTGTGTCCTGGGCAAACATTTTTTTCAGTAACGTCTTACTGAAGTGTGTATTTTCCTTTATAGAATTCGTCTGATACATTTGAACTAAAGTGAGCTTTCACACTCCAGGAATGCTCATCATTTCTTCACATTAACAGCTTAATTACTCTCCAGATGCCATTTTGTCTTTGCTAAAGCGTTAAATTGTGGATCCCTACCTTTGATGTATACCTCAGTGTCAGCAGAAGGCCGACAGCAGCTGCTCTGTCTCAGCTGGCCCCAACAGGCTACCATAACTTACAGTGCTGAGCACGCTCCAAAGAAAAGATCCAGCAAGAGGTAAATTAAGGGGAATCCACAAAAAAAATCATAAAAGCAGTGTGTTCAGAGTGACAAATTGCTTCTGCTGGTGCCGGGAAACCTTCCGCCATTGAGGAAATTATCTTGTTTTTCAAGGGAATACATTTTAAGATCAATCAAGGCAGGGTGAGACAAATCAGGGCAATGAGAGAGACAGTTGCAGGGCAGGAAAATAACTGACATCTGGACTAGTAATCAAAGAATTCACTATAACAGCCCACCATTGTTAACACTAAATACTCTTGATGCTACACATTGACAAACAGAGATTAATGCCTGAGGGCTCCTGAAGTGTCAGGGTCCATTGTTTCTCCAGGGATGTCTTTGTAAGTATTTTCAAATGGAGGGTTTATGGTGGATAGCAATATGTGTGGATAATAACAGCAGCAGAACAACAAGGAAAGTGTTTTTGGAACATGTAGTGCAGAATGATATTATCGTTTATATAGTGGGAATACACACCGCTCAGATTCTGTGAATGGTGATTTTGATGCAACAGAGAAGACTGACAAGGGAAGATTCTGTCATGTATTGGGGGGCTGGGGTCATTCAACCGTAAAAGTCAAGAAGGCATGAACTTGTGAGCACCCCTGATCAAAGAGTAATTCATCCACTTCCACCCCCTGGAAGGTGTCATCCTCTCCGGCGTGAGGCCAGGTGACAGCAGCACAGGCAGACGTGAGCCTCCTGCTCAGACCAAAGCCCATCCAAAGGGCCTAGAAGTACACCCAGGAAGAACCAGTAGAAAAGGCTTCATGAATCACGCAGCAAAAACGTAAATATTGGATGCTATCCCACTAGGGAGATAAACATGTTAACCCCCTTATTTTTTTAATTGCTGAGTGTTCTGTTGTCTGAACTCTACATGACTCCGGCCTGTTCTGAGACAAATGGTGCTCCAGTGTGCCTCTAAATCCTCCAATTCCCAGAGGGTTGTGGGGGCACACCACACTTCATGTTGAGCCAAACAGGAATTCTAGAACTTAAACTACTGCACTTCCTTGGAATCTGATTAATCACTTCGAACCTCCCCATCGCACACACATGAGAACACCACACTGCTACCCCTCCTTCCACTCCGAAGAGCCCTGGAGGACCCATCAAACACTTTCTGTGTTGAGAAAAAATTTGAGAGAGGTGTTGAGTAGTGTGTTTTTCAGAACAGCAGCTTACTGGCCTGTGAGTTGGAATAACCAAAGTGTGCTTCCACAGCTTGCAGTGGAATAATGTTGAATGTTATGACTCGGGTCATTATGTGTAGATTGTGGTCGTTCTTGTGTTAATCTGCAGTGACCTTTTAAGGTGTTTTCTCTCCTCCTGTTAAGGCCTCTTCATCCTCCATAAGAACAAGAAGAAAGTTGGGCAGTTCAGGTCCTGGCCAACAAAATGACCTCATTTCTTTCTTCCAGCTTCTTCTGGCCGAAGAAGTTTGTTTGGGCTGTTCCAACTGTCCTGCCGAACTGTGTAGGAGCTGCTCTGCTGAACCTTCTGCTCTGCCGTGTGCTGCTCATGTGTTCCAGCTCTCTCATGACTATCAGTCATATTTTAATCATATTTAGCTTGTAACATCTCCACTGTAGGAGCACCGCAGCTCGTTAACATGTCGGAGTGCAGGCTTTTACATGATGCACCTGAACGCATCACGAACAGCTGTCAGCTCCTGGAGTTCAAACCAACCAGCATGGCGCTCTGACTAAAACTCTCTTTATTACTGGAACAGTTCAGAGAAATGTGATTCTGAAAGCTCTGGAGGACAGAAATAAACTGTGTAGCTGAAAAGTTTAAACGCTGCATCACAGACGTGTGGCTGCTGTGAGGGCGTGGCCTGCGACGAGGGGGCGTGGCCTGTGACGAGGGGGCGTGGCCTGCGACGAGGGGCGTGGCTTACGGTTCGGCAGCTTCTTATTGGAGTATGAATAGTCCTGCAGAAAAAGCTTTTCTTTCGACAGTGGTGTCAGCCAGCTGCCGAATTTACTTCTTGTTCTTATGGGTTTAAAAATCGAGGATGCAGGGGCCTGTAGAGTGTGTGAATGTGTTGGAGCATGATTGGTTGCTGCAAGGCCGGTGGTGAGTGCTGATTGGACTGGCCGAAAGAAGACACCGGATTGAATTTTTAAACCCTCAGCTGCTAGAATATCTCAGCTCCCTTTCACCTTTCCACCACCAACAGAGCCAGATTGTTTTGTGTTATCTGGTGTGCTAGTACGCATAAAGTAGTATGAATTTTTTAGCAATTTTTCCAACTGTGTTTAATAGGAGGGATACTCAGTTAGCATTGAGCAGTATTATTTCTTTGAGCGCTGCATGCATAGCACTTTAAGCAGTTTATGTAGGAGTAAGAAGACCTTTTCATTTGGCATTGCCATGTTTTTCTCCTGTTTTGAAAGCACGGAAATTAGGGTAGAAAATTGTTTAGTTTCCTTTTCTACCTTTAAGTAAGTGTAGAGCAGCCTCGTCTTGCTCCAGATTGTGGAATATCTATGTTTGGTTACAGCTCAAGAATGTAGTCATTTCACAAAATTGCACTTTATTTTCAAAGCCTCCATTTGGTTTATGTATACAATCCATTATTTTTATGTTTTATTTTGACATTCATTTAGCTTTCTCAACAAACCCAGTTTCTTCGTAGTTATAATGACATCGCTACAGACGCTATCAGCAACAACCCGGGACCTCTCGCAAGCTAAGCATAAGCCTCGATCGGGGACATAAACATAAACAAAGAGACAGGACACTTTCAGAGAGTCTATATAGCAAAAGTAGCTTGTGGTAATATGTAACCTTAGAACTGAATGGGACTGGTTGTTTTCGGGCTTGTGTAGAGATCACCAGTGACCTCTTGAGTTCAGTTAGGTGTGCCCTACAGAAAACCCTACAAAATAAGCATATAAGTGCAACCTGCACAGCTGGGGAAGTCTATTTTAAGCAGTGGTATCTGTAAACATCAACAGCTTAACGTGATGTTTGTTCAAGTTGCTAATCAGCTAATACAACTCAGGGTTGTGGATATCGAATATCATGATTCAGGTATTTAGACGGAATCACTCTCACCCTGACAGAAAGGTTAGCGTAGGCCATTCTGAGGAGAGTGTCCTTGTCCTGTGTTTGTGGTTAGTTGATGTCAGTAACTGCCCTGTGATGGACTGCTCACCTGTCCAGGTGAACCTGCCTTCACACACTCTGAGCGGGGATCAGGTCCAGCACAGCTTAGAGGTGATGAGACAACAGATATACCCTACAGTTCCTAATAGATGCGCAGTGCGCAATTGCAAGCCTTGGGGTGTTGAGAACATGAAAAATACAGTAAATACGCATGACTTTGAAATGTGTTCTCTTTCTCTCTTTCCCATCGGTGTAAGGTAGGCAATAAAGTACAAGCTCATTGTTGTCAAAAGTAGTTGTCTTTTCTACAGAAACAACGTTGGTCTCTGAGCAGCCGGCTGGGACCAGAGTGCAGGAACCGTCTGAAAATTGCAAATTGCTGCAAAAGCCGAGACAGATACCAGAAACAAACCTCATGACATGACTGGTATTCACTGCACTGTCACCAAAATCAGTGCAGCCTTCACTTGATCATACTACAACACCGGGTTTGATAGTGGAATAGGGTTTGTGGTATCTGTCATCGCTTTTGCAATTTGCAGACGGTTTGCTCTTCTATTAGGTGGTGCTCTTCTATTGGGAACTATACGGTCGTCAAAGTTTAGTCCACATGAGTTGGCTTCCTGGAAAAAGAGTCAAATGAAACGATTGAAAAAATTTCTGAGAAAGGTGTGAATGCCTTTACCTGGATGACAGATGCTGCATATTCTTTAACGTCAGAAGGTCCCAATTCTGGCTTTTCTCCAAGTCCTGCTCCATCTCCTCCCATTGCCATGACTGGGGGTGTTAACATTTCTCACACTGCTGCTGTCTGGCTCTAAAAAACACGTCCATATGCGCGCACACACGCACGCATCGCCCCCGTATGCACACATGCATGCACACACACATACACATTTAAAAAGCGAGACGTGTTTTGGTGCACACATCTGGAGAGCAGGTCTCTAGAGAGTTTAGTCTGCATGAGCCCACCCCTCATATCAAAGATCTATTGTCTCCCCAAAGATAGTGCAGAGATAACTATAAAGCGGCGTGTTAAACTGAATAAGATCTTCAACATGGTGTGCAATAAATCAAACAGAGGAGTTTCCAATGATGAAAGATGTTCTGCAGCAGAAAGGAACTATTCTGGGCTGCTATATTAAGTAATCCCTTTTTTGTAAAGAACTCTTTTTGGTTCATTTGCAGTGTCCAGTTGTGTTTCAAAGAAAGTACAGTTTGTTTTCATTCTGTACATTATTATAGCTTATCTGTTGACAACATTGTACCTTTTAATGGACAGGGTGCACAATAGTAGATCAGGTGCGAAGAGGATTACCTTTTGAGGTCTAAATGTAGACTGCTGAATATGGCCAATTTTTTAAGATTGAAGGATTGTGTTTTCCTCTAATTCTACAGCAGTGACAAATATGCTACGTAGAGTCTCCTCGCTGCATTTAATAATGACCCTATTTGTAATAACTACTAGTACTGTGTTAGTGATTTCATCCTTTTCTGGGTAATCTGCAAGCTTTTCAGCAACAACGCTGTCCTGCTTTTCTTCTGGCCTCGTTCGGCCTGCCTCGTTCGGCCTGCCTCGTTCGGCCTGCCTCGTTCGGCCTGCCTCGTTCGGCCTGTTCAAGCACAGCCATGTTGACGTACTCATGGTCAAATTTCAGGTCCTGGGCTGCTTGCAGCTTTAATTTTTTTAAATGCTCTTCATTTATTTCTGATAATTAACATGTTTTGAAGCTCCAGGCTAATTTCATTTGCTCGAAAATTGTAAAAACAGCTCTTTTGGTCATGAAGGTTTCAGACCTCTGGTATGTAGCATGCCACAGAATGTAAGAGATTTGTGTTTGCATCCGAGTTCCTGTAAACTGATGCCAGTGGTGGCTGGTAATACATTTTGTAGGTGGGGCTCTTCGTTATTATTCGATTTCAGCCAATGTTAACTTCATTAAATACAGTGTGTTTATAAACCACATTACAACAATCTTGCCTTTTTTAGATTGAGAGAGGCCCAACCCAAAAGCTGACTCGTACAACGAACTGGCGTTTGCAGGTTTTATTAGATCGTCAGAGCAAACGAGTTTACGATCGGCGTTCACAGAGGCAGTCAAAGTCCAGGCAGAGGTCGGTACACAGGGAAATCCAGAACAGGAAGAACGCCAGGAAGGGGCTGGGGTCATGAAGCTGAGCAGCAATGTGACGATCGAGCACAGAGACATGAAGGAGCAGGTTTAAATACATGAGAGGGAAGACACAGGTGAGACACCTCAGGCTGATCACACACACACACACACACACACACACACACACACACACACACACACACACACACACACACACACACACACACACACACACACGCCTGTTGACCAGCCACCACTGACAGATGCTTCACATCAAAATCTCTTAGACCTTTGAAAAGCCTGTTTATGTCTCTTTGGAACACTGTCATACTTGTAAGGGACATGCATTTGTGGGATGAGCAGCAGAGTTGTGGATGTTAGTCATACCCATGAGAGGTTGTTTTGTTTTTGCCAGCTATCCTCTATTAATGCCAAACAGATCACTCTGCTGTTGATGCTGGGTTGTTTGTACCTCAGCTCTGCTGCACACCCTATAAAAGCCTCTTTCTTATGAATGGGTCACTTCTAAAAGAGAATGCCTCTGCAATGAGATGGGCAGAATCTGAGGACAAATAGCAGCAAATGAAGTGTGCAATAAAAGAGTGTTAACAGAAGACAAAGTTTTACAGCCTGATAACTTCAGGTTATTTCTTCATGCCTACTAATGTAATGTAGAAAAACAGAATGTGAAGACTCACATTCACCCTGTGAATACTCATAACTAATGATTGCAGTTTTGCACCGAGTAACAGGGAAATAGGAACGTACCAACGTCTGAGTGGCAGTTTGCCAAGTGAAAGGCATCATAAAGCATAAATCATATAAGGTACAGAGCCATTGACTTTGGAGCACACATTCATGAAAGAATTATTTTGTATGTTTTATTTTATTCATGCGGTTGCGCCACATGTCCAAGAGCAAATTAATGGAATACTGTATTTTAACCATTCTTGAGTGTGGGAGCAGATGAGTGTCCTGGGTGAGATGCGTCCATCTATTTGAAGAGTATCCTAATAATGTCTCTTTCATGGAGGGGATAAACTGACTACAAAGCGCTGGCAGCTTAATTAATCTATTAGTAATGCTCAGCTCTGCTCCCCTCCCTTTCTCCAGCCCCGAGGGGGCCACAGACACTCGACCAGTCTGGAGGACCAGTTGCCTCCAGTTCTGCCCCTCCTACCCCACAAAGGAACAGCTCTTTGCTCTCAGTGGGACAGAGAGGGGGAGTCAAGAGGATGGTGACCCCGCTGACCCTGCCTCCCTGTACCTGCTGGTTCACTGCAGGGTCACAAATGAGAGGGAAGCACTTTTATGATGTTAACGCTGCCGTGTGCAACTCTCACTACATTAAAATGACGAGTCATCATTTTGATACGGTTCAGTCAGTGTTTAGTGTAATTCTAAGAGTTTATCATTGGCTTCTGGAGCTTTCAATCACTCGTTCAAACACACAGTTAGAGGGATGACATTTTTTGCAATATTAAACATTTCAAGTTGAAAAGTCAAAAAAAATGAAGATGTACATTTCGTGAATATCACTGAAGCAGTATACCAGTATTTCAATATTGTAATGTCAAAATACAATTTTCCATCTACTTCACATTGTGTTGGTCTATCATATAGAATCCCAATAAATTACATTATTTCTGGATGTAATGTGAAAAACTGGAAATGTTCAAGAGGTATCAATACATTTGAAAGCCACTTTATTTCTGTTTGATTCTTTAAAATTCTTTAACAAATTTTAGTTGAGACAATTCCATTATGTGCTCCACTCAGCCTGAAATTTTACATGTATGATCACAGTCCTACCCTGAGGAATTCCACAGACCAATCGACAGCCACAGTAATGGTGCCACATGGTGGATGGACAGAAAGTGCTGCAACACTTGCCTGTACATCAGGGTTCCCCAATGCCGGGCCTCGAGGGCCGGTGTCCTGCACACCTGAATCCAATGAGGGCCTCGTTACTTGGCTTTTTTCAAGCTTGACGATGACATCATCATCAGATTGAGGTGTGCTGAAGCGGGAAGAGATAAAACGTGAAGCCCTGAATTGGGGAACCCTGCTGTACATACTCCACTCAGTATGATTAGAGTCGGCCCTCATCACATCTACAGGCCAAAATACACCATTCGTCACAGAGCCACTGGGGGAAATATTGCAATTGCTGACCAGGAAATATGCTGGTCTACGCTGGTTCAACGGTGCTTGCAACTTTAATAACTGATTTGATATTCCAACATTGGTATTAATTAAAGCTGCAAGCTGTGTTGAACGGGTCCTTGCAGACCCTCGAACGTTGGAACATGGTTACATGCTGAGGTTTTGGGGACGTCAGAGTGTGAAGGAAACAGTATTACATAAAACCGCCAAAAATGTCAACTTTCTGATTTGCTGTCGGCAGAGATTCCCCACTCCCCCTCCCCTCAGCAAAAGAAAAGTCACAGTTACTATGTAGATGAGCCTGTCAGATTTCTCATCAGGGCACGAGCCTGGGTCTGCAGCTCACTGCAGGACCTGTGTGTCTGTCCGGCCTGACACATCAACGTTCACAGGGCTTCCATGGACCACTCTTTGAAGAAAAATCACAATTTTCACATTCTTCTCATTCACATCACATATTAGCACTAACAACACCACGTCTGTGGTTAATATGGTTAAGTAGTTAATAATAACGCATACAAATATAAAACATGATCTTTCCTGTTGCCAGCAGGTGGCGCTATGTCTGCGTATGGATATGGGCATATGGATTTGATCAGGGGAGGTCAACATTTTAGGTCTCTTTGGTGTTTCTTGGATTTCAACACGAGAATTTCTCAGGTAACGGCAAATGGCGGACTGACTGTTGGGTTTAGAGTATGTGTGTCATGACATTTTATTGTGCCGTGAAGTGCTTCATATCCCTACCAGTGTCAGGAATGATATCACAAAGTTTGGGGCCATGGTATGTGAAATTAATTCCTTAAAGCCCCGGTCACATCCCACCGTACTTGAAAGTGCGTGCTGTGTACTTGCAAAATTTGGGGATCCGTACGTGGTGAGTCCCGCCTCTGTACAGATTTGGGAGCACGCAGACACGTCGTAGCACTTTTCGTGCATGAGGAACTTTCGCTGCGTTGAGGCTGCGGATTGGCCGCAGGCCTTCTACAGCCAATGAGCGCACAACGCACTGACGCTGCGAGTCTTTGAAACTTTAAACTTAGTTTAAAATCGCAGCGGGGAAGTAAAAAAAAAAAGCATGTTGTCAAGTGAATTATTTGTACCATTTCAGTGACCGAGGATGAATGGTAAACCTTGGCAGCTGTATTTCTGAAAACAAATAAGCCGTAAAGTTAAAATGGCGCTTCAAAGATGACAGCTTTGAGTGATGCGTTCAGGTGCTCGTAAACTGTCGGAAAGCCGTCTTCCCGGGTTGGCAGGGCTCATGCAAGAGTGACATTATGTGCTTTTCAGAATTATTGATTTGAAGGATTGGATTTCTCTGTAACGGTGTAAAGACATGATTTAAATATGACTGATGCAGTCATTAGCGAGGTGGAACGTGTAAGCGCATTTTCAGGGTGGGGTGGGCGTCCTGTGCGCAAAGAAGACCATTCTTTGTGAGAAACAAAGCCATATGATAGGCTACCATACTAAATATATATGGGCATACCCTAGATATATGAAACATATATAAAATATAAATTAGAAAAAATATGTAAAACTACATTGTACAGGATTTATTTTCTCCCCCAAATATCTACTGCCGTCCAGCCAGCCCAGTTTCCAAACGAAGTCAAGTGAGCCGGCCGTCGGCTGCTTTCGATGATCATGGATAAGGCGTAGTATTTCCATCAGCTGATTTCAAAATAAAAGCTCATATCACATCGAAATGAATCCTTGAGAACTCTTTTAAAGACTGATTTTTTTCAAATTAATTTAATAAGTAGTTATTAAAAGATTATTCAAATAGCGTATTGATGGAATCAATCTATTGTTTTCAAAATATTAAGTCAAACTCATATTTTTACAGTATGATGTTGCATTTCAAAATGAAAGCTGTTTGGAAATTAAAATATAACCAAACACTCTTATTTCCAGTAGGATTAACTCACTAACTCACCAAAACAACTTTGAAAATCCAAGAGGACACCTTATTTCAATGTGGACTAACTCCAAAATACCTAGTTGTCCTGGGGTCATTCCACCTCACAGTGATAGTACACCATACCAAGATACCACTCAGTCAGTATGAAGGAATTCTGATCTGTCGTTTCAAAATAAAACAACTTTTAAAATTGGAAGATTACATATTTTCGCCTGATCTCAACGTGCTCCAAACTAACTCCAAAATTCCTATTTGTCCTACGGTCATTCCACATCACATTGATAATAGAGGTAAACACCACTGCATGCCACAGAAGAGGGCGTGCATAACCTTTTAGCTACCTCAACATTCTGACAACCTCATACACCCATCCCTGGAGAATAGCCTATTTAAAAAAAATCAGTCAGAAAAATGCATAAGACTGTGTTTTGGCCTGGAATGAAAGCGTAGCCTCCAGTTTGCCAGGCATGAATGTAGCGACACTTTCAGTTTACTGCACATAGTCCACACTGCATTGTGAGAGTGGGGCGAGCCCCATTCATTCAACCATCGGTGTGGACCAGGAGAACACAGCCTGAAGCGAGACAAGAGGAGACAAAACACCAGGGAGTAAAGTCCTCACACACAAATTATATGGAATGTAGGAGGAAGATTTATTAACAGACAAGAAAATAATGGAGCCAGTCTTACCTAATCAATAACATACTCTGCCTGGAGTCCTCTCTGGGGACACTTGGTGGGGTTCAGTCCCTATTGACCAGTCACCCCTGGTGACTGTGATAGGGGAATGTACTCTATTTTCATGTGTTGCTTGGAGATCGCGGCCATTCTAACTTGTATGCTATTGTTGGAATATGGTATGGTGTATTTGTACAGCTTGGTAGTGAATGTTGTATTTTGGTGACATGTCTTGTACCAGATGTTTGTGAGCAGTAGTTCACTGAGCCCCGGTGTCTGTCCTGGCATCACGTCCACCATCTCTGCCTCCATGCGAAAGTTGCAGCCGGCACAACCAGTGGCGGGACACCGGCACCGACCGGAGTGGCTCCGGTGTCACAAGTCTGGGGCGACGTTCGCTCTCTAGGAACCAACATGAAAGTTGCAGCTGCATCGTGGTGATTAGAAAAAAACTGCATGGTCTGAGCTCCTCCGGGCCCAGGCCTCCCCAGCCCGGAGCCAGGGGAGGGGCCCGGCTCCCCCAACTCGCCCAGGTCCCCGCACCGAGCCGGGCCCCTCCCCAGCCCAGAGCCAGGGGAGGGGCCCGGCTCGCCCAGGTCCCCGCTCCAAGCCGGGCCCCTCCCTAGCCCGGAGCCAGGGGAGGGGCCCGGCTCGCCCAGGTCCCCACTCCGAACCGGGTCCCTCCGGGGCTTTAGAACATTTTACTGCTCAGACATCTGACGGTTTTTCTCTCCTTCTGAATAGGAAGCGCATTATGACAGGTTACGTCTGAAACGTGGCTGCTGGCAAACAGGTTGTTTGCGTTTTGTCGTCCCCCAAAAAATAAAAATAAATAAATAAAATATTTCCACACGATCCAGGCAGTTTCTTTTCAGCAGCAACTCCCCATTTCGTGTTCAGCCACGCCTCCTCACTACACAACCCAGACAAACACATTCATAATTCACTATGATTGGTTGGCCAGTTGCACATAAAACGTAATGCATGTGTGTGCCAGCGCGTCAGCAAAGAACTGCAACATGTAAAGTATTTCTATTGTTGCAGTTCAATGCTGCCGGGCTGCCGCACAGCATTCAAATGCAACGTGTAAAATGTATTCTACAGACGATTCTACGATCTCTCTGCTATATATTTATACACAGTGTTGTAATAAATCTTCACCGAAACAATCAGTGTTGTTTCTTTTGTTTTTTGGGCCAATTCATTGATTTGTGTGTGTGCACGCATTTTGTCAGTACATCCAGTGAGGCCCCGTTTACACGACAACGAATTCGAGTGTATCTGCAAAACTTTCTTCACCTTTGGGGGGTCCGTTTACACGACACCAGTGTTCTGATCCACTGTATCCTGAAGTTTTTAATCCGGCTCCCAAGGTGGAAAGATTGTTTCACTGTGCTAATCTCCTCCTCCATCCTGCTCTCCAGTTGTAAACAAACATGGCGGCCGCGTAGTGGTACGACCCGTAGCGGTACGACCCGTAGCGGTACGACCCGTAGCGGTACGACCCGTAGCGGTACGACCCGTAGCGGTACGACCCGTAGCGGTAAAACATATAGTTTTATGGTCCAGATCAGTAGTTTAATAGTTGAGACTCTCCCTGATATCATCCGGTTCCTCATTCAATTCAATTCAATTCAATTTTATTTGTAAAGCGCTAAATCACATCAACAAACATCTCAAAGCGCTCTTACAATGATAGAGAACAACAGGACCCAACTAAACCTTCCAAAGCAAGCAGGTGTAACAAGCAACAGTGGAAACCAGGAAAAACTCCCTCGCATGGAGAGAAGTTCATAAGAACGTCCCTCTTCGGGAAGAAACCGTGGGGCGGACCCTAGACTCTGGAAGGACGGCCATCCGCCTTGACCGGTTGGGGGGAGAAGTACATGGGATAGGACAGGGAGAGAGAGGAAAGAAGAGGGAGAGAGAGAGGAATAGAAGAGGGAGAGAGAGGAATAGAAGAGGGAGAGAGAGAGAGAGAGAGGGAGAGAGAGGAATAGAAGAGAGAGAGAGAGAGGCAGACAGGCCAGATAAGTACAAATACTAAGAAAAGTCTATGATGAGCGTTGGTCTGATGATGAGCCAATCTCAGTCTGGAGTTTAAGGGCCGTGCCGTTGCGGTGGGGTCCCGGTGCTGTGGGGGGGTCACGGTGCTGTGGGGGGGTCCTGGTGCTGCGGGGGGGTCCTGGTGCTGTGGTGGGGTCCCGGTGCTGTGGTGGGGTCGGGTAGTAGGACCGTCGTAACCCCACTCTGTGAGTCTTGGGTCTGATCCCCTGGATCCTGCTCTCCTCCTGTCAGGGATAAAAAAGACGGCGGCAGTGTCTGGTGGCTCCAGTAATGTTGTTACACAGAGAGAAAGAAAGAAAGACAAGAAACAGAAGCTCCAAATGTAGAGTTCCTCCCTTTAACGGGAGAGAAAAAATCCCCTCAGCAATCTAGGCCTAGAGCAGCTCAACTTAGTGGTCCTATTTTATTCCTATTTTATTCCTAAGGATAAGCTTTATCAAATAGGAATGTTTTTAGTCTACTCTTAAATAAACTAATGGTGTGGGCCCTTCGGACCGAGGCTGCTAGTTGATTCCAGAGTAAAGGAGCCATATGGCTGAAACTCCTGCCTCCTCTTTTACTTTGAAGGACTTTAGGGATTACCAACAGTCCTGCATCCTCAGAGCCAAGGGCTCGTGGAGGGTGAGACCCTTCTAGAAGTTTCTCCATATAGGACGGAGCCTGGTGATGAAGAGTTTTAGATGTGATCAGAAGGATGTTGAATTCTATTCTAGATTTGATGTGAAGCCAGTGTAAGGATGCTAAGACTGGGGAGATGTGCTCTCTTCTTCCAGTTCTGGTTAGTAAACCTGCAGCAGCGTTCTGCTCTAGCTGGAAGATCCTAACAGAGGAGTTTGGACATCCTGACATTAGGGAGTTACAATCATCTCATCTTCAAGTCACAAAGGCAGGAAGCATTTGTTCTGCATCTTTGAAGGACAAGAAGTTTCTCATTTTTGCAATATTCCTTAGATGGAAGAAGGCTGTCCTGGAGACATGTTTAACATGGGACATAAAGGACAGATCCTGATCAGAAATAACACCCAGGTTCCTAATATCACTGTTAGAGGTTAAGGTAATATTATCTAAGGTAATCAGACTATCTGAAAAGTAATCCCTGAGCTTTTTAGGACCTAGGATTAGAACCTCAGTCTTGGATGTGTTGAGCATTAAGAAGTTGATAGACATCCAGGACTTAACGTCCCTGAGGCAGGACTCTAGTTTAACAAGTTGGTCGGCCTGAGTGGCTTTAACTGATAAATAGAGCTGAGTATCATCTGCATAACAATGAAAGTTAATGTTGTGTTTCCTAATTATATTTCCGAGTGGTAACATATAGAGATTAAACAATATGGGTCCGAGGACGGAGCCTTGTGGTACTCCACACAGGACCCCTTCACGTATTGAAGATTTGTTATTTACATGAACAAATTGAAAGCGGTCAGATAAATATGATTTAAACCAGTTTAAGGCTAAGTTTTTAATGCCGACGCCATCTTCTAATCTCCTTAAGAGTATATTATGATGGACAGTATCAAATGCAGTACTAAGGTCCAGAAGAAGTAAAGCAGATAGAAGAGCTCTATCTGAGGCCATTAGAAGGTCATTAGTAACTTTTAGCAGAGCAGTCTCTGTACTGTGGTTCATTCTGAAGCTGGACTGAAGGTCCTCTAACAGATTATTCTCCTGCAGATAATCCTGGAGTTGTTTAGCCACTACTTTCTCCAGAACCTTTGACAGGAAAGGAAGGTTGGAGATGGGCCTGTAGTTCGAGAGAAGGCTTGTGTCTAAGTTTGGCTTCTTAATGAGAGGTTTAATAACTGCTAGTTTAAAGGATTGGGGCACATAGCCTATTGTTAGAGACTGGTTAATAATTGCCAGTATAGAATTATTAATTAGTGGCAGTGCCTCTTTCAGAATTCTAGTAGGAATTGGGTCCAACAGGCTAGTAGTTGGTTTAGCAGAAGAACTAAGGGAGTTTAGTTGGACTAGTTGTATTTGCTGAAAGCATTCCAGATGACTGTTAGGTTTAACCAGTTCCTCTGTTATGGGGCTAACGGACGGTAGGGTTTGATGGATGTTATCCCTAAGCCTTGTCATTTTATTTTGAAAGAACTTCATGAAGTCCTCACTACATATATTGATAGGAATGGTGGGCTCAACGCTATTTTGGTTCTTGGTCAGTTTGGCTACAGTACTGAAAAGAAACCGAGGCTTGTTTTTGTTTTCCTCTATTAAGGATGAGTAGTAATTAGTTCTACTTCTACTCAGAGCTTTCTTATAAGTTTTGAAGCTATCCTTCCAGGCTATATAATCTAGCTCTGTTTTTGTTGAACGCCAAGTTCTTTCTAATCTACGGGAGCGTTGTTTAAGCTGGCGGGTTGATGAGTTAAACCATGGGGAGGACTTTTCCTGTTTTTTCATTTTCATTTTTTGAGGAGCTATGTCGTCTAGCGTTGTTTTTAGCATATCTGTCAGACTGTTTGTTAGGTATTCAATGTCTGAGCTAGCAACAGTATACGGGTCAGGAAGATTCACTACTGATTCTATAGCAGAGGGAATTCTTTCCTTGAATTTAGTTACTATGTTATCAGAGAGAGACCTGGTTAACACGGCTTTAGCCGGAGGGTTAGAACTATTTAGAACAAAGTCAAAGGTTATTAAGAAGTGATCTGACAGGAAATCATAGTGAGGAGAGATGGTCAGATGCTCGATATTCAAACCATAAGTTAGAATAAGGTCTAGGGTGTGGAGATGTTTCTGGGTAGGCCCGTCTACTACCTGAGAGAAACCTAGAGAGTCAAGTGTAGATCTAAAGCTGCACTGAAACTATCATTTTCTAGGTCAACATGAACATTGAAGTCTCCTACCATGATAACCTTATCTTTAGTCAGGGCTAGATCTGACAACAATTCAGAGAATTCAGTTAGAAAAGTTGAAGAAGGTCCAGGAGGACGAGAAATGATTACAGATTCTACAGAATTTACTATTTTATTTGACGGGTGTGGCATGGTCATGCTCAGACTCTCAAAAGAACTAAAGTTGGGTTTTGGGTTCATGTTAATTAGTAACTGAGAGTTAAAGATGGCTGCCTCCACCCTCCTCCACCCTCCTCCACCCTCCTCGACCACTTTCACGAGCTATTTGAGTGTTAGTATGACTTGGAGGGGAGGCTTCATTTAGACTAACATACTCATCTTTACGTAGCAGGTTTCTGTTCATCCAAAGAGATCAATGTTGTGTTCGGTTATCAGATCATTGACTAGAAGAGCTTTGGATGATAAAGATCTCATGTTTAGGAAACAACATCTCATTTGTTTGTCTTGATTTTGTCTAGTTTCACACTTGATACGGATGAAGTTTTTGTAGTCATTAGAAGTAGTTTTCCTAGGTTTAGATAGTTTTATACTTGTGGTGGTCCGAGGGATAGACACAGTCTCTATGGGATGTTTAACTAAGTTAGCTATGGTTGGTGACTGCCCAGAGGGAAACTCAGAGAGGCGTGTAGGACTGCCACTCTGTTGCCTGGTCCCCACTCTGCTACGTCAGGATGGAGGAGCTAAGCTTTTAACTCTGTTTCTAGATAAGAGGTACGCTCCATCCAACGTGGGATGGATGCCGTCCCTCCTGATGAGACCAGGCTTGTCCCAGAAGGACTTCCAGTTATTAATGAAGCCTACCGAGTTACTGGGACACCACCCTGACAGCCAGCGGTTAAAAGATGAGGCTAAACATCTGGTCCCTGATGAGGTTTGGGAGTGGGGGGGGGGGGGGGGGGGGGGGGCAGAGAAAACTACTTCGTCTGAAATGGTCCGCGCGTATGTGCACACTGACTCTACGTTAGCTTTGAGGACCTCAGACTTCTTCAGGCGAACGTCGTTTCCACCGCAGTGGATTACAATCCCTTTAAATCTCTGTTTACTCTTGGTCATTAGCTTTAGCTGGGACTCTATGTCATCAGTCCACTAGGATGTCAGGTTCTCTCCATTTTCTTCACCTTTATAGTGTTTTGTTCTCTGCACACGTCTGTGTAGTTTCATTATAAAATCAAGCAGCAGCGCCCTCCAGTGGCCCGGCAGACTAACTACATCGTCTCTGTGTCCGCTGCTGCAGTGGAAACACTCTCCTTTTTTTAACTGATTAGGTGTCATGCGAAACGTTGTGGTGTAAAGGGGGCCTAAATCTGCCTAAATCAGTCCCGCAAAAAAGTGCTGCAAAACAAAACAAAAACAAAAAAAGTCACAAAAGATAAAAGCCCCAAAAAAGTGTGCTAAAAAAAGTTCCGGAAACACATTAGCCACGCCCCTTCTGTAAAGCTGCCAGAAGTGCCACAGTAACATGAAGAAGCTGCGGCGGCAGCTGCAGATGCCACCGGAAGTGCCACAGCTAGCTGCCGCTGCCACTTTTTGCCCTTGGTCTTTCTCTTGCTATTTGGTTAATTTGCTAGTTGTCATCACATCATTTCTTTGTTGACTCCGTTTGAGATTTGTCAAGATACCCGAAAGGAAAAATAGCGAAGAGGGAAAAGGGGTCAGTATGTATTTTTCTTTAATGACTTACAAGTTTCTGTATTCTTTGCATTGGTATCGTGGATAGAGAAGTCATATTTCTTTATTTGCAGTTCAGAACTAAATAAAACAGTTTTTAATGGTTGGATTGTTTTGATTGATTAACTCGTGAACTGACTGAAATCTGAGTTTAAAAAGATTAATTAAGTTTATTTTCGTTTGGTCGAAAAGAAATGTTAAGCACAGAACTTCCTGAGAGTGTTGTAATAATGCATCACACAATGCTGGAATAGTAAATATACAAATGTGGTATGACTGATTGTATAAAATGTCATTAATGCACAGAACTAAAAGTAACTTGGTTGCCCTAGTAATGATACAGTATAATACAGTCATTGTTTTTTTCTTTATTAATGAAAAGGCTGTGTGTAATACTGTCTTTCTGTTTCCTTTTACACAGACTGTACCTGTTCACGCTGTCTGGGGTGAGTACTAAATCCTACTTTGTAAAGCACATCAAGTTCTTTGCAGAAGTAAATGGTCTAAGCACATTTGAGCTCTTTTAAATGTATTTTTGTTGATCACATAATCAGTGACAGCAAATAAGAGTATCAAAACATCTCTAAATTATTTAATGTATTATTTAAAGAAAATTTTACAATATTAAAATGACGTTGTTATTGTTTGGTTCCATAACTGTCAAAATATCTATTTTATTTAAAGAAGGTACTCTTTTAGAGACTTGCAAAGGTTTAATAGTTCCATTTTTTCTACCAAAGACAATTCTTCTAAAAAAATCAAATACAATCATACCATATTAGCTAAAGTACAGTTGTGCTATTAATTCTTTGTGTTTTTAACAGAACAAAACCAAATATATCACAACCTCTGAGATTGTTCACAAGCTTCAGTCTTTAAGAGAGTTTGGCCAAACGATTGATGCAAATGCTTCAAAAGCTCAAGTCTTTGGGGGTCGGATGTGCGTCACGCTTGGGATCCCCAATAATCGGACCAATCGAGTGCGATTATTAAACACATATGGACGTCACAAGGTAAGCCATTCTGAATTCCATAGTATGACATGTCTTTTTAAAATGTACATCAATCCATCCATTGATTCATCCAATTATTTATCCATTGATCCATACATCCCGTTAGTCTTTTTAAAATGTGAAAAATAGATTTTTCCCTTATTCCAGAAGACTGGACTACAGCGAGCAGATTTTGAGCCAGATGATAATCCCTCTGACCACCACAGCACTGACAGCAGTTCTGCTGCTGTTCAGGAAGTGCACATCTCAGATCCTACGAGTGTTTAAACTAGTTAAAAACTTGGTTCCCCCAAATGTCTCACATACTACATAACCTTAATGCACCAAAGAAAAAAACCAAAACATTTCTCGTAGCTGAACAATAATATTGTGATTTTCCTTCAGGGCACCACCCCAGCACCTTCTGTTGATGGTGATGATGGAACAGGATTTATTAAAATTCCAGTTCCAGAGGAAACATTTTTTTTCATCGATCACAAAGACTGGGAAACTCTTAAAAAAACAACAACCAAGGATTTAGAACAATGGAGTGGACAAATCTAATCTCCAGAGGATTAAGGAGCATGTATCCCTACTGCTCTGTCGCTTTTAAACAACACACAGTCCAGTCTTCACAAATCAAAAGAGGCCCTGTATTCTCCAGCCACGGATACTGCAGGTTTGACGATTGTCCGGTGACTGTACAAGGTCAAGTGGACAATGAGCAGGACTTGAAGGCCACTGTTCATTTTCAGGGAGGAATGTGTAAACATAACCGGACAGAACTGAAACGCCGGCCTGTTTACACGTCCTAGGACAGAGCTGAAAAACCCAGCTTCCATGGTCCATATATCTGAACCGGTCGGCCGAAATCGATGAAGATGTGATGAAGTCTGGCTGCAGGGATATCGCTCCTTCCCCACAAGTCCTAAAAAACATTTCTTGGGAGTTGAGACAAAAAACTCGCCGGCACAGCAATCAGATATTGAGCCTCGAATTGATGGTAAAAAACAAACAAAACAGTGCTGATGAAGTACTTCAAAAAGTAATCCTCCATCCGAATAGGCTTCTCCTCTGGTCCAGGATGTACCAGAGGACATACTATATTTTGATGCAACGGAAAGTGTTATAAAAAACCCAAAAGGGCTCCCCACCATTTTCGGTTCATGAGCTTGTCATAAGAAACCAAAAGAATGTTTCGCCACTACCTGTTGCCACATATGTGACGTGACCACACAACCGCCTCGGTCACAGACTCCCTGGAGGCTTTCCAAACGCATGTGAAAAGGCACTTTGGGAAGGGAGCGTCACCCATTATGGTTGTCTGTGATGGCTCCATGCTTTTAATGCAGGCAATATGTTTTTCATTTGCCAAGAAAAACCTGACAGACACCACAAACCACTACTTCAGGATTTCGACTGGAAAAGCTTCAAAAGAAGATTTTGAGGTGCTGATTCTTCACTGCTGTCTGGGCCACGTCACGAAGAATCCAAAATAAATCTGCAGGAAATAGTAAGTCTGAACAGTTATTACTACAAATCTGAAAGGGGCTCTTCAGATTCCACTTAAAAACACATATACTGGTTAACAGTCTTTACAACATGCTGCATTTGAAACATCAGATTTTTACAAAACAATTTACAACAATATACTGCCAGTGGCAGAGCCAAATTCAAAATCTTACTAATTAAAATTTCCAATAAATGTTTAAAAGTACAATATTATTGAAAAACCTTTATGACTTGGCATACACAACCTGCACAGAGGTTAAAATACTTGAATACATTTACATTTTGCTATACCTTTTGTAAAAATGATTGTATAATATTATAGAAGACAGAGTGGGTTGCACTTGCTTTAACACTATTTTACTGAGAATGATTTCTTACAGCGCACATCAAAACTACCATCTGGCGATGCCCATCATCCGGCTTCTCACCACAGCATCGTCGCTGAAGGACAGGGACGACATGTTGTCCTTTCCAGTCCATGCAGTGGTGCTGTTGTGGAACGGCATTTCAACTACCTGCAGCAGTGGCTGAGGTATACAGGGTCGCAACAGGCTACTTCAGACAGCTGGAAAAGTTCTCCGGAGCACTTTCAGGTTAATGCAAATTATGGGTAAATGACAACACTGAATTACTAAAATGGGTGTGTATTAAGGGAAGAAATAAAAATAAAAAATTACAACTACAAATTTCACTTATAAAATATTTTCTTATTTGAAAAAGCACATTTCACTGTGTGCAGATCAATTAATAAAATAATTTCCTATTAACTGAATTGCATTGTTTTCTATTGAATATATATTGTTTTAGTCTAACATAACACTCAAAGGTATGCAAATGGTTTTCAAATTTTATAGTGTTATTCAGCCGCATGAGCAGTCCTCAAAGAACTTTAATCGTTAATCAGTCAGTCATTCACACACACATTCACACACCAACGGAGGCTGTCATGCAAGGCGCTGTCCATCCATTGGGATTCAGTGTCTTCTGTGTCATAATACTTTGGTATACACAGAAGAAATCACACACACACACACACACACACACACACACACACACACACACACACACACACACACACACACACACACACACACGCCAGTATTTTGCCCTTCATTAGAGGCACTGTTGCTCATTTGTTTGAAGGTATTGCTATAAGATCACGGCCACTGATTCATTGGTGCTGTACTATTTGAATTAAAGAATATTCAAATTATTGAAGATTTGTTTTTGGGTATATATAATCTTAATGAAAAACGTTTCTTTAAAATGTATTTTTCAGGTTGCCAAGTTTAAGTAGATACTTTTCTTTCATATGACAAAAACATTTTGGCATTTCATGCATTTTTAATGAGTACTGTGGTATTCACTATATTTGTACTTTTTTGTTTTTCATTTTAAATAATTGATTAAAAAAAAGTTTTTATGACTATTTTGTTGATTAAAACATTAAGGATAACTTTGAAAAATAAATAAATAAATTTAATATCTGACCTTAACAGGTAGTGCATGAGTAGACTGTATTGACTTTGTGAGGGAAGTTGCTCCAATATTGTACTTCTTGCCCGTCCGTTTTTAAAGCAACATCACGAGTTTATTGGCTAAATTTATGACTTTTTTGTTTGTTATATTCATGATAGATGCATAGTAGTCAAAAAGATGTAATCTATGTATGTTTTGATGCAAAAAAAACTCCTGAAAATACAAACTATTCAAGGAAATTCCAACCTTTATTCTTCATCATAGGACATCCCCAGACAAAACAACTTTGTGACACATTTTACGGAGGTGATTGACAAGGCTCCACTGGACAAGTTGGACGAGCCTCACCTCTACTTTTGCAAAGGACTGATGGACGACATCCTGAAGTATCTTCTCCCTTTTGCTGCATTGTGGAGCAGTATAATGTTGGGTGAGTCATTTTTATTAAAAACATTTTTCCTTTCAAAATTCTTTATAGCCTTTGCTCTTTTACTGTTGACTAGATTTATAAACCCTTTAGTCTTCCAAAATAATTTTGAATAGCTAACTCTTGCAAGATGCAAGAAATTCCAATTTTCTTGATTTACAGATAAGGCATTTGAGTTTCTATCATTTCTGTTTTGTGTAAATGCTAAAAGGGACCTTGGGCAACATGGGACCATATGAAGATTCCTCGAAGCGGTTCAAAGTCATAAAGAATATCAAACGACGGGTGATATATCATTTTATAAATGAATCGAGCTTTACAAATTGTGAAAAATCAAAATCAAAATGTTCCACTGCTCACCATTCAAATAATTTCCTTCCACAAGCTGCGATGACTTTAAACAAGGCAACTGAATTCTGTATGGACTTGTATGACTTTAAAGAAGATATTTTAATTTTGTATTGTGGTGAGCACCTGGAGGGAGTTCTCCCACCCAGAATGGCGTGAGTGTGTCGGTGACGTGTGGGAGCGTGTCGGTGACGTGTTGGTGAAGTGTCGGTGACGTGTGAGGGCGTGACAGTGACGTGTGGGGGTGTGTCGGTAGCGTGTGGGGGCGTGTCGGTGACGTGTGGGGGTGTGACAGTGACGTGTGGGGGTGTGACAGTGACGTGTGGGGGCGTGTCGGTTGAGTGTGGGGGCGTGTCGGTGACGTGTGGGGGCGTGTTGGTGACGTGTTGGTGAAGTGTCGGTGACGTGTGAGGGCGTGTCAGTGACGTGTGGGGGCGTGTCGGTGATGGGGAGGTGTGAAAAGAGGAAGTGCGGTGACGCACGGGAGAAATGTTTGACAGGTGAACTGTCATGCTGCTAGAGGCAATAAAGAAAAACCGACTCGACTCCGTCTGTCTCACCTTTCTCCATCTTGGTGACCCCGACATCTGAACATGTCTGTAGAAGCCAGCAGCGAGACAATCCCCGGCGGCGCGGGAGCCGGAGCCCCCGCTGTGTACACCGCTGCTGTCAAACTGCCAGAGTTTTGGCAGCACGATCCGGAGCCGTGGTTCCAACACATCGAGGCTCAGTTCCATCTCCGAGGGGTAACGGCCGACGACACGAGATACTTCCACGTGGTCGCAGCGAGGGATTCTTCCACCACCCGCCGGGTAATAGTTCTGCTTCGGGACCCGCCGGCGCACGAAAAATACATCGCGCTTAAAACTCAACTCCTCCGGCTGTTCCAGCTGTCTGATGGTGCTAACGGGACTCCCATCCGCACCTTTGGCACCAGGTTCCTGACTGTGGGGTTCAATGGCCGTCAGTTCAGATGGGATTTTGTCATGGCTGCTGTGTCTGTGTCCGTGTCCATCCTGGGAGCACATGTCCTGTGCGCTCACGGACTATTAGTGGACATGACGAATCACCGCCTGGTGGACGCCGTCTCCTTCTCCTCCTACTCCTGCACTTTGGGGAAGGGGGGGGGCGGTGTCCCTCACCAATATCTTAGCTACAGGGGATGTGTACCAGCAGCTTCTGGCTGAGTTCCCTGAACTGACAGTCCCTCCCTTCTCAGCCTCCATTGTCAAACATTGAGTGGAACATTATATCCCCATGAGTGGGCCGCCGGTTTTTGCTCGCCCTCCCTGGCTGGATGCGGCTAAGCTGGCTATTGCTAAGGAAGACTTTGCCACTATGGAGTGACTGGGTATCGTGCGGCGCTCTAACAGCCTGTGGGCCACACCTTTACACATGGTTCAAAAATCGGATGGAAGTTGGAGGCCTTGTGGGGATTTCCGGCGCCTCAATAATATCACTGCACATGATCGGTACCCCGTTCCACACATCTCTTTGAGAGACTTAATGAGCATGGGCTGATCGTGAACCCGGCTAAGTGTTGTTTTGAGAAATTGAGTTTCTGGGCCACCATGTATCCTCACGGGGAGTGGTGCCCTTACCGGCTAAGGTGGAAGCGATCACTGCCTTTCCACGTCCTCAAACCATAAAGTCACTGCAGGAGTTCCTTGGCATGGTGAACTTTTATAACCGCTTCATCGCACACACAGCTCACCTGAAGCGTCCCCTGTATTAAGCTCTGAGGGGCAGAAAGGCCAAGCAGGACGTGGACTGGTCCCCACACTCTTAAAAATGTTGGGTTAAAAATAACCCAACCTGGGTTATTTTTTAACCCAACACTGGTTAACTATTGGACAGAACACATGCTGGGTTATTTTAACCCAACACGTTGGGTTGGCCTCTTTAAACCAACAGTTGGGTTGTTTATAAAACCCAACCACAGAGTTAATATTTTGTTATAATTATATAATATTGTTATTGTCTATTTATTGAATAAATATACTCCGACACAAAAAATTAAGAATAAATATTTATTACAATTCAAAATTCACCAAATACAAAATATTTAAATTAAATTTTATCAAAAACAGGGAACGGTGATTTACACAAACTTTTAAATACTAAACATATGAACAATTTTGCAAAAAAGTTTTATGAACAATTAATTACAATTTACAGAACACAAAAATATTTTAATGAACAAAATTCCTGTAATTGTCATTTAAAAAAAACAGAACAACAATATCTACAAACAATTGTAGGATGATACCTCCGCCAAAACGTTGTCCTGGCCTAACTGGAGGCCAGTGCTAGAAGCTGGCTCCTGAGGAAGCCTGGGGAAACGGTTCCCTCCAGTTCAAAAACCACACTTTGGAGGAACTGCCATGTTGGCGTGCACTCTTTTGGATAGTGCAAATCAAAAACATTAAAAACTTTTAAAACAAACATCCACTGCTGCAAGGGCTGTTTCGGCCTCAATTGTCCTCCCCGAGATCACAGAAAATGCCTGTGAGGAGTGCGTCCCGCTCTCCAGCAGGAGGACATGGGGGCAGGATCTCGTCGTTTTTGCCTGCTCGAGGTATTCCACCATGTTGGTTCCGACCTATGATGAGAAATAAAATAGATAAGGTAAGTATCTCTACTGGGGCAAAGCAAGTATCATTAGCTCACAACTCGAGCTCTTTCAACCCATTCCTACCAAACTTTGTTGAACCCCCTTCCACTGCAGTTACATCTAAAGTCTTCTGGGGTTCTGCCTCCAGCTTTGCAAATCTACACACTGCATTTTTGTCTGTTCACAAAGACAAATATTTTTCATTGGGGTTTTCAGTGATCGACAAACACAAGGTAACACACATTTGAGTAGTGGAACAAAAATGATACATCATACTCAGTCCTCTAATACAGAGGGGGCTAAATACTTTGAACCACATTTCACTGCAGTTACAGCTAAAAGTATTCTGAGGTGTGTCTCTACCAGCTTTGCACATCTACACACTGCATTTTTTGTCCATTCTTCTTTGCACAACAGCTCCAGTTGTCAGATTGGAGAGCATCTGTGAACAGCAGTTTTCAAATCTTGCCAAAGATCCTCAGTAGGATTCACACACTTAAAAATGTTGGGTTAAAAATAACCCAACCTGGGTTATTTTTTAACCCAACACTGGTTAACTATTGGACAGAACACATGCTGGGTTATTTTAACCCAACACGTTGGGTTGGCCTCTTTAAACCAACAGTTGGGTTGTTTATAAAACCCAACCACAGGCTCAATTCTAATTATTAATATTTTGTTATAATTATATATTGTTATTGTCTATTGATTAAATATACTCCGACACAAAAAATTTAAAATAAATATTTATTACAATTCAAAATTCACCAAATACAAAATATTTAAACTAAACTTTATCAAAAACAGGGAACAGTGATTTACAAACTTTTAAATAGTAAACATGTGAACAATTTTGCAACTTTTTTTATGAACAATTAATTACAATTTACAGAACACAATATTTTAATGAACAAAATTCCTGTAATTGTAAAAAAACAGAACAACATCTAGAAACAATTGTAGGATGATACCTCCGCCAAAATGGTGTCCTGGCCTAACTGGAGGCCAGTGCTAGAAGCTGGCTCCTGAGGAAGCCAACTGCTGAGGAAACGGTTCCCTCCAGTTCAAAGATCACGCTTTGGATGAACTGCCATGTTGGCGTGCACTCGTTCGGATAGTTCAGGTCAAAAACATAAAAACTTTTGAAACAAACATCTACTGCTGCAAGGGCTGTTTCGGCCTCAATTGTCCTCCCCGAGATCACAGAAAATGCCTGTGAGGAGTGCGTCCCGCTCTCCAGCAGGAGGACATGGGGGCAGGATCTCGTCGTTTTTGCCTGCTCGAGGTATTCCACCATGTTGGTTCCGACCTATGATGAGAAATAAAATAGATAAGGTAAGTATCTCTACTGGGGCAAAGCAAGTATCATTAGCTCACAACTCGAGCTCTTTCAACCCATTCCTACCAAACTTTGTTGAACCCCCTTCCTCTGCAGTTACATCTAAAGTATTCTGGGGTGTGCCTCCAGCTTTGCAAATCTACACACTGCATTTTTGTCTGTTCACAAAGACAAATATTTTTCATTGGGGTTTTCAGTGATCGACAAACACAAGGTAACACACATTTGAGTAGTGGAACAAAAATGATACATCATACTCAGTCCTCTAATACAGAGGGGGCTAAATACTTTGAACCACATTTCACTGCAGTTACAGCTAAAAGTATTCTGAGGTGTGTCTCTACCAGCTTTGCACATCTACACACTGCATTTTTTGTCCATTCTTCTTTGCACAACAGCTCCAGTTGTCAGATTGGAGAGCATCTGTGAACAGCAGTTTTCAAATCTTGCCAAAGATCCTCAGTAGGATTCAGGCTTCATATTTAGCTCCATCCATCCTCCCATCAACTCTGAGCCGCTTCCCTGTCCCTGCTGAAGAAAAGCCCCCCGCAACTCGATGCTGCCACCATGAACCTGGACACATCATCCACCGTGTGAAACATGGTGGTGGCAGTTCACAGATGTTTTGTTTTGCTAAGAAGAATGGACAAAAAATGCAGTGTGTAGATGTGCAAAGCTGGTAGAGACACACCCCTGAATATGTTTAGCAGTAACTGCAGTGAAAGGTGATTCAACAAAGTATTTTAGCCCCCTCTGTATCAGAGGACTGAGTATCATATCATTTTTGTTTCACTTCTCAAATGTGTGTTACCTTGTGTTTGTCGATCACTGAAAACCCCAATAAAAAGTATTTAAGTTTGTGGTTGCTACATGACAAGGGGCGTATAAGTTCAAGGAGTATGAATACTTTCCCACTTGAACCCACTTCTCAAACAGCTTCGGGGCAGCCTCACCATGAAGGATAGCAAAGTCCTGTGCAATCTAAAAGATGGAGACAAATTGAGAAACAAGGTCATTTAAATAATATGTCATTATATTACAATAGTATGTCAATTTATTTATAATAGTAGTGGCTACCAAGTTAGTACCAATAAAATAATGTGACATTGAAACAACTTCAATTGACTTACCACTAAACCTGTCAATGAGCCCGGGAAGCTGCCACTCAATCAATTTGGATCTCACAAAATCATCCATGAGGTGGGAGAATCAAACTGCAAAACCAACACAAAGAATTAAAATTAAACAAACGTATCATAAATAACTCATTCAGTAACGTTAAATCAGAGGTATTTTCACTGTCGTAACAATTAACTTCTCTACGGTTTTAAACTACTTTTAGACTTGAGCAAATTAGAAAGTTACCGGTTCCGCCTCGGCAAACTCAAGCTGGCTAATACGGCGCGGACTGGCTAGCTACGTTGTTATATATGGAAGCCAAATTGATGAAAAACCTCACGTTGTCCTCCTAACTTTAAAACAAATATACTCGAGTTACTTCGAAACTGCTACGTAGCGCCCAGGCTAACATGCTAACTTGCTATGTTTAATGAAATGGAGTTTGTGCATGCTAATAACGTTAGCTAACAGCTTGCTGACTTACCAATAGATGGTAACGTTGCTCATTGGTGCGTCATTAACTCACATCTAAACCTCATATTCCCTAAAGCCCTGGCCGCAAAGGCTTCCATGTATCTATGTAGCTCACAATCACTGCTACACACGCTCATATTACGTTGAACCATTCGTATGACCCACATACACGGTTACTACAATAAGCTTTATATACATATTATTCATATAAATTAAACAATGTGGTGAAACAATAGTGCACACGTAACAAACCTTGATTTGTAAAGAGCTGAGTCTCAGTATGTCTTGGTGTAGCAAGATCTTTCCGATCCAGCATCCGGGCACTGCTCGCAACTGGTGGTCGAATGAGTGGGTGTCACCTGGGAGGAACGTTACTGTTGGTCGCGCATGCGCGATCGTCAACCCAACATGTTGGGTAGTCCGAAATAACCCAACACAGTATAATGGAAATTACAACCCAACAGCTAATAACCCAACTACCAATGACAATAACCCAGCAAGTTGGGTTCTTAGATTACCCAACTTAATGAAAACAACCCAATTAAACTACCCAACAGTCTTAACTCAGCTGTTGGGTTGAAAAATAACCCAACAATTCTTAGAGTGCAGAAAGGATCCTGGCTTTCCAGAAGGCCAAGGTTGTGCTCTCCAACACCGCCATGCTCGCCCACCCATCTCCAACGGCACCGGTATCGCTCACCACCGATGCCTCAGACTATACATTGGGGGCGGTATGTGAACAGTGGGTGGAGCCTGGCAGCCTTTGGCGTCTTTCAGCAAACAACTGCGTGACAATGAGAGGAAGTACAGCACGTTTGACAGAGAAATATTGGCTCTTTTCCTCGCCATACGTCAGGTTTCTGTTGGAAGGCCGGCAGTTTACTGCTTTTGTGGACCATAAGCCCCTCACCTTCGCCATGTCCAAGACCTCAAAACCATTGTCTGGGTGGCAGCAGCACCACCTCTCTGCCATTTCAGAGTTCACCACAGACATTCGGCATGTAGCTGGAAAAAACAATGCTGTGGCCGACTGGCACACGTGAACTCTGTGCACCTTGGAGGGGACAATGCTGGAATGGCCGGCGACCAGCTGACTGTCTGACGTAATGTCTGGATGTCAGAGTCAGAGGCTGGACAGAGGTGGCCAAAGGCCTGGGAGTGCAGCTACACAGGATGACAACTTTCAACCCTCAAGCCAATGGACTCTGTGAGCATTTCCATCGCACGATGAAGGCCACTCTCTGAGCCACCCTAACGACCTCATTGGGTCGACCGACTTCCGTGGGTCATGTTGGGCATGCGATCGTCCCCGAAGGAAGATCCCCACTCGTCGTCTGCAGAGCTGGTGTTTGGTCGGCCGCTGAGGGTCCCCGGAGAGTTCCTGCCAGAACCATCAGAACCTTGGTTGGTTATAGCAAAGCAGCCAGTCTACGAGGAGGTGGCCCACAGGTTCAACCCGGTTCCAACTCATCACTGCCTGTCCCGGTCCTATGTCCTGAAGAACCTGAAGACATCTGAATATGTGTTTATTCGGCATGACACTCACTGTTCCCCACTTCAGCCGCCGTATGACGGCCCGTTTCACGTCCTGGAAGCGGGGCCGAAGAACTTTGTGGTGGACATGGGGGGTAAACGGGTCCGGGTTTCAGTGGACCGGCTGAAACCTTCCCCTGTCATGCCGGAGCAGCCAGTGGAGGTGACGCAACCCGCGAGACATGGTTGCCCACCAAAGTCGTCAGCTGCCACTGCGTTCCCTGCACCTGCACTAACCCCGGTGCCGATACCTGCACCTACTGTGTAGTGGTGCAACGCAGCTGTTATGGTCGAGTGTGCAGACCTCCCAAACGGGACTAAAAAAACTGTTTTGTTTTGTGTTTTTTTTTCTGTGTTGTGCCATTCTGATTGTTCGCATTTCGAGTTCTGGGCAACTGCTTTGCCGATCGAACAAGCCAAAGTGTCGTTCATTATTTCCCACCTGGGTGGACAGGCAGCGATGTGGGCCGCGGCTGAGTGAATTAAGTGGGCAGCTACATTCGGCATCGCAGCCGCCTTCCTCGGGGCACTCATGGACCTGTTTCAGTGATCTCTCTTGGGCCGGGAGGCCGCTCATACCATCATGACACTGCAACAGGGATCCTTGTCAGTGGCTGATTATGCCATCGCTTTCCGCTCCACTGCCGCTGACAGCCACTGGCACCCTGAGGCTTTGTATGGTGCCTTCCTGTTTGGACTGTCTCCTCGTTTGAAGACTCTGCTCTCCTGTGAGCTACCTGCCAGTCTGGATGAGCTGGTGGGACTTGCGATCGGAGTGGCATTTGGCTGACTGGGGGGGTGCGCTTCAGGACTTACGGAGGAGAGACCCGCGAACTCCAGCATCGGTTCATGGACAACCGCTGTTGCTGCCTCATCAGCTGCCTTCTGTTCCTCCTACCTCAGCACCCTCCTCCAGCACAGAGAAACCAATGCAGCTGGGCCGGACGCGTCTGACACCCGAGGAGTGGGAGAGACAGTTCAGACTCCGTCTCTGCATTTACTGCGGTAAACCTGGGCACCGCCTCACCAACTGTCCGATACGAGGCAAGTCCTCGGATAAGATTCCTGTGTCACTTCACTCAATCTCAGATTTTAAAGACTCCCAGCGTCCAGTGTTTGCTGTTACCCTCTCGACTCTTTGTGTCTCCCTACAGGTGGAAGTGCTGGTGTGTTCCAGGGCTGATGCTAATCTCATGGACTCGCAGCTGGCTGAGAGGCTCCAATTTGAGACTTTCCCCCTCGACCCGACCCACAATTCCACGTGGCCGTCTTTACTCCCTGTCAAAACCGAAGCAGCAGGCAATGGCAAACATCATTCATCATCCCACAACATCAGTCCTCGGTCTGATCATTTCCCCAGGACATTAAGGCCTCCCTGGAAGCAGGTATTATCAGGCCATCTTCCTCCCTCGCAGGAGCTGGATTTTTAATCTTGTCAAAGAAGGATGGGTCTTTAAGACCTTGTATTGACTATCGAGCCCTTGACGCCATAACTGTTAAGAACCACTATCCTCTGCCACTTATGAAATCTGTGACATCACTTTTGAGCTTCTCAAAAATGCTAACTGCTTTTCCAAACTCGACCTAAGGAATGCTTATCATTTGGTTCGCATTCATGAGGGCAATGAGTTGAAGACGGCCTTCAGTACCTCCTCTGGCCATTATGAGGAGAACAATTAAAGCTGAGAAATGTGAGTTTCATTCCATTTCTGACAGGTGTCTTCACCTGCCTCTCAGATGCGGAGAAGAACTACTGCATGGGAGACAGGGAGCTGCTGGCCATCAAGTTGGCTTGAGGGCTCGACCCAACCCTTCATTGTGTGGACAGATCACAAGAATCACGAGTATCTTAGAACAGCGAAGAGGTTAAGTGCGTGGCAAGCCCACTGGAGTTTGTTTCTTGCACGCTTTAACTTCTTTCTGACCTTCAGAGAAGAACACCAAACCTGATGCTCTCTTTCGCATCTACGAGGACGGGGAGTCCTCCGCCCAGCCTGAGTCCGTCATTCCAGCAGCCAAGATCATCGGGGCCATCCTTTGGGAGGTGGAGCAACGGGTGTCGGACGCTGTCGTGGGACAGCAGGTACCCCATAATGTCCCCGATAACCGCCTGTTTGTTCCACAAGAGCTCTGTTCTCAGGTCCTCAATTGGGCTCACGTTTCTCGGTTGGCAGTCCACCCCAGGGTCACTCGGACCTTGGCCATGTCCAACAACGTTTTTGGTGGCCCAAACTGCGGGCGGACATCAGGGAGTATGTGGCAGCCTGTCCTGTGTGCTCCCGTTGCAAGTCCGGAAATTCACCCCCGGCAGGTAATCTCCTCCCTCTGTCTGTTCATTCTCGTCCCTGGTC
Source organism: Lipophrys pholis (assembly GCF_963383615.2). Classification (NCBI taxonomy): domain Eukaryota; kingdom Metazoa; phylum Chordata; class Actinopteri; order Blenniiformes; family Blenniidae; genus Lipophrys; species Lipophrys pholis. The sequence goes on along the minus strand of NC_137631.1, from coordinate 31,069,378 downwards.
CCACATTACCCTGGATTTCGTCACTGGACTTCCCGAATCCCGCGGTAAAACCATAATCGTCACTGTTGTTGACCATTATTCTAAGATTGCTCATTTCATTCTCCTCACTAAACTACCCTCTGCCAAGGAGACCACTGAATTAGTCCTTCATGTTTTCCGGCTTCACGGTCTCCCTAAGATCTTGTTTCAGATCACGGCGCCCAATTTACCTCCCACTTCTGGAAGGAGTTCTGTGCCCTCATCGGAGCCTCCCTGAGTCTCTCCTCTGGCTACCACCATTAGTCTAACGGACAGACTGAGCGAGTCAACCAAATCCTGGAGACTGGCCATCTTCTGTCCCACCAACATCACTCCTCCTGGTCCAAGAACATCATCTGGGTGGAGTACGCACAACTCTCTTCCCTCTGCATCTACTGGATGCTCACTCTTTCATTGTGTTTATGGTTTTCAGCCCCCACTCTTCCCGGCCCTGGAGAAGGTTTGTGTTCCCTCTGCAGCTGCCCTTGTCCGGAGGTGCCACAGGGTCTGGATCCAGGGCAACCAACATCTTCTCCAAGTGGCGGCGTCTCATAAGGTCTATGCTGACCGTCGTCGCTCGCAGGCACCAACCCACCGGCCAGGGCAGCGAGTGTGGCTCTCCTCCTCTCCTGTGTTCCCCTTCACTCCACCCCTGCGTTTTCCTGTTTTTCTCCTCCTGGTCACAGCTGTTTGTAATTGCCATTAGTGTCAGTATTTAGTTGCCCTCTCTTGGAGCTCTTGTTGCCAGTTCGTCTGCGTTCTTCTCACCAGCCAAACCTGCCGTTATTCCTCCTGTCTCCTTGGTGTTCTGACCTCCTGCCTGCCTGCCTGGATTTGTTCCTCCATTGGCTGTCCATTGCTGGTGTGCTGGACTGCCTGACCAAGATTCTGCCTGCGTTTTTCTTTTAAACACCTTTAAACTGTCTGCTGTGCTATTGAGTTCCACGAACCCTGACAACAGTATTGGTCATTTCATGAAAATTATTAATTCTGTTATTGAATTAAATCAATATTCTTTGCAATTTATTTTTATATAATGTTTTTTAGAACATAACAGAGGACAACAAAACTCAAGGAATCATGGAAAAATGCCAATGGGACCTGAAACACATTCAGCTTCAGTCCAGAAGGGTTAGGGTTAGCAGACTTGATGTTGTCTAGTCGCGGTCGATCCACATCGCTTGCTCAAGGAGTATGAGGACAGCCAAAGGGTTTTCTGAAGAAAGGTTTGCAAATTCAATGATTTTAGTAAATGACATTTTGAATTTCAATTGAAGGTGGTGCAAATGAGGTTAAGCAGTTATACATCAGAACACTTCACATTTTGACTATGACCGAGAAATTTAGTTGCATATATCACTGAACAATATGATGTCTTATGAAGGTGTACCGTGACCACAGTTTTACATTCTTATTTAATTGCAATGAGTCATCCTGTGATTATGGCATGTGAAAATGAACAATAAGTATTAATTGCGGTCAGTAATGAAATGATTATTTATCACACCAAGTCCGTTTCAGTCCCATGAAAGAATGGAACAATATTCTTGAACTGCCATAATTGAAATCCTATGTTTGCAAAAATTCCCCATCTGACTTTGGAAAATAATTAGAAAATTGATTTTGTCAATGATGGCGAGGTTCACCTGTAACCACCACTAATGAATTTTAGACAGTAAGCCTATTTCAAAGTTTTATTTTCTTAATGACAACCTCTGAAAAAAAGTGTGAAAACTTTGTAGGCTGCATGTTTTGTTTAAAATGGTCAAATAAATAGGCACCCCAATGTGTTTATTTTTTCTGTGCATGTTGGATGATATGCAGTCTTAAAAAGACTATTGGTGTTTGAATTTATGGAAAAACTTTCAATTTATACAAGTTAAAATATATTTGTTATAATGAAATGATCAATTACTTCAGAGAAAAGAATGACTGAACCTTTTAGCAGACACACAGGGTGATGGTGGAAAAGTGGACAGGGAGGAAGACGACAGGACAACCAGCGCCCGCGGCCCATCGTCGCCAAGTTTGACCATTTCAAACAAAAAGAGCTGGTGAAGAGTCGCGGCAGGGAACTACGAGGGACGGACTTCAGCGTCAACGACCAGTTCCCGAAGGAGATCCTGGACCGCCGCCGCCTGCTTTTTCCGGTAAGAAAGAAGTTAATCGCTGAGGGATCCCGAGCCGTCATCACCGTGGACAGGCTCTATGTCAACGGCCAGCTGTTCCGAGACCCCGCCGTCACTCCCTGGCTCTACTGATGGTCCTCACAAGCTGAGTATGACCACTCTAACACACACACATCACAGGTTTACTCAGGTCCAGGTAAGTGTTTAACAGTAACATCAGTGAACATCATGAACAACGTATATTAAAGCGAAGCGAATTAATATTACATCATTAATATACACGATGTTTGTTATATTGCTGTAGTAATAATTATTATGGACTTGCACTGTCAGCACTGGGATATTAAAAAAAAAAAAAAAAAAAAAAGCACTCGTTACGTCACTGCTAAATGTCACCTCTGGGTTTGAATTGGTTCTTTTTCTGTTTTTGGTTTCTCACTTTTCTATTCTATTTCCACCCCCCCTCCCTTGTTTTGATAACAATACATTTCCACTTTCTTTCACTACATTAAAACCTCAACATCACAATCCAACTGTCACGATATCACACACTCATATATTGGCAGACACACACTACTACGTTTGAATAGCCAGTCAGACTTAGGGATCCTAAGTACACACGCACAGATATATGCATCCACACACACACACACACACACACACACATGCGGACAGACACATTCAAAGATGCACGCATGCCCACAAACGCATGCACATAGTCGCGGACACATATACACGCACACACTCACGCATGCGCACACACACACACACGCGGACACACATACAAACACACCCGTACACGCACGCACACACACACACCCACACATACAGCATTAGAGAACCCACCTAGAAGATGAGTGTAGCTAGGAACACGCTCAAGTTTGTCACCTGGAATGTACGAGGAATGGGCACGCAAATAAAAAGACAAAAAGTTTTTGAATACTTAAACAAACTACGGGCAGACATTGTCTTGTTACAAGAGACACACGCACCTACAACAGGACATCACAAATTGATTTCACCACAATTCCCTCACACATACTCAGCTTGTTTTAACTCCAAGCAGAGAGGCGTAGCTATATTAATCAACAATAAAATACAATTCTCTTGTAAAGACACAATCACAGATCCAGAGGGAAGATTTATAATTCTCATCATCTCTCTTCAGAACATAGAGATGTGTATCGCAAACATCTATGGCCCAAATGTTGATGACCCTCCTATCATAATTTCTTCACCACCCTCTCAACACTCTGATAAAACACTGATAGTGGGAGGAGACCTCAACATCGCCTTCAATCAACAAGTAGACAGAGTTAGTAAAGCAGCAAACACCCGACACTGGGAATCTACAGACATAGTCCAGCAGTACATGAGTGACTATGGTCTTTGCGACGCCTGGCGCACCTCTCATCCCACCCTTAAAGAGTACACCTACTCAGCAGTGCACCAATCCTATTCGCGCTTAGATTACTTTCTGGTGAGTAAATCAGTGATTAAAGACATCCTGGACACACAGATTCACCCCATTACTATCAGTGACCATGCACCTGTCACTATGACAGTTACTAATAGAACAATCACCCCTCCTATTAGACAGTGGAGATTTAACACGTCACTGCTTAAGGATCCAGATTTCCGCACATTCTTTAAAAAACAATGGACAATCTTTTTAGAAACAAATGACCTGCCTGGTGTCTCTCCCTGTGTCCTCTGGGAGACGGCTAAAGTTGTCATGAGAGGTAAAATCATTTCTTATTCCTCATACAAGACCAAAAGAGAAAAAAAAAAAGGAGAAAGAACTGGAAGATAAAATCAAAACCATGGAGACAGCTCATGCTGCCTGCAAAGACGACAGCCTATTACTGGAACTAAGAAAATTGAAAATAGAGTTAAACAAAATAATTGAACATAAAACACAATTTCAACTGCAGAGACTACGCTGGGAGAACTTTGAACATGGTAATAAATCCAGCAAACTTTTAGCCAATCAGTTAAAACGAAATAAAGAAAAATGTACGATCCCCTCAGTCCAAACTCAAAATGGTAAAATCACCTTTAACCCTCAAGAAATAAACAATACCTTCAGAGAATTCTACAAAAAACTTTACTCTTCACAAATTGACCCTTCACAATCTGAAATAGACTTTCTGAGCACAGTCGACCTCCCAAAATTAAAAGAAGAACAGATCCAAGGTCTAGAAGCTTCCATCTCAGTAGAAGAACTGCAGGAAGCTCTCCAGCACATGCCTGATGGTAAAGCTCCAGGACCTGATGGATACCCCACTGAATTTTACAAAGAATTATGGTCTTTACTCTCACCTATTTTTTTCAGAATAATTGAGGAAATTAAAGAATCTTCAACTCTCCCCCAACATTGGAACTGTGCAAATATCAGTCTTCTTCTAAAACCGGATAAAGATCCCACACTACCATCTAGCTATCGGCCGATATCACTAATCAATGTAGATCTTAAAATAATTAGTAAAACATTAGCAAGCAGACTGGAAAAAATCACACCCCACATCATACACCCAGATCAAACTGGGTTTATTAAAGGACGACACTCCACTAATAATACACGTAGATTAATTAATCTTATAGACCACTCCACTAATAATACACGTAGATTAATTAATCTTATAGACCACTGCCACCACAATAAACAAAAAGCCATTATCACCTCCTTAGATGCAGAAAAAGCCTTTGATAGGGTAAATTGGAAAGTTCTACTCGCTACACCACGGAAATTTGGATTTAGAGAAAATGACCTCTCCTGGATAAAGATCCTGTCCACCTCACCCAGTGCCTGTGTTAAAACCAATGACCAAATGTCCTCAAGGTTCAATCTTGAGAGGCACCCGACAGGGGTGTCCACTCTCACCATCTCTCTTTGCAATCTTTATCGAACCACTAGCAGCAGCCATCAGACAGAACAATAACATAAAAGGAATACGAACAGCAAATGTAACACATAAACTATGTCTCTATGCAGATGATGTGCTAATTTTCCTGCAAAACGCACAGACCTCTCTTCCAGAAACAATAGGGTTGATGGACAGATTCTCCTCAATCTCAGAATATTCTATAAATTGGAACAAATCAGTCGTCTTGCCTATCAACTCTACATTTCAGCACACACCGAACACCCCACTAAAACCAGGCAACATCAAATATCTTGGCATTAACGTCTCAGCCAAACTCTCAGACTTGGTGAACTTAAACTACCCCCCCTTATTAAAGCAATAGAGGAGGACCTCACTCGATGGAGGACACTCCCAATTTCACTTATGGGGAGAGTAGCAACAATCAAAATGATGGTCTTGCCTAAAATTAACTACATCTTCTCAATGATCCCAGCAAAACCACCAAAAAGCTGCTTTAACACTCTTGATTCTCATGTCTCAAAATTCTTATGGAAAAATAAACCATCACGTATAAGTTTAAAAACACTCCAGAACACCAAGGACCAAGGTGGCTTAGAACCCCCAAATTTTTATACTTACTATCTGGCCAATAAACTACTTTATGTAGTAAAATGGATCAATCAGAAACCCCTAGATGAAGGCTGCTAGACGTTGAAAAAACTTTCTGTGAAGATCTCCAAGTCAGAGATCTTCCCTTCTTCAGTCATCCAGTCATTAAAAAGCACAGCTCCTTTAAAAGCATCAATATAAACACATCGCTGACAGCTTGGTGGGAATTTCTTAAAATAAATGGATCTTCACTCATTCCCTGCAAACTCACACCCATCTGGAACAATCCCGACATCCTGCAAAGAAAGAAACCAAGAAACTTCCGAAGATGGCAAAATAAAGGAATAAGACACTTAGAACAACTTATCTCCAATAACTCTTTTATTCCATTTAATGAGCTCATAGAAACATATGGCATCAGTCAAAGCAACTATCTGGAATACCTTCAGCTTAAGTCAATAATACAAACTAAGTTCAAACTAGAACAGATTAACCTGAACTTACCTCAGACAGTGACAAATCTCCTGACGATCTCAGATCCTAAACCTCTCTAAAATTCTCAATCCTGTCAGGTTCAAATATCTCAATATCCCTTCCCACCTCCAAATGGGAAGAAGATCTCAACATCAACAGAGACCCAACGTTTTGCTCACAAATCTGTACCAATACATTCAAAATGAGCAAAAACCCCAATATACAGCTCATACAATACAAGGTCCTTCATAGAGTTCATTACACAGGACAAAGGATGTTCAAGATGGGGCTCACTCCCACTAACATATGTTCAAACTGCACAGGTGATCTCCCAGATACCTATTTACACGCACTTTGGCTGTGTACGCCAGTCCAAACGTTCTGGCAAAAGATCAGTGAAGGTTTATCGTTATGCCTGGGCCCCCCTATTCCAGTCTCACCTTCACTTTGCTTGTTAGGAGATCTCACAGAAATTTAAAGAGAAAAAAAAAAGAGTCCTGCTGCTCCTGGTTTCCCTAAGCGTCGCAAAAAAGGCGATCCTCATGAACTGGAAATCCAAAAGTAATTTGAATATAAAGTTATTTAAAAACTTACTTCTAGACCACATCACAGTGGAGAGAATGTCTGCTTGTAGGAAAAATCATTTGACACAATTTGAGTCCACATGGTCTCCAATAATTAAATACACCATGTAGCCCTGTGGGGGGGTGGTGGCTCCACCCCGGGGCTCTGGGGACCGTCGGTGGTTGGGGCGTCGTGGCTTTGGTGGTTGGTGGCTCTGTGGGCTCGGGGGGGTCCTAGCGTCTATGCTGGGGGGCTGCGGCCTGGCCTGGGGAGTCCTGGGCGGGGGTGTGGGGGGGGGGCTCTGCCCTGGGCGAGGGTTGGGCCCGCTGGGGTGGGGTGGGGGGGCTGGGCGTCGGGCCCCGGCTTGGCTGTCGGGGGTTGGGGGCGGGTCGTCGGGGCCCTGGGGGTGCGGGGCCTCCCCCTTTCCGGCGGGGGTGCCCGCTGCGGCGCTGGGGGTGGGTCCTCCCTCTGGCCCCCTCCCCCGGTGGGGCGGGTTGGCCCCTGCTGCCGCGCTCCGGGTCTGCCTCATTCCTGGATTGGGGGGAGCGGGGGACGGGGGGGCTCTGGGTTCTGGATGGACGGTTGACTGAGAGTGACCTCCAGGGCCTGATGGGTGTGTGTGTGTGTGTGTGTGTGTGTGTGTGTGTGTGTGTGTGTGTGTGTGTGTTGGGGGGTGGGGCTGTGTGGGCGAATGAGGGGGGGTGCCCTGACCACTGGCCTCCGGCTGGGCTCGCACTGGGCCCTGCGGGTCTCAGACTCTGCTGTCTGGCCGTTGGGTGGGGTGGGGGCTCCCTGCCCGGGTCCCCTTACGGCGCCTTGTTGCGGGGGGTGTGGCTCCCCGGGTCCTAGGCCGGCCGCTCGGGGGTGGGGTGGGGCAGCGCGGGGGGTCCAGCTGGGCCAAGGTCCTAGCGACGGGGGGGACCCCCTCCCTCAGAACCCTCCCTGCCTTACCTCACCTTATATTACTCCACAATAGGGAACAGTGGGGCGGTGCCTAGGTGGGGGGTCCGGGCTACTTAACTGCGGTCTGGGTCCTCCCCCGACTTTGCACCACCCACAATTTTAACCACACTTAGTCACGCAGGGTCTTGAGGGGGTAAGCCGCTTTCGGGGTTCTGCCGCTTGTCAGCGGTAGAACGCCCGGGCCCCGCTACCCCCCAATTTTAAACCGCACCATAGACACACACATTGCATCCACCTCTTCAAAACACAAAGACACGCCCTTACATACATCCAACACACATATAGGGCGGGGGGAGGGCAGGAGACGTGGCTCCCCCCAGCACCTCCCGCTGGGGTCCCACCCCGGCCCGGGGTGAGTGCGGCTGGGATGCGGGGGGGCGCGCTCCCTCGGGCATGGCGCTCGTGGGGGGGCTGGGGCGCGGTGCTCCTTCTCCATTTGCTGTTGGATTAGTGGAGGTTGGGACACCGCGGTGGCCGGGTGGGGGCCCGGCCGGCGGCCTGGGGGGGCGAGAGTCATCGCGCCCCCACCGTCCCGAGTGTGTGTGTGTGTGTGTGTGCGTCTGCGTCAGGGGTGGGTGTCTGTGGGGGGTGGGTCAGGGGTTGGGTATTTCAATTAAAACCAGGGGGGAGGATCATGGGGCGGGTGGGATATGAGGCTCCTGGGGGTGTAGAGTTGACTGTCCTCCGACCGAGGCCTGCGCTTTCCTGGGTCTGGGGGTGGGTCCGGGGCGCGGCGGCTGGGGCCGTCTCTGCCTTGCCGGGTTGGGGGGGGGCGGTGGGTGGGCCTGTTCCCGGGGGTGCGGCGGGACTCGCCGCCGGGGTTGGGGGGGCTCTCGACCCGCTCGGCCCGGGGGCCCTGCTCCGGCCTTTTCTCGGCTTGGGTCGGGGCCTGGGGCCCTGTATCCTTCTCTTGTGGGCCCCTCTTGCCTGGGGGGGATTCCTCTCTGCATTCTCCGTCGGGTGCTTTTTGGGCGGGGACGTGGCTCTCTGGGGTCTCCCTGGGCCTGGGGGGCTTCCGTCTGCCGGGGTGGCGGTGTCCGGGCCCGATGGCCTCGGACCCCGGGACACACACACACACACACACACACACACACACACACACACACACACACACACACACACACACACACACACACACACACACACACACACACACACACACACACACACACACACACACACACACACACACACACACACACACACACACACACACACACACACACACACACACACACACGGTGCTTCTGAAGTTGCTTGTTGTCTGTCATCATTTGCTCAAACTTTAAAAATCATGTTCCTCTTTTGTTGTCGCCTCTTTGTTAATTCATGTTCCTGCTTCATGTTACTGTCTAGATAGAGCTGCTCAGGCTGGTTAATCTAAGAAATCATCTTACTGTCTAGATAGAGCTGCTCAGGCTGGTTAATCTAAGAAATCATCTTACTGTCTAGATAGAGCAGCTCAGGCTGGTTAATCTAAGAAATCATGTTACTGTCTAGATAGAGCAGCTCAGGCTGGTTAATCTAAGAAATCATGTTACTGTCTAGATAGAGCTGCTCAGGCTGGTTTTTTTTTTTTTTTAATTCTTTTGCCCTTGTCCTGTTCGGCAGCTTGGGCCAACAATATGATGTGATTGAGAGCCTTCGGAGTCAGAACAGTTTTTGGTCTTGCAACAGGGAGAGACCTGGAGTCTCCTCCTGTTGCCTTCTCCGTCAGAAGTTGGCATGGCTGCTGTACACGACCGGGGGGGAACGCACAAAGAGAGAGAGAAGAGAAGAGAGAGAAGAAAGTCGAGGGGGGAGGGGTGAGGGGGGAGGGGGGAGGGGGGTAACATACAATGTCCTTGTTGTGCTACATATATTATTTGCAATAATCACACTCATCCAAATACTTTCCAAATGTTATTAACTTGAACCAGCCTGAGCAGCTCTATCTAGACACTAAGATGATTTTCTAGATTAACCAGCCTGAGCAGCTCTATCTAGACAGTAACGTGAAGCAGGAACATGAAATAACAAAGAGGCAACAACAAAAGAGGAACATGATTTTTAAAGTTTGAGCAAATGATGACAGACAACAAGCAACTTCAGAAGCACCTTTAGTGTGTGTGTGTGTGTGTGTGTGTGTGTGTGTGTGTGTGTATGTGTGTGTGAGTGTGTGTGGCTTGTCCACTGGGTGTGGCCGGAACTGTTGTAGGGGGACCCGTGGTGACACCCCGGGGTCCGATGCCACCGCGCCCGGACACCGCCACCCCGGCAGACAGAAGCCCCCCAGGCCCGGGGAGACCCCAGCGAACCACCCCAGAGAGCCCCGCCCCCGCCCAAAAAGCACCCGACGGAGAATGCAGAGAGGAATCCCCCCCAGGCAAGAGGGGCCCACAAGAGAAGGACAAAGGGCACAGGGCCCCAGGCCCCGACCCAAGCCGCCAAGCCGAGAAAAGGCCGGAGCAGGGCCCCCGGGCCGAGCGGGCCGAGAGCCCCCCCAACCCCGGCGGCGAGTCCGACCGCACCCCCGGGAACAGGCCCACCCACCGCCCCCCCCAACCCGGCAAGGCAGAGACGGCCCCAGCCGCCGCACCCCGGACCAGCCCCGCCAGACCCAGGAAGCGAAGTCCGGCGCAGGCCCCGGTCGGAGAACAGTCAACTCTACACCCCCAGGAGCCTCATATTCCACCCGCCCCATAACCCCTCTCCCCGGGTCTTGATTGGGAAACCCAACCCATGACACACACACACACACACACACACACACACACACACACACACACACACACACACACACACACACACACACACACACACACACACACACACACACACACACACACACACACACACACACACACACACACACACACACACACACACACACACACACACACACACACACACACACACACACCGGGGGGGGGGGGGGGGAGTGATGACTCTCGCACCCTCAGGCCACCGGCCGGGCCCCCTCCCGGCCACCGCGGTATCCCAACCTCCACCAATCCAACAACAAGTGGAGAAGGAGCACCGCGCCCCAGCCCCCCCACAAGCGCCACGCCCGAGGGAGCGCGCCCCCCGCACTCCAGCCGCACTCACCCCGGGCCGGGGCGGGACCCCAGCGGGAGGTGCTGGGGGGAGCCACGTCTCCCGCCCTTCCCCTGCCCTATATGTGTGTTGGATGTATGTAAGGGTGTGTTTTTGTGTCTTGAAAAGGTGGATGCGATGTGTGCGTCTATGGTGCGGTTTAAAATTGGGGGGTAGCGGGGCCCGGGCGTTCTACCGCTGACAAGCGGCAGAACCCCGAAAGCGGCTTACCCCCTCAAGACCCTGCATGACTAAGTGTGGTTAAAATTGTGGGTGGTGCAAAGTCGGGGGAGGACCCAGACCACAGTTAAGTAGCCCGGACCCCCCACCTAGGCACCGCCCCACTGTTCCCTATTGTGGGGTAATATAAGGTGAGGTAAGGCAGGGAGGGTTCTTAGGGAGGGGGTCCCCCCGTCGCTAGGACCTTGGCCCAGCTGGACCCCCCGCGCTGCCCCACCCCACCCCCCGAGCGGCCGGCCTAGGACCCGGGGGGCCACACCCCCCCAAACAAGGCGCCGCAAGGGGACCCGGGCAGGGAGCCCCCACCCCACCCAACGGCCAGACAGCAGAGTCCCGCAGGGCCCAGTGCGAGCCCAGCCGGAGGCCAGTGGCCAGGGCACCCCCCCTCATTCGCCCACTCCACACAGCCCCACACCCCAACCCCCACACCCCAACCCACACACACACCCCTATCAGGCCCTGGAGGTCACTCTCAGTTAACCGTCCATCCAGAACCCGGAGCCCCCCCCGTCCCCCGCTCCCCCCAATCCGGGAATGAGGCAGACCCGGAGCGCGGCAGCAGGGGCCAACCCGCCCCACCGGGGGAGGGGGCCAGAGGGAGGACCCACCCCCAGCGCCGCAGCGGGCACCCCCACCGGGAAGGGGGAGGCCCCGCACCCCCAGGGCCCGGACAACCCGCCCCCAACCCCCCCCCCCCAGTCGACAGCCCAGCCGGGGCCCGACGCCCAGCCCCCCCATCCCACCCCAGCGGGCCCGACCCCGGCCCAGAGCAGAGCCCCCCCCCCACACCCCCGCCCAGGACTCCCCAGGCCAGGCCGTAGCCCCCCAGCATAGATGCCAGGACACCCCCGAGCCCACAGAGCCACCAACCACCAAAGCCACGACGCCCCAGCCACGGACGGTCCCCAGAGCCCCGGGGTGGAGCCACTACCCCCCCCCCCCCCCCCCCACAGGGCTACATGGTGTATTTGCTCAGGCTGGTTAATCTAAGAAATCATCTTACTGTCTAGATAGAGCTGCTCAGGCTGGTTAATCTAAGAAATCATCTTACTGTCTAGATAGAGCTGCTCAGGCTGGTTTAATCCAAAAACAGTTGGAAAATATTTGGATCAGTGTGATAACTGCAAATAATATATGTAGCACAACAAGGATATTGTATGTTATCCCCCCTCCTCCCTCAACCTTTTTCTCTCTTTTCTCTTCTCTCTCTCTTTGAGCGTTCCCCCCCGGTCGTGTACAGCAGCCATGCCATCTTCTGACGGAGAAGGCAACAGGAGGAGACTCCAGGTCTCTCCCTGTTGCAAGACCAAAATCTGTTCTGACGCCGAAGGCTCTCAATCACATCATATTGTTGGCCCAAGCTGCCGAACAGGACAAGGGGGGAAAAAAAAAAAAAAAAGGAAAAGTGGAAGGAACAGAAAAGAAAAAAAAAAAAGGGGGGGGGGTTATGTGACACCAATCCAAAAACCATTTCACTTCAAAAGCCAACGGAATAAGGTAAAGTGTCAAACTGTTGCTTAAATGTACCAAACACACCAAAAAAAGAAAGAGTAAAGAAATAGTATGAAGGTGAACTCAACACTCTTAATCCCCAAACGAGTCACACTCAGGTGCAGACAGAGACACGGTACCAGGAGTTCTCTCAGTGTACTTTAATAAAAAAGTGGCAGGGGACTCAAACCAATAAACAAGATAGTGGAGCTGTACAGAGTGGATAAGTAAGAGGACGGAGAAGGAAAGGAGGGGGAGATGTGACTGAACTACTAGTAAACACTAACAAAGAAACTGCTGAACTAAGCAAATAACTCCAAGACGGGACACCATCTACACTGATCCCAGGAGGAGTACAAACACAGAAACACTACCACTTCTAAGGTCACGCTCAAAAGTAACTATTAGGACCCGGCGAGAGACTGAAGTGAGACACTGCCTGGTATGAAGTGGATACCTGTGGGAGGGCGTGGTCGGCGGTGAGGGAGCTGGATGGAGCCTGATGGAGGGGGATCAGAGAGCCTCCCGTTGAGCAGTCCCAATGAATGGAGTCACAAGCAGAGGCTTAGTGCAGCAGGGTTGGTCCAGAACTTCAGCAGGGGGAAGACGGGATTAATGCAGAGCAGAGCAAGGTTCAACTAACTGTCGATAGTTTACGGTCCGGCGCCAAGTCTTGATCTGAAGCCAGTTTTATGGGGAGAGAGGGGAATTGATTGGTGTAGCCACACCCTGCCTCAGGTGAATGCACTCAGGTAATCAGACTACACTCCACACCTCACAGCATGCAGCACACGCCCACCTGAGAAAAAGGAAAGGAGGGAGGGGGCGGAAGGGAAAGATGCTGCTACGAGGCAGAGTCAGAGGTGGAGGTCATGACAATTCCTTCTTAATGAGCAAGGCATACATCAATTAATATGATTTTCAACACCTTTATTGTCTACCCAATATTTCTTTTATACAAATTAGTTATTTTCAGCAGTTTCATGAGTCATTGAACTAAATTCATAATAGTGTTCGGAATATAATAAATGCAAACTCTCTCAATAGGTTGATTCCTCATTAACTGACAGACCTTCAACACACTGAAAGTCAGACCTGCAGGGGGATACAACAGTGATGTCTGAAAGTCCAGAGGAGCTGGTAGGACAAACTGATATTTTTAAGTGTAGTGCATTACTTGAGTGATATCTAAGACTAGCAGATATTAAACATCATGGGGGCGCTACTCTGCCAGAGTGACTCCTGACACGGCTCTGAGTGTCTGCGTTTTTTATTTTATTTGGTGGTTTTGAGTGTGTTTCTGTGAAAATGGACTGTTTCAATGGAGAGCTAACAACAACAGCACCTTATTTGTTTAGCCTCTGGCTGGTTTTAATGACTCTGGCCAGGAAACAGACTCTGTTCGCCACCTACACAGGTAGGCTCAAGTATTCACAGAGTTACCTGTTGGAGCCCGGCCACCAGCTGCTGGTACCAACACCCGCACCTCTCCTCACTGACAACTTCAATTCAATTCAATTCAATTCAATTCAATTTTATTTGTAAAGCGCTAAATCACATCAACAAACATCTCAAAGCCTCTTACAATGATAGAGAACAACAGAACCCAACTAAACCTTCCAAAGCAAGCAGGTGTAACAAGCAACAGTGGAAACCAGGAAAGACTCCCTCGCATGGAGAGAAGTTCATAAGAACTTCCCTCATCAGATATTTTGCAATCAGAAGCGAAGACGCATCCAGAGGAAGAGGGGGTCCAGAGGAGGCGTAAGGAACAGACTGAGGAGGAGAGGCAGCCGGCTCCCGTTACCTGCCATTGCGCTGTCAAATGTGCGATCGTTACGGAACAAGGTAGATGAACTTTCCACCCTCCTACAGTTCGATCAGGACTACCAACAGACCAGCCTCTTCTGCTTCACGGAAACTTGGCTCACTGGGGACACAGAGCTGAAACTGGATGGCTTTAACATCGTTTGCTTTGACCGGGACGCAGCGAGAACCAGGAAGTCGATTGGGGGCGGGCTCTGTATGGCTATCAACAGTCAGTGGGCAACAAACTTTACAGCGAGAGACCGAGAGCTGTAAGCACTACGAGCTGTAGATGGTGTCTTTCAGACCGCATTATTTACCCCCAGAGTTCTCCCAGCTGACTGTCATTTTAGCATATGTCCCTGGACCGGACTTGGCGATCACAGAGCTGTCAGTCAGAGTGAAGCGCAGGCTGGATTTCTCCTGGGGGATTTTAACCTCTGTGATGCCAGACCTGGAACAATCCGTCACCACTCCCATCGCAATGAACAATATACTGGATCTATGTTATGGGAATATCCCAAACGCATATGTATCAGAGCCACTTGCAAAAAATCACTACAGGAAAAAAGTAGAGGATAAATGAACATCTGGGAATGTGAGGGAGGCATGGCAGGGAGGAAACATCGTGATGGGCGGGCCACCAAACCAACTGCAGCTGGTTGCACAGACCCTGCCTCACAGACCCTCCATCACAGACTCTGCCTCACAGACCCTCCATCACAGACCCTCCATCACAGACCCTGCATCACAGACCCTGCATCACAGACCCTGCATCACAGACCCTCCATCAGAGACCCTCCATCACAGACCCTGCCTCACAGACCCTCCATCACAGACCCTCCATCACAGACCCTGCATCACAGACCCTGCATCACAGACCCTCCATCAGAGACCCTCCATCACAGACCCTGCCTCACAGACCCTCCATCACAGACCCTCCATCACAGACCCTCCATCACAGACCCTGCCTCACAGACCCTGCCTCACAGACCCTGCATCTCAGACCCTGCCTCACAGACCCTCCATCACAGACCCTCCATCACAGACCCTGCCTCACAGACCCTGCCTCATCTGCAGAAGAACGAAACCTCTTCTTCAGTAGGTTCAACCATAACAACACATCAGGACACTTTAGTTTGAACTGTCAGACTGATGATGAAGCCATCACTGGAGATCAGCAGCTTGTGACCTCCATCCTACACAAAGCTTGTGGCCCTGACAGGCTCAGGGGCAGGGTGCTGAGAGACTGTGCTGTACTGTGGGGGCCAGTCATCACCAGACTGTTCCAGCATCTCTTGGACTCTGGCTGTTCTCCCAACCTGTGAAAAGAGTCTTTAATCATCCCCATCCCCAAAGAGGAACGGGCTAAGGACACCAAAGACTTCAGGCCTGTGGCCCTCACATCAGTCCTGTGCAAATGCATGGAGAGAGTGGTGTGTGGCTTAATGTCTGGATCCTCTCCAGGTTGCTCACAGAGCAAACCGAGGTGTGGAGGATGCAAGCCTGACTCTTCTAAATGCAGTTGCGGAAAACATGGACTCTGCACAACCACATACTCGGATTATATTTATGGACTTCTCCTCGGCTTTTAACACGGAAACACTGACACTCTGCTGCACTGCCTCCAGAACCTACAGGTCCAACCTACTTGATTTTATGGATAAAAGACTTCCTCACGGCTCGACCACAGCAGGTGCTTTTAAATGGTTTTAAATCCTGTAGACTGCTTTTAAACTTGGGGCTCCCACAAGGATGTGTTTTATCCCCCGTTCTGTCCTCTGCCTACACTAATGACATCACCTGTAGCAGGGAGGGAACAAGTCTTTTTAAATATGCTGATGACTTGGCCCTGGTGGTCCACATGGTCAGTATGGAGGCTCCCATCCAGTACCAACTGGCAGTCAATGACCTGGCCAGCACCTTCAGGGGGAAATCACTGGAGCTAAATGTCCAAAAGACAAAGGAGCTGTGCTGTGTGGACAGGGACAGGGACAGGGACAGAGCAGCGATTACACCTCAGCTTTTTAATCCTCTGATTATCCAGGTAGAACAGGTTGGACAGGTGGACTGCTTTAAGTATCGAGGGACACAGAGACACCCGCCTGTCCCTCCAAACACACTCCGACACCATTTACAGTAAAGCGCTCCAGCGTCTCCGTCTTCTCAGGAAGCTACACTCCAAAAAATCAACTATGCAGTTTTTCAGTTTACATATCAGAAATATGTTTGATTAACATGAGCATATTGAGTTTCTTCTTGTTAAATGGTTCATTCTAATACATCTTGTTCAGATAACATGAATAGATGGAATTCAATCTACTTAATATGAATAGATGGAAACGTGTGACATGATTAAATTACATTAACTCAACAAATTATTTTTGTGTTTGTGGAAATGACTGAGAATTATTTTTTTCAGTGTAAAGCACTTCAATGTCAGTAAAAAGATTCTAACAATGGTTTACCAGTCACTCATAGGATCCATTCTCACCTTCAGGATCACATCCTGGTACAACTTCCTCACCAGCAAACAGGAAATAAAATGATCCTGCGTCACCGACCAGCCGGCAGAATAAGAGGCTCAACACAAACTCTACTGTCCCTCCTGGAAGAGCGCTCTG
Source organism: Lipophrys pholis (assembly GCF_963383615.2). Classification (NCBI taxonomy): domain Eukaryota; kingdom Metazoa; phylum Chordata; class Actinopteri; order Blenniiformes; family Blenniidae; genus Lipophrys; species Lipophrys pholis. The sequence continues at coordinate 31,052,518 of NC_137631.1, read as the reverse complement.
TCATCAGGGAAGCCATCCTGATCACAGAGGAACCCCCCACCCCTCCATCACTCATCCACCCTCCCACCCCTCCGTCACTCATCCACCCTCCCACCCCTCCGTCACTCATTCACCCTCCTCCCACCCCTCCATCACTCATTCACCCTCCTCCCACCCCTCCATCACTCATTCACCCTCCTCCCATTAGGCAGAATATACAAAGTCCCACGGGCCATGGTGGTGGTTCTAATGATTCCAAGTGGGACTAGATAACACATTTTGGCCTTTTTACATTTTCTTAAATGTCTTAAATTTTTCGCCAGTCCTGATAGCATTCCAAATTTGGTGAGTTTTTCAGGGTGTTTAGGTTTAATTTAGGTCTTATGACCCAGCGGAACAATAATAAAGAAGAAACATCACAAAAAAAAATGGGGTCCTTGCCTCCGAAGGAGGCCTGGTCTTTCGGGCTCGGTCCCTAATGATAAGAAACGGAGCATGTATGCCTACCTTCCTGTTTCCAGTAGGTGGCGCTATGCCCAATGGTTGTTATCGTCATATGGCTGTGATCAGATCTGGACTGTCATGCAACACGTAAAGTTTGAGCCTGAGCGGACAATAAGGGTATTTAGAGTATACTTCCTGTTTGATAGCGAGCATTAAAGTTTGTGGCGCGGGACGTCCACGTCCTCAAGTGGAGCCAAGACTGAGATTCATGTGATGAGTACTGGACTGTGACGGACTGTGATGGACTGTGATGGACTGTGACGGACTGTGAGATGGACTGTGATGGACTGTGATGGACTGTGATGGACTGTGATGGACTGTGAGATGGACTGTGAGATGGACTGTGATGGACTGTGATGGACTGTGACGGACTGTGATGGACTGTGAGATGGACTGTGATTGACTGACGGACTGTGATGGACTGTGATGGACTGTGACGGACTGTGATGGACTGTGATGGACTGTGAGATGGACTGTGATGAACTCTGACGGACTGTGATGGACTGTGAGATGGACTGTGATGGACTGTGATGGACTGTGACGGACTGTGATGGACTGTGAGATGGACTGTGATGGACTGTGATGGACTGTGTGGAACATGTGAAATTTGAGGCAGAACAGAGCATGTTCAAATTATTTTATACTATGCTTATAAATCTTTGTTTGGACAATGAAATATTGTCTAAAGAATACTAGCGCTAGAGAGTACAGCCTGAAGTCAAATCCAAGAAACACAAGGTTTCCTGTCACAAAAAGTATTTTTATGAAGTATTTCTCCTGAGGTACAGAAACAATTCTTTTGGCTAATTATGTATATATTATGTTTTCATAAATAGCTCGATTGGAGTAGCTTTTTGTTTTCTTTTGTATTGCTGTTTAGTTTAGAATAAGAATGAAGGGGAGGACTTGATAAGCCGTGGCTGCTTCCTTTCCCTTTTCCAACCAGTCAAAGTGTTTTATATAGAAATGGGCTTTTTTTATTTCTTTTCTTTTCCATTTGTTTCATCTAATTTTAAATTGTTCATTTGTTCGAAATAAATAAATAAATGAATAAATCAAATCAAATCAAGAGCACTATATCGTATAAAAATGACCCCTAAATACGCTTGTGGCTTTCCACTTCCCAGTGGGCTGTTGTGTGGCCCTCTCACCTCTCCTGAAGCCTCACAGAGACACCGGGTCATGCCAGGGGTTAAATGGCTGTGTTGGCTGCCAAAATGGATCATTGTCCAGAGGCCGAGGGGGTTGTGAAGGACACACAGCCAGGGGGCTGAAGCAATGCGAGTGCTGCACCGGGCCCCCTCAAGCCACGGGAGTCCTCTGGGCGACCCGACAGGGTCGCTCTTACCACGTTTCATCTCCTGCCCTGTGTAATTTGAAAGGGGTCTGGAAGATAAGCAGAAAAATTGAGTGACGCTTTACCTGCTGGTGGTCTTCCACCACACAGGAGCATCAATGTGTGTGAATACTGGCGATACTGAAGGACTTGTGAAAATAGTCAGAGGTTCTCTTTGCACTGACGCCATGCGTATCAGACATAACAAGAGGAGAGCTGACATTCCTCACTGACAGGAGGATCAGCTCACCCTGAGGAACAACCTCCTGGAAACCAAACTTTTATCTACCCTTGTTTTGGTTTTTTGGTTTGTTTCTCAACAATACATTTGTTTTCACTTTTCAAACGTGTTCGTCGTGACACCTCTTGAGACACAAATATTTTAAACAGAACAATTGTTATTTCAAAGCAGAAAAAAAACTTCAGTAACCACTTTTTTTGAGTAGGACAGTGTTTCTCTAACTTGGCTCGTTTAGACCTACTGAGAACATGTTGAAGTTTATCCACTGTGACCGACCTGAACGTACTGTCTGATTATCATGTTACCTACATCAGATGATTATTTCAGGATCATTGTTACTGTACAAAGCAGCGGCTATGGAAGAGACACACAATCCTAACAAGCCTATCTCTCATAAATACAGGGAACGATAACATTAAGAACATCAATACTACATAATCTTCTGCAGCAGTTATGACCTGTACATCCAATTCCAGCCAACTATTGAGGCAAGGTAGGGTACACCTGGACATGTCTCCAGTCCCTCACAAAACAACCACAGAGACAGACAACCACTCACACTCACACCAAGGGCCAATGTAGAGTCACTAATTAGCCTCACATGCATGTTTTTGGACTGTGGGAGGAAACTAGAGCACTCAGAGGAAAGCAAAGTACACACAGGGAGAACAAACTCCTCAAAGAAAGGCCTGAACAGTATATGAGCCCATGACAATGTCACTGTGAGGCGAGGGCGCTAACGACCCCCCACTGTGTGGCTCATCTAACACATCCTGTTGCAGCTTCTTTCACCTTTTAGCCACTGAGAGTTTGAGGTCGGGTCCTCGGGTTTGTAGATTTGGGACGCGCTCGGAGGCGGTGGTGATCGATACGCTGAGATCCGAAGGTGGGTATGGTGCATTTATTGATCCCAAACCACACAGAGTTATTACAGCGCAGCACAGATGGATGAATGGAGAAATAAAAACCAGCGGATTAAATGGGAAAAGGGTGATGAATGAGTGAATGGGTGAATGAGTGAATGGGTGAATGAGTGAATGAGTGAATGGGTATCTTAGTGGTATCGTAGCAGAGCTTAGCGTCACGGAGCGGTCAACAAAGATGAAGGCTATTACCAACCCTGACTCTCTCTCATCTGTGACAGGTGAGTGTGCACCTTCACACACAACATACATAACCAACATACTTCCTCATGTGGACACACCTCCTCCCATGTGAAACCCCGCCTCCTGCAACACAGCCACTCAAACACACCCTGCTCCTCATCTTCCTCCTCTATGTTTCCTACACACCCGTGGAGAATAACTGATGCTTAATACTGTGTTTCATGTTTTATAGAGTTTCACATTATTTTTATTAATGTTAATTTTAAGGTGGGTGGCATGTTGGCACAGTGGTTGTAAGGGTCCGTGTGTGTCTGCGTGTGTGTTCGTCAAGTCCGCGTCTCTTACACAGTTTTCACTTCCTGTTTTGTTGTGTAGTCCTCCGTCTGTCTGTGCCTCTGTCACTTGCCCTTCCTGTGTCCTCCTCTGTGTCCACATCAGCCTGACGTGTCCCACCTGTGACTTCCCTCTTACATATTTAAACCTGCTCCTTCATGTCTCTCTGCTTTATAGTCTTTCACTCAAAAAAAAGATACGTTGGATTTAATGAACAATGTTTCTTCAAGTGGTTCCACATATCTTTGTTAAGTCGCTAATAATGAACCATTTTTAATACAATTTACTCAATAGATTTAAGTATATTGGACAACAGATACTTAGGTGACTTAAACTTAATTGGGTTAGTTCCTTTTTATGTATGAAGCTTACATTAAACTTATGTGACTTCGTTAACTTCAGCAAATGAACTGGATATAAATTAGAGCAATACAGGGCTATTGTGTAAGAGTAACTTGATTAGATTAAGTTAGTCTTACTCAAAAAAAAGATATGTTGGATTTAATTAAAAATGTTGTTTCAAGTGGTTCCACATAACTTTGTTAAGTATCATCTACCTAAAGTTATGTGAACCACCTGAACCAACATTTTTAATTAAGTTTAAAAAACAGAATCAAGCTGTTATAGAGGGGTAAGAATCACAAGTTTTCTCAAAACAGTACTTTTATTTGCCATTAAAAAGGCCCGTTATACAAAACACTAGAAAGCATAACAATGCTTCACATGTAAGAACATTATATGTCATTAGCTCCACATAAAATAGCTTTGTTTCTCAACCTAAAGAAAAAACAATCTAAATGAGATTTTAAGAGAACTCTTAACTTTACTTTTATAAAGTGCCACAAGAAATGTATTTCCAATAATCATATTGCTAATAAATCCTTTTTTTTTTTTTACTCCAGCCATGGCAAGGGCACATACAAAATCTTTAGATATCTATTATGAACTTCCACCTTTCAGGCACGACAGCAAAGTGTCAAACAGTCAAAACTCCACTGAGTGTCCTCCAGATCAAAACACTGCAACGGCTTCAAGCCTTCATTCCAGCAGTTTGGTTTTGAGTACCTGGATTTTGTTTGAGCCTGTGTGTGTCAAGTTCCTCCAGGATCTTTTATATAAATTCGAAAGTGAAAAGGAGCTCAGGTTCAGGTCGTACCTGATCCCAAACAGTAAGGCACAAGCAGTGGCGACATCTCTGAGACCATGAAGTACCTTTTCACCTTCAACTAAGATGAAGACATCTTCTGGAAGCTGATCAAAACCTGCATCTGGAGTTTTAACCACAAAGATACCGATGACTGTCTGATCCAAATTTCTCTGTGTCTCATCAGGGTTCTCACTCTAAAAACGCTAAAAAAAGGGCCAAGTTAATTTAATAAAAACTCTCCAATGAAAACACACCATTTTGATGAAACCTGAATATTCACCTTGATAACTGACTCCACTAGTAAGTAAAGTCAGATAAATAAAAATAAATTTTAAAAAAACTACTTTTTTAGGGAAAATGTAAAGACCTTCTCACAGGACAAAAAACCTCTAACAACTCTATTGGTTAGGTTCATCAAATACGTATAAATAGGGCTGCTCGATTATGGAAAAAAAATCATAATCACCATTATTTTGGGCAATATTGAAATCACGATTATTTACACGATTATGTCTGTGAATTTGGAACAGATGAACAGTCGGAGGCAACGTGTTCAGCAAGGAACTCCTAACTTTATTTTCCATTCAAACACACTTCTCAGTACGGAAGAGTTTTAGAGCCACTGGAGAAAAAAATTTTCGGAGGCTAAAAAAAACCAAAACCCTTCATGCACTTCAGAAAAAGACGAAAATCAAAGTCGAGATTTTTTTCTTCACGCTGGAAAAAAAGTTTATTTACAAAGTCCGTCCATCCACATGTCAGCAGTGTGACTGCTGCTATAACATGCATGGCGGTTTAATGAAGTGATGAAAAGATGCTCCAGGACAGAATGGAGCTCATAAACACAGTCAGTCATCAGTATCAGGACCAGAAGAGACAGAGCAGCTGCTGCCTGGTTCTGTCCTGGAGGTTGGTCCAGTATGAAGGACAAAGACACGGATCCCGGCTGCTTATTTAAATGTTCTTATTAATCAAGGAAATCCAGTGTAAAATCACGTCCATCAGCAGTCAGCAACCCGATATAGTCACAATTAGATGATTTAATGTGAATTCACATCGACGGACAAATGATGAGTGATGGACAGACGGTGAGGGATGGACAGACGGTGAGGGACGGACAGACGGTGAGGGACGGACAGACGGTGAGGGATGGACAGACGTCTCTCCGTGAAAAAAAAAACTCGAGTTTGATTTTCGACTTTTTCTGAAGTGCATGAAGGTTTTTGGTTTTTTTAGGCTCCGAATTTTCTTTTTCTTCAGCGGCCCTAAAACTCTACTGTATCTCAGAAACGCTTTTCTTTCCTCTATTTTTCTCTCCAACGGAGCTCAGATGCAGTGTAACAACAGAACTACTTCCACTTGGAAACCCCGCCTCTCTACAAAATAAAGTACCCTACAGTAAATGGGTGAATTATGACCTTAACAGATCACCACAGTGGGGAACTATATTTTGTGGCGAGGCGGGGTTTTTGGAAGGAAGTATTTTGGTCATGTTTTGGTCACACGTGTACCCTTGGGTACACGAGTACCCTTGGGTACACGAGTAGGAGACAAAGTACTGCTCCAATTCTTAGGCCGTTTCTCACTGAGTACACATGGAATACCCAGATGTGTTCTGACTCCGCCCATTTTATCGAGGATGCATCGACACAGACCTGTGCAGGCTCGGGAAGACAATTTACCCATAATGCATTTAGCAAGAGATGAAGGAGGAGATCCTGGAGGAGGAAACACACAATGGTGAGTAAAAACTCTGAAATATTAGCATCATTGTTTAACAGAGTGTAGTTTTAAGAGTGTTTTAGGCCAGAATATAGTTGTTTAAAATGTTGTTATGAGGTTGATATTTCAGAACATTTGTTCTGAGGTTTTCAGAGATTGTGGATCCAGACTGAGACGAGGCTGGCTGTGGTTCTCTACTGTGGTTAAACATGAGATCTAAATGTTCTAGTGTAAATCTAACAGTGTTCATGTACTTTTATATTTGCTGCTGAGGGGAAAGATCCTGTTTAAAACTATTCAACTTGACTGAGAGGTGAAGGTTCTACTGGCCATAGTGTTTTGTCTCAGTCGTACAAATGTCTTCTACTGGTTCTACTGGAGGTTCTACTGGTTCTACTGAAGGTTCTACTGGAGGTTATATTGGTTCTGCTGGAGGTTCAACTGGAGGGTCTACTGGAGGTCCTACTGTAGGTCCTACTGTAGGTCCTACTGGAGGTTCTACTGCAGGTTCTATTGGTTCTACTTGAGGGTCTACTGGAGGTTCTATTGGTTCTACTTGAGGGTCTACTGGAGGTTCTACTGGAGGTTCTACTGGAGGTTCTATTGGTTCTGCTGGAGGTTCAACTGGAGGTTCTACTGGAGGTCCTACTGGAGGTCCTACTGGTTCTACTTGAGGGTCTACTGGAGGTCCTACTGGAGGTTCTACTGGAGGTTCTATTGGTCCTACTGGAGGTTCTACTGGAGGTTCTCCTGGAGGTTCTACTGGGGGTTCTACTGGAGGTTCTCCTGGCGGTTCTACTGGAGGATGCTGTGATTCAAACTAACACCATGCAGTATTTGAATCCAGGACTCCTGAGGAACCTGAAGCCTGGTCCAGTGGAGAAGAGGAACCCCTCCAGATGAGGAGTGAGGATTGTTTTTGATGCTTGAATTATTACATGTATATATTTTATTCATACATGAGTTAATAACTTATTGAATTGGTAGTCTGTCTTTCTTTTTGTTTTAAGAATGACCTGCAGGCCTCAGAGAGGAGAACCACATCTAGACAGGAAGCTTTCCTCATGGAGTCATGTTCTCCAGTCATGTTCTCTCGTCATGTCCTCTAGTCATGTGTAAATATATGTAGATAGATGGATAAAGACAGAGAGATCAACAGACTGTAAATGATTGTTTATGACTATAAAATATAGAACTGGACATTTTTCTCTTTTATTTGATAAACAAAGTTGCTTTAAAGAAGAAATTGTTTCGGGTGAATTTAAACAATTATGAGGTCTATGAGGAGAACATAGAACAAAAAGAAAGACAGACTACCAGTTCAGTAATTGTTGTTAACTCATGTATGAATACAATATATTTGTGTCTACAGACGGTGTTGGGAATTGGTCCTCAGGTGGAGAAATGACAGAGAGGCCATGCTAACAACTAGTGCAGGTTTATTAGCACACAGCAGGAAAAACAACAACAGGCAGGCACAGTCCGCTCCTTACTAACCCATGCAAACTCTGCTTGGAGCTCCCCCTGTGGTTTCCAGGCGCCCCCTGTAGACCTAAACAGGCTATAGCAATTCACTCAGAACAGAGTTGGCTTCACTGTAAACGAATGCCCTTTTCTTTGTATTCTTTTCTCTTAAACACCACATATATACATGTAATAATTCAAGCATCAAAAACAATCCTCACTCCTCATCTGGAGGAGTTCCTCTTCTCCACTGGACCAGGCTTCAGGTTCCTCAGTAGTCCTGGATTCAAATAGTGCATGGTGTTAGTTTGAATCCACAGCATCCTCCAGTAGAACCAGTAGAACCTCCGATAGAACCTCCAGTAGAACCTCCTGTAGAACCTCCAGTATAATGGGTAGAACACTTCAGTGCAATTGAGACAAAACACTATGGCCAGTAGAACCTTCACCTCTCAGTCAAGTTAAATAGTTTTAAACAGGATCTTTCCCCTCAGCAGCAAATTTAAATGTACATGAACACTGTTAGATTTACACTAGAACATTTAGATCTCATGAAAACGCCAGAACAAATGTTTAAGTAAACGTGATCTTGAAATATCAACCTCATAACAACATTTTAAACTACTATATTCTGGCCTAAAACCCTCGGTGTCGATGCATCCTCGAAAAAGTGGGCGGAGCGAGGATACATCCGGGTATTCCATGTGTACTCGGTGAGAAACGGCCTAAGAATTGGAACAGTACTTGGTCTCCCACTGATGATAATACAGTTCAAAGGGGAGGAGGAGGTCGTTTCGGACCCCGCCCCATGCCGCAACCAAACGATGCCCGCTACACTTGCGGACAAGTTGGCCATTTTTCATGAAGCTGCCCCAACAAACCACCTTGCCGTTCACCAAACCTCTCTCTGTCACCATTGCTGGACAAGTTCATCTGCACCAGTTTGTTGTTGCTCCACACTGCCCAGTGTCCTTACTGGGAAGAGACTTGTTGTTGCTCACAAAGCCACTCATCCGTTGTACTGCTGATGGATTGTCACTGGTTTTCCCTGATGGGAGACAATTTCATTGTACGGCAGATCAAGGCTCCATGCTGGCTCTTTTCCCCTCACCAGAACAGTTGGATGACCACAGCCAGATGGCGGACATTTACTGGATGGAAATAAACCCAGATGGCTGGCCTGAGACCATGCGTCTCTATTATGATTGGTTGCCGTGGCTCAAGGGTCTGCACCTTCCCCCTGTTGATCCTTTTGAGTGCACCTTATATTATGATAGGGATGGCGATTTGCTATATCAGGAGGCTTTTCATGACATCTGTGGCACCACGTGGCAGCTGATGATTTCCACTCTATATGCCGGGCCCCAAGGGGTCGCTTTTGGTATTGATTTAACCCCTGATCAGTTTCAATGGTACATGATGACCGAGGAGTCGTTCCCTCACATAACCATGGCAGTAGCAGCGTCACACCAGGCCAAAGACCTGGGACCAATGGTGCCGCTAGATTGGACTCCAGCTGCCTCTCAAGCATTTATTCTTTTAAAGCAGTTGCTCTCTCAGGCTGCAGACACGGAGGTTCCAGATTATAAAGCTCCATTTTTTATGGATGTTTCTGAAAAAGCACAGTCCATTTCAGCTGTACTTTTCCAGAAAAGGGGGGACGGTAGAAGAGTACTAATGTATCTATTGGATCCAACAGCGGCACTTTGTGCAAAACATGCATCAGGACTGGCCAAACTCATTCAAAAAACCGCACACATAGTACTGAAACATCCACTCACAATTCTAACACAGCACGACCTGATAACCTACATATCAGGCACAGCCTTCACCATGACCGCGCAAAGACAAACAAGAGTAGAAAAAGTTCTACTCCAACCACACATAACATACACACATGATGGGATAAACATGGCAGAAGACATGAGAACAGCGGAACCCCGTCGATGTGAGGACCGAGCAGAGATCGAAACTAAATTTAGACAGGAACTCTTGGACACACCACTGACTGATCCAGACCTAACTTTATTTACTGACGGCTGCTGCTACAGACACCCTGCTAAAGGACTGATAGCATCATATGCAGTGGTAAGACTGGATGAATGGGAGGCAACTCGAGACACGTTCATTGTGGAAGAAGCAGCCACAATACCAGACGAAGACAAACCCTCAGCTCAAGTAGCTGAGCTACATGCGGTAGTAAGAGAGTTAATGGAGGCACTCCATGCGCCTCGACAAGTAGCTGTGCTGAAATGTAAAGGACATGACAAAACCCACACCACCGTGGCTCAAGGTAATGAGGCAGCAGACAGAGCAGCGAAGGAAGCAGGTGGATATAGATGTGAAATGATGATGGTGAACCAGGAAAGTGGAAAAGGAAAGGAAGTGTTGGAAAGAAGCATGATAGAGAGAGAGCAGGAACTAGCGTCCCCAGAAGAGAAGACAATGTGGATAGAAGCAGGTGCAGAGAAGGACCAGGGAATATGGCAAGGGCCGGACAGACGCCCAGTCCCAACTGCTAGGTTATTGAAGGATCTGATAAGTGAAGCACATGGGCCGTGCCATGTTGGCCAGAGTGAAGTCCAGAGGCTGTTACAGAATTGGTGGCACCCCTACCTAAACAGAAAGGTGGAGGAACAAGTGAGTCAGTGTGAAACATGTCAACAATTTAATACCAGACCCACCATCAAGGTGGGACAGGGAAAGCAGAGGTTTCCTCTGCTCCCAGGACAGGAGGTGGTAATGGATTTTACTGACATGGGAGTCAGATCTGGGGGATATATGTACCTGCTCGTCCTGGTGGATGCATACACCGGGATGGCCGGAGGCTTATCCCTGCAGAAAGGCAGACTCCCGGTCAGTAATCAATTCAATTCAATTCAATTTTATTTGTAAAGCGCTAAATCACATCAACAAACATCTCAAAGCGCTCTTACAATGATAGAGTACAACAGGACCCAACTAAACCCTTCCAAAGCAAGCAGGTGTAACAAGCAACAGTGGCCAGGAAAAACTCCCTCGCATGGAGAGAAGTTCAAGAACTCCCTCTTCAGGAAGAAACCGTGGGGCGGACCCTAGACTCTGGAAGGACGGCCATCCGCCTTGACCGGTTGGGGGGAGAAGTACATGGGATAGGACAGGGAGAGAGAGGAAAAGAAGAGGGAGAGAGAGAGTGGCAGACAGGCCAGATAAGTACAAATACTAAGAAAAGTCTATGATGAGCGTTGGTCTGATGATGAGCCAATCTCAGTCTGGAGTTTAAGGGCCGTGCCGTTGCGGTGGGGTCCCGGTGCTGTGGTGGGGTTGGGTAGTAGGACCGTCGTAACTCCACTCTGTGAGTCTTGGGTCTGATCCCCTGGATCCTGCTCTCCTCCTGTCAGGGATAAAAAAGACTGCGGCAGTGTCTGGTGGCTCCAGTAATGTTGTTACACAGAGAGAAAGAAAGAAAGACAAGAAACAGAACCTCCAAATGTAGAGTTCCTCCCTTTAACGGGAGAGAAAAAAATCCCCTCAGCAGTCTAGGCCTATAGCAGCTCAACTTAGTGGTCCTATTTTATTCCTATTTTATTCCTAAGGATAAGCTTTATCAAATAGGAATGTTTTTAGTCTACTCTTAAATAAACTAATGGTGTCGGCCTTTCGGACCGAGGCTGGTAGTTGATTCCAGAGTAAAGGAGCCATATGGCTGAAACTCCTGCCTCCTGTTTTACTTTTATGGACTTTAGGGATTACCAACAGTCCTGCATCCTCAGAGCGAAGGGCTCGTGGAGGGTGATAAACTTCTAGAAGTTTCTCGATATAGGACGGAGCCTTCTGATGAAGAGTTTTATATGTGATCAGAAGGATCTTGAATTCTATTCTAGATTTAATTGGAAGCCAGTGTAAGGATGCTAAGACTGGGGAGATGTGCTCTCTTCTTCCAGTTCTGGTTAGTAAACGTGCAGCAGCGTTCTGCTCTAGCTGGAAGATCCTAACAGAGGAGTTTGGACATCCTGACATTAGGGAGTTACAATAATCTAATCTTGAAGTCACAAAGGCATGAATAATTTTTTCTGCATCTTTGAAGGACAAGAAGTTTCTAATTTTTGCAATATTCCTTAGATGGAAGAAGGCTGTCCTGGAGACATGTTTAACATGGGAAATAAAGGACAGATCCTGATCAGAAATAACACCCAGGTTCCTAATATCACTGTTAGAGGTTAAGGTAATATTATCTAACCTAATCAGACTGTCTGAAAAGTAATCCCTGAGCTTTTTAGGACCTAGGATTAGAACCTCAGTCTTGGATGTGTTGAGCATTAAGAAGTTGATAGACATCCAGGACTTAACGTCCCTGAGGCAGGACTCTAGTTTAACAAGTTGGTCGGCCTGATTGGCTTTAATTGATAAATATAGCTGAGTATCATCTGCATAACAATGAAAGTTAATGCTGTGTTTCCTAATTATATTTCCGAGTGGCAACATATAGAGATTAAACAATATGGGTCCGAGGACGGAGCCTTGTGGTACTCCACACCGGACCCGTTCATGCATTGAAGATTTGTTATTTACATGAACAAATTGAAACCGGTCAGATAAATATGATTTAAACCAGTTTAAGGCTAAGTTTTTAATGCCGACGGCATCTTCTAATCTCCTTAAAAGTATATTATGATCGACAGTATCAAATGCGGCACTAAGGTCCAGAAGAACTAAAACCGATAGAAGACCTCTATCTGAGGCCGTTAGAAGGTCATTAGTAACTTTTAGCAGTGCAGTCTCTGTACTGTGGTTCATTCTGAAGCTGGACTGAAGGTCCTCTAACAGATTATTCTCCTGCAGATAATCCTGGAGTTGTTTAGCCACTACTTTCTCCAGAACCTTTGACAGGAAAGGAAGGTTGGAGATGGGCCTGTAGTTTGAGAGAAGGCTTGTGTCTAAGTTTGGCTTCTTAATGAGAGGTTTAATAACTGCTAGTTTAAAGGATTGGGGCACATAGCCTATTGATAGAGACTGGTTAATAATTGCGAGTATAGAATTATTAATTAGTGGCAGTGCCTCTTTCAGAATTCTAGTAGGAATTGGGTCCAACAGGCTAGTAGTTGGTTTAGCAGAAGAAATAAGGGAGTTTAGTTGGACTAGTTGTATTTGCTGAAAGCATTCCAGATGACTGTTAGGTTTAACCAGTTCCTCTGTTATGGGGCTAACGGACGGTAGGGTTTGATGGATGTTATCCCTAAGCCTTGTCATTTTATTTTGAAAGAACTTCATGAAGTCCTCACTACATATATTGTTAGGAATGGTGGGCTCAACGCTATTTTGGTTCTTGGTCAGTTTGGCTACAGTACTGAAAAGAAACCGAGGGTTGTTTTTGTTTTCCTCTATTAAGGATGAGTAGTAATTAGTTCTACTTCTACTCAGAGCTTTCTTATAAGTTTTGAAGCTATCCTTCCAGGCTATATAATCTAGCTCTGTTTTTGTTGAACGCCAAGTTCTTTCTAATCTACGGGAGCGTTGTTTAAGCTGGCGGGTTGATGAGTTAAACCATGGGGAGGACTTTTCCTGTTTTTTCATTTTCATTTTTTGAGGAGCTATGTCGTCTAGCGTTGTTTTTAGCATATCTGTCAGACTGTTTGTTAGGTATTCAATGTCTGAGCTAGCAACAGTATACGGGTCAGGAAGATCCACTACTGATTCTATAGCAGAGGGAATTCTTTCCTTGAATTTAGTTAGTATGTTATCAGAGAGAGACCTGGTTAACACGGCTTTAGCCGGAGGTTTATAACTATTTAGAACAAAGTCAAAGGTTATTAAGAAGTGATCTGACAGGAAATCATAGTGAGGAGAGATGGTCAGATGCTCTATATTCAAACCATAAGTTAGAATAAGGTCTAAGGTGTGTAGATGTTTATGGGTAGGCCCGTCTACTACCTGAGAGAAACCTAGAGAGTCAAGTGTAGATTTAAAGCTGGCACTGAAACTATCATTTTCTACGTCAACATGAACATTGAAGTCTCCTACCATGATAACCTTATCTTTAGTCAGGGCTAGATCTGACAAAAATTCAGAGAATTCAGTTAGAAAAGTTGAATAAGGTCCAGGAGGACGATAAATGATTACAAATTCTACAGAGTTTACTATTTTATTTGACGGGTGTGGCATGGTCATGCTCAGACTCTCAAAAGAACTAAAGTTGGGTTTTGGGTTCATGTTAATTAGTAACTGAGAGTTAAAGATGGCTGCCTCCACCCTCCTCGACCACTTTCACGAGCTATTTGAGTGTTAATATGACTTGGAGGGGAGGCTTCATTTAGACTAACATACTCATCTTTACGTAGCAGGTTTCTGTTCATCCAAAGAGATCAATGTTGTGTTCGGTTATCAGATCATTGACTAGAAGAGCTTTGGATGATAAAGATCTAATGTTTAGGAAACCACATTTAATTTTTTTGTCTTGATTTTGTCTAGTTTCACACTTGATACGGATTAAGTTTTTGTAGTCATTAGAAGTTATTTTCCTAGGTTTAGATAGTTTTATACTTGTGGTGGTCCGAGGGATAGACACAGTCTCTATGGGATGTTTAACTAAGTTAGCTATGGTTGGTGACTGCCCAGAGGGAAACTCAGAGAGGCGTGTAGGACTGCGACTCTGTTGCCTGGTCCCCACTCTGGTGCGTCAGGATGGAGGAGCTAATCTTTTAACTATGTTTCTAGATAAGAGGTATGCTCCATCCAACGTGGGATGGATGCCGTCCCTCCTGATGAGACCAGGCTTGCCCCAGAAGGACTTCCAATTATTAATGAAGCCTACCGAGTTACTGGGACACCACCCTGACAGCCAGCGGTTAAAAGATGACGTGCGGCTAAACATCTGGTCCCTGATGAGGTTTGGGAGGGGGGGGGGGGGGGCCAGAGAAAACTACTTCGTCTGAAATGGTCCGCGCGTATGTGCACACTGACTCTACGTTAGCTTTGAGGACCTCAGACTTCTTCAGGCGAACGTCGTTTCCACCGCAGTGGATTACAATCCGTTTAAATCTCCGTTTATTCTTGGTCATTAGCTTTAGCTGGGACTCAATGTCGCCTGCTCTGGCCCCAGGCAGGCAGCTAACTGTGGCCGCTGGTTGTCCTAGGTTAACGTGTCTCACTATTGAGGAGCCAATAACCAGCGTGTCCTTCTCAGCCAGCGTGCTGCTGAGTGGGGCAAACATATTGGAGACACTGACGGAGGCCTGTGGGGTGTAGCGGGGGTGTCCGGTAGACTTCTTGCTGCTACGTTTACCCCTGGCAGTCACCCAACCGCCCTGTTCCCCCGGCTGCTCGGGGGCCACTGAGGGGGGGTTAAAGTTAGCAGCTACCTGCGCTGCTAAGCTAGAACGCATTGGTAAACCATTATATCCCACATCATGGTTTTCCAAAAGCCATCAGGTCTGACAATGGTACACATTTCAAAAACAAAGACCTGCAGGAGGTTGAAAAACTACTAGGGCCAAAACATAGATTTGGAACAGTTTATCATCCACAATCCCAAGGGAAGGTGGAAAGAATGAACCACACATTAAAAGAAAAGATTGCCAAAGTGTGCAAAGACTCTAGTTTAGTGTGGACAGATGCTCTCCCTGTCGCACTAATGACTGTTCGAATGGCAATCAACTCACAAGCAGGGTTCACTCCTTTTGAGTTACAAACAGGAAGACCGTTTCCTGGACCTGCAAGCACCCCACCGCATCTACAACCTACAGGTAAGATCGCCCATCGACAATGCTATAAACCTGTACAGTGTATGCACTCCAGGTTCGCCAGACAGATCAGAGACCAGCAGAACCAGCCAGGGGACCAGCCAGACGTCCAACACACCACGCAGGTCTGGTTGAAGGCCATCAAAAGAAAGTGGACGGAACCAAGGTGGACAGGACCGTTCCGAGTTGTTGAAAGAACGTCTCACGCTGTGCGTCTGGCCGGAGAAGGGAACACGTGGTTCCACCTGTCTTCCTGTGCACCTGTGTGTGACACCTAAAAGGTGGACTCTCAACCACAGGGCAGAATAATCCTTGAGTCACCCCTGGCCGTCAGGTAGTCTATCCTGACCCACCCAACTCCGAAGAAAGAGGGAAAAGGTGAAAGACCTCCCCTCCAACCCAAGGGAGAGAGAAGGAGTGCTCCTCCCCGTCATGTAGCGTGGTATGTTTGACATCAGGTCTTACCAGATGTCAAAAGGGGATTAAAGGAAGAAATATATGTTATGAGCTATCAACGCACTAGCCTGATAACCAGTATAATCAGCTTGTCTTTCTTCTGCTCAGAACTGTTAATAACACGACCATATATGGGAGGATGCAACTACAAACACAGCAGTTTGTAGCATATGTCAAGGTGACATCCTGCTTGTGAGAAGATAGTACGATGGTGATGTCTAAAACTTCTCGGGACAGAACACGAGATGTAGTCAGTTTAGATAAAGACAACATGTGATCTCCGCACTATATGTGCAGGGAGGGGTGAAAGAAATGCTTATAAACCAATGTTTTCATTTACTCTGGGCTCTGGACCATCTGAAGCCTGGTCTTCCCGGACAGACTGGTGCTTGAGCCCCAGATCTGGTATTATTCCATGTATTCTGCTTAAGGTAATTATCTGTGAAACTGTGTGATTAATTCCACTCTTGTTGAGAGCACTGTGAGCCTTCGGCAGAGGAAGAGAAAAACAATTTGTATTACCAAAACAGAAGTGACACAACATGAACAACTACAAGCCGCTGCCTTAAAATGAAACCAGGGTTTAGTCAGTTCGAAGCACAGTCTTTGTCATAATTGTGTCATAATCAAAATCTTCGAAATGTGACAAAGCAAACATCAATTTTTCTGGGTGATCACTGCAAATAATACCAGCTGCCACAGTATACATGGTTTGTTTGTGACAGTCGAGTGAAGTCCTTTATTTATCACACACAACAGTTATACACAGTATAAATGTGCAGTGAAATACTCCGCAGCAAAACAACAGGATAGAGTAATAACAATTTAAAAAATTACATTTTGAACACAAATAGACAAAATAGCACACAACATGAATATATTAATAATGTTAAATAAAATTAAGGCACACGAAAGATAAATGATAGATAAATATAGGATGAATGAAAAATTTAGTATTTCTAGTTTACAAGTTTCAGGATATCTACTGTATGTTGATCTTAGACTGTGTACCCAACAAAATGACTTAAGTACCATTCTTGAATAAATATACTTAAGCATTTTTTCAGTAATCCTGGGAGGACTGTAAAAGAGAAAAAGAAAAAGCAGAAAAAAGAAAGAAAAAAAATAAAAAAAGAAAAAATTCCACTCTTGTTTCCTCATCAATAAAAGAACACACTAATGACTGTTTTTCCTTCTTATTCCAGCTGTTTGTATTTGATGTTTTAAAGCTTGTTGTGGCTGTGTGTTTATAAGAGAAGCCATCTCTCTATGATGTTTATTTCTGCTTCCATCAGGTACATACTGCTAGTTAACAATCAAAGTAATCTAGAGTTACTCAATCCAGTCTGGGTTGGAAAGAAATAACCTATAAACTAATCTGCCTTCACAGAGGTTTCTGGTTAATCACCTTCTTACAAACTATTCATGCTTAAACTTTCCAACTTGTAAACGGATCCATTGATACATTGAAAGTATTGCATAGATCTCTTGTTGAAATATTGAGTACATCAAATCCAGTCACCTGAATGTTGCTGACTCAGCAGTGGTTGTTAAAGCCATTGAGGCTGAGATGCTCTTTGTTTTTTACATTAACTTTTGACTTTTGGTGTTTTAATTGAGGACGACACAGTCGTCACAGATTCTGTTTCCTGAGCCGTGACAAGTCGTCCGATATTTGTCTCAATGTGTATGCTATATTATAATATTTTTGAAGAACCTGTTTAAATATTTGCATTTATACGGAGACTTGATTACACACAGGTGGATTCTATTGATCATCATCAGTCATTTAGGACAACATTGGATCATTCAGAGATCCTCACTGAACTTCTAGACTGAGTTTGCTGCACCGAAAGTAAAGGGGCCGAATAATATTGCACGCCCCACTTTTCAGTTTTTTATTTGTTAAAAAAGTTAAAATTATCCAATAAATTTCGTTCCACTTCACGATTGTGTCCCACTTGTTGTTGATTCTTGACAAAAAATTTAAATTTTATATCTTTATGTTTGAAGCCTGAAATGTGGCGAAAGGTTGAAAGGTTCAAGGGGGCCCAATACTTTCGCAAGGCACTGTAGTTATAAAAAAAAAAAAAGTTGAGGCATTGACAGAAGCTGTCTGCTCTCACAGTCCTACACATTTCACCCTGTGTCTTGTGGGATCCACGGGTTCTTTTATCGTACGATGTCCTCGCTGTAAACTCTGAGCCTTATGTCACCATTGAGGGGCTGCTGCACGCGTCATTTATTTACTGTTTAATGACCTTTATGAAAAATATTCACATTTTCATTAAATTACAGTAATTTTGCTCAATAGCTCCCAGTTTATGGAACCTATTGACTCCAAACTAGTGTTGGATTGTGTCAGACACATGTCGTTGAACTAGCGTAAAATGGTCTTTATGAAAATAGTTTTTTTTTAAAAAAATTTATGAAAAATACTATAGTTTTGCTCAATAGCTTCCAGGTCATGTGACCCAATGACTCCAAATCGGTTTTGGATCATGTAACTAGTCATGGTTGTTGAGACACACGTCATTGACTTAGCGTTTATTGGTTTTCATGAAAAAAGTTTCGGGTGAGACCTCGGGTAGGTCTAGTTTTTCAAACAAATAATTTAATTGACTTTCATCTGTATGAGATTCTGAGGTGTGCAGCTGGGAGAAGAATGATTTAAAGGTACTATTTATTTTGTCTGGGTCAAAGGTTATGGAGGCTGATTCTTCTACTATCTGGATCATTTGGTCCGATGCTGTTCTTGCTTTCAGCTGGTTTGCTAATAGGCGTCCAGCTTTGTCACCGTGTTCATATACGAGTCCTCCAGAGCGAAGGAGGAGCTGTTCAGCTTCAAAGGTAAGGAGGACATCGAGTTCGGTCTGGAGTCTTATTCTTTCTTTGTACAAGTCTGGTGTGCCGGCAGTTGAGAGGTTATCCAAGTCTCCGATGGATTCCTCTAATTCTTTCTGACGAGACCTCAGCAATTGATTTGCGTGTGAGGTGAAAGAAATAATTCTACCCCTTAGATAGGCTTTGAGAGTGTCCCATAATATAGACGGGGAGGTTTCATTATTCATATTAGTTTCACAGAAGAATGTAATGGAGTCAGAGACGTACTTACATAAGTTGGCATCTGCTAGTAAAAGAGGGTTCAGACTCCAATGTCCCTTTGGTTTCGTACTAAACTGGAAGTCTAATAGTACCGTGGAGTGGTCCGACACTGTGATGGGCAAATACTGGGTGGAGACAATTGCAGAAGAATGTTTTTTATCTATCAGGAAATAGTCTATGCTCGAGAAGGAACGGTGTGCATGAGAAACAAGGGAGTATTGTTTAGTGGAGGGGTGTAGAGGTGGCCAGGGGTCAACAAGTCCATATTGTGCTATAAATGTGGACAAGGCCTGGGACATTTTCGTAGATGTGGCAGATCGTGTGACAGACCTGTCCAGCTTCGGATCAATCACACTGGGTTAAACTGTACATTTTTCCTGATCAATATAGCCGTGCGCCTTGCTTTTACGTTAAATTGAGAAGGAAACTATTTGTCAATCCAAGGCCTGTTTAATTTTCTGTGATCAGAGTTACATCGGTGAGTCTCTTGAAGAAACAAGACGTCTGCGTTCAACCTTTTATGAAAAATACTGTAATTTTGATCAATAGCTTCCAGGTCATGTGACCCACTGATTCTAAATCAGTGTTGGATCATATAACTACATGATTGTTGAGACACACTTTGTTTAATAAGCATTTAATGGTAATTTTTAAAATAATATTCACATTCATTAGTAGAGGATAATTAAATTATCCGATCTCAGTGTGGCATGCACATAGTTAGATAAGTGTATAGTCACTCAGGCTGGTCTGAATAATAATTTATTTGCTGTTCAAACAGCACATTTCTTTGTAAAGAAAATACTCAGTGCAGCTAATTAACATATTCAGACACGCTATATGTTTTACTAACCTTCTGAAATGTCCAGCTGCAGCTGTAGAGTGGGAACTTCTTTAGGAGCTTCTCCTTCTGGGCCAGATTCTGGACCATATTGGTATGTTGAACGGCGCTGTCTGCTATGCTGATCTGCCATTCGTTTACCTTCCTGGCTGCTGGGAAGCTCCACCTCTGCATGCTGGGAGGCTCCACCTCTCTTTGTGATTGCTGACTGGCTCCGCCTGTGAGGAAGTCTATAGAAGCAGGCTTCCTCAATCCATTCTGCCCTCTCACCCGGACAGCCCAGATCCTGCCCGTTTCTCTTTAGTTTGGTTATTTTGTTTTACACACACGACTTTCATTGCACCCAACATGTCCACCTCATACTGATTACTGATTTAACACTGCATACCTTTTTGTTATGTAATGATTTGTTATAGTTTCAAGTAAAATTATTGTTTAAAACTTGAGCTTTCTGTGTGGCTCTCCCTTATTTGTTGTGGCCTAAACGAGCGGGCCATAACACATAGCAAGAGAATGTAAACAACACCGCATGGCATAAGGAGAGGAAGAACGTCCTCCTCTTCCCAAGACGGGCATATTGGGCGGAGCTAGTCCAGCTCCTCGAAACTCAGCAGATTCTGAATGTAGCTCTAATGATTGAATATTCAACTGGCTGAAGATCAAGGACAAGCTGGATTTGGGGCAAAGAAAATTTAATACAATGTTTATGGACCAATAAGAAGCATGTGAAAGTGTTGAAAAGTTGTGTGATATGACTCCTTTAAAGTACCATCACAGTGTTTACATTTCCAACATAATGCTGAATACAACTATCCTATTCTATATAATCTACTTGGTGTCCAATAAAAGCGGTGTAATGTTTTGAACTGCATCAGTCTCACTGTTAGGTCTCTGGATAAAGTACGACCATTAGCACAGGATTTTGCCCAATCCTAGTCATCAAAAGAAATCCCTAAATCTTTTTTCCATACTGTGGCAGAGAGGTGATGAAGCCCTGATGTGAATCAGGTGTGCTGCCTCACCTCTCTGCCCATAAAGGAGGAGCTGCCATACACACAGAGTGACAGGCAGAAGACAGGCTGAAACACTTGGGTGCAGACTTGGGGTGAGCGCTTGGTTAACTTTAATAAAATAACTATGGTTTTGGGAACTCCTGACTCCACGTCTCTGTGGTGGAATGCGGTGGTGGCATGCTCTATTGCCACACATACCCATTTCAGAATTGCTATGCTTTTATTCTCACCAAGGCTGAACAACAGCTTGAAATATTTAGTCCATACAGCAGTTTAACAGGACAGGTTCCTCTCAGAACAGGCCTGGTCTTGGTCCAAAGAAGTTGAGTGCACGGGCTCAGCGTCATATTAAGAGGCTGTCTTTGTAAAATAGACGTACGAGTGCTGCCAGCATTGCTGCAGAGGTTGAAGGGGTGGGGGGTCAGCTTGTCAGTGCTCCGGCCATATGCCGCACACTGCATCAAATTGGTCTGCATGGTTGTCATCCCAGAAGGAAGCCTCTTCTAAAGATGATGCACAAGAAAGCCTGCAAACAGTTTGCTGAAGACCAGCAGACTAAGGACATGGATTACTGGATCCATGTCTTGCGGTCTGATGAGACCAAGATAAACTTATTTGGTTCAGATGGTGACAAGCGTGTGTGTGGTGGAAACCAGGTGAGGACTACAAAGATAAATGTGTGTTGCCTCCAGTTAAACCTGGTTGTTGGGGCTGAAGATTCCATTGAACTCCTCCAAGCATTCTCCCCCGAAGGAGAATCACCAGTGACAATGAACAGGCCATAAAACCGCAGGGGAGCGAGCCACACCCCGGAAGTGGCCAATGAGGATGCTCGAATCCGACCCGAACACCACAGGGGTCCGAAATTCTAGCCTGGGTGAAACTTCTCCTTCCAAATCTCTCGACTTCTCAATCTACCCTTCGAGGGAGACACATGTCTCTTCTGCCTCAAGATGGTATAGAGCACCCAAGAGGAATAAAAGAAACAAGACACCAGCCCGCTGGACGAGCAAGACCCAGTTCGGACTACATCTTCTGTTTCCTCTATTTTTGCCTTTTTTGGGGATTCTGGAGACCAGAGCCAGCGTCTCCTCTTCTCCAAAATCATCCTCTCAGCTGTCCACTCCTGCAGCTGAAGCCAAGCCTCTGAATTCAGGACGCTGAATTCAGACCTGGTAACAACCAGTTACCAGAACCAACAGCACCACGGTGAGAGCTTTTGTCTGGGCAGAGATATATTGTTAGAATGATGTTGTGTTGAAAATGCAATGTGTTTCAATGTGCCGCTCAGAAGGCCGCCGCATCGCATATGTTTGTGTATGTGCGTTCACGCGCGCCAACCAAGTCCAGGACTCTGGTTTTCCACCTCAGAACCAGAGGTCCAAGTGAGCTCCAGGCCCACTGGGAGCTCTGTGTGGAGGAACCAGGGTTCAGAACCGAGCCTCGTCAGAATTCTCTGTCTTTCTCTGTCATTCACCCTCCTCCTTCTACTAACCCTGATCTGCCGGTGATCTGCCTGTCATCCCCCGCAGCTACGACCCCCCTTTCTTGATCAAGATATAGTCACAGACACACTCAACTGCATGTAACACCTATGTGTTATCTGCTGCAAGGTCAGAGCTGCCTTGATCACAAGAGTTCTAACTGCAGGTCCCGACCTCCACTTAGGACTCAGGTGCTCAGAACCGGGCCAACAGAACCGCCCGTTCGTTACGCCCTCGGTTGACTAACTTGCTCCGAGACCACCCTCGCGCATGCGCGCTCGACGGACGTCTTGTTTATCTGGCCGCTAAGCAATTGCCGCGTCCCCAGAAAGAGCGAGTCAAACGCCTCCAGTGGTCACGTGGGTCATCGCAATCCCTCTTGACGTCCACCTAGTGGACACATCAAGTCATTGCGCTCTCCCTCTGTGCGCCGCCCACGCACCTAGTGGTCGTCACAGTCACCGCACTGACCCAGACGTCTGCCTCCACCTGGTGGACGTTCAAGGTCATTACACCCCCTCACCTTGACCTGCGGACGTCTGCCTCCACCTGGTGGACAGTTGAGGTCATCACACCCACTCACAGCCGTCACTCCAGACCACACACACACACACTAACACTGGACACTAACGGCATTGCAACACAGCCACACACACACAAACACCTCCCCTACTGTCTGCATACACACACACACACACTCTTTGTACATAGTGTTGCTGTTTAATAGATTAGATCTCCGTGTTCGATGTCGTTCGCTACTTGAATGTGTTGATTTATGAGATGATTTCCAAATGATTGATGAATTAATACATTTTTATTAATAAACGCCTGTTAGCTGAATTGAACGATTCTTGGTGATTATTGTGTATTTATTGTTGACAATTCACTGGTTTAACAGTCTGTGCTCGGATCTCACACCTTCCCTTTTATTTAAGATTGTTATATTTTATGCAGAAATATTAACTAACTTAAACTTTTTACAAACGAGACTGATATTTTGGTATTAGCTATTTCCAGTTTATCTGGTGATGCCCCATTTTATTATTAATACATAAATAACAAATGTATGCAAATTAATAATTCTTTTATTAATAAATAATTGTTGATAATTTATTCATTTTTTTCCCTTTTTAAGTAATTACTCAATTACTTTAGGAGTTAATGAGTAAATGACGTTTACTTCCATTAATAATTTTAATTTTTCATAAATTACTTCCGTGATTTATTACTTTCAGTAATCTATTACTTACAGTAATTTAATGCTAATAACCAACCGTAAATCCCAACATGGTGGAGGGAGTGTCATGGTCTCAGGCTGCATGAGCGCTGCCGGCACTGGTGAGTTACAGTTCATTGAGGGAACCATGAATGCCAACATGCACTGTGACATCCTGACACAGTGTGATCCCCTCCTTATGGATACTGGGCCGCAGGGGAGTATTCAAACATGATAACGACTCCAAACACACCTCCAAGACAACCACTGCCTTGCTAAAAAAGTTGAAGGTTAAGGTGATGGACTGGCCAAGCATGTCTCCAGACCTAAACCCTATTGAACATCTGTGGGGCGTCCTCAAACGGAAGGTGGAGGAGCACAAGGGCTCTGACATCCACCAGCTCTGTGACGTCGTCATGGAGGAGTGGAAGAGGATTCCAGTGGCAACCGACGAAGCTCTGGTGAACTCCATGCCCAAGAGGGTTAAGGCAGTGCTGGAAAATAATGGTCGCCAAACAAAATAGACACTTTGGGCCCAATTTGGACATTTTCATTTATGGATGAATTCACTTTTGTTGCCAGTGGTTTATACATTAATGGCTGTGTATTGAATTACTTTGAGGGGACAGTAAATTTACACCGTCATACAAGCTGCACATTGACTACCTGTCAACAAATGGTTGAGAAAGTGAGGAATGGATGAAGGTGATTGTGTGCGATCGGTGGACTTTAAAGATGACAAAGAAGCAGTAGGTCTCTTCATTAGTAATGTGTGACACAACATGTCAGCACAAAGCTTTTTCAACTTAAACACTACGGTCCTGTCGGTAGTGAAGGAAATCTGAGACGTAAAACAATACAGAAAGTTTAAGTTAACCGCTGACAAAATATTGAATGAGAGAGAAACTCCACCAAAATAAACCATGAGTCATCTTAAATATGGACTTGATCTCCACAGACTGAAGCAAATGTATTTTCAAACCTCCAAAAAGCCTTTACAGAATGTCTTGGTGTGATTTTGGGACATCAGTGTTCAAACTGATACTTCCTGTAGCTGTCGATACTGTAAAACCTCCTTTCACATCATAACCTAAAGCTTCTCATCATATCTTTGTCCATGTTCCTGAGAGAAGAAAGACTAGTCTGTGTCCGAGTCCTGCACGCCAGAGGGCAGGTAGCTGCTGTCATTTACCCGGCTGTACTGAACGCCCCTGGGAGACGAGTGAGAGCAGGAGCAGAGTGGACCAGCGAACAGGTTCTCCACTTCCTCAAGTTGAAGGCCACAAGTCTCCGGGAGGCAGGTCAGGACAAAGAGCAGGGCCATGGCCACCAGCCCTGTGTACATGAAGAACACTCCTGGAAGAGCAACACACTTCAGTCAGCTAGAAACCTTTGTGTTTGTGTGATTTTAAATAGCACTTTTGGCTTCCCACTGGAGTCGTACCATAGTATGTGAGAAACTGTGCGAGATGGAGGAAGGTCAGTGATACAAGGACGTTACAGATCCAGTTGACCCCGGCGGAGCAGGCATTCCCGGTGCTACGTGCCCACACAGGGTAGATCTCAGAGTTCACTGTCCAGGGTGTGGTGCCCATTCCTTTATTATACATGGAAACATAATATCATCACATCAGTAGAGAACCATTACAACAGAATGTCTGGAAACTACATCCTGAATGTTAAGATCATCTAACCACAACACACAGAAACAGCTCCCATTGTTTCCTTAAGGACTTTCCCTCTTGGACGAATAAAGTATTTCTATATTCTATATTCTAAATTGTTAAAGTGAATCACATCATACCTGGAGCGAAGAACGCCAGGTAAAGGATCAGGCCCAGGAGGACCACCCAGGAGTAAGAGGTGGGACAGTAGTTATAAGCCCAAAGTGGGCTGTCAGCGGCCTCGCTCTGATTGGAGCACCTGGAGAAGAACCAAGAGGGGCACAAACTGCTGATCAGCGTGTTTTCATCAAGTTTTAGTTCAGTGATAAAGAATAAGAGGCCCTTTTGCTCGGGATAATAGAAATGTGATGAGAGCCACATTACATTCAGTGTGAGATGTGTTTGAATCCATGTTTGACTTTGACTTAATTCATTTGGTTTGGAGCGACACTGATTCAGATCTTAGAGCAGGGGGGTCCAAACTGGGTCCTGGAGGGCCGGCGTCCTGCAGGGTTTAGCCCCTCCCAGTTGCAAAACACACCTGATTGCCATGAAGGGCTCCTTATTGGGCTTTTTCACAACCTTGGTGATGACATGGTCATTAGATTCAGGTAAGCTGAAGCAGGGAGGAGCTAAAACCTGCAGGACAGCGGTCCTCCAGGACCGGAGCTGGACACCCCTGTCTTTTAGCATTAGCAGCTGTTACTGATCCAATAATCCACCTTCACTCTCGTCGAACATCGTACATCTCGGCAGAACCAGCAAAGCAAGACTGTCTGAATGAATGTTCAGCTGCAGACTTAGGTGAATGTGATCAACACAGAGCGGTTGAGAATAATAAAACAAACATTCACTAGTGAGGAACCACTGTGTCAGACCTGCCCCCCGCTGGCCCGTCAGTGGATGCTTCGTCAACAGGAACACAGGACGAGTCGAACACTTGTGATGCGTTTTCTCGGTAACAAAATCCACAGTGAGGATCCAGCATGCAGGACTCACAGGACCTGGAACACACAGCCAACATTCGTCATTAGAATGAAGCATTAACATAACAATGCTTTCAGTTTGTGTATTAGTGGAGTTAGCCGACATGTAACTGACGATCTGATTACAGTTCTGAATGTCCATCCATTGTACAAACACATCCAGTTCTTTATGAATTTATCAAAAGCACTCTGAACCACAAAGTCTAACTTTATAGGTCGAAATACAGACAGAAGCATGAGGGCAGCTGGAGGTGCTTCCAGAAATCTATATTGGGGAAAATAGTGTTTCAATGGGAGGCGCAGATATTTTAAGTTGGCCTGAATGAGGCTTAAATTTCTTTCTTCATAAAATAAAATTACACAAATCGATCAATGGTGCAGAATTTGGTTTGTGTTCTGGTGTTAGCAGAGAGTGCACCAGAAAACATCTGCTGTGTAAGAAGAAAGAAAGAAAAAGGGGATTTCAACCCTTCAAACACAACTAACATCCATTCTGGGTGTTTTCCTGTGACTTTGATATATTTGTAATAAATTCTTCCTGGATGTTAAAATTGGACTCAATGAATACAAGATTACAAATTAGTAAAGCCTTTGAAAGCTTGAGTAGCATCACTTTGACACCTTATCACCTTGAACATGGTATGAGAGCCGGTCAGTAACCGGTAACATGGACTTTCTGGGCTTAAATATAAAGTTTAGTCGTTTAATACAAATATACATGTCAGGAAGAAACTAAAGAAAGTATCTTTGTCCTTAATTGCGTCCAAACAGTGCAGGTCATCAGGTGTGCGGATAAATGGTATTCTTACTCATACAGGCTGCAGGTGGAGTTCTGTGGGTGGAGGCTGATGGGTGGAGAACTCAGAGCCGACAGCAAGAAGCCGACAGCCAATAACGACAGACTCAAACCAGTACCTGTGTTAGGAAGAGAAAAGAACTCATTAGATCACAAAGAAGGTTCAATGTAATGTAAACAATAAAAACTATTACTATTACCCGAGGTAGTGAATTCTCATTTCCACATTGAGAGAAGATTTATACAGCCAAGCAGATTCCTTCAAATCATGGAGAATTTTTTTTAATCTGAAAGTAACAGTCTTTTGGGGGGCTGGTTTGAGGATTTAAGACTTTTACACCAGAATGTACTTTTGATATCCATCCCAATCAATGTGAGTGAACACTGTTAAATGATCACTTTGCATTATTCTCACTTGCTGCTGAAGGTTCATTGCTCTGTAATGTGATAACAACTATCACTAAACAAAACCTGAAGATTTCATCCCATTGACGTAAACATCAGTGATCAAATGATGAAAAGACAAACCTAGAAGACTTCCCAGGGTCAGCTTCTTGCGGCCAACCCTCTCCACAAGCCACACTCCCACCAGGGTGAACATGAAGTTGGTGGCAGACGTGACCACAGACAGCCAGATGGCCTGTCTGTCGCTTCGAACGCCGGCCATCTGCAGGATGGTGGCGCTGTAGTACCTGCAGGAGAGAGGCCTTTCATCATTGTGCTCCGTGATACATGTTGAGCCCTCACACAGGTTTGTGCAGGTCACTTTTCAGTAACAACAGAGAGGACATCTTTCTTTTACATTTATTGAGTTTAATATTTATTGTATATTCATTCCTTTTCACACAACAAAGAAAATATGAATAAATGTGGTTAGTTCAATAAGATAAATGTGTGGACCCAAGCTGACCCAGGGGTTAGAAGTCCCGATGGAGATCTGCTCCAGCATCCCTGAGCGTCTCCTCTTTACCAATACCACAGCAAACACAACCAGAACATGCAATATTGACAATGTAGAAAAATATGTAACCTGTACTAAAGAAAGTCACAGCTGATAAACCTCTGCAGCAGAACATCTCGTCTCTAATAACCTGGAAGAAATCATCTGTGTTTTCCACTTCAGCAGCAGCACTTTCAAAGATCTCTGTGGTCATTTGATATATATATACAGTATATATATATACAGTATATATATATATATATATATATCAAGTCATTTTGTATTTCCCTGGAAACATTTTGGTTGCTTCTGTGTGTTTTAGAGTCGATTCCACATCTTTCTCCAGTGATTTTGTTAGGGGATTTATTTATTTATTTCGACGAATGAAGAATTTAAAATTAGATGAATGAAATGGAAAAGAAAAGAAAAGAAAAGGAAAAAAACATCTGATAAATAAAAAAACCCATTTCTATAAAAAACACTTTGACTGGTTGGAAAAGGGAAAGGAAGCAGCCTCTGCTTATCCAGTCCTCCCCCCATTCTTCACCCATTGACAATGACAAAATCCAAGAAAGTAACTAAACTGCAATACAAAAGAAAACAAAAAACAAAAAACTACTCCAATGGAGCTTTTTATGAAAACAGAATAAAAACACACAAAAAGAACAAAATGAACAAGAACCATGAACATCTGAGAGGTTTTCATTCTCATTCTTCATTTCTGTATTTTTCAAAGATATATCTTTTGTACGTGTATTTAAATTGCTTTATATTCATACTTTGTTTAATCTTGTCCACAGAACCAGTCCACAGATGGAAACACGTACTTTTTAAATTGCTCCGAGCAGAATTCTGTTTCAGGTTTAGTTTCCCTCTAAAGTCGACCCCCCCCCCCACTCTGTCTTTGAACAGTTTGTATGTTTACAGGAGCAGTTTATTTATTGCTTTATACATTATTTGTGCAGTTTTAAATTCTACCAGATCCCCAAACTTTAAGGTGTGTACTTTTAAAAACAGTGTATTGGTGTGTTCATGATGTCCTACATTATTTACTATAGGAGAGGCTCTGTGTTGTTTTGTGCTCAGTGAATGTAAGGTGCTTTTCTAGGTAGTGCCCCATACTTCCACACAGTACTTTAAATATGGTACCACCAGTGTAGAATACAGAATATACAGTACTCTGCCTTGCTTCCCATCACTCCGCTGCTCCAGCTACTTTTGATCTCACGTTTTATGTTTCCAGCAGATTTTGATGAAGAATCACACCCAGGGATTTATTCTCATACACTCGTTCTATTCCAACTTTATTTAGCAGTACTTTTACTTCTGTATTTATTTAGTGTTTTTCAAACAGCATAAGTTTGGTTTTATTTAAATTTAATGATAATTTATTCAAATAAAATAAAAAATCAGGCTCTTCTTTATATCCTCGATTTCCTCCTTCCTCTTTGGTGGCATTTTGAGTGCTGCTTAGAGATACTGGAGCCTGGTTCTGGTGGGAGCTGGAGCCTGGTTCTGGTGGGGGCTGTAACCTGGTTTTGGTCGGGGCTGGCTGCTGCTGTAGCCTGGTTCTGGTGGGAACTGGAGCCTGGTTCTGGTGGGGGCTGGCTGCAGCTGGAGCCTGGTTCTGGTGGGGGCTGTAGCCTGGTTCTGGTGGGGGCTGGCTGCTGCTGGAGCCTGGTTCTGGTGGGAGCTATAGCCTGGTTCTGGTGGGAGCTGGAGCCTGGTTCTGGCTGCTGCTGGAGCCTGGGCCGTTAGAGTAGAAGACGAGCTGATGCCAAGCAGATGCGGAACCGCCGCCTTGTCCACGGTGATCCACCTCCACGCCGCCAAGCTGACAAGGAAATGCTTCTAACTCTCAGCCGCTCTGCCGCCGGCCGCCAGCCGCTCTCCACCAAGGGAACACCAGCATCCCGGCCCTGCTTCCTTCAGGCACTAAGACAGAGAAGGCCACAGCGGAAAAACTGTCCTTCTGCTCTTTCCTCCAGCAAACAAGATCTCACAGCTTCTGCACAGACAACGACCAGGTCAAAGTGACCAGATCCTCAGGCCTGCAAGACAGACACTACAAAGACTGTTCCTGAAACACAGGTCTTTCTAGCGTCTCCTGCCAGGTTGCAACAAGCTACAAAGCCAGTTAGCACAGAGCTGCTAATAAAGAAGCTATCAACCCGTTAGCACAGAGCTGCTAATAAAGAAGCTATCAACCCGTTAGCACAGAGCTGCTAATAAAGACGCTATCAACCCGTTAGCACCGAGCTGAAAAAGGAACCACCAGCTTCCTTCGGCCAGGATGACAGACCCATTCTTCCATCCATTCAAGGACTGGTAATTATATTTACTATATAGTTAAACGAGTTAAGCTATGAGGAGAACTGTTTGATATGAAGATGTTATTGTTATTGGTATGCTATTAGGAGGACATCCCCCTTGAACTGCTACCTTATCGTGGTGGGGGAGTTTGAGTACCCGAATGATCCTAGGAGCTACGTTGTTGGGGGGCTTGCCCCCCAGTAGGGTCTCCCAAGGCAAACTGGTCCTAGGTGACGAGTCAGACCAAAAGCAGTTCAACAAGCCCCCTATGACAAAACAACAAAAGAAAAAAAATGACGTCGCCCGGCGAGGCGCAGCCGGGGCCTCACCCTGGAGCCAGGCCTGGGGTTGGGGCCTGCATGCGAGCACCTGGTGGCCGGGCCTTTGCCCGCGGGGCCCGGCCGGGCCCAGCCTGAAGGGATGACGCAGGTCCCTCCTCTTCCTCCTGTGAGCCCACCACCCACAGAGGCAACCGTAGGGGTTGGGTGCAATGTGGATTGGGTGGCAGTCGACGCCAGGGGCCTCGACGACCTGATCCCCGGACACGGAACCTAGCTTTTGGGACATGGAACGTGACCTCGCTGGGGGGGAAGGAGCCTGAGCTTGTGCGGGAGGTAGAGAGATACCGTCTAGATATAGTCGGGCTCACCTCTACCCACAGCTTGGACTCTGGAACCCAGCTCCTCC
Source organism: Lipophrys pholis (assembly GCF_963383615.2). Taxonomy (NCBI): domain Eukaryota; kingdom Metazoa; phylum Chordata; class Actinopteri; order Blenniiformes; family Blenniidae; genus Lipophrys; species Lipophrys pholis. Next base: position 31,021,467 of record NC_137631.1, on the reverse strand, counting down.
ACAGGGGCTGGACACTCCACTTCTCTGGAGTTGCCCGCGGTGAGAGGCGGCGGGCTGGCGTGGGCTTGCTTATTGCCCCACAGCTCAGCCGCCATGTGTTGGAGTTCACTCCAGTGAACGAGAGGGTCGCGTCCCTACGCCTTCGGGTAGGGGACAGGTCTCTGACTGTTGTCTCGTCCTATGGACTGAACAGCAGTACAGAGTACCCGGCCTTCTTGGAGTCCCTGGGAGGGGTGCTGGATAGTGCTCCAACTGGGGACTCCGTTGTTCTATTGGGGGACTTCAATGCCCACGTGGGCAACGACAGTGAGACTTGGAAAGGGGTGATTGGGAGGAATGGCCTCCCTCATCTGAACCCGAGCGGTGTTCTGTTATTGGACTTCTGTGCTAGTCACAGTTTGGCCATAACGAACACCATGTTCGAGCACAGGGGTGTCCATAAGTGCACTTGGCACCAGGACACCCTAGGCTGGAGGTCGATGATAGACTTTGTGGTCGTGTCATCTGATCTCCGGCCACGTGTCTTGGACACTTGGGTGAAGAGAGGGGCAGAGCTGTCAACTGATCACCACCTGGTGGTGAGTTGGATGTGCTGGACGGGGAGAAAGCCGGACAGACTCGGCAGGCCCAAACGTGTCACGAGGGTCTGTTGGGAACGCCTGGCCGATCCCTCTGTCCGCGCAGTCTTCAACTCCCGCCTCCGGGAGTGCTTCTCACGGATTCCAGGGGAGGTTGGAGACATTGAGTCCGAGTGGACTATGTTCTCCACCTCCATTGTTGAAGCCACTGCTCGGAGCTGTGGTCGCAGGGTCTCTGGTGCCTGTCGTGGCGGCAACCCCCGAACCCGGTGGTGGACACCGGAAGTAAAGGATGTCGTCAAGCTGAAGAAGGAGTCCTATCGGGCGCTGTTAGCTCATAGGACTCCTGAGGCAACTGACGGGTACCGGCGGGCCAGGTGGGCCGCAGCCCGGGCCGTGGTGGAGGCAAAAACTCGGGCCTGGGATTAGTTCGGGGAGGCCACGGAGGAGGACTATCTGTCGGCCCCGAGAGAAATTCTGGCAAACCGTCCGGCGCCTCACGAGGGGGAAGCAGTTTTCCACCAACACCGTTTACAGTGGAGGTGGGGAGCTGTTGACCTCAACTGGAGATGTCGTCGGGCGGTGGAAGGAATACTTCGAGGACCTCCTCAATCCCACCATCACGTCTTCCGCTGAGGAAGCAGAGGCTGGGTTCTCAGAGGTAGACTCGTCCATTACCCAGGCTGAAGTCACCGAGGTAGTTGCTAAGCTCCTCGGTGGCAAGGCACCGGGAGTGGATGAGATTTGCCCTGAGTTCCTTAAGTCTCTGGATGTGCAGGGATTGTCCTGGCTGACACGTCTCTGCAACATCGCGTGGCGGTCGGGGACAGTGCCTCTGGAGTGGTAGACCGGGGTGGTGGTCCCTCTTTTTAAGAAGGGGGATCGGAGGGTGTGTTCCAACTACAGGGGGATCACACTCCTCAGCCTCCCTGGGAAAGTTTATTCCAGGGTACTGGAGAGGAGGACCCGGCCGTTAGTCGAACCTCGGATCCAAGAGGAACAATGCAGTTTTCGTCCAGGTCGTGGAACACTGGACTAGCTCTATACTCTCCACCGGGTACTCGAGGGTTCATGGGAGTTCGCCCAATCAGTCCACAGTTTTGTGGACCTGGAGAAGGCGTTCAACCGTGTCCCTCGGGACGTCCTATGGGGGGTGCTCCGGGAGTATGGAGTCCAGGACCCTTTGCTAAGGGCTGTCCGGTCCCTGTACGCCCGGAGCAGGAGTTTAGTTCGCATTGCCGGCAGTAAGTTGGACCTGTTCCCAGTGCACGTTGGCCTCCGGCAGGGCTGTTCTTTGTCACCGGTTCTGTTCAGAACTGTTATGGACAGAATTTCTAGGCACAGCCAGGGTCCGGAGGGGGTCCAGTTTGGGGACCACAGGATCTCGTCTCTGCTTTTTGCAGAGGATGTGGTCCTGGTGGCTTCATCAAACCTGGACCTTCAGCGTGCACTGGCACGGTTCGCAGCCGAGTGTGACGCAACTGGGATGAGGATCAGCACCTCTAAATCCGAGGCCATGGTTCTCGACCGGATAAAGGTGGCTTGCCCCCTTCAGGTTGGTGGAGAGACCTTGTCTCAAGTGGAGGAGTTCAAGTATCTCGGGGTCTTGTTCACGAGTGGGGGGAAGATGGAGCGTGAGATCGACAGGCGGATCGGTGCAGCGTCTGCAGTTATCCGGTCGCTGTATCGGTCCGTCGTGGTGAAGAAGGAGCGAAGCTAAAAGGCGAGGCTCTCGATTTACCAGTCGATCTTCCTTCCTCCCCTCACCTATGGTCATGAGCTTTGGGTCGTGACCGAAAGAACGAGATCCCGGATACAAGCGGCTGAAATGAGTTTCCTCCGTAGGGTGGCTGGGCGCACCCTTAGAGATAGGGTGAGGAGCTCAGTCACCAGGGAGGAGCTCGGAGTAGAGCTGCTGCTCCTCCACATCCAGAGGAGCCAGCTGAGGCTCGGGCATCTGTTTGGGATGCCCCCCGGACGCCTCCCTTGGGAGGTGTTCCGGGCATGTCCCTCCGGTAGGAGGCCTCGGGGCCGACCTAGGACACGCTGGAGAGACTATGTCTCTCGGCTGGCCTGGGAACGCCTTGGGGTCCCACCGGAAGAGCTGGAGGACGTGTCTGGGGCGAGGGAAGTCTGGGGTTCCTTGCTTAGACTGCTGCCCCCGCGACCCGGCCCCGGATAGGCGGAAGAAAATGGATGGATGGATGGATGGATGGATGGATATTAGGAGGAGCGAGCCAATCTGTAAATCAATGTCAGCTGTGCCTCACACCAATACAGGACTTGCATGCCAATCTTTGCTTCACAAACCTGGTAACTGACAATCCTACATAAATCATATCAAAGATAATATCATACATGTAATTCAACACCATCTGAATGACTTCAGATGTTTTTCAAAACCAGTTGCATTCACATAAACTCATCTACAAATTGGCTTTCGACAGAATTACACTAGCAGAAGTAGTGTGCGACCTGGCGATAATAGATTGCAATAGATAAGAAAGTGTTGATCTGACAAAGGAGAGAGATTATTTATGAAGGAGGGGTGGTATTTAACAAGTTATACTTCTTCCACTCCTTTTTGGATATGCAAAATGATTCTATTTTACTATTGTTAGTCACTGTTTGATTGGTTAAATATCTTTGCTTTATTGGTGTTTACTGTTGATTTTGATATTTCAATTTAAAAATGTTCAAAATAAAAAAATGCAATGAAATAAAATCATATATCTATATCCACACACACACACACGCAAACGCACACACACACGCAGTGCTCAAAAAATATAGGGAACACTAAACAACACATCCTAGATCTCGATGAAAGAAATATTGCAGTTGAAAGTCTTGATTCTATATATAGTACAGTGCGTTGAGAACAAAATAACATAAAAATGTTCAACGTAAATCAAAATGATTATCCCATGGAGGTCTGGATTTGGAATCCTATCAAAATAAAAGTGGAGAATCATATTACAGGCTGATCCAACGTCAGGTGAAATTCCTCCAGACAAGTCAGAATGAGGCTCAGTAGAGTGTGTGGTTCCACCTGCCTGTAGAACCTCCCTACAACACCTGGACATGCTTCTGATGAGATGGTGACGTTCTCCTGAGGGACCTTCTCCTGAAGGACGTTCTCCTGAGGGATGTTCTCTGAGGAATGTTCTCCTGAGGGACGTTCTCCTGAGGGATGTTCTCTGAGGTATGTTCTCCTGAGGGACGTTCTCCTGAGGGATGTTCTCCTGAGGGATGTTCTCTGAGGTATGTTCTCCTAAGGGACATTCTCCTGAGGGATGTTCTCCTGAGGGACGTTCTCCCGAGGGACGTTCTCCCGAGGAATGATCTCCTGAGGGATGTTCTCCTGAGGGATGGCCTCCTGAGGGAGGTTCTCCTGAGAGACGTTCTCCTGAAGGATGTTCTCCTGAGGGATGTTCTCCTGAGGGATGTTCTCCTGAGGGATGACCTCCCAGACCTGGATCAAAGCATCAGTCACCTCCTGGACCATCTGTGGTCAAGGTGTGGTTGGTGGATGGAACCAGACAGTTGGATTGAGGTCTGGGGAACCGGCAGGCCAGGCTTTCTCAATCAGTCGTTAGGTAACTTTTTAAAGTGAAACTTTCTGCCTTGATATTATTCCGGTAAGGGAGTACAAAAAAAATCAAACAACGGAAGTAAACAAAACTGCGTTAATTACGTTACTTTTTATTTAACTAGTTAAACATTTAAAATCAATTAATTAAAGACATTCCTTTTTGACAGCACTAATATATATATATATATATATATATGTATGTTGGGCTGCAGATTCCATTGAAGTCCTTCAAGCAGTTTTCTCTGACAGAGGAGAAACACCAGGGACAATGAACAGGACATAAAACAGCAGGGAAGAGGCCAAAGACCCCAGGAAGTCTCCACCCCCCCAGGTTGGCGGCCAACGATAATGGTCAAACCCGACCAGGACACCACAGGGGTCCAAAATTCAACTTGGTGAAACTTTTCCTACCAACTCTCTCTGCTTTTCAATCCGACCACCGAGAGGGACGCACGTCTCTGCTGCCTCGGGACGGTAAAGAGAGCACCAAGTAGGTCCAAGGGACAGAACCAAAGCCAGCCCGCTGGATGAGCAGGACCCAGTTTGCACTACTTCTTCTCTTTCCTTTCTCCTTTTTTGGGGGATTCTGGAGACCCGAGCCAGCGTCTCCTTGTCAGGATTCGGTGGATTGGTCCTGGCAGTTTTATGTTTTGTGTTCTGCTTGTTTTGGTGAGTGTCTTTCTGTTCTGTGTGTGGTGTTCCTTCCTCCCTCGCATTTTGACAGCAGAGCAGGCGCAGCCGTGGGGGAGGAGAACTCCTTTCACCTGTGGCTCATCAGCGGCTCCGCCCTTAAAAGCCTGGAGCTGCCAGTGGTCCTCGCCAGTCCGTACTCCTGTGAGGGTAGTCATCTGTGCCAGCTCTCTCTTCAGAGTTTTTCCCCCTGGTGATGATCACTGAGCTCGCAACAGTTCCTGTTTTCCTGAGGACTCCCGGTCCTCGCCATCCTCTCCCATCCTGCACCGTGGAGAAGCTTCTCTGCACTAGTTATCTGGGAGCTGAAGGATCCCCCTTGTTTAATAAACTTTTGATTTTTTCCCCTTTTAAACAAACGTGGTCTCGTGTGTTCTGCATCTTAGGTCTGCCCTCCCGGAATCATGACACTCCTCTCCTCCTCTCACCGGCACTCCTGCAGCTGAAGCCAGGCCTCTGAATTCAGGACGCTGAATTCAGACCCGGTAACAACCAGTTACCACAGCCTCACGGACAGTAAGAGCTTTGTCTGGGCAGAGATATTGTTGGATTAGCATGAAGCTAACATGCAATGTGTTTCAATGTGCCGCTGATGAAGCCGTCGCGGCCCAGATGTTTGTGTACGCACGTTCATGCGCACCAACCAAGTCCGGGACTCGGGTTTTCCACCTCAGAACCAGAGGTCCAAGTGAGCTCCAGGCCCACTGGGATCTCTGTGTGGAGGAACCAGGGTTCAGAACCGAGCCTCATCAGAACTCTTTGTCTTTCTCTTCTTTCCCCCCCTCTTTCACTAACCCGAGTCTGCGGAGCCCTGCAGTCCTGTTATCTGATCAAGATAAGCTCACACACACACACACAGGCACAGTTAGCAACCAACTGCTATCTGGTGCTGCTAGACCACCTCTGCCTCGATCAGTAGTTCTAACTGCATGTCCCGACATCCACTTAGAACTTCGGCGCTCAGAACCAGGCCAATGGAACCACCCGTTCGTTACGCCCTCGGTAGACCGCCTCGCTCCGAGATCGCCCTTGTGCATGCACGTACGATGGACGTCTTGTTTTCGTCAGGTTCCCCCAGAAAGAGCGAGTCAAACGCCTCTAGTGGTCGCGTGGGTCATCGCAATCCCCCTTGACGTCCACCTGGTGGACGCATCAAGTCATTGCGTTCTCCCTCGGCGCGCCGCCGCACGCCCCTAGTGGTCGTCACGGTCACCACACTGACCCGTCAACGTCTGCCTCCACCTGGTGGCCGTTTGGGGTCATTACGCCCATCACCCTCATCACTCCAGACCATTCTCTCACACACACACACACACACACACACACACACACACACACACACACACACACACACACACACACACACACACACTGTTTAATAGATTAGATCGCCGTGTTAGATGACGTTTGCTACTTCAATGTGTTGATTTATAAGATGATTTTTGAATTAATACATTTTATTAATAAACGCCTGTTAGCTGAATTGAACGCTTCTTGGTGATTATTGTGTATTTATTGTTGACAATTCACTGGTTTGTAACAGTCTGTGCTCGGATCTCACTACTTCCATTTTATTTAAGATTGTTATATTTTACACAGAAATATTAACTAACTTAAATAAACCTTTTACAAACGAGACTGATATTTTGGTATTAGCTATTTCCAGTTTATCTGGTGGTGCCCCCCCTTTTCATTATTAATGAATAAATAACACATTTATTCAAATTAAATTCAAAGTAATTACTTGATTACTTTAGGAGTTGTTAATGAGTAAATGACCATTTACTTCCATTAATAATTTAAATTTTTCATAAATTACTTAGTGATTTATTACTTTCAGTAATCTATTACTTACAGTAATTTAATGCTAATAACCAACCATAAATCCCAACATATATATACATACATCAACAGTAGAACCTCTGAGGAGCGGACACGTCACTGTGAACGCACACATATTTACCTGTTAACACACCTTAATGAGGACACCCTGCCTGACGAGGACAACAGACAGGTTCTCCTGGTAAATTTCAAGCTGAGCGACACTGAAACGGCCAAAATACTTGTGCTGGACCCGATTATTGGAATATTCAGATGTTGTGGTGTCAGGAGAATAGTTTAGAGATCTGAATAATGGCTGCTTCCCCACAGCACGGGGCTGCTCTGTGCAGCTCCTCTCCATCAGCCCCTCCATGCTTTCCACATTGCGTGTCCGCTGACTGTGCGCAGCCCGCCGGTGCTACATGACTGCGTCCATACTACACTGTGGGCTCACTTCCATAACTTAACGTAACGATCCAGAACCTGTCTCCACTTCTGCTGTCCGGCGTTCTCCACCGTTCCTAACGTAGTTTATGTTTCACTCCAGGAGTTTTGAGCCTCTGGATCTTTATTTTCTTTTAAATTGTCACTTTTCAGACGGAGAGACGGAGGATCTCCTCACGCATGGGCATTCGGTGTGCACAGGTCGTGCGGTCACAAAATTTGGGCAGCGCGGTTGACCGCAGAGGGTCGGTGCAGACCCTAGCGCACGGGGGCGGTGACGATATTGACGTCATGCGTACTCTGCCCACATGAAAGTTTGACTTTCCCTTTCCAGCAGAGAACATAAGGCCCGGGGGCCAAAACCCAATCTGGTCCCACCGAGCAAGGAGGTTATAGAGGATTTATACAAGTTTAATTTTGACATTTCATTGGATTTTGCATCAGAATGTATATGAATATATTGAGATTGTAATCATTTTCAGAACTGACTATTTGATCTTGCAAAAATATAGATAATCTGATTACGTACACTGTGACCACAACAAAGAAAAACTTTCATGTCTAAATTTAAAGGTTATTATAGCAATATTTTACCAGTCTGGTCCACTCAAGATGAAACTAGACTGTATGTGGTCCCTGAAGCAAATTTAATAATTATCTTGTATACATCTTATATACATCTTTGTATTGATTCAGTTATGTGCTTTTATATAACCATAACATTTGGTTCTTTCAATATCAACTGTTCCTACTCTTTGTCCTCATGACCTGTCCCTCCAAAGTGAGGACACCTGTCTTCAGGGGATATTTGGCCTTGGATTTTAAGGCGTCCCTACATCAGAGGTTGTACTGTATATATGTTAGGGATGCACCGATACCACTTTTTCCAAAATGAGGGGTGGTGTGCTCTGTAGAACAGGCCAAACACAGGCAGAATTTTTCAGTGGACTGTTTAAGGCAGCGATACTCCAACCATCATTTGGACGGTCAATTTTCAAAAAAGACAGCCGAAAAAACAGCGCACCGCTCACTGCCCGCCTGCGCCTTGCAATGAAGTGCCGTCAACCACGTGCTGCTGTAAAGTGGCATCGGTGGCAATTTTATGAGTACGAGTACTCATGCCTGGTTTCGAACCAATACTTGATCGCAGTATCAGTATACCCCTAATATATATATGTATATACACTACCATTCCAAACTTTGGGGTCAATTAGAAATGTCCTTATTGTGAAAGAAAATCTGTTTTTTCAATGAAGATACTTTAAAGTAATCAGAAATACACTCTATACATTGTTAATGTAGTAAATGACTATTCTAGCTGCAAATGTCTGGTTGTTGGTTCAATATCTACAGAGGTGTATAGAGGCCTGTCCCTCCAGTGTTCTAATGGTCCAATGTGTTGCTCGTTGTGTCAGAAGGCTGATGGATGATTAGAAAACCCTTGAGCAATCATGTTAGCACATCTGAAAACAGTTTAGCTGCTTAGAGAAGCTATAAAACTGAGCTTCCTCTGAGCAGCTTGAGGATCTGGAGCATCACGTGTGTGGTGGATTCAGGCTCCAAATGACCAGAAAAAGAACTTTCATGTGAAACTCGACAGTCTGCTCTGGTTCTTAGAAATGAAGGCTATTCCATCGCCAGGAAAGTGAAGATTTCCTCCAGCGGTGTGTCCTACTCCCTTCACAGAACAGCACTAACAGGCTCTAACCAGAGCAGGAAGAGAAGTGGGAGCAAGAAGAGAAGTACATTAGAGTCTCTAGTTTGAGAAATAGACGCCTCACAGGTCCTCAACTGGCAGCTTCATTAAATAGTACCGGCTAAACGCCAGAGTCAACATCTCCAGTGAAGAGGCCACTCCGGGATGCCGGCCTTCAGGGCAGAGTGGCAAAGAAAGAGCCAAATCTGAGACTGGCCAGTAAAAGAAAAGATTAATATGGACAAAGAACAGAGACATTGGACAGAGGAGGAGTGGACAAAAGTGTTATGGATGGAAGAATGGGAGTTCGAGGAGTTTGGATCACCTAGAAGAACATTAGTGTATAACTCTCAGTTACTAATTAATATTAACCCAAAATCCAACTTCAGTTCTTTTGAGAGTCTGAGCATGACCATGCCACACCCGTCAAATAAAATAGTAAATTCTGTAGAATTTGTAATCATTTCTCGTCCTCCTGGACCTTCTTCAACTTTTCTAACTGAATTCTCTGAATTGTTGTCCGATGTAGCCCTGACTAAAGATAAGGTTATCATGGTAGGAGACTTCAATGTTCATGTTGACCTAGAAAATGATAGTTTCAGTGCAGCTTTAGATCTACACTTGACTCTCTAGGTTTCTCTCAGGTAGTAGACGGGCCTACCCATAAACATCTCCACACCCTAGACCAGGGGTGCTCACACTTTTTCAGCATGCGAGCTACTTATAAAATGATCAAGTCAAAATGATCTACCTACTACAAAAATGCAAAACATATATTTATTTCTAAATATATTGAGGATTCTTCATATCTACAATGTATGTTGATGTACATGCATCACCGCATGAGCCAATATTGCACAACACAACACAATTAACTATGTACATTTTTTGTCATTACCCGAGTTTACTCTGATGACTTGCACTGAATTGAATCAGCCAGGGATGCATAGTCCGGACAGTAGCTGCTGACAGCCAGCCTCAAGCACACTTCCAAATGTTCAACAGTCATGGTGGAACGGTACTTGGACTTAATGATCTTCATGTGGGAAAAGGCTGACTCACATAAATAAGTGGAGCCGAATAATGCAGTCAAGGAGGTAGCACATTTCCTGATGTTGGGGTACTTTACCTCTGTGAGTAAGTTCCAGAAGTGTCCATGAGCTCTGGACTTCAGCTCAATGTCGGCTTGTAGTGTCAGAATCTCCTCTTCCACTCCAGAAGAGTTCAGGTGAAACAGTGTCAGAATCTCCTCTTCCACTCCAGAAGAGTTCAGGTGAAACAGTGTTGCAATTTGTGATGCGAGTGAATCAACCTCAGCATCTTCCCGAAAAGGATAGCACATGAATGTAGCGACTGGCTCGAGCAAAGAAAAGTCTTGAAAGCGTTTGTCAAACTCTGACAGACGATTGTCAATCTGCTCTGTGTAGCGTGCACTGTCAAGTTTCCCTGGCATCTCCAGCTCTGACGCCAGGTTCTGGAAGTTTGCCAAATCATGGCGCTGCAGCTTTGAGGAGCGATGTTGCATCTTTCGTTTGAAAGCATTAACTGGGCTGATCATATTGATCACTGTTTAGTCTTTTCCTTGCAGCTCTAGATTAAGCTCATTCAACATGTTGGTCAGATCGGTTAAAAATGCCAAGTCTAACAGCCACTGACCGTCATTTAGTTGTGTGTATTCTGCATGTCCAGCTACACGGAAAAACTCCTTAATCTCTGGACAGAGCTCTCGAAATCTTTGCAGGAATTTCCCTGGACTAAGCCATCTCACGTCAGTGTGCAGCAACAACTCAGAGTGGTCGCAGTCAGCCTTCTCCAGATGTGCAAGAAATAACCGTCTTTGAAGAGATCTGGCGCGAATAGAACAGGCGATCTTCGTTGCAACATCCATGATCTCCTTCATGTTGAGCATTTTAGCGCATAACGCTTGTTGGTGGATTATGCAATGGTAATTTAGGAAGTCCGGGAAATCATCGTCCTGCCTGCACTTGGCAATAAATCCATTCAAGCGGCCAACCATAGCGGGAGCTCCATCCGTGGTGATAGACATCAGTTTGTACACTGGGAGCTGAGTTTTCTCCATAAAGTTTTTAAACGACTGAAATATGTCCTCTCCTCGCGTCTGTTCTTTCATGGGCAGTACTGTTAATAGCTCTTCTTTTGTAGTGATGTCACTAAACACCATACCAATGAAAATGCACATCTGGGCTGTGTCACTCACGTCCGTAGATTCGTCCAACTGCAGTGAGAAACACTCGCAATCTCCGATGTCCTTCCAAGGTTGCTGGGTTAAATCCTCAGCCATGGCTTGACAGCGCCGTGTAACTGTACTTCTTGACAGCTGGAGAACTTTGATCAAAGATAATATTTCTGCCTTATTTTTAAAGTCTCGGAACAATGAGTCAGCTGCTTCAACGAATGCCTCCTTTACCATCTCTCCGTCTTGAAGGACTTCTTGTTCTTAACGATGATGTGACTCACCCGGAACGATGCTTCGGTGGCGGCCTTCACTTTTGAAGTTTGTTGTGTGAAAAATGACTGCTGTCCGGACAATTGGGATGTCAGTCCCTTCACCTTTCTCTTTCTCAGCTCGCTTTTCAGCGGGAAGTCGGTGTCGTATTTTCCATGAACAGTCCGAAAATGCCGCTCCACATTTCCCTTCTTTGGTATTGCGATGGTAGACTGGCAGATGAGGCAAACGCACTTCGAAAATGTCATCGTGAAAAAAAAGTCCTCCTCCCATTCCGTATGAAAGTGATAAGTTTTTGTCTTCTTACTTGGTCCAGCTCCCCCACTCATTTTTATACCCTTTCTTAGGTTTAAGAGAAAAAACCGAGGGCTGAAAATTGGCGGTAACTCGCTGACAAGCTTGTTAGTTTTGCTGCACTGAGCGCCGTTGTTTGCGCATGCGCAGTGACCTAAGTGTCAGAAAAACGCAGATGTCATCTGACTGGCTGTTTATCATTCAAAAGACGGGATGGATGATAGGCTGGCGTCAATTTTTTTTAATGTAATGCGATCTACCAATACTACCTTTGCGATCGACTGGTAGATCGCGATCGACGTATTGAGCACCCCTGATCTAGACCTTATTCTAACTTATGGTTTGAATATAGAGCATCTGACCATCTCTCCTCACAATGATTTCCTGTCAGATCACTTCTTAATAACCTTTGACTTTGTTCTAAATAGTTCTAACCCTCCGGTTAAAGCCGTGTTAACCAGGTCTCTCTCTGATAACATAGTAACTAAATTCAAGGAAAGAATTCCCTCTGCTATAGAATCAGTAGTGGATCTTCCTGACCCGTATACTGTTGCTAGCTCAGACATTGAATACCTAACAAACAGTCTGACAGATATGCTAAAAACAACGCTAGACGACATAGCTCCTCAAAAAATGAAACTGAAAAAACAGGAAAAGTCCTCCCCATGGTTTAACTCATCAACCCGCCAGCTTAAACAACGCTCCCGTAGATTAGAAAGAACTTGGCGTTCAACAAAAACAGAGCTAGATTATATAGCCTGGAAGGATAGCTTCAAAACTTATAAGAAAGCTCTGAGTAGAAGTAGAACTAATTACTACTCATCCTTAATAGAGGAAAACAAAAACAAGCCTCGGTTTCTTTTCAGTACTGTAGCCAAACTGACCAAGAACCAAAATAGTGTTGAGCCCACCATTCCTATCAATATATGTAGTGAGGACTTCATGAAGTTCTTTCAAAATAAAATGACAAGGCTTAGGGATAACATCCATCAAACCCTACCGTCCGTTAGCCCCATAACAGAGGAACTGGTTAAACCTAACAGTCATCTGGAATGCTTTCAGCAAATACAACTAGTCCAACTAAACTCCCTTATTTCTTCTGCTAAACCAACTACTAGCCTGTTGGACCCAATTCCTACTAGAATTCTGAAAGAGGCACTGCCACTAATTAATAATTCTATACTGGCAATTATTAACCAGTCTCTAACAATAGGCTATGTGCCCCAATCCTTTAAACTAGCAGTTATTAAACCTCTCATTAAGAAGCCAAACTTAGACACAAGCCTTCTCTCAAACTACAGGCCGATCTCCAATCTTCCTTTCCTGTCAAAGGTTCTGGAGCAAGTAGTGGCTAAACAACTCCAGGATTATCTGCAGGAGAATAATCTGTTAGAGGACCTTCAGTCCAGCTTCAGAATGAACCACAGTACAGAGACTGCTCTGCTAAAAGTTACTAATGACCTTCTAATGGCCTCAGATAGAGCTCTTCTATCTGCTTTACTTCTTCTGGACCTTAGTACTGCATTTGATACTGTCCATCATAATATACTCTTAAGGAGATTAGAAGATGCCGTCGGCATTAAAAACTTAGCCTTAAACTGGTTTAAATCATATTTATCTGACCGCTTTCAATTTGTTCATGTAAATAACAAATCTTCAATGCATGAACGGGTCCTGTGTGGAGTACCACAAGGCTCCGTCCTCGGACCCATATTGTTTAATCTCTAGATGTTACCACTCGGAAATATAATTAGGAAACACAACATTAACTTTCATTGTTATGCAGATGATACTCAGCTCTATTTATCAGTTAAAGCCAATCAGGCCGACCAACTTGTTAAACTAGAGTCCTGCCTCAGGGACGTTAAGTCCTGGATGTCTATCAACTTCTTAATGCTCAACACATCCAAGACTGAGGTTCTAATCCTAGGTCCTAAAAAGCTCAGGGATTACTTTTCAGATAGTCTGATTACCTTAGATAATATTACCTTAACCTCTAACAGTGATATTAGGAACCTGGGTGTTATTTCTGATCAGGATCTGTCCTTTATGTCCCATGTTAAACATGTCTCCAGGACAGCCTTCTTCCATCTAAGGAATATTGCAAAAATGAGAAACTTCTTGTCCTTCAAAGATGCAGAACAAATGCTTCCTGCCTTTGTGACTTCAAGATGAGATGATTGTAACTCCCTAATGTCAGGATGTCCAAACTCCTCTGTTAGGATCTTCCAGCTAGAGCAGAACGCTGCTGCAGGTTTACTAACCAGAACTGGAAGAAGAGAGCACATCTCCCCAGTCTTAGCATCCTTACACTGGCTTCACATCAAATCTAGAATAGAATTCAACATCCTTCTGATCACATCTAAAACTCTTCATCACCAGGCTCCGTCCTATATGGAGAAACTTCTAGAAGGGTCTCACCCTCCACGAGCCCTTGGCTCTGAGGATGCAGGACTGTTGGTAATCCCTAAAGTCCTATAGTCCTATATATATATATATATATATATATATATAGTTAGAATCTGTGCATTTTGTTTTGCTTTGGCCCCATTTATACAACAACACCTAATCCATTAAAAAAAAGGAGTAGGTTTACACTGCAGCAGGACACACTGACGATTAGTATGCTGGGCCACTGGAGGGCGCTGTTGCTTGAATTTCTGATGAAACAACACAGACGTTAAACATGAAGAAAATGGAGAGAACCTGACATCCACATGGACTGATGAGGAATCAGATGCTATCAGGGAGAGTCTCAACTATTAAACTACTGATCCGGACGATAAAACTAGAATACGAGTCAAACCACTACGAGGTCGGCCATGTTTGTTTCCAAGTGGATGAGCAGGAGGGAAGGGATGGAGGGCGAGAGAGATGCGCACGCACAGTAAGTGGCTCCATAGCCTCCATCAGTCGCTGCCGGAGGGAATAGCAACCATGAAAGAATCTTTCCACCTTGGGAGCCGGATTAAATACTTCAGGATACAGTGGATCAGAACACTGGTGTCGTGTAAACGGACCCCCCAAAAGTGAAGAACGTTTTGCGGATGTAAATAGGGCCTTATTAATGTTGCACAAATATGGATGAAATGTCAACCTCTTTTTCATCAAGAACTCCAAAATTCTTCGAGTTTTACTATTAATTTTGTTAATTTTTATAAATATAATTATTCCAAATGAATATTGTAGTGTACTTTACGAGACTGGGGTTATCATTAACCTGGATGGTACCCCGAGATCATCTGATGTATATCAGATCCCATTCTTAAAATAATTACTGACTATCTTTGATAATTATTCATCTTTATTGATAGCCAAACTGCCCATAACGTTTATTCCAACATGAGTGATTGAAAAATGTGTAAATACAATTAATTTTTACTGTCCAGCTCACTGCAGGTCAAACTGGGCTGAATGTGTCTCCGCTGTGCTTAGAGAGTCCACTCACATGACAGTATTGATCCCAGACAGCTGCTGAAACATCTGCAGGCCACACCCAACCATCAGAGCTCTGCGAGTGGGACCATGGCGGAGGATTCGCAAAATAACAAGGCCCCCTGAACACAGCACAAACAGAAACAACCGAGGGAGCTTGGTGAAAACACTCATTCCTCTCCCAGTGCAGTAGAGTCGCAGTGAGTCAAAACTGATGGCAGTTTTTAATTACTAGAGTGAAGTCCTTTACCTTCTCCCGCCTCCTCCTTCTCCTCCTCAATGTTGGCCTGGATCCTGTCGTACTCCTCTTTAATGTCCTGGCCTCCTCTGATCCTGCTCAGAACCTGGTGGGCTTCCTGGCTCTGGCCCTTCTGGAGGAGCCAGCGGGGACTCTCTGGCAGGAAGATGAAGCTGAAGAACTGCAGAGCAGCAGGAATGATGGACAGACCAAACATGTACCTACGAGCAGACACATCGAGGCAGAACATTGAGACAGAAGCTCATAAGTCATATCTACACAGTCACAAAAGTGTACCTCCATCCGTCATGCTTCAGATAGCTGAAAGCCCCGTCTACCACACTGGCGATGAACTGCCCCCCAGTGATGAACAGGGAGTTGATGGTGACGAGCTGCCCTCTCAGGTGAGATGGGGAAACCTCTGCGATGTACACAGGAACAGTCATAGATGCAATGCCTGATGAGAACAAGAAACCTTCATGTTTATGTTGTTGGGATCTGACAAGACCACAGACAGTCGGTTCATTTCTAATGAAAAACAATCTTCATTTGTCCCTGAGCATCTCACTGCAGGGGGGTCCTGTTGCCACTGCAGCCCCATGCATGAACCCCCCCCTGCTCAAAGGAGACTGACTGCCCCCCATGCACTCAGCCAGTCACCGATTGGTGGAGGCTCCCAGGATTCCACACCTTGGAATCCCCCACCTCACCAAAAGCCTTTTGGAGGGATTCTCTCAAAGAGCTTTGCTCCTCCGCTTCAACGGAGGAGGAGGGTTGCTGGAAGCAGCAGACCCCAGAGGTCTGCAACCAAAGACCTCAACTCCTCACCTCCTCTTCTGACCGACCACCAGGGTCAGACCTTCCCTCGGATCCAGAGACCAGAGACCAGCACCCAGAGTCTGATCTCCCATCAACCAGGGAAGACCAACCGGTTCCTCCAGGACGAGACCAGGAAACGACACCTCACAGAACCTCTTTGTGCTTTTTCCTCAACAAGCAGGAAAACCAGCACAGACCTGAGCAACCAGCTCCTCTGGTCTGGACAAGGGAACAACCAGGAGGCTGCAAAGGAAGACTCTCCTGAACCATCAACATGGTCTTCTTCTCCTCCTGAACCATCAACATGGTCTTCTTCTTCTCCTCCTGAACCATCAACTTGGTCTTCTTCTCCTGAACCATCAACTTGTTCTTCTTCTCCTCCTCCTGAACCATCAACTTGGTCTTCTCCTCCTCCTGAACCCTCAACTTGGTCTTCTTCTCCTGAACCATCAACATGGTCTTCACCTCCTTCTGAACCATCAACATGGTCTTCACCTCCTTCTGAACCATCAACATGGTCTTCTCCTCCTGCTGAACCATCAACATGGTCTTCTCCTCCTGCTGAACCATCAGCATGGTCTTCTCCTCCTGCTGAACCATCAGCATGGTCTTCACCTCCTTCTGAACCATCAACATGGTCTTCTCCTCCTGCTGAACCATCAACATGGTCTTCTCCTCCTGCTGAACCATCAACATGGTCTTCTCCTCCTGCTGAACCATCAGCATGTTCTTCTCCTCCTGCTGAACCATCAGCATGGTCTTCTCCTCCTCCTGAAGCATCAACATGTTCTTCTCCTCCTCCTGAACCATCAGCATGGTCTTCTCCTCCTCCTGAAGCATCAACATGGTCTTCTCCTCCTCCTGAAGCATCAACATGGTCTTCTCCTCCTCCTGAACCATCAACATGTTCTCCTCCTCCTCCTGCTGAACTCAGCCAACCACAGGTAGCAGGAGGAGCTACCAGCTCCAGGAGCAGCAGCTTCTCTCCAGCCTGGACAACAACCAAACTCCTTCTTCAGAGAGGTGAAGGAAGTGGTACCAACCACCTGGGTGAGAACCTGAGATCAGTTCATCCTGATGCTCTGTATGGATGTTTACCTTGATGAAGATGTGCTGCTTCTACTACAGTGACTGAGTTCTATTGATAATATTAGATTCTATTAGTGACTGACGCACACACACACACACACACACACACACACACACACACACACACACACACACACACACACACACACACACACACACACACACACACACACACACACACACACACACACAGGGTCTGCATGTTAAGCTTTGCTTCACTAACTAGTTAACTACCAACCTACACATTCCACACCATCACACAGTAACTGAACACCGTCTGACCCTCCAGATCAGCTTCACATCAACTCATGTTAGAAATGTTCCTTTAACAGAGACACTCAGGAAGCAACGCTAAAGACCAGCTTCATGTTCTATTGTTCTCCATCACCTGGTGGAGACAGAGGACCGTCTTCCTGCTCTCTGAGAACCTCCATTTGGGATGTAGTTTATTTGTAGTTCCATCACAAACACACAATGGCCGTTTTCCAATTCTTAGAGTGCCAGTGTGACTCGCCTACGTCATGAGTAACTACTTGCAGGGCGTCCTCGGAAGGAAGGAAATACTAATTTACCAGGACGTATCGATGTTAATGGAGAATTGGAACACGAGTACTTGATGACATGGTGGCTGTCATGGCTGGATGATGGACCCTGAAGCTGAGGAGGAGGAGGAGCAGGAGGAGGAGGGGGAGGATGAGAAGGAGGAGGAGGAAGAGGACGAGGAGGAGGAGGATGAGCAGGAGGAGGAGAAGGAGAAGGAGGAGGAACCTGTTGTCTCTCTGGTTCAGTAGGTGGGTGATTTGTACATTATGTTTTATATGAAGATCTAAACTTTAGAACATTATTGTAAAATAGTACCTTTTCTGTCACATACTTGCTGTGTATATTACAGTGTATTGTACTGTGTATAGTACAATGTACAGTACTGTATTTAGTACAGTGTATAGTACCGTGTATAGTACAATGTATAGTACCGTGTATAGCAGTGTTACTATTACTTCTACCTCCTATAAGCCTTTATTTTACTCTTCCTCTCCTTGGAGTTCAGTAACAATAAAAGCAGCTGATCAGAAATGTTCTACTAATACAAACTAGTATTTTACTGTTTTACTGAAGATCCCTGATGTTTATTAAATAATTAACCAGCTTTTCACATTCCTGCTGCTTGTTGTCATTAATATGTACTCTATTACTTTTGTCTAATATACATCCTACAGTTAAGCACTTCAATCATTACCTCTAATCATTTCTCCGTAGAGTAAATACATAAATACACACATGGCTTATACTGTGTGAGAGTAAATACATAAATACACACATAGCTTACACTGTCGAGTAAAGAAAGATATCAAGCAGAAGATAAAGGAAACTTTATTTAATAAACTTCAGCAGAACCTACAACAGTAAAAACACAAGTTAGAAACATTATGTACATAGAAATATGTTCTTTCTTTTATGTCCCAGGAACCCCTGCAGTGATACACAGGTCAATAATGTTCCTACCCTGGAACCTTTCTCTCCTGGAGGTGTCGTGACTCCAGCTTCAGGGTTTCCAGGAGCATCGTTATGTTGATACTGATGCTCCTGCTGGTCATCAGGTATTCTGCTGTACTGCTGGTTGATGGTGTCTCCTTCTAATTCTTCCTCCTGCTGGTCATCAGGTATTCTGCTGTACTGCTGGTTGATGGTGTCTCCTTCTAATTCTTCCTCCTGCTGGTCATCAGGTATTCTGCTGTACTGCTGGTTGAAGGTGTCACCTTCTAATTCTTCCTCCTGCTGGTCATCAGGTATTCTGCTGTACTGCTGGTTGATGGTGTCACCTTCTAATTCTTCCTCCTGCTGGTCATCAGGTATTCTGCTGTACTGCTGGTTGATGGTGTCACCTTCTAATTCTTCCTCCTGCTGGTCATCAGGTATTCTGCTGTACTGCTGGTTGAAGGTGTCACCTTCTAATTCTTCCTCCTGCTGGGGCCATTGATGGTGTCACCTAATTCTTCCTCCTGCTGGTCATCAGGTATTCTGCTGTACTGCTGATTGATGGTGTCACCTTCTAATTCTTCCTCCTGCTGGTCATCAGGTATTCTGCTGTACTGCTGGTTGATGGTGTCACCTTTTAATTATTCCTCCTGCTGGTCATCAGGTATTCTGCTGTACTGCTGATTGATGGTGTCACCTTCTAATTCTTCCTCCTGCTGGTCATCAGGTATTCTGCTGTACTGCTGATTGATGGTGTCACCTTCTAATTATTCCTCCTGCTGGTCATCAGGTATTCTGCTGTACTGCTGATTGATGGTGTCACCTTCTAATTCTTCCTCCTGCTGGTCATCAGGTATTCTGCTATACTGCTGATTGATGGTGTCACCTTCTAATTCTTCCTCCTGCTGGTCATCAGGTATTCTGCTGTACTGCTGATTGATGGTGTCACCTTCTAATTCTTCCTCCTGCTGGTCATCAGGTATTCTGCTGTACTGCTGATTGATGGTGTCACCTTCTAATTCTTCCTCCTGCTGGGGCCATTGATGGTGTCACCTTCTAATTCTTCCTCCTGCTGCTCATCAGGTATTCTGCTGTACTGCTGACTGATGGTGTCACCTTCTAATTATTCCTCCTGCTGGTCATCAGGTATTCTGCTGTACTGCTGGTTGATGGTGTCACCTTCTAATTCTTCCTCCTGCTGGGGCTGTTGATGGTGTCACCTTCTAATTCTTCCTCCTGCTGGTCATCAGATATTCTGCTGTACTGCTGGTTGATGGTGTCACCTTCTAATTCTTCCTCCTGCTGGGGCCGTTAATGGTGTCACGTTCTAATTCTTCCTCCTGCAGAGCCACAACACATCAATAAGCCTCATATATTACAGACTGGTTTTTAACCACAGTTATATGCAGGAAAGATTCTACCTTGCTGACATGTTTCAGAAGCATCTGTTAAAAAGACCGACATGTCATCACACACCAGATGAAGCTCTGAGGAAGACTACAGATGAAGCTGAAACATGTCAGCAAGGTAGAATCTTCCCTGCATATACCTGTGGTTAAAAACCAGTCTGTAATATATGAGGTTTATTGATGTGTACATTGACATCTGGGGATCTGTGCAGGATGCTCTTGTCCTGCGCAGATCCTCCATGTACCAGCAAGCACTGGTACCAGTTGAGTACTTTCTGCTGGGTGATGGGGAAGTACTGTACCCACCAGGTACTTTCTGCTGGGAGACAGAGGAAGTACTGTAAATAAATATAACTTTTGGAATCATACTTGCTGTCTTATAAATGAGCACAAAGGTGAATGAAATGTCCACTATTCTGTGTGAAGAACTCCAAGATCCTTCAAGCTTTACTGTTAATTCAGGTAATTGTAATTAATTTAATTATTAATTCAAATTCTTAATTAATTGTTTAGTGAATCTTATGAGACTGATAGAACTGAACTGGCTGTCATTTCCTGTTAAACAGGTGGCGCTCCAACACAAACTACCAAAATGCAACATAAATGGGCCCCCGTGGGTGGACTGCACTACATACATCATTACTACATGATCATTAGGAGGTAAGAATCCCCACACTGTTTTCATACAGTCACACAAATATCAGGCTGCAGACGAACCAGTAGGACCACTCTGTAACATGATTGTCAACTGTTCCTTGGTCATACAACAATATACAGCCACTGACCACTTTATCTGCTACACCTGTTCAACTCCTCATGAGCTCCAATCTGTGCTCCAGTCTCATGTCAGCAGCTCAGAGTGTTTCTGCATGGAGACATGATGAAGATGAGCTGCTGAAGGCCAAACTGAGCAAGAGAATGAAGAAGTCTTATTTAAGGGACTTTGAACCTCGTTGGTTGTTGGTAAGAGTATTTGACAAACTGCTGATCTGATGGAATTTTCACACCCAACCTTGCAGGTTTGAACACTGCAGAAGAGCCAACAGGAGCATTTCCAACAGGGTGACGCTTGAAGATGATGGTCTACTCCAGCAGTACATCCCACTGGGTGACCCTGCAGTCAGCTGAGAACCACACAATGTTGCTACAATTCACACAAAACCACCAAAACTGGACCAGAGGATTGGACGACTTTAAATGACTGATGATCTACAGATGAACACACCAAGAGAAAGATGACACTCATCTCCCATTCATAGTGAAGTTGCTTTGCAAAGAGCTTCAAAGAAGAGTCTAGCAAGAAGAAAGATTGGGGAATCAGGTGATGCATTTTCCCAGCATGCTTTTTTTCCATTTTAATTTTTAAAATAATCACATAGGAGGGTGCATTTATGACTTATTTCAATAAAACACTCTTTATGACTAAATTTAAATTGTTAAACAGATTTTAGTGCAAAACCATAAGTGTAACAACAGATACTGTATTTAAGGACCCAACAGAATCAAAATAAAACACTTAAATGAGCAAGATAAGAGCTTTTAATGCCTGTAGTTCAGGAGCCTCATTTAAAAAAACAACACTTTCCTTTCATAGATCCCAGTCCACCTGGATGGTTATGCAGTGCGAGTCCTGCCCTCAGTATGTTAATATTCTACCATAAATCCTCACAAATAGTGATTATATGGCTCTATAAGCCTGACATGTGATGACATTAATTGTATGAGATGAATCTGGCTTCAATTCTCCACCTCACCATCTGTGCCACCAGTTTCCACCATCTTTAAAATGGGTTTTTGCAAAGTCCAGAGTTGTACCGATACGCACATTTTCCTGTAAAGTTTATTTTCTTACATCACAAACGTTGCGTGGGAAGTGCGGTACGCTTCTTTCAGGACCTGTTTTGTGTGTAAGCAACTTTTATAGATGAGGTCCCAGAACTGTATCTTACAATATAAAAAAGATAAGGAGCTGTATCATGCAAAAATAAGGGACTACCTGCTGTGGGAAAGCCTGCGAGTTATGAAGTGCCGTTTATGTCACTATGGTCCATATATTCACAAGCCCTGAAGCTAACTGACAGTTGGTAAACTGTCCGAACTCTTTTGGGAGGCAGCGTGGCACACCAAACAAGAACTCACCTATGCCCAGACCAACCACGATCCTCCCGACCAGCAGGACCCCGCGGCCGGGGGCCAGACCCAGGATGAGTCCACCCACAGTGAAGATGAAGCTGGCCACCAGGATGCTGACCCTGCGGCCCAGCCAGCCATTCAGGGAGCCGCCGGCCAGCGAGGACAGAGCTGCGGCCGCCACGGTGCTGGAGATCAGCAGCTCCTGCCACAGGGTGCTCAGGTTCATCTCCTTCTTCAGGAGCAGCATGGCCCCAGACACCACCCCGGTGTCATAGCCAAAGAGGAATCCCCCCAGGGCGGAGGTGAAGGCCAGCACGTACACGAAGCCTGGCGTGGGAGCGTTCGGCTCAAGGCAACTCCCCCCTGACGCCCGGGACGGGACTCCAAGGAGGTGTTGCTCTCCATCGTCGGCCTCTGGAAGTCTCCTGCTGGTCATCTGCTCATCTCCAGCTCAGGCTACAGTCATTGAGGCCTGTTGGTGGAGAGAGAAGGTTCAGTCAGAGGGCACCTGGACACTCCATCCAGCGCTTTAAGCATTTTAACTCAAACCACTTCCTGAGGTGGTCAGGGACGTAACTGTCAACCCAGTAATGTAACAGCAGGAGAATATGTCATCAGCATGTGCTGTGTTTTCATTTCAGAGAGAGTGCTGGGCTGACTTATACAGTCTTTCCAACTTTCCAAAGAAACAATGGAAAAGAACTTGGATGTCGGTGCCCGGGGGTCTACAGACACACGGTGCTTTATAACAGACTGGGCAGAGGACGCTGTCCGGCACCAGCTGGTTGGCTCAAAACTGTGTGCCGGGCCAATTCACATAAGCAAGACTCGTTTCCTTAGCTTACAGGGTACGTCTGAATGGTCCCTCCTATCTCCTTATCCATCGACTTTACCTTAACCCCCTGGATGACGTCACAGGGTTAAGGAAAGGTGTTAGGAGGCTTCCTAAAGGAGTTAGTGAAAGGTGTTAGGAGGCTTCCTAAAGGTGTTAGGAGGCTTCCCAAAGGAGTTAGTAAAAGGTGTTAGGAGGCTTCCTAAAGGTGTTAGGAGGCTTCCAAAAGGAGTTAGTGAAAGGTGTTAGGAGGCTTCATAAAGGTGTTAGGAGGCTTCCCAAAGGTGTTAGGCTTCCTAAAGGTGTTAGGAGGCTTCCTAAAGGTGTTAGGAGGCTTCCAAAAGGTGTTAGGAGGCTTCCAAAAGGAGTTAGTGAAAGGTGTTAGGAGGCTTCATAAAGGTGTTAGGAGGCTTCCCAAAGGTGTTAGGCTTCCTAAAGGTGTTAGGAGGCTTCCTAAAGGTGTTAGGAGGCTTCCAAAAGGAGATATTGAAAGGTGTTAGGAGGCTTCATAAAGGAGTTAAGGAAAGGTGTTAGGAGGCTTCCTATAGGAGTTAAGGAAAGGTGTTAGGGGGCTTCCTAAAGGTGTTAGGAGGCTTCCAAAAGGTGTTAGGAGGCTTCCTAAAAGGTGTTAGGAGGCTTCCAAAAGGAGTTAAGGAAAGGTGTTAGGGGGCTTCCTAAAGGTGTTAGGAGGCTTCCTAAAGGAGTTAGTGAAAGGTGTTAGGAGGCTTCCTAAAGGAGTTAGTGAAAGGTGTTAGGAGGCTTCCTAAAGGAGTTAGTTAAAGGTGTTAGGAGGCTTCCTAAAGGAGTTAGTGAAAGGTGTTAGGAGGCTTCCTAAAGGAGTTAGTGAAAGGTGTTAGGAGGCTTCCTAAAGGAGTTAGTGAAAGGTGTTAGGAGGCTTCCTATAGGAGTTAGTGAAAGGTGTTAGGAGGCTTCCTAAAGGAGTTAAGGAAAGGTGTTAGGAGGCTTCCTAAAGGAGTTAGTGAAAGGTGTTAGGAGGCTTCCTAAAGGAGTTAGTGAAAGGTGTTAGGAGGCTTCCTAAAGGAGTTAAGGAAAGGTGTTAGGAGGCTTCCTAAAGGAGTTAGGGAAAGGTGTATCTAAAAGGTCCAAAGGAAGCATCAGTGGTTCCTAGGCTAAAAGAGGTTTTAAAGGAAGCATCAGTGGTTCCTAAGCTAAAGGAGGAGGTTCTAAAGGACCCATCAGTGGTTCCTAGCCTAAAGGGGGTTCTAAAAGCAGCAACGAGCCTCTTTTTCTTTCTGAATTCTCAATAAGCAAAGGAAGACAGTCCTTATCATGGCCGCAACACAAAACACTTCTGGGGTGAAGGAGAAGTGATAGAGAAGGAGACAGGAGGGACAATTTGGACGTTCCCTAACATAGCCGCCACTTCTAGGGGTTAAGGAAAAGTCGATAGGAAAGGAGATAAGAGGGACCAAAGACATGATAAAGAGGAGACGCCTCATTGGCTGACGCGGAGCAGGAAATACGGCGGCCATCTTGGTCCGGTCGTCAAGTCCGTAAAACAAACTGCAGATCCAAGACACCAGAGCACCGTGTGGAGTGTTTCTGTAGAAAGCAGGGCTCTGGGGTTACTTTTCACAGGAAAGATGGAACATTACTATTGTTTGAATTTTGCAAATATAAACTTATTGTTGTGTATTTCTGTCCACCAGTGAAGTCAGCAGCTGCCATGAGCTGGACTTTGTTTACAGCTTGTTCACCTGCTCTTAGTTTATAAATCAAATGTTCCACAATACAGACTGAGATTACAGACTGACTCAAGAATGTTATTGTAGAAATAAACCAAATATTACAGGTATAACATGGACCTGCACAGACCTTGTTCACATGTAAGATTTCTCTCATGTCTCCTGCTCCTCACAGACTGAGAGACACAGACTAAGAAACACTGACTGAGAGACACTGACTGAGAGACACTGACAGAGACACTGACTGAGAGACACTGACTGAGACACACTGACTGAGAGACACTGAGAGACACTGACTGAGACACACTGACTGAGAGACACTGACTGAGAGACACTGACTGAGAGACACTGAGAAACACTGACTGAGAGACACTGACTGAGACACACTGACTGAGACACACTGACTGAGAGACACTGACTGAGAGACACTGACTGAGACACACTGAGAAACACTGACTGAGAAACACTGACTGAGAGACACTGACAGAGACACTGACAGAGACACTGACTGAGAGACTGAGAAACACTGACTGAGAGACACTGACTGAGACACACTGACTGAGAGAGACAGACTGAGAGACACTGACTAAGAAACACTGACTGAGAAACACTGACTGAGAGACACTGACTGAGAGACACTGAGAAACACTGACTGAGAGACACTGACAGAGACACTGGCTGAGACACTGACTGAGAAACACTGACTGAGAAACACTGACTGAGAGACACTGACTGAGAGACACTGACTGAGAGACACTGACTGAGAGACAGTGACTGAGAGACAGTGACTGAGAGACACTGACAGAGAGACAGACTGAGAGAGACTGACTGAGAGACACTGACTGAGAGACACTGACTGAGAGACACTGACTGAGAGACACTGACTGAGAGACACTGAGAAACAATGACTGAGAGACACTGACTGAGACACTGACTGAGAGAGACTGACTGAGAAACACTGACTGAGAGACACTGAGAAAAACTGACTGAGAAACACTGACTGAGAGACACTGACTGAGAGACACTGACTGAGAGACACTGAGAGACACTGACTGAGAGACACTGACTGAGAGACACTGACTGAGAAACACTGAGAAACACTGACTGAGAGACACTGACTGAGAGACACTGACTGAGAGACACTGAGAAACAATGACTGAGAGACACTGACTGAGAGAGACTGACTGAGAGAGACTGACTGAGAAACACTGACTGAGAGAGACAGACTGAGAGACACTGAGAAACAATGACAGAGACACTGACTGAGAGACACTGACTGAGAAACACTGACTGAGAAACACTGACTGAGAGACACTGACTGAGAGACACTGAGAAACAATGACTGAGAGACACTGACTGAGAGACACTGACTGAGAGAGACTGACTGAGAGACACTGAGAAACACTGACTGAGAAACACTGACTGAGAGAGACTGACTGAGAGACACTGACTGAGAGAGACTGACTGAGAGACACTGACTGAGAGAGACTGACTGAGAAACACTGACTGAGACACACTGACTGAGACACACTGACTGAGAGAGACTGACTGAGAGACACTGACTGAGAGAGACTGACTGAGAGACACTGAGAGACACTGACTGAGAGAGACTGACTGAGAAACACTGACTGAGAAACACTGAGAAAAACTGACGGAGAGAGACTGACTGAGAGACACTGACTGAGAGAGACTGACTGAGAGACACTGAGAGACACTGACTGAGAGAGACTGACTGAGAAACACTGACTGAGAAACACTGAGAAAAACTGACGGAGAGAGACTGACTGAGAGAGACTGACTGAGAGACACTGACTGAGAGAGACTGACTGAGAGACACTGACTGAGAGAGACTGACTGAGAGAGACTGACTGAGAGACACTGACTGAGAGATACTGACTGAGAAACCAAATCTCTTTAATTCTCCTTCAGCCATTGTAGGTTGATCAAACCTCTATTAAATCAAAACAACTGTATTTTGTTCCTGCAGCTGCTCCAGATGCAGTCAGCTAGCTGGAGAGTGAACTCCCTGACCAGCCAATCAGAGGGCAGGAATACACTGACGTCACCCTAGGCCTTCTAGAAGGTCCTGAGTCTCAATATCTAAATCTGATTGGTTGAAGCTGCAGCGACTGACACTTGTGTTACGCTGCAGAACCATAGACATACACACTAGACGCCTCAGAGGCTTTTATAACCACTGTGTACTGGAGGCTCTGCAGTGAACCCTCCAGGCAGGTGGACTTCGAAGTAGTGCCATATGTCTTCAACTTCACAGCTCATCTTAAAAGAGGAGGTGCATCACCAAGTGATGAAGTTAAAACAATACCACACAGTTTGGAGAATGATGTAGTTTAGCCGCATGTTCGACTCAAATAAGTATTTCTACGACATTGTGTGGTCGTTAAGCAGATATAGCTTTCCAAGTGTGATTACTTTCATTTCAGCCGGTGGACACCAGGACGAGCTGGACATCCAAACAGGCAGACACTGCAGCGTCTCAGAACCAGTCAGTGTACTGTTCCCCGCCTGTTCCAGCAGGAGAACCTCAGCCTGATCCCAGTAGGAAGTTCTGTCTGGCTGTTCTCAAACAGCTGAGCAACATGTCACCCCTCACTCCTCTTAGACATACTGACATGTACACAGACAGTATTATTATATATATTGATTAGGAGAGCAGATCAACTGATTGCACGTTGAACAAGCAGTGAATGAATGTGATACCACAGGACTCTGAACAGGTCCATCTGGTCCTCACTAGGACCTCTCCTATCACTGCCCACATGTCCTGATGCTCTGACAGCCAGACTCAGTGAAGCCATGGCCGAGGTGGAGAGTCTGAGAAGAGAGGAGAGGAATGAAGAGATGGAGAACGGAGGGCAAAGAGCACAGTGGGGGGTCTTCTGGAGGAACTGAGGGAAACATCTAATAACTGAAGAGCTGGAAGAGAATATGTCATATAATATGGAATAATAGATAAATGTGTCACAATAAATAAATATGTAATGGGTAAATATCTAACTAGTATTTTCTATGTAATATTAAAGGTAACGATGTACAAATAAATGAAAGTATAATAGGTAAATATGTTAGTGTGTAAATATGTTAAAACAAATCTAAATTTGTTCCACAAGAAAGTTATAACTTTATAATGTACATGTTCATTGTACATAAATGTCTCATTGTGTGTAAATAAAGACTTTCCATATTGTTGTCATGGCTCCATCATGTTGCTCTAAAAGGAGAGGACAGCGTCCCAATGTCCCGTCTGCAAACTGCTTCCATGTCCTCTCTAGACTTTATAGAAATATGCTACATTAAATAAATAAATAAATGAAATAATTTTTAATTTAATAAATTAAAAATGAAAGCAATGATTCTTCACAGTCCTGTAAATGTATATTTGCGTGGTTTTCTTCAGAAAACACGTCGCTGTCACAGACTTGTTTAGGCTGACGGGTCAGACTTGCCCCTCACAAGATGGCGGCCGCTCTGACGTAACGGAGCGGTGGGCGGAGACAGGCTGCGCGGCGTCTGGTGTTTATGTCTACGTGCAGAATAGATCGTTTGCACCTGACATCAGATTTCCCATGATCCTCTACGATTCGCTTGGGTCCGCCATCTTTTATGTATACAGCTGCATAAGAACATAACTTCGTATCGGATTCATGTGATTTTTTTCAATACAACCTGCACCATAACCTCCCGAGCTACACCCCCGGCCTCCATCACCTCCCAGAGCGCTGCGCTGTGTGGCTGCTGAAGACGGTCCATTTGGTGAAGAAATGTCCCGTCAGATAACTAATGAGGAACTTTTAATAAATGAACTCTGCCGTCAATCTGTCCCGTGTGTGAATGTCTGCTTCAACAAGCTGACAACGTAGACATATGCTGGTAGATCGTTTCTGTATGTGTAGAGCCTCCAGTCTACACCGTATAGTTAGCGATCTAGAAGAGTATGTCTACAATCTAGTAGAGGTCTACTACTGTAAGTCTATGTATTAGATCATTCTGTGTTGAAAAGCACCAACACAATATGAAACGAAACACTTTGCGCCTTCCTCAACAGTTACCGGTTTGTTGTAATTAAAAGTGGTCATAAAAGATGGCGGACACGAGCGAATCGGAGAGGATCATGGGAAATTCGTGACGTCAGCGCAAACGATCTATTGCACGTGAAGGCCTCAGGTAGATTTCTTTACCCTGCAACAGGTGATAGCTGAAATGTGATTGGTTAAAAGCTTTAATATGGAAGCAGCGCAGCCGGGGGAGAAGCTATGAGAGGAAGCGGACAGATCATTTGGAATACTTTAACAAGTATTCATGGACAAAATATAATCAACATATATAATCAGATCTTTTTCTCAGGCCTGCAGAGAAGGTCTTGCAGGCCCTGACGCCCACCACTGCCTTTAACTTTGGGTTTTTCACACCTTCAAAAACATTGTTCAGGATTCTGGCTGGCGGCGCCTGTTGACATAGATATATGAGCACACACGCGCGCGCGCGCACGCACACACACGCACACACCGCAGTCCCTTTCTTTGGAGGAACTCGTCATGTCAGCACTTTTTCTTGATTTAAACGAGCCGAACATTGAAGATCTGCTGCGTCTTCCATTCATGCTGGAACAGGGACGGCTTACACTTACGTTCGCGTGTCCTGCTCGGAATCAGAAGAACAACTGGAATCTTGTTGACGTCTTCAGTTGAGGAACAAACAGGAAGTGTCAGTCATGGATCATACGATCCGCCACAGAGAAGGCCACGCCCACTGCCGGTCACCTGTTCCCCGCACAGACACGCAGGGAAAGCGTCCAGCCTTCCTCCAGGAGAAACAGACACTCAACCTGTAAAGTGAAAATAACACAACTTGTAGAACGAGTTTTTGACTTTTTTTCAAAATTGAAGCTCATGTTAACGAGAAGAATTTATTCAAGACATGTGAAAGTCATTCTCCAAAACCTTGAGAATGACTGACTGTGGAAGAGCCATATTCACGCAGTAAATCCTCAATACAACCCTGACATTTACCACCATACTGCTGCTACTGAACGGGAAAGACGGGTGCACACCCTATATATTAATAATAATTATCCTGATGTCCAATCTGTTAATACTGAGAGTTTGTTTGCACATTTTTCTTCCTACAGAAGCACATAGTCTTTACATGAATATGTTGCAGCCAAAATCATGCAGATAGAGCATCCAAAGGTATTTTGATTTGTAACAAAAATCGTTTGGAATAAACTTAAGTAAAAATATAAAAGTGAAAATTTCAAAAAAGTAAAAGTAATCCAACCTAAATGTACATCGGGGACAAAGATTTAAACAAAATTTTACAATCGTGACAATTTACAAGCTGACTCATTGTCCACACATTTCAAAGCTTTAGCAAATAAGTTTACATCATTTCCCCCAAAAATTATATTTGGTTTGTTCTTAAAAATATACTTTTGTGAATGAAAAAATTTTCTCAACAAAATTAAATGACTAACAAGAAAACATGTTTCTTTAATCAAAATAAAAGTACCAAATCGAATAATTGTCACTGTCAATGGGGGCAGGATCATTTCACTGTACTGCATTCAACTCCACACATCTTTCAAAAACATATGAACAAAATTACAATTGAAAAATAAATGATCCTAATCTTCCAAATCACCTCCACACAATCTACAGCTATTAACATCTCATTTGAACTTTAATTTGATGTATTCACGAGTTAAATAATCCCCATCAAGATCCTTAAACTGTAATTTCTTAACCTTAGGCGTCAGATGATAAGCTGTATATATTTTTCCCCATTTTACTAATCTGCTCCAAATTAAAATCTTTCAGATTAAACTGTCTCCTTGTTTGATTGGGGAGAAGTTCTTTCATCAACATACTTCTGATAAATGTATTAGTAATTCTTTTCTGTTAGAAAATAGAATACTTTTCATGTGGAGCTGTCTCACACCAGGAAAATCCTTGTGTGCAACACAGTTTGCTTCAATACTGAGAGTTGTGGATCGTATCTGTGCAGATCCTGGACCATCCAGCAGGGGGTGCTGCCGCCGCCGCTGCCGCTACCGCTGCTGCCGCTACCGCCGCTGCCGCTGCCGCTGCCGCTGCCGCTGCCGCTGCCGCCGCCGCCGCTGCCGCTGCCGCCGCCGCCGCCGCAGCTGCCGTCGCTGCCGCCGCCGCCGCCGCCGCCGCCGCTGCCGCTACCGCCGCTGCCGCTACCGCTGCTGCCGCCGCCGCCGCCGCCGCCGCCGCTGCTGCTGCTGCCGCCGCCGCTGCTGCTGCTCCTACTGCCGCCGCCGCCGCTGCTGCTCCTACTGCCGCCGCCGCCGCTGCTGCTGCTGCCCGGAGCCATGGCCCTTACTTCCCATCTCTGTAAAGCTCCGGAGAGATCGCCATTAATAACCGTGGTTATACAAAGCAGAAGGCGTTTCTCTCTATCTTTGACTATGAGGGCGAACAACGTAGGAAAACTGTCAGACAATCAACCAACATGAAAGCCATTAAAACTTATGCGTCTTTTAAAGCTTTTGTATAATGTAATAGTATGAGGCTGTATGTTCACTGCCCCCTGGCGGTTGTTACACGGTATGCTCCCCCCCCCCCCCCCCCCCCCCCCCCACTCAGTCACATGATGTGGCCCGAGGAAAGCAGGAACCCAAACACAATGTGTCACCGAAGCGGAAGGAGCGTCTGCGCGGTGGGAAAGTGAGCTGCCGACCGGGACAGCGGACATGTAGGCAGGGACCAGGGCTGAGTTCCTTCGTGTGACCATGGTGGACAAAGAGGAGCTGGAGGAGAAGCTGAGGAGGCTCCTGGTCCGACTGGGGACCCCCCGGGAGGACCGCCAGCTCTGCACTCTGATCCAGATCATCCAGGACCTGCTGTTCCTGGCACACACCGAGCATGGTAGGAAGGGGCTCCACACGGTCTCACATGGCTCTGCGTGGGGGGGGGGGGGGGGGGGGGGGGGGGTAAAGCTTCCCTGCCTCCTCTGCTTCTCACTGTCAGCTTCACTCATCCTCTCACTTAGAACGGTCTGGACAAAACGACTAAGACAAGATCATGAAAGAGTTCAGGAGGTCCTGGGTCCAATGTCTTTATCACAAGTTAACCAAACGTTCACGTACCTGTGGTAAAAGCAACACAAAGCTTAACGCGAGGAAGTGATATCACCTGAGAAAAGGAAGTTAACAACAAAACAACCAGATGGGAGTGAAACCAAAAGTGACTGAGCGACAAGTAGATGACTGCAGTGCTGGAACCACAAGTAAGAACCTTCCAAATGGGATGGAACTCAGCTGTCAAACCCAAATGACTGCAAACGTCAGCAGAACTACCATGAAGTTTAAAGGTAGTTTAGGATTTAGAATTAACAAACGAGTTCCGTCTCACTGCAGATTGACCCAGAGACAGAGACGTCCAGTCAGAGACGTCCAGTCAGAGACGTCCAGTCAGTCAGAGACGTCCAGTCAGAGACGTCCAGTCAGAGACAGAGACGTCCAGTCAGAGACAGAGACGTCCAGTCAGAGACAGAGACGTCCAGTCAGATACGTCCAGTCAGAGACAGAGACGTCCAGTCAGAGACGTCCAGTCAGTCAGAGACGTCCAGTCAGAGACGTCCAGTCAGAGACAGAGACGTCCAGTCAGAGACAGAGACGTCCAGTCAGATACGTCCAGTCAGAGACGTCCAGTCAGAGTCAGAGACGTCCAGTCAGGAGCCATTACCAGTTAAAAGAAGACAAACAACTGCAGCAAAAAGGAGTTTTTAACAATGAAAGAACAGAGACAGTATGTGAAGACAGACTAAAGAAGAAAGCACTAACTTATAAAACAAACTACCAAACAACCGTCCAGAATGAACCTGAACATGAGAGACTGAGCCCAGCTCCAGGGAGCTGAGAGAACACGGATCAGTACATCAGAACATCAGTACATCAGAACATCAGTACATCAGAACATCAGAACATCAGTACATCAGAACATCAGAACATCAGTACATCAGAACATCAGAACATCAGTACATCAGAACATCAGAACATCAGTACATCAGAACATCAGTACATCAGAACATCAGTACATCAGAACATAAGAACATCAGTACATCAGTACATCAGAACATCAGAACATCAGTACATCAGAACATCCTGCTGAACACAAACCAACCCAGAACACATTGAGGACCAAAAGAAGCTTACTCCAGTTAAATGATGAATTAATCAATAAGGTTTGTGCAAAATTCCAAATTGAATTGATAATTTGTCCAAGCATATATGCAAAACGTACCCCTCTTATAATCTAAAAAATTATTCAATTTGTATTTAATGAAAATATATTTACACACAATAACTATTCTTTATCCAAGTACACCCTCACCTTCACCCCGAAGTCACAGTTCTGATTTATTATGCCTGAAAAGTGGCAAGAAGAAGTAAAACATATATAATCCTACACTTCCTCCAATATTCTGGAGTCACTTTTTATGATTATCCTTTATTATAAATATATATTCTTATATATGTAAATATATACTATGTATGTAATAATGTCATCTAATGTAGAACAAACACACACATTCATATTCACAATGTGTGAATGTAAATTTATTTTAACAGAGTCTGCAAACAGTAAATAAAATTCAAATTCATATTGAAGGAAGTAAAATGTAAAAGCTCTGAAATTCCAATTGATAATCTTGGTGTTCTGCACAATCATGCTTTACAGTATATTCCACACATGACTACTTTACATATTTCATACCATTGTCATTACTATGAACTTCATGTAACGTTTGGTTTTAATTGCAGCAATGTTTTATTTCGACAATTTAGAATAATAGTTTTATCTGTAAAAGAGATTATTTAATTTTGGTGGAAAAAATGTTTTACTTGGATAAAGTAAGGCATTTCCCAGAATGCTTTACTTTATCCAAGTATTCAAAGTGGTTGTCAAGACATTTCAGGACATTAGTTTGAAAACCTCCCTGTTTCCAGAAAATGTTCCAAAGTTTGTGATAAAGGCAACAAGTTAAAGGATAATAGACCTAAAAGGCCGTCTGTCTCCATCATGCTGGTGAGCTGGTGAGCAGGACACCATCATGCTGGTGAGCAGGACACCGTCATGCTGGTGAGCTGGTGAGCAGGACACCGTCATGCTGGTGAGCAGGACACCATCATGCTGGTGAGCAGGACACCATCATGCTGGTGAGCAGGACACCGTCATGCTGGTGAGCAGGACACCGTCATGCTGGTGAGCAGGACACCGTCATGCTGGTGAGCAGGACACCATCATGCTGGTGAGCAGGACACCGTCATGCTGGTGAGCAGGACACCATCATGCTGGTGAGCTGGTGAGCAGGACACCGTCATGCTGGTGAGCTGGTGACCAGGACACCATCATACTGGTGAGCAGGACACCGTCATGCTGGTGAGCTGGTGAGCAGGACACCGTCATGCTGGTGAGCTGGTGACCAGGACACCGTCATGCTGGTGAGCTGGTGACCAGGACACCATCATACTGGTGACCAGGACACCATCATGCTGGTGAGCTGGTGAGCAGGACACCATCATGCTGGTGAGCAGGACACCATCATGCTGGTGAGCTGGTGAGCAGGACACCATCATGCTGGTGAGCTGGTGAGCAGGACACCATCATGCTGGTGACCAGGACACCATCATGCTGGTGAGCTGGTGAGCAGGACACCATCATGCTGGTGAGCTGGTGACCAGGACACCATCATGCTGGTGAGCTGGTGAGCAGGACACCATCATGCTGGTGAGCTGGTGACCAGGACACCATCATGCTGGTGAGCTGGTGAGCAGGACACCGTCATGCTGGTGAGCTGGTGAGCAGGACACCATCATGCTGGTGAGCAGGACACCATCATGCTGGTGAGCAGGACACCATCATGCTGGTGAGCAGGACACCGTCATGCTGGTGAGCTGGTGAGCAGGACACCGTCATGCTGGTGAGCAGGACACCATCATGCTGGTGAGCAGGACACCGTCATGCTGGTGAGCTGGTGAGCAGGACACCGTCATGCTGGTGAGCTGGTGACCAGGACACCATCATGCTGGTGAGCAGGACACCGTCATGCTGGTGAGCTGGTGATCAGGACACCATCATACTGGTGAGCAGGACACCGTCATGCTGGTGAGCTGGTGACCAGGACACCATCATACTGGTGACCAGGACACCATCATGCTGGTGAGCTGGTGAGCAGGACACCATCATGCTGGTGAGCAGGACACCATCATGCTGGTGAGCTGGTGAGCAGGACACCATCATGCTGGTGACCAGGACACCATCATGCTGGTGAGCTGGTGACCAGGACACCATCATGCTGGTGAGCTGGTGAGCAGGACACCATCATGCTGGTGACCAGGACACCATCATGCTGGTGAGCTGGTGACCAGGACACCAGGGATCCACTGAGCCGTCTGCAACAACTGCAATACTCCAATGTGTGGCTCCATTAAGACAAACTACAAGTTAATGATTTGTTATTTGACTTTGTTTTTACAGCCATTTCATTGGTGTTGGTATCAGTGTCACATCTCAGTTCAAAACCTCAGATACTAAACATGATTCCTTTCTTCAAACATGTACTTTACTTTACTTTACTTTACTTTACTTCCAGATGCATCAGTGCTCTCTCTCTCTCTCTCCCGCTCTCTCTGTCTGTCTGTCTGTCTGTCTGTCTCTCTCTGTCTGTCTGTCTCTGTCTGTCTGTCTCTGTCTCTCTCTGTCTGTCTGTCTCTGTCTGTCTGTCTGTCTGTCTGTCTGTCTCTGTCTGTCTGTCTCTCTCACTGTTTCCACCAATTCATGTTGAGAGTGAAGAGGATGAGGAAGATGACACCTTGGATCTAGAAGTGGTCAATGTAGAGCAGGAGATTGCGTACCTTTCTCCGGAACAAACTTCCTGTTTGTGAACATCTGTCTTTGCCTCTGCATCCACTGAGAGAATCTTTAGTGTTGCAGGAAAGATAGTCCCCCCAGAAAGATGTTGCAATGATAAATAAAGCCTTTGAGGAACTTATGACAATTAATGCATCCATCCATCCATCCATCCATCCATCTTCTCCCTCTTATCCCTCTTCTCCGTTCCCGGGTGGTGGTGGTGTCAGTCTGAGCACCGTCACCCAGATCACATTGATCCATTAAGAACCTTCCTGCGGGTGGAGAGCCCACAGGAAGGTGGAGAGCCCACAGGAAGGTGGAGAGCTCACAGGAAGGTGGAGAGCCCACAGGAAGGTGGTGAGCCCACAGGAAGGTGGAGAGCCCACAGGAAGGTGGAGAGCCCACAGGAAGGTGGAGATACCACAGGAAGGTGGAGAGCCCACAGGAAGGTGGAGATACCACAGGAAGGTGGTGTTACCCTATAAATTAAAAGGTAGAATAGTAAATGGACTTCACTGAAACACTTTTTCAACTGCAGTCCCAAAGTCCTTTGAGATATTAGAAACTCAATGAATATTCAATCTCACACTATTTTGTGTCATTTGTTCATTCTCAAATAAAAACTTGTTTTACTATTTAAGACAAAACCTTTATAAACATGACAAACTCTTCCTGTTCCTTGGCTGTAAGGAATTTCTCTGATTTGCAATGCCTTTCATTCGACTTCCTTTAATTCCAGTTTCAATTCTTCACATTGATTAAATTGAAACTCCAAAGTTTGAATTTTGACTGAATCCAGTTAAATTAAGCTGGTACATCATTCTGATGGGTTTTCTAATAACTCCAGATGTGGAGCTTTTAACTGTAAATGTGATCTTCTTGCACGTTGGGCAGTTTTTCTGTGGAAAATGTTTGCAGGTGAGTAAGGCAGGTACACGTAAGTATCCGGATCATATTCAGACTTGTGATGGGGACAAAGAATGCGGGGAAAGCTCACTGGTCTCCTTCCCAACCCTCGTTCTGTTGCAGCTGCTGAGTTGTTTGAAGGAAAAGACGTCCATGTTCCCCTCAGTGTGATGCTGTCGGCCTATGGCAGCAGCAAAGGAGTCCAGCAGGTACCTTCTCAAAGCTTCTGATATTTCATGTTGTGGATTTCAGGGTTTCCAGAGGGGAAACATCAGCCCCGTTTCAACCTCACAAAAAGTGCAGGGATGGAACGGGATGGTCCGGTCCGGACCGGTTCGGGTTTCCACCGCAACAATTGCGTATTTTACGGAAATAACCACTCCAAAGGTTGACGCTTTTGCGTCGGGGTACTCAGGACAACCCAACGGGTTAGAGGAGCCGTCTGCTGATTGGTCAGAGATTTACTCCACGCCCTCAATATTTTAATCTTTTATCTGTACTAATCCTCTGTTGTTAACATATTCAGCTTTGCACTGGTTGGTTTCTTTTTGTTTGTTTTGCTATGCGACTTTCATGTTGGTCCTTAAAGAGCAGAGGTGAGGCAGGACGGAGACCGGGACTCTGGAGCACACGCTACGGCCGGAACCGATGCTCTACCGAGTCCTCTCGTTGCGTTGCTGGCTGGTGCTCCACTGCGTGGGCCGCCTCGTGTCCGGCCCCGGAGCTCCGGTTCCCCGATGGTGGAGCTCTGGAACCTGCCGGTGTGTGCGGCGTGATGCAATGCGACGATCAGACTCGGACTGCGTCCACACACGGTGCGCTGGGCGCTGCTCTGACCCCCGAGCCCCGGTGTCTGTCCTCGCATGGCGTCCGCGATCTCGGCCCCAATGCGGAAGTTGCGGCTGTCATGTTGCTGATTACGCAGCGTCTCACGCTGCGGCACCGGAGCCCACCTGCTTGCTGCCGCCGGAGCGCGCTCGGGTGCACTTACCCGGGGCCGGCCGGCATTCACTCTCTTGGAACCAACACGGAAGTTGCAGCTGCAGCTGCAGCTCTGTGGCTGCAAAAAAAGAATAAAGTTAACTAAGCAACTAGTGCAAAGTGGAGGATGTAAACAACAGCAACAGAGGATTCATAAGGTCCAGGTCTGTCGCCCTGGCTGAGATGACTGCTGCAACATCATATATCTGCGGAGCTCTAAACCCCGCCTACATTTGAACCTACTTTGTGCGGAGGAAACGCACCAGATTTGGCTTTGGGGAGCTTTGCCATACGGCCCTGTACCGCTCCGTTCCATCCCTGCACTCTTTGTGCGGTGGAAACGGGCCTATAATAGAAGGGAGCGGTCACCTTCATTGTTTCTGTAGTTGAAGTCTCTGAGAAGCAGCTTTATGAAGCTGAACAGCAGTTAAACTTCTTCTCCTCCTCCTCCTGCTAACAAAGAGCTTTCTTTGAAAGGGTTTGGATCATTTCCCAGTAGGCCCACCCTATTATTTGTCCCACTGGAGGTGTTACTTCTGAAATCTCTGTGCTGCTGAACATCATTTTGTCCCTCATGTCTAGCTGACTGAGGCTTGCTGTGTCTCTCTCCAGGTGGGCTGGGCTCTGCTGTGTCAGCTGATTGAAATCTGCCCCACCACCCTGGAGCACCTCACCAGGCCTTTACAGGCAGGGAAGGAGTGGGAAGTTCTGGGAGTGCACCAGTAAGTGAAGGCACACTGTCTGGGTGTGTCTTAGTGCTCGTTCACACTGCAGGCAAATGTGACGCAACTCCGATTTTCTGCTCCCAAGTGACCCCTATCCCATCTGTTTTGTGACAGTGTGAATAATACAATTCAGATTTTTGCACAGCAGACCAATGCCTCAATCATATGTGGTTTCAAATGGGAGATGTATGTGATGCCTTACAATGCGACGCCCTCTGAATGATCCAGTTGCAAATATGTGACGTCCAGGTCATTGACGTGTGACTGACGTCACGAATAAGCTCCGGAGGAAGCGGCTCCGCCAAAATGTCAAAAGTTGTGCTATCTTTTACCCTTATTCCCCTTTTTCTTTCCCTCGTCATTTTGTCTCGATTCTGTCGGCTCCTATCGCACACACACTTGAAAATGCTTCTACTCACACACACCAGCGTTGCCAGATTGGGCGGGTGTCCCCCAGTTGGGGATCCAACTTCTTACCTATTTTAATTTGCTTATTTAGTGCATTTGTGTGCTTATGAGGAGTTTTTTTTGATTACACATATGATAGTTTTATGGTTTTAACATGGGTTTCTCCAGAGGTGGAAATTTGTGTTGGATGTTATTGAGGTGTGAGGGTTTTGCGTTGTGTTTGGGCTTGAAACAGTGAGTCAGATCTGGCAACCCTGGCTCTGACCACTGTGACATCCATATTTGTTTCCACATACAGTTTGCTCAGCGTGAGGTGACACCTTCTTCTGGTTCTGGAGTCCTTTAACGTTCACACTGCAGTTTGATGGAGGTCGTATTAAAGTGTAGCGTGAAGGTCGGATCCCAGCAAATCAGAATTGAACATCAGACCTACAGTGTGACTGTCGCCGCTCTGGTCTCACATGCACGTCTTCACATGTCACATTAAGGATGATTAACAGGGGACTTGTTGGGCAATTTTTTACAGTTTCTTTTTAAAGATTGTTGAGTACATTAAGCATCCATTATATTGGGGGCAAATGTAAGGACTTGATGTTTAGAGAACTTTGGTCTCTTCTTCATTTAGTTTATTCCTCATAATGAACTTGACTTATGCAAATCAAAGGATTGACAACCATTTTAAAAGCGATGGGAGTCACATGGGATTTGTTGTATACAGTGGAAACAAAGATTTATTGAGCTGCAGATATGGAAATATCTGCAGCTATTGGAGATATGGAGAGGTGAAAAAAAGTGAGACTCCTGTAAGAGAGTTGTGGTTGCACTAGTGTCCAAAGTGACTGAGTGGCGTAAGCAGAAAAAATGTTCCACATAATGAAATGTATGTTTTCATACATAGCTAGAATTACAGTAATTATTATATTTACAATTTTCCTGAGGAAATTCTAAGCCTGTAAACTGAATCAGCACATGGTTCAGCTCCTCTGGATTTGATAAAGGACTTAATGAGTTTTAAAGTAGTTTTCCTCTGAAGTTGTAACCTCCTTCTCTTTCATAAAACAATTTCTGAATCTTACCCGGCAGTAAGTTATTCTATGATCTATAAAGTATTTGAATGGTATTAAACTCCACAAGATCATTTGATTTGAACGTTTTCGACAGTAAGAACAGTAGATTGGTGTGTTCATGAAAGCCAACATTGTGTATGATTCTTATTGCGCTTTTCTGTAGGATAATACGTACGTTAAATATGGTAGAATCAGTGAATCGTAAAGAATGTGATGAAATGATGAAGTGGACTTCTCACCTGTCTGAATGTGTTTTCAGGCAGATCCTGAAGGTGCTGTCTCGGTACAGCTCAGACTGTCGAGTGACCATGGTGGGACTCCGAGCCCTGGCCCTGCTGCTCCAATCAGGTTTGAGATCCACCCTGTAGAAAAGCTTTAATACTGAAAAAAGGCCTTTATTCAGGTGTAGCAGAGGACCAAAGATGAAACCATGTGTAAGGATCCACGTCAAAAGTGACTGTCTGCACAGAAAACTACTTTATTATCAATAAGTGTGTATAATGTGAGCCACCTTACTTTTGGCTGCGATGAAGACAGAAAAATGCTGAATCAGCAGGCACACAGCAGATCTATTTGGAGCCTTTCATACATGTTTCCATGTTTGCATCATTTTAAATGTTTGGTTTTGTGGGGACAGTGTCGATAAAATCTGGATTTATAACCTCCCATCGTATCAGGACTTCCAGTGGGACGGACTGAGTGATGGACACGTAAAGCGCAGCTCTAATTTCAGCCTATTTAATATCACCAAAGTTCTTAGACTTTTGACCATAATCCAACATTACTACAGCAAACATGAGCGGAGAAAGACAGACGAGGGGAAAATCTGGGACAAGGGGCGCTACGGAGAAGAAAAGTGATAAGAGTTCCCATCCTGCAAGCCTCCGCAGCTCGAATGTGTCTTCTGAACAGCCAGCAGGATTCACAGTCAAAGCTATGGGAACTAGAGGGTAGCTCCCTGCGCAATAATTCTCAGATTTATGGGGTTCAAGAGA
This sequence comes from Lipophrys pholis, assembly GCF_963383615.2. Classification (NCBI taxonomy): domain Eukaryota; kingdom Metazoa; phylum Chordata; class Actinopteri; order Blenniiformes; family Blenniidae; genus Lipophrys; species Lipophrys pholis. Next base: position 30,980,762 of record NC_137631.1, on the reverse strand, counting down.
AGACTGAGGGCACTTCAGTGCTATGGTTTGTTGAGAACTGAACCATGACTGAACCTGGGGAGAGCCTGGACGTTCAACGGGGGGCAGAGCTTGGAGTTGAGCGAGCACACCGAGCACTGGGACCTCAGCCATCATCCGTTGTACCACCACGCTATCATTATTGGCTTCCTAAGGTTTCCGACAAAAAAAAGATGTTCGTTCAGAAGAAATGCGTTTTCATTTACCACGATTATGCAGCAGCTGTACAACAGAAATGAAAGGAATATGCTTCAATCAAGAGGGTGTTGAATAATCCACGTTCATACACCATTGACAGTGCATTTTCTCCTCGACACTGGGACTGTCACATATGATGACCCCTGTGCTGCAGCCGAGGAGGTGGTGAAGTGGCGCTTCACAGTAGGACCAATTCAAACGAAAAAACCTTTGGAGCACAAGGTGGAAACTTCTGCCATGGTGCACAGCGTGGACCCGCCGCATAGGAGCCCACGGTCAGGAGAACATAAGGGAAAAGCTGCGAGGATTTCAGAGATCTGACCACCTGACAATGAGGAAATCACTTCATCTGTTCAATGGGACAAAGCTAAAGCCTTCCTTAGATGACAGTTTATAGCCAATGCAGCATTTCTGAAAAAAACTAACATATAAAAAACTACATGACCTACATTTAGAAAACATTGCGTAGAATTCTTACTAAAAATGTACGTACGCCCAAAAGCTGAAAATGGCGTGCGCCCAAACAAATTGGGATCGGTAAAACGGTGTGTTGGGATTTATGGTTGGTTATTAGCATTAAATTACTGTAAGTAATAGAGTACTGAAAGTAATAAGTCACTGGAAGTAATTTAGGAATTTTTTTTATTATAAATGGACGTAAACTGTCATTTACTCCTTAACAACTCCTAAAGTAATTGAGTAATTACTTAAAGTTAATAAATTGTCAAAAATTATTTATTAATGAAAAATTATTTATTTAATAAATTTGTTAATTTTTCCATTAATAATAAATTGGTCAACAATAAATACACAATAATCACCAAGAATCATTCATTCAGCTAACAGGCGTTTATTAATGAAATGTATAAATTCATCAATAATTCTGAAATCATCTCATAAATCAACACATTCAAGTAGCAAACGACATCTAACACGGAGATCTAATCTATTAAACAGCAAAAGTATGTACAAAGTGTGTGTGTGTGTGTGTGCGTGCGTGCGTGCGTGCGTGCGTGCGTGCGTGCGTGCGTGCGTGCGTGCGTGCGTGCGTGCGTGCGTGCGTGCGTGCGTGCGTGCGTGCGTGCGTGCGTGCGTGCGTGCGTGCGTGTGTGTGTGTGTTGGGGTATGATAGTGATCAGAGGCGAATGGAGTCTGAGTGGGGATGTAATGACCGAACGTCTGCCAGAGGGGGAGGCAGGCCCCAGGTTTGGTGTAATGACCATGGTGACCACTAGGGGCATGCGGTGCTGAGCAGAGGGAAAGTGCAATGACTTGATGGGACCACCACGTGGGCATCAAGAGGGATTGCAATGACCCAGGCAGCCACTAGAGGCGTTTGACTCGCTCTTTCTGGGGCACGATGGTTGCCTAGCGGCCAGATAAACAAGACACCCTTTGCGGATGTGCGAGGGGGATCTCGGAGCGGGACGGTCTCGCCGACGCAAAACTCCTTCCGTAAGGACCGGACGGTGTTGTCGACCGGGTCTGAATGCTTGATTTTTAACTGGATGTCGGAACATGCACTTAAAATTCTGGTGACTGTGGGGGGGGGGCACCAGTCAGCAGTTTGGTTGCTAACTTGGCTTTGTGTGTGTGTGATCTTGATCAGATAACGACACAGGCGGTGGATGTGCGGGGGCACGCGGGTGAGCGATGTCGGGGTTAGTGAAGAGGGAGAAAAGAGAGGGACAGTTCTGGTGAGGATCGGACTGGCATCGCTGTTGCTCAGCTCATATATCAGAGGTGAAGAAACGGGAGTTTCGTACTCGCGGTAGTGCGTGTGAACGTTGCGTTCCCACAGATGCTGCAGCTTCGTGCTGCTGCAAACTTAATGACTCCTTAAACACATTGCATAGTAGCTTCATGCTAATCTAACAACTCTGCCCAGACAAAGCTCTCTTACTTGGTCGTTGTGCCGTGGGGTTTAGCACCGGGTGGTGCTGCGCGGTTCTCTGAGGCCACGGTAGCTTGTCCGTTATTACCGGTTTGTGTTCAGCGTCCCGAACCAGACTTGGGCCTTGCTCAGCTGCAAGTCAGAGTCATCCGGAGCACTATGCCGCTGTGCTCCGGATCCAAATAAAAGAAAAAGGAAAAGAGAAGAAGTAGTCCAAACTGTGTCCTGCTCGTCCAGCAGACGGAACCTCGGTTTGGTTCTGTGGTTCCACTTTTGTTCTCTCTCTTCCTTACTGATGCAGCAGAGACGTGTGTCTCTGTCGGCGTTCAGGGATGAGAAGCGAGGAGCAGTTAGTTGGAAGGGAGTTTCACCAAGTTTGAATTTCGGACACCTGTGGTGTCTGGGTCGGGTTCGACCAATGAGTGGCTGGCAGCTATGGACTCTGCATTCGCTGCACAGTTTCTATTGGTTCCCAACCTGGGGGTTGTGGCTCCCCCTGTGGAGAAGAAGAGTCTGATGTGAAGGTGGAGGTCAAGAGGAGAGTGACATCATGGGGGAGAGTGACATCATGGGGGAGAGTGACATCATGAGGAGAGTGACATCATGAGGAGAGTGACATCATGGGGAGAGGGACATCATGGGGAGAGGGACATCATGGGGGAGAGTGACATCATGGGGAGAGGGACATCATGAGGAGAGGGACATCATGGAGGAGAGTGACATCATGGGGGGCAGAGGAGAGTGACTTCATGGGGGGAGTGACAGCATGGAGGAGAGTGACATCATGGGGGAGAGTGACATCATGGGGAGAGTGACACCATGGGGGAGAGTGACATCATGGGGGAGAGTGACACCATGGGGGAGAGTGACATCATGGGGCAGAGTGACACCATGGGGGGCAGAACCCCAGCCCACTGCTGGACACAAGCCCCCCATGATAGTGACTCCACCATGTGTCAGAGTGTCGGAGAGGAAGGAGACATTTAGGTGGAGACACAGCAGACTGATAAAGTTTTATCTGGTTATTAAATGTATAAATGAAACATTAGAACGGGGACGGTGAAATTGCTCAGTGGACTTCAGTCCACTGTCCATCAGTTCTCTCCATCACTCGTTTGAAGTTAAAACCATAACATATGAGCATCATGCTGCTGATTCAGCAGTAACGTTCCACGAAAGAAACCTCTCTACCACTGCAGCTTGGCTGTTTATGATTACGTGAATCTATAAGTCTGATTTTTAAAGATTTTAAATGTATGAGATGAATCTGGCTTCAATTCTCCACCTCACATCAGCGCTGCAGGTTCCCCGTCTCCAAAATGGGTGTGCTCAAGGTTCTAAGTTGGCGTACCGATACGCACACTGTCCCGCAAAGTTTATTTTTTTAGATCACAAACTTTGCGTGGGAAGTGGCGTACGCATCTTGCAGGACCTGTTTTGTGCGTAAACAAGCTTTATAAAGAAGGTCCCTGGAAAGTAGACAGGGGGTTTTTCCACGGGAAAGAACCAGGTTCTAGTTCTGGTCCAGGACCAGACTTAGCACCAGTTCTTTGTCATTCCACTGCCAAAGCTCCGGCCTATCAGGGGCTAAACTGCTGCTACGCTGGTCCCACTTCGTTACTGGCACCAAAGAGGAGCCGGACTGGGACCAGAGAGGAGCCGGACTGGGACCAGAGAGGAGCCGGACTGGGACCAGAGAGGAGCCGGACTGGGACCAGAGAGGAGCCGGACTGGGACCAGAGAGGAGCCAGACTGGGGTCCGACACGTCATCAGCTGGGGGTGGAGGTATCTCTGGAGTTATCTCTGGAGTTATCTCTGGAGTTATGTCTACCTAAAAGGCAGAAGCGAGGCTGAACCAGCTTTCTGAAATCTCCAGCGAACACGGAACCCCAGAGTGGTTCTAGAGAAAAACATAAAAAATACATGTGGGAACGATGTAATAAGTTGTTCCCTGAAGTTAATAATACGAGGGAACGGGATTATTTAATCCGCGTTCGCGGGTCCGCGGCTCTCGAGATGCTGCAGAGCTCCACCTGTCATTCAGCTACGTCAGATAGAATTTAGAAGCAGTTTCCATTGTGGTTTATTTTACCACTTTTCATGGTGACATGATTATAACTAACGTCACGTCCAGGTCTTGTTTCACCTTCTGACCGCCGGCTGAGGAGCTGCAGCCGCTGAGCAAGGCAGTGTGAGGCAGCAGGGGGCGCTCTGCTCCGCTCCGAGACGCTCCAATATTATTTTATAACCACAGAACTTCTTTCTAATGAAGCCAGACTTCTGGTTCCTCAGGAACTACTAAACAAACTACAAACTACTGGAAATGAAAGTTGGAGTTTTTAGAGCTAAAATGAGCCTTTTAATGGCTTCATGTGAAAGAGAACTTTAATCAGAGTGTTTACCTAGGTTACCATGGAAACGGCTGCAGAGCAGTGTTCTATCATTCTACACCTCCATTCCTCCATGTTGAAGCTTTTGATTCAGACACGTCCAGAAATAAAGTGAAAGGAGCAGAAAGTCACTATGGAATGTTGGAATGGTGGAAAATAAGACCCAAACTCATACACATGTTATTATTGTCCCTCTATGTCCACTCTGGAGCTCTGGACTAGAACAAGACGGACGTGAACAAACACCAATAGAGAGACGAAGAGACGTAATGTCTTCTGGCTCTTTGGTGCATCAGAGGTTCAGGTCCGACTAGATGGAGCGACCCGGACTAAACCCATGAATCCAGTCCGTCTCCTGGTTCCTGTTTGAGCACCGTCAGCACTACAGTGGTGAAATTAGTGATGTATCACGTTTTGGAGTGACGCAGTGACGAGACTCTCACTGGCTCCGTTAACGGTGGAAAAAGAACCGGTTCTTTGGTGGTGCTCATTTAAGAACTGAACTAGAACCTGAACTAGAACCTGGTTCTATTTGGTGGAAAAGCCCTCCAGGAGACCTGGAAAGATTGCAAAGTCTAAACAAAGATCCTTCAGTATCGACCTAATAAACCCGAAGTAGACCAAATGTATAATGAAGACAAAGAGAAGAATATAAGGAACATGAAGCAGGTAAGGAAAAGGAAGAGGGCATTTCATATAATCTGAGCTCCAAACACAAACTGACAAGCAATTTAAATAAAATCCATTGATAATTTCAAAGAATTTATACTTCATGCACAGACTGGTAAAAGTAATAACGATCAAATTGAAACATCTTAAGCTCATTCGACCTCCCCTCCTTGGGTAAAAACTGCCAAAAGTCCTTTATTACTAAAATTTCAGATGTGGAAATTTAATAAAATGTTTATTTTATTTTACTTTGAGGATCCCCAATAGTGTGTGCCAATGCGAAGGCTATTCTTCCTGGGGTCCATTCACAGAAAGAAAAGAAAGAGAAAAAAGGAAAACATTTACACAATTAAAATAAAACTTTCAACAATAACAGTTAGACATCAACAACGCACATCCAGTCAACTCCAACAAAACAAAAAGCAGACAATTAAACAACAACCAGAGCTCCACTAATTCAACATTATTTCTCCACTGATCACAATGAAGTCTCACAATCCCTCTCTTTAATTTGGACTTGGCAAAGAAGATTTTTTTCAGGTACCTCCAGCTCCACCATTACTTTGTATAGGAAATGTAATGTTCTTTGACTGGAAATCTCTCTAATAATAGACTTCTATAAAGGAGCCAGCAATAAAGACATAGTAGGCAAAATGTACAAGGCTTTAAGCTTAATGAAGAATGAGACACATCTTCATGTGAAATATGGATGGGATAAAGATTTGGCGGTTGAAATACAAGAAGAGCTTTGACTGGAAGGATGAAAATCCCAAAGCGGCTCCTCTAATCCACTCACCTGGAGGGATTTCTGTTGGAAGAATGTTGTCCATTTTCTTTATTACACGTTGTTTTTAAAAATATATTTTTATTAAAATGTTGTCCAAGTTATACAATAAATAAACACAGAAAAGAAATTAGAAAAAGCAAACAGAACATTACAAGAAAAACCAGCAAAAAGCAAACAAAAAGCAGGGCGCGTTTCAAAAACAATGATTGTTGCATTGTGCTGCATCACTGACACAGAAAGCTCAGCAGAAGTATTAAACAGTGATGGTAAAGGTGGAGGGCAGTTATGAGCTCCATTGTTGAAGTTTTGTGTAGTTGTCAAGGTGAGCCAGAGATGGCTCCCAAATGTCCGATTCATCTACCAAGACTGTCCATCATGGCATATCGGATGTTTCCCATGTGCAGTACACCAAAACGCTCACTCTACCACTTCTTAAATTGAGTTTCAGTATCTGACTTCCAGAGTTTTACAATAATGTTCTTTAGCGACGTCCCGATCACACTTTCTGGCCCCCGATACCGATCCCATTTTTCAGAATTGAGTATCGGCCGATACCGATAGTTTCCCGATCCGATACTCACATTACTATTGCAAATATACTCAACAGTGTATTTTTGGATCAACTAAGATGTCTGAAGCTAAAACACTATTAGCAGAAGCTTTGTTTACCTAGAAATGATTGGAAAACTCACTTATTGAATCAAAATTCTTCTCTTTTTCTTTAGTTGTTGTTGTAAACTGAGGAACATCCACACGACGAAAAAACGATCTTTGTCCTCCCTGTCCTTCTCCCAACAAACCGTCCACACCTCACTATGAACACGGCTCAACACGAGGCTTCAGGGCATGTAGTACACATGCCAGGCCTTTAGGGGCGCTGTGACTCACCAAACACAACAAGAACACAGAAGAAGACAGACCACATAGAAATATAGAAGTAGACTCCTGCACATAAACACATAACCCACTATATATCACTCTAGTTTTATAGGTCTATGGCCCCGCTCCGCCTGCTTCTAGCTTCTGCAGCTCCACCCGAGCTTCTAGTCCCTGATTGTTCTGGTTATTAGGTGACGTAGCGGACCGTGTTTTTTTTAATTTTTTTTATTATTAATTAATTTTTTTAGATCGGTGGGGTGATCGGCTGGATTTGCCGATCCCGATCACTCACAAATCACTAATATCGGCCCCGATCCGATATCTACCGATCGGATCGGGACATCCCTAATGTTCTTTTTAATTACCATTCCATACATAATACTGCTTTGCACAGCAGCTTTATGTTTAAGCAGAGGAGATAAGCTAAATAATGTAATCATTGGGTCGGTTTCAAACACACAGCTGTACGTGTCAGAAAACCACTTAAATATGTTACTCAAAAAGTTATAGAGTTTCAGACATGTCCAAAAGAGGTGGGTCAAAGAGCCCTTTGCAGATTTACATCAGTTACACAGAAGAAATGATGGGAAACATTCTGGTTTGGTTTTTGAATAGTGAAACCTGTGCATGACTTTAAATTGGATTAACTTGTGCCTGGTGTTAATAGAGCAGGATCGGATCCTAACAAGACCTTCCCTCCAAACCTCATCTCCAATCTGGATCCAGTTTTTCAGAGAGTGAGTGGTATAGTCTGTTTGTTCCAAGAACATGCTTACAAAGCCAGAGACCAATTTTCTAGATTCTGCAAAAGGTTATAAATTGTTTGATATTCTGGGAGAGACTCAAAGTTAGGCACACATTGGCAGACCTAATTCCTAATCTGCAGATATCAGAAAAAATGTGTTAAGGGAAGAGAAATTTCGTTTTTTAATATGTAGGTCTTTCAAAGTGACCCAAACGTTTAAGTCTCCAGCAGTTAATCTGAGAGAGATGGAGAGAATGCATGATTATGGAGCATGAATGGAAATGTCTGGCAGTCTGCAGCCTTTATTAATCTGCCGCCAGATTTTTAAGCAATTGAAAATGATCACATCATTAATCGTACCAGTTGCAGGAGATCTGGATGTTGAAAAGAGAAGTGGAAGAGAACTGTTTTTAACATCACTCATTTCAATGGCAACCCGGGGGGCGTTCCAGTCGATACCTCAGTATTGTAACCTTCCAGCCAATAGACAGGAGCTCTAGTATTTGCAGTAGTAGTCCCAACCCTTCCATCTTCCCTGGTTTATGTAAATGATTTCAAAAATTCTGTGAGCTTTAAATGACCACATAAAATGTAGAACTATTGAATCAAAACATCTGAAAAAAAGATTGTGTCAAAAATTTTTTTTATAAATTTTGGGAGGGGTACATAAATCTTGGCAGGGAAACTATTTTGATGCCATGTATTCGTCCACCGTAGACAAGGGCGGGGTCCTCCATTTTTCAATGCCCCTCCTCAGTTTATTCACTTTCTCACGAAAATTCAGCTTAAAAATTAGTTTGGTGTCTTTTAGCAAAACGACACTGAGATTTTTCTGTTGTAGGTACATTGCTGCCCTCTGGTGGCACGACTGTGTAACACTAAATAAAACCAAGAGAACACACTACAGCGTATGGGCCCTGAGGTCGCTGGAAAAAGCTGCTAAATACGGATTTTGTGGGTCATAAACAGCATTGTGGGATTCACAATGGAAGATAAAGTGTTTATTGAGAAGCTGAGTGGACCTGGGAACTGGGCAAGAGGCGGAACAGTTAGCCACAGACGCTAATGCAAACACACGAGCCGAGTTTGAAAGAAAGAGAGAAAAGGCTTTTTCAGTGTTGGTGCCAAATGGAAGTACACCTCAGCTATACTGGACAGCAAGCTGCATGGGAGATGTTAAAATGACAAAAAGAGAAACTGTTGCTAACAAACTATTTCTCAAGAAAAAGTACTTCCGGTGTGAAATGAAGGAAGGAGAAGTCTCAGAGATCGTTTGAAAAGAATGAAGAAGCTTACTGATAAGCCAGGTGCAATAGGTTCTGTGATTGGAGGACCAAATTGTGACTCTTCTAGGAGTTCTACCACCCAGCTCTGCAACAGTTGTTACTGCATTGGAGAGAAAAATGGACAGTTTGACACTGCAGTTTGTCCAACAAGCGTTGATAAATGAGGAACAAAAACAAGTGCATGCTGACAACAGCACGGCGTTCAGTGGTGCATCAGCCATGTCAATTCAAGTGCATGGAAATATGCAGGAGAAGTCAAAAACAGCGGAAGCCGACAGCCCCAACTCATGGAGATGTTAAAAGTGTGGGAAGGAGGGGCATATCAAACGTGATTGGCCAAGCACTAAAAAGAAATACAAAACCCACAGGGCTAAAAACATGATGTATGAGGATACAGAAGACTCATGTGAGGGTGTCTTTGTTCTAAGCGAGTCAAGTCAAAGTGATTTACAACAAGGAAACTGGTTGATTGATTCCGGAGCATCAAAACGCTCCATGGGAGGATTTCAACACTACCAGCAAAGGTTGAGGCTCTAGGACTGGGCAACATAAAGCTGCAAATGTCATTCAGAGGTAGTGGTGGTGAAAATGCCACAGTGTATGATGTACTGTATATTCCACCTTATCTATGAATGTTTTCTCAGTGGGAGCTGCTGCCAGGAAAGGAAATGCAGTGCAGTTCAAAAAGTATCGCTGCTACATACAAGGGAAGGATGGAAGTCGTCATGGAATGGGAACACAGAGATCTGACGGCTTGTGTCAGCTGGACATCGAGGGAAGCTGCACAACCTGTCATGGAGCATCAAGTGCACCAGTTTCAGTATGTCTGTGGCATCAGCGCTTAGGCCACACTACAAAGCTGAAAGGACTTAAGCACCTGCTTAAAGGAGTGAACTTTGCTGCAGAAGAGGAGGGAACCCTCTGTGAAGCTTGTATTGAGGGCAAAATGTTCAGAAAGCCTTGCAAACCAGTGGGAGAAATCAGATCAAAACGCAAGTTACAATTAGTACATAGTGATGTCTGTGGTCCCACGCAAACTGAATCACTTGGTGGAAAGAAGTACTTTGTAAATTTCATTGATGACTTCTCCAGGTGCTGTAAAGTGTATTTCGTGAAAGAGAAAAATTAGGTTCTGAGCAAGTTCAAAGAGTTTGAGAAAATATCCTCAAATGAGTGTGCGCAGAACATGACAAGACAATGGTGGAGAATACACAGCAAGGGAGTTTCAAGAATATTTGAAAGCTCAGGGCATCCACCATAAAACAGCTATGCCACATACATACACCTCATCAAAATGGTGTTGCAGAAAGAAAGAATAGAAAGTAATGCTGTCTCACGCAAAGCTACCAAACATGTACTGGCAGAAGCTGTTGCAACCGCAGCTTACATACAGAACAGGTTACTCACTTCTGCTAGAAGGGAAGAGACGCCCTATCAAAGGTGGTATGGCAAAAGGTCGGACATTCGTCACACGAGAACATTTGGTTGTGTTGCTTATGCTCACGTCCCGGACACGGAGAGAAAGAAGCTGCACAAAAAGGCAGTTATGTGTTACTTCATGGGATATGCAACCAACTCTAAAGGTTACTGTCTGTGGAATGAAGTAAAGAGGAGAGTACTCATTCCCAGAGATGTTGTATTCAATGAAACAGACTTTGGACGCAAACAGGATGAGAAAAAAACTCTTGTTCAGAAAATGAGGTAACACTAAACACAGATGCAAGACCAACAACTACTGAGAACTCTACTGTCAATGAGGCTGCAAGAGGAAGTTGCAGGATCAGAAAACCTCCAAAGAGATCCGGACATGATGAGTTTCACGTTTTGGAGTGACGCAGTGACGAGGCTCTCACTGGCTCCGTTAATGGTGGAAAAAGAACCGGTTCTTTGGCGGTGCTCATTTAAGAACTGGCTCTGAACTAGAACCTGGTTCTATTTGGTGGAACAGCCCTGTGTGATTCTAATGGCAAGAGGCTCAATAGCAATGGCAAAGAGTGATTTGCTGAGCGGGCATCCCTGGCATATACTGCATTGTAATAGGAACGGTGCTGATATTGCTTGATTTGTGAGAATGGAGGAAGATGGATCAGCAGATAACATTTTAATCCATTATACAAACTGATTACCAAATCCAAACTCCTCCATAACCTTTATCATATAGGCCCATTCCACTGTTCTGCGTCTAGGCAGAGGACAGCCGCCCCTCATGTCCCCACTATATTTATGGTACTTTATATCCATCAATCATCTGACATTAAAAAGAGAAAAGCTGTTTGGGACAAAGCCAGTTTGATCAGTGTGAATGATGGACAATGTATATTTATTTAACCCATTTGCTAACAACTTGGTAAAAATATTTATGTCTGGGTTCAATAATGCGATAGGACCAAATGATGAAGGCTCAGTTTGGTCCCCAGCTTCCTTTAATAACCGTGAGCCTCACTCAGTTTAGGACGTTTTAAACACCCCAGCCAATCAGAAACATTCCCTTTCGATTTTGACATGTATAACTCTGTATGATATTCACTAAAAAGTTTGTTTATACCTTTAAGATAAATAAATAGTTCTCCAGTCTTTGATTTAACTTTGTTAATGGCTCTACGAACTTGCAAGTATTGCAGGCGGAGCGGGGCCATAGACCTATAAAACTAGAGTGATATGTTGTGGGTTATGTGTTCATGTGCAGGAGTCTACTTCTATATTTCTATGTGGTCTGTCTTCTTCTGCGTTCTTGTTGTGTTTGGTGAGTCACAGCGCCCCTAAAGGCCTGGCATGTGTACAGTATTCTATTCATATTTGAGTTTAAGAATGTTTTGTAAAGTGGAGGGGCAGGAGGAAGTCCTGTTGCCGAGTTCCAGGTGTGATAGTTCAGCATCAATTTCTGATAGTTGCTTCAGCCGCTTCTTCTTCAGTGAAGATTCAACAGAGATTATGTGACCCTGAACCACAACTTTAAAAGTTTCCCATAAAGTGGAATCTGTCATTACATCAAATTGTCATTACTCCCGGAATTCTGAAATCTTGGTAGATCTATAGTGACAGAATGATGCATGAGAAAACAATGATGAATGAAGACACCAGGTAAACTGCTGTTTTCTATGATTGAAAACAAGGACCAATGAAGTTGGACAGTGATCTGAAATGTATTTATTATGGTATTTGGAGGCCATCACAATTGATATCAATTTAGAATCAATTAAGAAATAATCTATTCTTGATAAGGCCTTGTGCATTTGTGAGAAAAAATAATAATCTCTATCTGCAGGATGTCCCAGCCTCCAAATCTACTCTAGATTCATAGAGGACAGTAAGTCATTTAAAACTGTGGAGGAAGTAGATGACTCACTTGACTGGCTGGACATGTACAGACTTCTACCTAGCACACAGCTAAAGTCACCACCAACAATTTAATGTGTTTCACAAAGATAAGGCAGTAAGTTAAATATCTTGCCAAATAAAGCTGGGTCATCAAAATTTGGACTGTACACATTAAGGAGCGTGACATGAACTGAGTGTAACCAGTTATCAAAATCAATCATTTGGATCAATTATAGTAGAAACGTGTCTAAAAGGAACAGTCTTGCAGATTAGAATTCCCACCCCTCTGGCTTTACTTGAGAACGTGGACTGAAAAATCGGATTGGCCCAACTACATTGAAGTAACTTTTCCTTTGTGGGTCTGATGTGCGTTTCCTGTAAATACACGATATCAGCAGACAGATTTTAAGTGGGAGAACACATTAGCTCTCTTGAGCACATGCCCCAGTCCACATGCATTCCAAGTACTAAAGTGATGCCCACACCTGGTGGAGATGTACTGGCCATCAGCTTCCTTTGAGGCTTTGTCCTGTCCCTTCACTCTTCCACACTAAGAGTTCGTCATCCTGAGGCACTTAGGTAAAAGTATTCCTTAGACAATACTGGGAAAATAGGCGAAACATTTTGTAAATGACCAAATTATTTCAGATGTGGAGAGGAGCCTAGGAAATACGCAGTTACTCTATACGGTGGTCCAGAGCCCCGTCTTTATGACACAGTCTGGCTCTTCAAATGTCCTGCTGGAGAGAATGTGGCAAACTGACTTTCAGAAAGATGTGAATGAACTAATGCACTCAGTGGTTGGTGTTCGGGCTGGTCTGTCCTCCACACAGTTTCTTGGCATACCCCCGGAAGGTCTAACTGAATGTGACACATATACATTTAGTACTGATCTTGCTGCAGGGAAAAATGCCATTACAAGATGTGTGCTCAAAAATAATGCTCACTCACTGTCTCTTCTGATTCAAGTTGAACAAGTCGGAACAATGGAGATCATGACTTTCAGCCTCTGTTTACAATGGGTTAGGGAAAATATGCTTCACACAATCCATCCACAAACCATCCATTCAGATAGTTTGGGGTTTTCATTCCTTTGCTGCCATGTGAAGCTAACCTTCCTTGTGGTAGAATAGTAAGTAAAAGCTGTGTGATGAAGCAGAAGTTTAAAAAGGTAAAGGCAGAAAGGTGGCTCCAAGCTTTCAAGGAATGAGGCAGAGTTTGGAAAACCTGAATTGAAAAAAGACAAAACTCTTTGGCCTGTTTTTATGTGACTGTTTGACTGTGACTCATGTCTGCTTTGATCTGAAGATACTTGTTATTCAGCACTTAATAAAAATACACCCTGGGTGCATGACAGAGGTTCAGAAATCTAACATCTGTCTTCTAATGAGTTCAATGCTTTTTCTATGTGAGTCTCTACCAAACTGTAAAACTGAAGCCAAGTTAAACATGAAGTCAACAGGTGTCGGGGAAGAAGTCACCACTTTTTCATGATTTCACAGACCTGACTCCTCTGATGATGCTGGAAGAGGAAGACGATGTGTTCACTCTGGTGGTGCAGGCTATGAAGATGTTTCCCACCATTGAAGAAGTGCAGCTCCAGGGCTGTGGAGCTCTGCAGCTGCTTCTGGACCGAGGTGGGCAGGCACTCATCTTCCCCTCTGACACACCAGGCACTAACCACACAAAGTGTGTTCAGGTGCAGCAGCAGCAGCAGCATTCCAGATCGAGCCACAGACAAGCAGCAGATTCTTTACATTTCACATTTGGGACTTAAATGTCCAGCATGTCCCACAGGTGTTTTCTCACTTTCAGAGCTTTGCAATTTCAAGATCACATGAACGACTTAAATTCTATAGGCTTGTTCCTCATGCTGTCTTAAAGGTTGTAGCTAGAAAACTGAAGCCTCAACACCTTGACTTCCTGTGGAGGCTGAAGAAAATCCCCTCTCGATCATGACGACACTCCACAGAGGGAATAGAATTGACTGGTGTTATTACATCTAAAATGTTCAAAATTTTCACCTTATTGGCCATTATTGTATTATTGGTTGTATCGAGCATCTTGGCTCACAGAGCTCGCCAATTCTTATCACATTGGAATAAAAGACAATTCATGGAAAAAATATTGTTTTTATTTACTGAACTCCAAATTTAGAAGAATTTAATCCTAATTTCCAGACAGACGGACAAAGACGCTGAGATAATGACTCAGAGAACAGTAGCTCCTAAAAATTGTATTTCGAAAAAGAAGAGATCATTCTTATTTAGCAAAACTCAAGTCAACCTATGTCTCGGCCTGCACATCTTTCATTAGTTCGAAACCACCTGAGACTTTCCTCTCTGTGGATAAAACCACTCCGACCAACCACATTGCTACTCACATTGACTTTTTCATGAGAGACGAGTAGGTAGTGCCCACATTGGTAGATAGTGTAGGGATTTCTTACCTCACAAGGATCACTAGGTACCATTCATGTAGTCTTTTGGCAGTTTGGCTATCGATAATGTTTAATAATTATCAAAGTTATTCTTTTATTAAATATTTAATCTGACCATCAGATACCTCGGGATCACCATGTGTTTGGAGTTGTCAGATATTGTTTGATTACATGTGTGATGTTGTCTTTGATGTGATATGTCACATGGTTGCGAGTTAGCAAGTTAATAAAACAAAGATTAGCATGCTAGAGCCCGTGTCTTTGTGCGGCAGAGCGAACATAGGTTCACAGGTTGATAACTACTCCTAATATCATTATTAATAGAACTCAATCACAAGTAACGGAATCAACACATCTTCATAAAATGTGAACAGTTCTGTGCATGCCATCATGTTTAACTGATCATCTCATGTAGAAGCCTAGTTATCGCTTCCCAGATCCTTGATGTCTTTGAAGGAGTTTGGTTGTTGTCCAGGCCTGGGACGCTGGTGGCTTCTGCGGCAGTTAGCACCTCCCTGCTAACTCGGGTGGCTTCTGAAGCCTGAAAAGACGAAGCTGGTGATTCAGGAGAGTCTTTCTTTGCAGCATCCCTTGTCCAGTCCGGAGGAGCGGGTCACTTGGAGTTTGTGGTGGCTTTTTCCTGCTTGTTGAGCGAAAAGCACAAAAAGGTTCTGTGAGCTGCAGTGTCCCAGGACCCAACCTGGGGAAACGGGTTGGATTATTCTGTGCACGAGGAGATGAGATGCTGGCTGCTGGCCTCTGGTCCCGGGGAAGCTCTGACCGTCGTTGTCTTGTCAGAAGAGGAGTTGAGGCCTTCGTTTGCAGGCTGAGCTTTCCGCTCCTGGAAGAGCAGGAGCACAGGAGGAGGAAATGAATCCCTCCAAAGCTTTTGATAAGGTGGGGGATTCGAAGGTGTCGAATCCCGGAGGCCCCAACAAATCCATGACTGGCTGAGAACATAGGGGTAATCAGTGTCCCTGAGCAGGGGAGGGGGGAGGATTTGATGTTTCCTGTCCCCCCTGCGGTGAGAGGCTCAAGCACAAATGAAGATTGTCTGTGGTCTTGTGATGTCCAAACAGTAGTGAACACATGCAGAGGTAGTGAACACACAGATAGGTAGTGACCACACGGGTATATAGTGAAAACACAACTTGGTAGTGAACACACAGATAGGTAGAGACAACACGAGTTCTGAACACACAAGTAGGTAGTGACCACATGGGCAGGTTGTGAGCACAGAGGGAGGTAGTGAGCACAGAGGGAGGTAGGGAGGTAGTGAGCACAGAGGGAGGTAGTGAGCACAGAGGGAGGTAGGGAGCACAGAGGGAGGTAGGGAGCACAGCGGGAGGTAGTGAGCACAGAGGGAGGTAGGGAGCACAGAGGGAGGTAGGGAGCACAGAGGGAGGTAGGGAGCACAGCGGGAGGTAGTGAGCACAGAGGGAGGTAGGGAGCACAGAGGGAGGTAGGGAGCACAGCGAGAGGTAGGGAGCACAGAGGGAGGTAGGGAGCACAGAGGGAGGTAGGAGGTAGGGAGCACAGAGGGAGGTAGGGAGCACAGAGGGAGGTAGTGAGCACAGAGGGAGGTAGGGAGCACAGAGGGAGGTAGTGAGCACAGAGGGAGGTAGGGAGCAAAGAGGGAGGTAGGGAGCACAGAGGGAGGTAGCTCACTACCTGTGAGCACAGAGGGAGGTAGTGAGCACAGAGGGAGGTAGTGACCATACGCTGCCTTGACTGAGTCGTGTGACCAGTTCAGTTTCTCTCTGTTAATGACATTGTGTCTCTGTATTTGCAGTGAGTGATGTCCACCTCGTGGAGTTTGTAGAGAACAAGGACCATGCTGTGGTTCTAGCCGCTCTGCAGAGGTTTCCAGACAGCTCACAGCTGCTCCTCCGGGGTTTAAAGGTGCTGCTCCCCCTAGCTGGTTCTGGTAAGGTTTGATTTCACCCATTAGTGGCAATAACCCAGATCTACATCTTACTTATCTGGTAAAAGATGAACACAAGTTTCTTTTAAACCAAAAGACTTCCAAGGTCTAATTAGTGGGGGGTTTCTCAGGATGCAAAGTTTGAGTGGACTTGACAAAGTCCTAGTCACGTTTGTTGTTTCCACTTTAATCTGCATCTAGGGACGAAATTTCCGATCCAGCCTGCAGAGGTTCCTGATCCATGATCCTGGTCTGCTTCATGATCCTGGTCTGATCCATGATCCTGGTCTGATCCATGATCCTGGTCTGCTTCATGATCCTGGTCTGATCCATGATCCTGGTCTGATCCATGATCCTGGTCTGATCCATGATCCTGGTCTGCTTCATGGTGCTGAAATGATCCCCAGTGTTTCCCTGCTGCTGCTCTGCTCGCTGGCTGCAAACTGTGGACTGGATTTCCTGAAGGGAGGCGGGTCTCAATGAGACCAGGAGGAATGAGGCAGGAAATCCATTCCACAGTTTGCAGCCAGCGAGCAGGCTAGGGAAGTAGCACTGTGCTATCCAACTTTTCATGGCAACATGTTGCTGTTTGGATGCATTTTACACTCAAAACACCACAAAGCAACACAGCAACGTGGACGTTAGCAAAGCAACACAGCAACGTGGACATTAGCAAAGCAACACAGCAACGTGGATGTTAGCAAAGCAACGCAGCAACGTGGATGTTAGCAAAGCAACACAGCAACGTGGACATTAGCAAAGCAACACAGCAACGTGGATGTTAGCAAAGCAACGCAGCAACGTGGATGTTAGCAAAGCAACACAGCAACGTGGACGTTAGCAAAGCAACGCAGCAACGTGGATGTTAGCAAAGCAACGACCTGGATGTTTGTACAGCAGGGCGGCGCTCTGCAGCCAGACGTCACCGTTTTAAAACACCAGTTCCCCGTGGAGAACAACGCTGCCAGCGACATCAGAACAATGAGCAGCAGCTCTTCCAGGCTGTCAGCAGGCGATTCACACCTCCGTGAAGCTGCGTCCTACTCCACGCTAAACTCCCTGAAAATAGTCCCGATGGTTGGAGCTGCGTTAGAGCTGGAAACATTGTGTTGCTGCTGCCTTGCTCAAGAGTTTCCCCAGAGATTAATAAAGTCATTCTGAGGTTCTAAAGATAGAACTAGTTTATTATGAGATGATGACGTCACGCAGACCCCCACATTGTCCACATGGAACAAAAATACTTAGTACTGCTTCCTTTACTGTCCTGATACTAACCTCAAGTTGTCTTTAGAGAGAATACATGTATACATTAGTACATTTCATACTTTACTGTAGAGAGGAGTTTATTACAGCCTCATATAAAGTCAGCAATAATGATAATATTAAAGCAACAGAGCTCTGCTATCAGAATAGTATTGGTATCTGCAGGTTTCCTAATTCAGGAAATGAGATCAGCTTGGAAGTGAAACAACGTGGATCGGTGCTTCCCGAGCTGCGTCCTTCACAGATCTGTGATTTAGCACAGTCACAGTTGGATTTCAGGCTGTTGGTTCACTTTCCTCTCATTTTAGAGATCTGTGTATTCTGCACATTTGTACCACTTTCTTTGTATACGACGAGTCTTTGTTAATGGGCTGAACACTGAACATTAAGTTATTTATGTAATCAAGGTTCACATTTCTGGTCATCGGCAAAATCCTCAAGTCCACATTCTACTTTTCTGCAGGCAGCAATGTGGAAGTGTTGATGTCAGGAGGCACTCGGTGTTACAGCCTCATCGTCTCCACCATGGACGCCTTCCCCAAGGTGGAGAACATCCAGGAGACAGCCTGCTGCCTGCTCAAGAGGCTCACCTCAGGTTAGACCCACTGAGACTAATGTTTGAGGAGGAGGACATCAATCCAGTAAAATTTCAGATATTTGGTAAGAACATATAAGAACTTTGCAGCTGAAATACGTTTCCTCTAAAAATGAGCTGTCATATATGACAAAGTGAAAAAGGAAAGAAAACAACTAGCACAAGGAACAAACTGGGAATTAAATGACGTCCTCTATACGTAAACCTACTAATCATAAATAGTGGTAAACCTCCATGAAATAATTTAAATTGATCTTTATTTTTCTTGTGCTAAATACAGCACAGTCATGTCAAGGTACTTTTAGAGTGAAAAACCCAACTATTAACAGTGGATAATATGCAGAACCAGGCTCAGAGGTGGAGACTGTCTGCAGAACCAGACTCTGTGATGGAGACTGTCTGCAGAACCAGGCACGGTGTCCACCGACAGGCACAATGGAGCAAAGGTTTTTGTTTCAATCAATTTGTTGTAGTTTTCTCATTCTGGATCTATTTTAAATGAAAAGCCTTTGTTTCACAATGACTCATCTGTCCAAGCGACTCATCTGTCCAAGCATACGTCCAGGAGTTGTCCATCCATCCTGAATTGAATAAATTGAAAATGAAAACAAAATGGCGGATTTTATTCATGTTGAAGGGCTAGGAGTAATGAGATCACAAATAATTGCATAAAAGAGCCTGAACTAAACAAAAATAAGTTTATAGAACACAAAGCTTTTTAAATTGGTTTGAGTAAAAACATATGTCATGAATACAGTAAAACCTCTGATGTAGGGACACCCTAAAATCCAAGGGCAATTTTCCCCTGAAGACAGGTGTCCTCTCTTCGGAGGGACGGGTAAAGAGGACAAATTGTAGGACCAGTTGAAATTAAGCGAACCAAACACCAAGTATCTTCTGGTTATTTAAAAGCACATAACTGAACCAATACAAAGATGTATAGAATATATATACATATATACAAGATGTATACAAAATAGTTATTAAATCAGATTTAATTAACTTCAGGGAGCACATACAGTGAGTGGACCAGACTGGTAAAATATTGCTATAACCAGTGTTGCCACAGTTACGTTGAAAAGGTAATCAGATCACTGATTACTTGTTACTTAGTGACTTTACTGATTGCTTGTTTTTAAAAGTAACTAAGTGAGGTTAAAAGTTACTTTTTTTAATTCCTTTCACCAGCTGCCGACCACGCCCCCCACCTTCACAAGATAAAAATGACAACTGGTTAGATCCCTGCCTGGCCTCCTGCACCGTGTTCATACATATTTTAACGTTTGACCTTTATTCTTTGTGGTATTTATATCTGACTCATGATTTTACTATCCGATTTTTACTATGACTGGTATTTATATATCTGGTGATGTAGTTTCAGTCTGTTGTTGCACTATTTATCTATTTATTTATTTGCACTACTTGCTCCATGCAACCTTTTAATTCCTCCCCTCAGGGACAAATAAAGTATTTAATTGATTGATTGATTGATTGATTGATTGATTGATTGATTGATTGATTGATTGATTGATTGATTGATTGATTGATTGATTGAAAAAGAAAAAAATACAAAAAGTGGTAACATCTCTGCAGTGTGTTATTGTTGCAATGATATTCCGATTCTTTTGTGTCACCTGAACGCACCATTAAAGCGAGTTGGCCTGTGATTGGCTGAGAGTGGAGAAGGGGGCGAGTCAGGTGAGCGTGCAGAGCATGCTGTGTGTCTGTGGGTATGTCCAAATTGTCCCTCCTGTCTCCTTCTCTGTCCGTCCTCCTTCACCCCGGAAGTGTTTAGTGTGGCAGCCATGATCAGGACTGTCTGACTTCTCAATAAGTAAAGGAAAGGAGGCTTGTTGCTTCTTTTAGAACCTCCTTTAGCCTAGGAACACCTGATGCTTCCTTTAGAACCTCCTTTAGCCTAGGAACACCTGATGCTTCCTTTAGAACCTCCTTTAGCCTAGGAACACCTGATGCTTCCTTTAGAACCTCCTTTAGCCTAGGAACACCTGATGCTTCCTTTAGAACCTCCTTTAGCCTAGGAACCACTGATGCTTCCTTTAGATCCTCCTTTAGCCTAGGAACCACTGATGCTTCCTTTAGAACCTCCTTTGGCCTAGGAACCACTGATGCTTCCTTTAGAACCTCCTTTGGCCGAGGAACCACTGATGCTTCCTTTAGAACCTCCTTTAGCCTAGGAACCACTGATGCTTCCTTTAGATACTCCTTTAGCTGAGGAACCACTGATGCTTCCTTTAGAACCTCCTTTAGCCTAGGAACCACTGATGCTTCCTTTAGAACCTCCTTTAGCCTAGGAACCACTGATGCTTCCTTTAGATACTCCTTTAGCTTAGGAACCACTGATTCTTCCTTTAGAACCTCCTTTAGCCTAGGAACCACTGATGCTTCCTTTAGAACCTTCTTTAGCCTAGGAACCACTGATGGTTCCTTTACCAAAGGAGACCAGATCATGTTTCCCCACAATTCCTTGCGGCGACAACATTTAAAGGAACCCGCTCATCGGAGCGTTCAGGGAAACTCAGGATGACTGAAAAAGGAGCAGATCATGTAAGTTACCAAAGCAATAATCTGCCTAGAACAACTTGAAATCATCTAGAACCCAGAGGAACCATTTGTAGTTCATTTTCAGAAACGTGTAGTTCTTTCCCCACCATGGCAGACGTCACTAACTAGAGCCACCGTCGCTTTATTATGACGTCTAACACCTAACGCCTTTCACTAACTCCTTTAGGAAGCCTCCTAACACCTTTCACTAACTCCTTTAGGAAGCCTCCTAACACCTTTCACTAACTCCTTTAGGAAGCCTCCTAACACCTTTCACTAACTCCTTTAGGAAGCCTCCTAACACCTTTTACTAACTCCTTTAGGAAGCCTCCTAACACCTTTCACTAACTCCTTTAGGAAGTTTCCTAACACCTTTCCTAACACCTTTAGGAAGCCTCCTAACACCTTTCCTTAACTCCTTTAGGAAGCCTCCTAACACCTTTCACTAATTCCTTTAGGAAGCCTCCTAACACCTTTCACTAACTCCTTTAGGAAGCCTCCTAACACCTTTCACTAACTCCTTTAGGAAGCCTCCTAACACCTTTCACTAACTCCTTTAGGAAGCCTCCTAACACCTTTTACTAACTCCTTTAGGAAGCCTCCTAACACCTTTCACTAACTCCTTTAGGAAGTTTCCTAACACCTTTCCTAACACCTTTAGGAAGCCTCCTAACACCTTTCCTTAACTCCTTTAGGAAGCCTCCTAACACCTTTCACTAACTCCTTTAGGAAGCCTCCTAACACCTTTTACTAACTCCTTTAGGAAGCCTCCTAACACCTTTCACTAACTCCTTTAGGAAGTTTCCTAACACCTTTCCTAACACCTTTAGGAAGCCTCCTAACACCTTTCCTTAACTCCTTTAGGAAGCCTCCTAACACCTTTCACTAACTCCTTTAGGAAGCCTCCTAACACATTTCCTTAACTCATTTAGGAAGCCTCCTAACACCTTTCACTAACTCCTTTAGGAAGCCTCCTAACACCTTTCACTAACTCCTTTAGGAAGCCTCCTAACACCTTTCACTAACTCCTTTAGGAAGTTTCCTAACACCTTTCCTAACACCTTTAGGAAGCCTCCTAACACCTTTCCTTAACTCCTTTAGGAAGCCTCCTAACACCTTTCACTAACTCCTTTAGGAAGCCTCCTAACACCTTTCACTAACTCCTTTAGTAAGCCTCCTAACACATTTCCTTAACTCATTTAGGAAGCCTCCTAACACCTTTCACTAACTCCTTTAGGAAGCCTCCTAACACCTTTCACTAACTCCTTTAGGAAGCCTCCTAACACCTTTCACTAACTCCTTTAGGAAGCCTCCTAACACCTTTCACTAACTCCTTTAGGAAGCCTCCTAACACCTTTCCTTAACTCCTTTAGGAAGCCTCCTAACACCTTTCACTAACTCCTTTAGGAAGCCTCCTAACACCTTTTACTAACTCCTTTAGGAAGCCTCCTAACACCTTTCACTAACTCCTTTAGGAAGTTTCCTAACACCTTTCCTAACACCTTTAGGAAGCCTCCTAACACCTTTCCTTAACTCCTTTAGGAAGCCTCCTAACACCTTTCACTAACTCCTTTAGGAAGCCTCCTAACACATTTCCTTAACTCATTTAGGAAGCCTCCTAACACCTTTCACTAACTCCTTTAGGAAGCCTCCTAACACCTTTCACTAACTCCTTTAGGAAGCCTCCTAACACCTTTCACTAACTCCTTTAGGAAGTTTCCTAACACCTTTCCTAACACCTTTAGGAAGCCTCCTAACACCTTTCCTTAACTCCTTTAGGAAGCCTCCTAACACCTTTCACTAACTCCTTTAGGAAGCCTCCTAACACCTTTCACTAACTCCTTTAGTAAGCCTCCTAACACATTTCCTTAACTCATTTAGGAAGCCTCCTAACACCTTTCACTAACTCCTTTAGGAAGCCTCCTAACACCTTTCACTAACTCCTTTAGGAAGCCTCCTAACACCTTTCACTAACTCCTTTAGGAAGCCTCCTAACACATTTCCTTAACTCATTTAGGAAGCCTCCTAACACCTTTCACTAACTCCTTTAGGAAGCCTCCTAACACCTTTCACTAACTCCTTTAGGAAGCCTCCTAACACCTTTCACTAACTCCTTTAGGAAGCCTCCTAACACCTTTCACTAACTCCTTTAGGAAGCCTCCTAACACCTTTCACTAACTCCTTTAGGAAGCCTCCTAACACCTTTCCTAACACCTTTCCTTAACTTCTTTAGGAAGCCTCCTAACACCTTTCCTTACTGCTTTAGGAAGCCTCCTAAAACCTTTCCTAACACCTTTCCTAACACCTTTCCTTCACCCCGTGACGTTATCTATGGGGTAAGGTAAAGTCCACAGTTAAGGAGTGAGGAGGGACATTTTGGACGTACCCTGTGTTTCCGTTTGGAGGAGAATGGAGGAGCTCCTGGTTCAGTTTAATAATAAAGAAGCTTTACAGAGAAGAAACTCTACTACGATAGTAACACAGTGACTTGGAGAAGTAACTTTGATCTGATTACTGGTTTGGAAATAGTAACGCGTTAGATTACTCGTGGTCATATGTGACTAATGCGTTACTAATGAACCCGTGACCAGCATGTCTGGCGATAATAACCTTTAATTTTACACTTGAAAGTTTTACTTTGTTGTGGTCACAGTATGTAATGAAATCGTCTATATGTTTGCAGATCAAACAGTTCGTACTGAAGATGATTCCAATCTCAACATCAAGTCAATCTTAATGAACCATTCTGGTGTAAAATACAATGAAAGGTAAAAAACAATGTGTATAAATCCTCTATCAGCTCCTTGCTTGGTGGGACCAGACTGGAGCCTCTTGGGGGGTTTCGGCCCCCGGGCCTTATGTTCTCTGCTGTTAAGGGAAAGTCAAACCTTCGTGTGCTCAGAGGACGCGTGGCGGAAAACATGGTCATCCACCCTGTGCGCTAGGCTCCGCCCCTCTGCTGGCCCAACCTTTGGGACACGTGCCAGACCCTACTGGGCACAAGTGTGAGGAGATCCTCCGTCTCTCCGTCTGAACAGTCACAATTTAAAAGAAAATAAAGGTCCAGAGGCTCAGAACTCCTGCGGGGAAACATAAACTACTTTAGGAACGGTGGAGAACGCCGGACAGCAGAAGTGGGGACAGGTTCTGGATCGTTACGTTCTGGAACGTTATGGAAGTGAGCCCACAGTGTAGTATGGACGCAGTCATGTAGCACCGGCGGGCTGCGCACAGTCAGCGGACACGCAGCGTGGGAAGCATGGAGTATGGCCTTATATTTGAGCCAAAATTCTGAGCGAGCAATGGGAAAGTTTGACCGCAAGAAAATAAATTGTGCAAGTGCACAAATAGTATTTTGAGGAAAAATTTTAATTGCATTAAGAAAAACTTAAGATTGAGTGATAAAAAGTAATTCCTGCGCTCAGCTTCTTTCCGTGCTCCAGCAGACTCTTCCTCTGCTGCCGACAGCAGCTCAACCCGTCTCTCTCTCGCGCTCTAAGATCTCTCCACCTCCGTGCTCAACTTCTGCTTCTCAAAGTCCAAATGTGACAGACACAGTTGTCCACCAATCAGAGAACTCGGGGCAGGCATTGAATTCTGATTGGTTGATTCGGATCCCGGAAGTGCCTCATATAACCAACGAAGAAGAAGCACCATGCGGAGTATTTCTGTACAAATCGACCGATTGTTGAAAGCAGGGCTGGGGGGATTACTTTTCACAGGTAAGATGGAACATTATTATTGTTTCAGTTTTGCGAATACAGACGTATTGTATTGTATTTCTGTCCTCCAGTGAACTGGTAACCAGCTGCCATAGGCTTGGTTTACAGCCTGTTCACCGACTATCAGTCCAGATGAGACTTTAGAAATCACATGTTCCACAACACAGACTTGGATCAAACTGATAAAAGAATGCTATAGTAGAAATAAACCAAATATTGCGGGTATAACATTGAGCAGCACTTTTTATCAGGGTTACAGACTAGAGTATTCACTTGTAATTCTTTCACCCTAACAGAACGTAACAGTAAGATTCCTCTCATGTCTCATCCCACCACATTGACTGAGAAACACTGACAACATGTGGCTGTAGAATAGATTGTGGCTTCGGAACCCGGAAGTACGTCATAATAATAGTAAAACACGAACAACTTACATGCATAGACATTATAAATATATATATATATATATATATATATATATATATACACACTCACTGGCCATTTTATTAGGTCCCCCTGTCAAACTGCTCTTTAACACAAATTTCTAATCAGCCAATCACATGGCAGCAACTCACTGCCTTCAGGCATGTAGACATGGTCCAGACGACCTGCTGCGGGTCAAACCAGCATCAGAATGGAGAAGAAAGGTGATTTCAGTAACTTTGAACGTGGCTTGGTTGTTGGTGTCAGACGGGCTGGTCTGAGTATTTCAGAAACTGCTGATCTACTGGGATTTTCACCCACAACCATCTCTAGTGTTTCCAGAGAATGGTCCGGAGAAGAGAAAATATCCAGTGAGCGGCAGTTCTGTGGGCCAAATGCCTTGTTGATGCCAGAGGTCAGAGGAGAATGTCCAGACTGGTTGGAGCTGATAGAACGGCAGCAGTAACTCCAGTAACCACTGGTTACACCCGAGGTCTGCAGGAGAACGTCTCTGAAGGCACAACACCTGGAACCTTGAGGGGGAGGAGCTCCAGCAGCAGAAGACCACCCCGGGTGCCACTCCTGTCAGCTAAGAACAGGAAACTGAGGCTCCAACCCCCACAGGCTCACCAACACTGGACTATAGAAGACTGGAAAAACGTTGCTTGGTCTGATGAGTCTCCAGTTCTGCTGTGACATTCGGATGGTCGGGTCAGAATCTGGTGTCAACATCATGAAAGCATGGATCCATCCTGCCTTGTGTCAACGGTTCAGGCTGCTGGTGGTGGTGGTGTCTTGGTGTGGGGGATACTTTCTTGGCGCACTTTGGGCCCCCTAGTACCAACTGAGCATCGTATCAATGCCACAGCCTCCCTGGGTATTGCTGCTGACCATGTCCATCCCTTTATGACCACAGTGGACCCGTCTTCTGAGGGCTACTTCCAGCAGGATAACACGCCATGTCATAAACCTCCAATCAACTCAGACTGGTTCTGTCATGATTCCGGGGGGAGGGGGGGGGGGGGCCAGACCCAAGATGCAGAACACACGAGACAACGTTGGACAGATTTGATGGGAAAAAATCAAAAGGGGGATCCTTCAGCTCCCAGTCAGCCACCGCTGACAAGCTTCTCCACGGCGCAGGATGGGAGAGGATGGCGAGGACCAGGAGTCCACAGGGGAACAGGAAATACTGCGAAAGCGGGGGGGGACAGCCGAAGATTAACGAAAATCCAAAGGTACAAAAACCCAGTATTGATGAATCTTGGCTAAATGCTACAACTCACAAGCTCCGGGATCACCACTAGAGAAAAACTCTGAAGAGAGCTGGACCAAACCATTACCATCGCAGGAGTACGAACTGGCGATGGACCAAACCATGACCATCGCAGGAGTACGAACTGGCGATGGACCAAACCATGACCATCGCAGGAGTACGAACTGGCGATGGACCAAACCATTACCATCGCAGGAGTACGAACTGGCGATGGACCAAACCATTACCATCGCAGGAGTACGGACTGGCGATGGACCAAACCATTACCATCGCAGGAGTATGAACTGGCGACGACCAACTGGCAGCTCCAGGCTTTTAAGGGCGGAGCCTCTGATGAGCCACAGGTGAGACGAGTTGTCCTCTCGCTCGGCTGCGCCTGTGTTGTCATCAAAATGAGAGGGGGAGGAAGGAACATTACACACAGAACAGAAAGACCACCCCCACCAAAACAAACAGATGTACTGTATGTATATGTATGTGTGTGTGTGTATATATATGTATATGTATGTGTATATACATATAAATATATTGCGGCACATCGGCCGCTGACGAGCGGTGGCCCCGCCATCTTGGTCCAGTCGCCCCCTCCGCTCAGTTTAATCTGTTTGACGGAGTCAGCGACTTTAATCAATCATAACTCTCTGAATACTAACTGATCTTCACCTGCTTTTCTTTCCTGCAAACATCATACATGTAGGACTGATACTGGACACATGGTTTGGAGTATTTTAATGTCAATAGTGGGCTACACAATAATAGAATGTTCTGATTTGTAATATATAACAGGAAAACAATACACACACACACAAGTTTGATGGAAAGGCAGAAGCAGATTGTGCACTGCTCAGCTATTTTAATGTTGAAAAATAATATGAATACATTATAAACCCATATGTAAGATACAACACAATAGACAATTTATTGATCAGAACAAAATCTAGGTTTTTCAAAAAATATTATTTTATTTCAGCCATATGGCACTTTACCTGTGTACAATCACATACTTAAAATAATATCCATATATAATTGCAAATATAGTCAGTTTAGTAGAAATATAAGTAATGAAAGACTATCAGTAGAATTAATGTATAGGGTTTTAATATTACTTAAAAAAAAAAGGTTTACGTTTCTGCAATCAACTCAGATTAAGGAACTCCAAAGAACTCTGAGGGATAACTGTGTAAGACTTACTTGCTCAGCCATGATAGCCCCATAAAAATGCTTTTCCTTTCTTTTTTCTCCCAGGAAACAGCCGCTTACTTTTCACTGTGACGACCCGCCCTACTGTTCCTCTGATTGGCTCTGAGCAGAACAAGTGACGTTTAAAGTGACCAATCAGAAAGGAGAGGGATTAAGCGGCTGACTATGCAATGCACACCCCTAAAGTGCCAAAACTCAACATCATTAATGGCGTGCAGAGAAATGACAGAATTCACTGCGCGCGCAGAGAGTGGTCTAACTGTGCGCGATTACAGTTTCTATGCCCTTGGGTTGTTGGCACTAAAATGACGCCATAAGGCAAACAGAGAAGAGCTTCACAGTGCAGCATCACGCTGCGGGGAAGCAACGATTATTCAGATCTCAAAACTAATCTCCTGACACCACTACAACATGTCAACATTCCAATAATTATTTTGGCCGTTTTAGAGCTTGAACTTTGCCAGGAAAACCTGTCCGTTTTCCACGTCGGGCAGGGTGTCCGCTCAGAAGGTGTGTTCACAGGTAAATATGTGTGCGTGAACAGTGATGTGTCCGCCCAGTACAGTGCTGACAAGCCAGCCCATAATGAATGTTACATCTGCAGATACTGACAGGAGCTTTGATTTACAAAGTAAAAGCCTCTTCAATGCCTATGGATCAGCTATTGACAATGATATATTTTATTAAAAGATACAAAACAAAATCAGACATTTCCCTAAACGTTGCTCTTTGGCGAAAATGTTCTTTGCTTCAGAGTTGGTAGAGCTGCTTCACTTAGATTTTAAATGCCATTTGAACTGTTGAACCAGCTTTAATTTTAATAACAGATCATCAGAGTTTGTCAAAGTCAGAAAATCAAGAAAAGTGACTAGAAACAACAAAAGTGCTTCCTGTCAGAAACAACTGCAGACTCATGCGATTAAAATCAGGATAAAACCAAAACATGCCATGTGAAATAGATTTTGATACTGCTTGTTGGTTGTAATTCATAAAACAGTCACAGTACTAAATATAATCACAGGTCCCATGTTACTAAACTCCTTCTATATAAGAAATGACACCCTGCCGACACTCCACAGAGTTTGAATGAAGATGAAATGTCCAAAGACCTGAAGACCTGAATCCAGGGTAGACATGTCAGTCAATATCTTGGTTGTATTTTCTCACTTGTTGACAACTGGCATTGATAACGCAGTGAACAAACCTTTTATTCCTTGCTTCGCAGTGCTGCAGTGTTTTGATTCCCAACCTTCTGATGCTATAGTTTCTTTGTTCAGATGACGTTTGAAGAGTTCTCACTGTTTGTATGTTGCCTTACAGAGAGTTACTACAACATCCTGGTAGTCAATGGCGTCCCCCGGGCTGTGCTGAGAGCCTGTCAGACGTTCCCTGACAACGCCGCTTTGCAGGCCGCCGCCCTGTCCTGCCTGGCTGACCTCAGTGAGGATTCACACTCACCAACTACATTTGAAGCTTTATTTATGCCCTCATGAGTGAACCAGACAGGAGGACGCCACAGAGCTCAGAAACAGCAGGTGGTCAGAGTTTATGTCGTAGCTGTTGATCCGTTTCCTCCGACATGAACTTTTCCTTTCAGCTGCAACCATGGTGCAGAACAAAGTGGTGGCTGAGCAGGGCCTGGAGGAAGGAGAAGAGGAGGAGAACAGGGGGAAGCAGGAGGTGGAGGACATGGGCCTGTGCTGGATGGTCGACTGCAGCACAGCACTGGAGATTCATGCTGCCGAACCGGCAGTTCATGTGAGTCCACTTTCCTCTTGCCCTTGAGACGGCAGCTAAATGTTTAAAGATAGAATCAACCTTTGTCTTTGAACAAATCACAGCTCAATTGGGAAGAAAGGCAGAGAACTGTGGGCAGAGGGAGCTGGGCAGTAGTCATAACACAACGGGTAGAAAGGTTTTCTCTTGGTTCTCCTGAAAACATCAGTGAGCTTGATTTTTGATCATCCTTCTGTTGGGGTGCCCAGCACTACAGAATGAGTCTGATAAGGAGGAGCACTATGCCGCCATCTGCTGATTGGTCAGTGATTTATGTCACTCTTTACAAAGGGCAATATTTAAATAGCTCATCGGTTGTATAAACCCTCCCGTTGTTGTTTACATACTCTGCTTTGCATACGGTTGGTGTTTAGTTAACAGGGTTTATTGACTTGTCGACACCACACAGCACCCCGGTGTGCTGACAAGCTGCAGACGCTCTTCTCAGTAACAGGAGAGGAGGACATTCAGCTGGAGGTGGACGCTGCTGTTCAGAATGAGAACGTTTTCCAAGCTGTGTCACAGAGAGTGGAGGCTCACGGCTTTAAGGCCGATTCAGACTCCATGAGAAGAAGAAGAAAGTTCACAACTCCAGGTTCTTGCCGAACAAAAAAACAAAACAAAACGTTGGCACTGCAGTGTGCTGTGCACACACGTTCCAGCTCACTAATGACTGTATCAGTCATATTTGAATCATATTTAGCATGAAACCTCACTACTGCGTTAGCACTGAAGAATGTTAAGGTGTAGAACATAGCACAGGTCTGCACCATCACTCAGGGCTGTCAGCTCCTGCCGTTAAAACTGGACCAACATCCACGTCACTTTTCTTCTTGTTCTCATGGGTTCTTATGGGTTCTTATGGGTTCTTATGGGAGTATGCAGGGGCCTGAAAAATACAGCTGCCGAACAAAAAGCTTGTTCGGCAGGAGAGTTCATAGTCCAGGAAGAAGCTGTCGAACCCGCAGGCCAGGCTCTTCCCTGCAGCCACACGTCCGTGAAGCGGCATTTTAACTTCTCTTTTTAATTTTTTAAGGATTTGGAACATTAACAGAACTTATTTATCATTTACATTAGGTACAGACATAGTAAGAAAAGGGCTGAGGTGGCAATAGAGTATAAGACATTGCTTTTTATGTCTTTATCCTTCCTCTTTTTTTTTTATCTTTTTTTTTCCTTAGAACAAGAAAAGTGCTGAACACCCAGAGAGTAAACTGCATCATTCCTGCCATTGTGCTTCATTATACATGGAATAATCAATGGTTACTTCAGAAAAAAAAGAAAAATATTCGATACAAATGCCAAAAGTAAAATGGGCAAAAGAAAAACATATGCCTCAAATGACACTGTGAGTTTGAGCAACGGTCACATTTGTCCTCTACCTCCGGGATGACTTTAGACAAATTCAATTTGGAAAAATGAACCCTGTGTATCACCTTAAACTGAATAAGTGCCAGTCGTGCACAAGATGAGACCGTGCTTGACTGACTCACCACCCCATCCCACCAATCTTCATCAATTTGAAGACCCATCTCCTCCTCCCATGCAGCCCTCGTTTTTGAGTTGGAGTGATCCCTGAGGTTCAGTATATTATACATTACCGAGATATCTCTTCTACTTGGTGTCTTAAATGTGAGTAAATCTTCCCATAACTGACGAGGGGTACAGCAGGAAAAGCAGGGAAAGATTTAGAAATAAAATGTCTGACTTGGTGTGACGAATCGTAGTGAACCCAAACGCAGACTCAGACACAGATCAGGGACTCATAGAGTTTATTTAAAACCAGGTGTGCAACCAAACAAACAAAGCCGAGGGCTGATCCAATGGCGAGTAGTTAATGTCCAGGCAAGAGTCAAAATACACAGGGAAGTACACAAGGAAACACTGGGGAAAGGCTGGGGTCACGAAGACGAGCTACGA
Organism: Lipophrys pholis; assembly: GCF_963383615.2. Taxonomy (NCBI): domain Eukaryota; kingdom Metazoa; phylum Chordata; class Actinopteri; order Blenniiformes; family Blenniidae; genus Lipophrys; species Lipophrys pholis. Next base: position 30,949,476 of record NC_137631.1, on the reverse strand, counting down.
TGATGTTCGAGCAGAAACATGGGGGAAAGGGGCTTAAATACACGAGGCTGAGGAAGAGAAGACACAGGTGAAATCGTCAAAACTAATCAGACACACAGAGGGAGGGTGAACAGGAAGGACAAGTGAACAAAGACGTGGACAAGACAGGACTTCACAATAAAAACAGGAAGCGACAAACAGGTCAGCAATGCGGACTTGACAGAGACACAAACGGGACCCTTACACTTGGAAGTACCTAAACAGATGGTTTCCGGGCAAATCATATTGTGATGACAAATTGGCAAAACTATTGAAAGTACTACCTGAATACATATCAAGGAAACAATGTATACCTTTGTTACGCCATGTTGAGAAATCAGAATCCAAATGTGAGGGGAAAACAGGTGATTACTACACAATGGGCACAGAGGAGATGCCACAAGAAATTTGAAATATTTCCTGAACTGAAACCAAATCTTTAAGGTATCGAGCACAACAGGGCTTTCAATGTATTTTGGGACTTTACCTGAGCAGGCAGAGAAGATGCATTAGAACAAGATTGATTTTCCGGTTTGCGCCATATTAAATGAGGACAATCATTCCAAAAAGGTATTTTATGAATGTGTGTTGCCCATTAATAAAACTCAAGTTTGGTAGGGCGAGTCCACCACTGAACCTGCATTGTTTCAATAATGATCTCCGGACCGTCGGAGACCCCGCACCCCAAATAAAAGAACCAAACAGTTTATCTAAAGTGTCAAAGAAATGTTTAGGTAAAAATAAAGGGATTGATTGAAACAGATAGAGAAATTTTGGTAGGATGTTCATTTTAAGAACATTAATCCTTCCAATCAAGGAGAGAGGCAGACTATTCCATTTCTGAAAATCAGATTTTACTTGGGCTATAAGTGAAGCAAAATTAGCAGAAAAAAGATCAGAAAAAGCACAAATCACATGAATCCCAAGATACTTGGAAGCAGAGAGAGTGATCTTAAAAGGCAAGTCAAGTTGTTGGAGTGGTGAAGCAGCTGCATTGATGGGGAAACGTCCAGATTTAGCTTGTATGTCGAAAGAGACCTAAACTTATCCGAAACAGACAAGACACCTGGAAGACAGGAGACAGGATCTGTTCCATACAGCAACAAATCGTCAGCGTACAAAGATGAGCAGTATTCAACACCACTGCGAATAACACCTCTTAGTGAAGTGGAGGACCTTAATGTCCCACGGTGTAGAGCAAAATCCTCAGAGTGGACATTGTTTAGATGAACACTGGCTTGTGGTGAAGTGTATAGTAGACTCACCCAACTGATAAAGTTTTGTCCAAATCCGCATTTCTCCAGTACTGCAAACGGGTATCCCCACTCGACTCTATCAAACGCCTTCTCAGCATCCATTGAGAGAACAATCTCAGGTGGACTGTCTGAGTAGTTGCAGTAAATTATATTGAAATAGTGCAGGTATTAAAAAATATATGGCATCCTTATGTAAATCCTGTTTGCTCCTCAGAAATAACACAGGGCAAGACATTCTCTAAACGAATGGTGATAGTTTTAGCCAGAATCTAAACATCAGCATTGAGTAAGGAGAGGGCTCTGGAAGAGCTACACAATGTGGGGACTTTTTCACTTTTTAGGAGAAGAATTATTGAGGCTTGGGACAAAGATTCATTAAACATTGACAAAGGTAAAGGTGACAATTGATCAAAATATTTCTTCCCTCAGGACCTGGGGCCTTATTAGACTGTCAGGACCTGGGGCCTTATTAGACTGTCATGACATGGGGTGTTATTAGACTGTCAGGACCTGGGGCCTTATTAGACTGTCATGACATGGGGTGTTATTAGACTGTCAGGACCTGGGGTCTTATTAGACTGTCATGACCTGGGGTCTTATTAGACTGTCATGACCTGGGGCCTTATTAGACTGTCATGACATGGGGTGTTATTAGACTGTCAGGACCTGGGGCCTTATTAGACTGTCAGGACCTGGGGCCTTATTAGACTGTCAGGACCTGGGGTCTTATTAGACTGTCAGGACCTGGGGCCTTATTAGACTGTCATGACATGGGGTGTTATTAGACTGTCAGGACCTGGGGCCTTATTAGACTGTCATGACATGGGGCGTTATTAGACTGTCAGGACCTGGGGTGTTATTAGACTGTCAGGACATGGGGTGTTATTAGACTGTCAGGACATGGGGTGTTATTAGACTGTCAGGACCTGGGGTCTTATTAGACTGTCAGGACATGGGGTGTTATTAGACTGTCAGGACATGGGGTGTTATTAGACTGTCAGGACATGGGGTGTTATTAGACTGCATTGCTTTGATTGAAGATTTGAATTCTTCAATGGAAAGAGGAGCGTCTAATTGTTTTGCTTGATCAGGTTTAAATGTGGGAATCTGAAGTTGAGCCAGAAAGTCATTCAGTTCAGTATTGTCGGTGGGAAACTGAGATCTGTATAAGGCTGAGTAAAAAGATTTGAATGTTTTATTAATCTCAATAACACATGAGGTGGACTGACGTTTTAACTGATGTGCCAGCAGTCGGCTGGCTTTATCACCATGTTCATAATAATTACCACGGGTTTGTGATAATAAACAATCTGATAATAATTACCACATGTGCTCATGTGGCCAAATATAATAACGTCTGTTTTTTGAGTTCAGAAGTAGAAAATTACAGGTCATCCAGACTTTTAAAACACGATTCTAATTTAAAATGGTGCGTATCAAGAGTTTGCCTTATTTTAGATGAGCTAGCTTGATTTATCCACCTCTTTGATGTGACTGTCAAGCTAAAACACAAATATAAACCATGAGAAGTATCTGGATCTGTGAAGCTTGTTTATCTCAGGAGGGACTGACTACACTGTCTTATCTACCTTTTTATGTATTTATATTTTTACTGGTTACTATTTCTGACATGACACTCTTTGATCTTCTATCTTCTTGTCCTCTGCTGTGCTGCAGGAGGCTGCATGCTGGGCCATCCACAGTCTGCTGCTGCACGGAGCCACGCCACACAGTTGTGAAGAGGAGCAGAGTGGAAGGTTCGAACGCCGTCCACACAGTGTCTCAGTACTATGGCTCAGAATCAACAGTGGTGACGTCTGTTTTTCAGGACTCCGCTTCACAGTCAGCTGATGGCAGCCATGCTGCTGCACTCTTCTTCTCCAAGCGTGTTCAAAGCTGCTTCCAGTGCGATGGCCGTACTCATCACCGACCACAGTGAGAGTCTTGCAGCACTGAGCAAAGATCAACCTCTCCACTGTCTCACTGCCTTTTTATCATCGAGGGCTAAAAAAACCCTGGCATTTTATCCCAAACCTCTCAACACATTTCACAACTTATCATGTATTTCATAATGAAAAACTGCCGCTGCTGCAAGTCAGGGTAAAATGATAATAATTTTAAGAGCCATTTGATTAATCTGCAATCTGTCACAAACAGGACGGATCTGTTAAAATCAGGTTGTGTATTTCATGAGAGACAGAAATATTTTACGAATTACAATTCATATATAATGCTTGTATTGTACCACTGCATTGTTATTTTATGAAATAATGATAGAGTTCAATAGTTGGCCACCTCTCAAAAAGAAACCCCTGAAACCTGGTGAAACGGTTATAATGCACCTACATTTCTGGTTCCTTAAATAGCAAAACTATATGTACAGCTGTGACCTTTGCTGTCTTCATTTTAAAGGTTAAACATGTTGTGTGCCTGCAGATTAATTTTATTTGGTGGAAAGTGGTGAAAAATGGCTGTTTTGGTCATGATGGTTGCAGACTTCTGAGACAAACCCACAGCAGCTGAACTGAAATGGCCTCGGATGACCGGAGGCCATAGTCCAAACTGAAATATACATTTTATCAAATAGTTTCATGCTTCATCTTAGAAATAAGACATGTTAGTGCAAGGTGTGACACTAGTTCACTTGAAAAACTGATATCATTAAAATAAATCTTCAAGGAGGGACTAAGCTTCATGCACATCTTTCCCATTTGTTTACACTAAATAAAACCGCTGAGGCCAGCGCCCGAGGTGTTGAAGGTGGCGTGGCAGCTAATGTCTGCTTTGCTTGCAGGAAAAATCCGCTCTCTGTTGCTATCCAGTGGTCTTCATGTTAACTTGGTGGAGATGATGAAGAGACATTTGAACTTAGCAGAAGTTTCCATCAGCGCATGCCAACTGTTGAACCTGCTCTTCCAGGGCAGGTGGGTTCAGACACACTATGTAAGCCTCTGTGTCCACTCACCAGCTCATTGTATTGATGGGTGAATCATCCTCTCTTTCAACTTGCAGGACAGCCAGTTTGGACGAACTGAACATGGTCATGAGTCAGATCATCAGCATCATGAAGGTCCACAACTTCCAGCCTGAGCTTCAGCTGGAGGCTCTGCAGGCCAGCTTGGTCTTCCTGTGCCCAGGTACTGTCTCATGTTGGCTGGAACTTGAATTAGTCTAACTGTTTCTGCTCATGCTATACACCGAGGGAACCAGGCACTTCATGGTGCAGGAGGTAAATAATGTGGTAAGTCTCAAATATCGTTGAAAAACACACATTTATTAAAATAGTCTTCAGGGAATCAAACACATGATGGAGCATTTGAGCGGCGAGCTGAGCTGAAACAATCAACTGATTTTTAAATTCCCAGGAAGTCTATGAGTCTGCCATATTTAGACATCAAAATCAAAGGGAAGAGACATATTTCTAGAAGGGAAACACTTCACTCGAACAGGGATTCTTTTATATTGAATCTAGTACTTTCAATTGACAGCTGGATTCAACTCCATTAGTGGCTTGTTAGCCTTTGGCTTGTGCTAGAAATACTCAGCTTCATGTCCTGTTTCACAAACCAAGTTTCAGTCAACTCTAATAGAACTGAATAAAGCTGTGACGCCAAACCACTGCTTGTTTCCTTCAATGTTGGAACAATGTTATACTGTAAAATCATCTGAACAGCTGATGGTATTTTATTGAACATGGCATAGACTAAACTAGACTAGAATAGAATAGACTAGACTAGAATAGACTAGAATAGATTAGACTAGACTAGACTAGAATAGACTAGACTAGATTAGAATAGACTAGAATAGATTAGACTAGAATAGAATAGATTAGAATAGACTAGAATAGATTAGACTAGACTAGAATAGACTAGACTAGATTAGACTAGACTAGACTAGCCCATTTATTGTCAAACAGAACATAGACTAGCTGTTGTACATTTGAATGAAATTTATTGCAAAAGCAAAACTTGTTTTTAACAAAAAAAACAATATTAAAACAAATTGTCAAAATACAGTAAAAAAAAAAACATGTTTACTTACAGTATGTACATGTAAGGCTGCTCTTTTATATATTGACATACATAAATATATGTTCACACGTACATACACATCCTCCCGCATTTATTGCACAAGTTAAAGTAGAAGCAGTACTGCACAGAGTTATATTTCACAAGAAACATTGATTTGTAGCAGATTATATTTCACAGTGAACCATGAATGTCTTGTCCAGAAGGATTATTGTCAAGTCAGCTTTATTTAGATAGCACATTAAAAAAAAACAAGTCACAAGGAAAAACAAGACATAATCTATGGATGCCATATATCAGAGTGTCAACGCTCAGCTAGATAAAAGCCAGAGAGTACTTACAGTGGGGCAAAAAAGTATTTAGTCAGCCACCGATTGTGCAAGTTCTCCCACTTAAAATGATGACAGAGGTCTGTAATTTTCATCATAGGTACACTTCAACTGTGAGAGACAGAATGTGAAAAAAAAATCCAGGAATTCACATTGTAGGATTTTTAAGGAATTTATTCGTAAATTATGGTGGAAAATAAGTATTTGGTCAATAACAAAAATTCAACTCAATACTTTGTAATATAACCTTTGTTGGCAATAACAGAGGTCAAACGATTCCTAGAGGTCTTTACCAGGTTTGCACACACAGTAGCTGGTATTTTGGCCCATTCCTCCATGCAGATCTTCTCGAGAGCAGGGATGTTTTGGGGCTGTCGCCGAGCAACACGGACTTTCAACTCCCTCCACAGATTTTCTATGGGGTTGAGGTCTGGAGACTGGCTAGGCCACTCCAGGACTTTCAAATGCTTCTTACGGAGCCACTCCTTGGTTGCCCGGCGGTGTGTTTGGGATCATTGTCATGCTGGAAGACCCAGCCACGTTTCATCTTCAAAGCTCTCACTGATGGAAGGAAGTTTTGGCTCAACATCTCACGATACATGGCCCCATTCATTCTTTCCTTAACACGGATCAGTCGTCCTGTCCCCTGAGCAGGAAAACAGCCCCAAAGCATGATGTTTCCACCCCCTTGCTTCACAGTAGGTATGGTGTTCTTGGGATGCAACTCAGTATTCTTCTTCCTCCAAACACGATGAGTTGTGTTTATACCAAAAAGTTCTATTTTGGTTTCATCTGACCACATGACATTCTCCCAATCCTCTGCTGGATCATCCATGTGCTCTCTGGCAAACTTCAGACGGGCCTGGACATGCACTGGCTTAAGCAGGGGGACACGTCTGGCACTGCAGGATTTGATTCCCTGTCGGCGTAGTGTGTTACTGATGGTAACCTTTGTTACTTTGGTCCCAGCTCTCTGCAGGTCATCCACCAGGTCCCCCCGTGTGGTTCTGGGATTTTTGCTCACCGTTCTCATGATCATTTTGACCCCACGGGATGAGATCTTGCGTGGAGCCCCAGATCGAGGGAGATTATCAGTGGTCTTGTATGTCTTCCATTTTCTGATAATTGCTCCCACAGTTGATTTTTTCACACCAAGCTGCTCGCCTATTGTAGATTCACTCTTCCCAGTCTGGTGCAGGTCTACAATCCTTTTCCTGGTGTCCTTAGACAGCTCTTTGGTCTTGGCCATAGTGGAGTTTGGAGTCTGACTGTTTGAGGTTGTGGACAGGCGTCTTTTATACAGATAACGAGTTCAAACAGGTGCCATTAATACAGGTAACGAGTGGAGGACAGAAGAGCTTCTTAAAGAAGAAGTTACAGGTCTGTGAGAGCCAGAGATCTTTCTTGTTTGAAGTGAACAAATACTTATTTTCCACCATAATTTACAAATAAATTCTTTAAAATTCCTACAATGTGAATTCCTGGATTTTTTTTTTCACATTCTGTCTCTCACAGTTGAAGTGTACCTATGATGAAAATTACAGACCTCTGTCATCATTTTAAGTGGGAGAACTTGCTCAATCGGTGGCTGACTAAATACTTTTTTGCCCCACTGTATGTGTCTTCAGAAGCCGCTTGAAGGTAAAAAGAGTCTGAGCAGTTTTAATTTGTTTGTTGTTTGTTTCCTTTGTTCGTTAGAAATCAGGCATCGACATTTTGTATCAGTTGGAGACGATGAGCAGGCGTCTGATCAAGACCAGTACAATAATAATAATAATAATCACTTTATTTGTATTGCACTTTTTTAAACAATGGTACAAAGTGCTTTTACATTAAAACCACAATAAAATTACAATAATAGAATAATAAAATACAGAGACCAGAGGAAAACAGGAAATACAACAAAAGAATTTCAGTTCATAAAAGCCAAGCGATAAAAGTGAGCAGATTTAAAACAGGGTAATAAGTTAGCCTGTCTGAGCTCCTCTGGCAGAGCGGTCCAGAGCCGAGGAGCCTGAACAGCAAACGAGCCTCGTTTACAGAACCAGTAGTAGGCCCCTGCCAGCGGATCTCACACAGCCATCTGGTTATACAGCCTTAGCAGGTCTCTGATATAAGGAGGCGTCAGACCATTTAAGGCTTTAAATACAAGTAGTAAATCAATTCTAAACTTTACAGGCAGCCAGTGACGTGCAGAAAGGATTGGCGAGATGTGGTCACACGTCCTGGTTCCTGTTAGAAATCTGGCAGCCGCGTTCTACACTTACTGATGCCCGAATAAAGGGCATTACAGTAATCCAGCCTCCATGAAATAAAGGCATGTATGACTTCCTCCAGGTCTGCTGAGGAGACAAATGACCTGACCTTGGCTAGCCGTCTCAGTTGCGCAAAGCAGGATTGGACCACCCTGGTCACTTGGCAGTGAAAAGACAAGTCTGAGTCAAACATAACACCGAGATTGCGGACCTCTTTCCGCATAATGCTCGAAGAGCTACCCAGACTGTGGCAGGGGCTGTTAAAATCACTGGAACTGAAATCAACACTAGAGCTGGGTCCATTGGGGGCAATAAAAAGGATTTCAGTTTTTAAGGAATTTAATTGTAGAAGATTTTTGGTCATCCAGCACTTCACCTTTGTCAGGCAGGAAAGGATCAGGGAAGTGTCTGTGGTGCCAGGTTTTATCTGAAAATATATTTGTGTGTCATCTGCATAAAAGTGGAACTTTCTGCGCAAAATATCGCCAAAGGGAAGCATGTAAACCCAAAATAATAGGGGTGCCAAAACAGATCCCCGAGGGACTCCACTAAAAAGGGCAGCCCAAGTGGAGGAAGCTTCTGCCAGTCGAATAGAGAAAGGTCTGCCAGATAAATGGGATTAAAACCAGTTCCAAGCCACACCAGAAATGCCGATAGAATTTTTAAGACGGTTAATTAAAATGCTGTGTTCGACCGTATTAAATGCTGAGCTGAGATCCGGGAGAATTAAAATGGAGTACAGGCGATGGTCGGCTGCAAGCAGTGGGCCATTCCTGGTGACCTTGACCAGCGCAGTGTCAGTGCTGTGGTGTGAACGCAAACCTGACTGAAATGTCTCAAAGGGATTATTTCAATTCATAAATGAAATGACCCAGGAAGCAACAGATGTTTCTAAAATCTTTGATAAACAAGGAAGTTTGGAGAAAAGCCGGGGGTCCAGTCAGGCCTTCTTTAAAAGGGGGAATAGCTGCTTGTTTAAAAGATGTGGGGAAGATTCCAGTGGACAAGGAACAACTAATGATGGATCAAATGTCCTGACCAACCGTCTGAAAGACCTCCGTTAAAAAGCAGGTGCAGGAAGCAGCAACAGGGGGTTCCAGGTCTGACCAGGAGATCTCCACAAAGTGGTCCAGAGTAGAATGGGGTGGGGGGTCCTGATCTAGACCTTCATGCTTCAAGCTAATTTCACCACGAATGTCTGTAATTCTTTTGACAAAATGCAACAAAAATTCCTGGCAGCGCTCTGATGTGGGTTCCACTGGCTGGCTGGGGGATCAGTCACAGAGGGAATAGTTTTAAAAAGAGTGTGGGGGTTGTGTCCTCCCCTGGTGATGAGGTTTGAACAAATCTTTGTTCCTTGCTGTTTTAATGGACAGCTGATAATTGAGCTTTCATTTTCTTGAGAGAGTTAAGGGAGCCAATGCATTTATGTGTTTGTTTGTTTTTCCATATGCGCTCTTCCCTCCTGCATTGCCTCTTAACGTTCCTCAGGTGTTCATTCAGCCAAAGCGTACTGGGATGTTTTACGTTTTGAAATCAAATTTGGAACTATGGAGTCTAAAATGCTTGTAGAGGTATTGTTAAAAAATACTGACATGGACGCCCTAAGGGAGACCCCCTCGCTCACTTGTGCTAAGTGAAGTGGTTGTGAAAGCTTCACAGAAACGAGGAATAGATTGTGAGTTTAGTGGGCGGGAGAGAGTTTGGACAGTGGGTCTTGACTCAATAGTAGAAAGAGGAACCTGAAAGAGCACCGCTTTGTGATCAGAGACAGCACATTCCGGTACGGAGCTGACCTGTGTGCAGGTTTGAAATAAAGTGATTGACTTCCTTTAGTCCTGCACACAGAAAGGCCTCGTTATGGGTCAAATCCTCAATGTGTTTATCAGCAGGTTGTGAAAATGGAAACAGATGTGATGAGTGAAGAATGAACTTATGAGTGATAGAAAATACCTTCATCATCATAAAGGACGACTATGTTTGTGGTGAATGAGTGAACTGTATGATTGGAGCTCAGAGGGAAAACACATTTTATAACCCGATGTACATGGAGGTGAAGAGTGGAGGCATTCTTCACCTCCACTCTGTCGTCACAGGCTGCTTCGCTTCAAATCAATTAGCTTCACAGCTTCTCCAGCTGGATATTTACTCATAAAGGTCCTTCTCGTGCGAGTATTCAAATATTTCTCCTAAATCTGCAGGAACTGGTGAGGATTCAACTCCTCCCCTTGAGCCGTGTGTGTGTGTGTGTGTGTGTGTGTGTGTGTGTGTGTGTGTGTGTGTGTGTGTGTGCGTGTGTGTGTGTGTGTGTGCGTGCGTGCGTGCGTGCGTGCGTGCGTGCGTGCGTGCGTGCGTGTGTGTGTGTGTGTCGGGGGGAGGTTCAGTGGGGACATTCTGGCAGCCCTCATCACATCATTGTGTGGACGTTGGTTTGTCCTCACTCCTTTCCTTCATGTGTGGATCCTCAGACCGGAGTGTGAGGGCAGACGGCGTCTCGGTGACTGATCCAGACATGGCCGATGTGTCGCTGAAGGTTCTGAAGAACCAGTGTGTGGTGGAAGATGCCCACACGCTCTATCTGGAAGTCCTCAACAGGGTATGACCACCATCAAACCACCTCCAACCATCATCCACTCCTATTCAGAGCATGTTCATCACAGCCAGGCTGGTCCAATAACACAAAGTGACGATGATGTTTCTCCTCAAGAAAGGGAAACTCCCTCGTGGGACTATTGTATTTCGTTAAAAGAAAGAAAAAAAAGCAGTGTACAAATACTTGGCTGGTGTATAAATACAGAGACACGCATTGAACAATACTTTGTTTATTCATGATAGAAACTGTCGTCTCTTGTTCTGTGAGCAGAACGTAGGGAAGATGTAAGTACATGTCCAACCATCATTACTTCATTTGACCCAAATGAAGTAATGAGTGAGTTTTTATCCCTCTGACTAGCAAGTAAAGCGTAAGTAAGCGTTATCAGGAGTACCTTTAGAACCTTTATTACCAAATGAACCATTTTTGTGATTTTCACCCAATTAAAATTTGTCTGGATCCACAAAACTCATTAATTATCTTGAATGAAAGAAAAATGCATCCATGAAGTGTCACAGCTACAATGGAGATATACTTTATTGCATGTTTAACTATTGGAGCTATTTTTAGAGATTGCTCCTTAGTTCTCTTCCCACATTCTGGCTATTTTAGCTGCTTTTGCTATTGATAGTCGCTCTGCGTTTCCTAGCGGTTAGTTACGAGCTATTTTGGTCATTTCCCCCTTTTTTCTTATTTTTTAATCATTTTTATTTTTTATCCATTTTTATTTTCCACTTTTTTCTTCTTTTCCTGACAAAAGGCTAGACTAGCAATGTTTATCATTTTATATTGACTATTTCTCTGATTATCTTTTTAAAAGCTTTTAGCTACTGTCTGTGTTTAGCCATTGCAGCGACGCTGGCTGGTTCTGGTGTTTCACCATCTTTGGCTGGAGAGCCAGCCATTGAGTGTGGGATGCTAAGAAATGAAAAGTTTTTATTTCCAGGACATAATCTGAACGCTTCAGGTATCCACTCCAGAGCAGCCAAAGAGCCACATGTGGCTCCAGAGCTGCAGGTTGAAGACCCCTGCTTTAGAACAACTCCAGCTTTCCTGAAAATAGCATTGATTACTTGTAATTTAACACCAGCCTCATGGTTCCCGATACTTGGTGCAGAACAAGGCATAAACCACCATCGATTCTGAGTCTTGTTTTTATTGCTCTCATTGTGAATCGTAAGCTCATTGGCATATTGATGAGTATTTTACTTGAAGAAGAATTGAAGCCTCCTTTCTCTTCTTTTAGTTTGCTGCATTTTTGTTTGCATTTGCGCTGTTAAAAAGTTGCTCGGGCATCAGAAAAATGATTTAAAAGAAGCTGTTTTACTTTAATACCTCTGATCAAAGTTCACCATTCTCTGACGTGCCAGCCTCTAGAAAGTGTCTCACTCAATGATGATGGGTAATTCCTTATCCCGCCAGTTGCTTCTGTGTCTCGGAACGCTCTGTTTGTATATAATGACAAAAAGATTTTCAGTTAACTACATCATTTGAGGGTTTTTTAGTGTTTTCGTGTATGCATGACAGTGAGTCTCCAATTTCCAAACTTGTTGGTCTTAGTTTAAACAGGGAAAACTCTACTTTTCTGAAACATGGTTGTGCTTCTGTGTGAGCAGATGAAGAATGGATGATTCAGAGGAAATCTTCACTTTGTGAAATGTAATCATTTACTCCACCAGGTGGCCAACCCGCAGCTCGCAGGCCGCATGTGGTTCTTTGCCTGCTGCTGTACGGCTCTTCAGCCATTAACTGTTGACCAGGGGCCAAACTCCAACATCCTGCTTCAGAGTCCTATAGTCTACCATTTCACTATCACTGCACCAATTGCAGCTGGAATTTTTAACAAGGCTTTGGTGACTGTCACTCAGTTTCATCTGCCTGTATTCAATTTTCCCTCTATTGAAGGAAAACGACCTGAAGTGAGAGAGAGAGGATTGTGTGTAACCACTTAAGAAATGTGGCAGGCGGAAGTGGAGCAAGCAAGAGGGGCAAGAGTGCAGCAGGGCAGTAGAGAGGACGCACGCTGACAGTTGTGGTATCGAACAACAAAAAATGAAAAGGAAGAAACACGTGGAGTTAAAGTATGAAGCTGAACACAGGACATTCCACAGAGTGATTTGTGTGGGTGTGTGTGTGTGTGTGTGTGTGTGTGTGTGTGTGTGTGTGTGTGTGTGTGTGTGTGTGTGTGTGTGTAGTTCATCAGCAGCCCTGAGATTCAGAAGTGTGGAATGAAAGTGCTGTCGGCTCTGGCAGACTGCTCTGGTGCAGTGGACCTCCTGTGCCAGCAGGGGGCAATAGACACGGTGCTTCATACACTGCAGATGTTCCCACAGGAACGAGGTAAACAAATGAATGATGAGCTGTTGTAATGCACTTGTATGACTTGAAGAAAGCAGAGCTAGTATTTTTCTGCAGTCCTGTTGGAACCCAGCTCTCCTGCTCTCTGCAGAGATTCACTACTGGGGTCTGGCCCTGCTCCACGACCTCATAACCAGAAAGAAGCTGTCGAGGATGATTGTACCGGTTCTGGCCTCCGTCCTGGTGGCTTCTCTCACTCAGTACAGAGAAGACACAGAGATGCTTCTGAAGGTGAGCTCAGTGCGATGCTCAAGAACAGTTTTATGTTTTCATGGAAACATCAGAATATTGCTGCAACGACGATCACTGTGCTGCTTTGTTCTGTTGGACCACTTGAAGTTGAAACCAAATTTAAGATGAAATGAAACCGTTTCTGTGATGAGATCCAATCCGTATGTAGAAGTGGACAGGAGCTCGGCTGATGACAGATATGAATAGTCTGAGAGCTCCATGTAGAAAACATAGTGAACTTTTGACTGTAAAAATAAAGTCCCTTAAACTTAACAATATGACTTTAGTTGATGACAATATCATGTTTATTGCACTTAGAATTCAAATTTATCCAAACCCATCTATTTTAAATAAGACCTATTTGATGATTCAATCGTTTGAATTTAGCAATATTTCCTTTTTTCCAACTACAAAAATTGCTTAATTCTCAAGTGAAATACAATGTGATGTTACGGTTTGACAAAATAGATTTTCATAGCAAACGTGTAATATTTTAAGGCACAATGAAAACATTTTTTAACAATTAAAACTGTAATTTAAAAACCACAGCTTCAAATCTGATGTCCTATCACATTTTATTATTTCATAGAGAACAAACAACAGAATACAAGACAATATGCAGTAAATCAACAATATCAATAAAAATTATGATTTTTAAAGCACAGAAAACGCCTGTGTAAATGAAGGTAGCAGTTAATTTCTTTATGACACAAATAGGAGCTTATTTTACACTTTAAAATGAGAAAATTAATTTCTCATTTGTCCATCCTTATGGACGTAAAAAGACTGTTACAATATGACTCTTAACAACTGCAGCTTTTGACAATGAGTCCACTTTTTGTTCGTTCAGATAAACAATGATTTTCCCTGGAAGACACGTCTTGAACTCTTCCAACAAAACTAATTCACGGAGCTGAGCAAAGTCTCGCATTCTGCTGGCGGCGTACCACTTGTCAAATAGAAGAGATTTCTCTGGCGCAAACTCTACGTAAGTTTGGTTCATAGACTCCTCACATGAACGAACTTTTTACCGGAAGGCCTCAGGAACGAGCTCATACGCTTTTCACACTGTGGCTTTAACCACATCATTATCCAAACTTTCCCGAATTGATGATGTTGCACAGACCTGGTGAGCTTTTCCCACCAATTTACACTGAAGCAAGAGACTCCAAACATCTTTGGGTCGTTTCAAAGTTTCTGCAATGCGTTCAAAGCATTGAAATACGAATCTACCTCCCTGTCTAAAGTGAGCTACTAAAGCAGTGTGCCTGAGGACATCAAACTGCTCAGGAGTTGAGGGGACAGACGTCCTCACAGTGGTGGATGTTTTGCGGTTGGATGGATCGAGCTCCATGTCCCTTATGCAGAGATGCATAAGCTCAACCTGGCAGGTTTTTGTCTCAAGCTCCACCTCTCTCAGGTGGAGGACCAGCTTCAGATCCTCCGTGTCCTCCAGCCTGGATCAGAGCGATCAGGTCTGTGCCTCCCACACTGAAAGTTGGAGCAGAGGCAGCCTCCGCTCGGTGGCAGTGTCTGTGGCGGTGGCAATGTCTGTGGCGGTGTCTGTGGTGGTGGCAGTGTCTGTGGCGGTGGCAGTGTCTGTGGTGGTGGCGGCAGTGTATGTGGCAGTGTCTGTGGCGGTGGCAGTGGCAGTGTCTGTTGCGGTGGCAGTGTCTGTGGCGGTGTCTGTGGTGGTGGCAGTGTCTGTGGCGGTGGCAGTGTCTGTTGTGGTGGCAGTGTCTGTGGCGGTGACAGTGTATGTGGCAGTGTATGTGGCAGTGTCTGTGGTGGTGGCAGTGTCTGTGGTGGTGGCAGTGTCTGTGGCGGTGGCAGTGTATGTGGCAGTGGCAGTGTCTGTGGCAGTGTCTGTGGTGGTGGCAGTGTCTGTGGCGGTGGCAGTGTCTGTGGTGGTGGCGGCAGTGTATGTGACAGTGTATGTGGCAGTGTATGTGGCAGTGTCTGTGGTGGTGGCAGTGTCTGTGGCGGTGGCAGTGTCTGTGGTGGTGGCAGTGTCTGTGGTGGTGACAGCGTATGTGGCAGTGTATGTGGCAGTGTCTGTGGTGGTGGCAGTGTCTGTGGCGGTGGCAGTGTCTGTGGTGGTGGCAGTGTCTGTGGTGGTGACAGTGTATGTGGCAGTGTATGTGGCAGTGTATGTGGCAGTGTCTGTGGTGGTGGCAGTGTCTGTGGCGGTGGCAGTGTCTGTGGCGGTGGCAGTGTCTTTGGCAGTGTCTGTGGTGGTGGTAGTGTCTGTGGTGGTGGTGGTGGTGGTGGTGGCGGTGGCAGTGTCTGTGGCGGTGGCGGTGGCAGTGTCTGTGGCGGTGGTAGTGTCTGTGGTGGTGACAGTGTATGTGGCGGTGGCAGTGTCTTTGGCAGTGTCTGTGGTGGTGGCAGTGTCTTTGGCAGTGTCTGTGGTGGTGACAGTGTATGTGGCAGTGTCTGTGGTGGTGGCAGTGTCTGTGGCGGTGGCAGTGTCTGTGGCGGTGGCAGTGTCTTTGGCAGTGTCTGTGGTGGTGGCAGTGTCTTTGGCAGTGTCTGTGGCAGTGTCTGTGGTGGTGATAGTGTATGTGGCAGTGTATGTGGCAGTGTCTGTGGCGGTGGCAGTGTCTGTGGTGGTGGCAGTGTCTGTGGTGGTGGCAGTGTCTGTGGCGGTGGCAGTGTCTGTGGCAGTGGCAGTGTCTTTGGCAGTGTCTGTGGTGGTGGCAGTGTCTTTGGCAGTGTCTGTGGCAGTGTCTGTGGTGGTGGCGGTGGCAGTGGCAGTGGCGGTGGCAGTGTCTGTGGCGGTGGTAGTGTCTGTGGTGGTGGTGGTGGTGGTGGTGGCGGTGGCAGTGTCTGTGGCGGTGGTGGTGGTGGTGGCGGAGGCAGTGGCGGTGGCAGTGTCTGTGGCGGTGGCAGTGTCTGTGGTGGTGGCGGTGGCAGTGTCTGTGGCGGTGGCAGTGTCTGTGGTGGTGGCGGTGGCGGTGGCAGTGTCTGTGGTGGTGGTAGTGTCTGTGGCGGTGTCTGTGGCGGTGGCAGTGTCTGTGGCGGTGGCAGTGTCTGTGGTGGTGGCGGTGGCGGTGGCAGTGTCTGTGGTGGTGGCGGTGGCAGTGTCTGTGGTGGTGGTAGTGTCTGTGGCGGTGTCTGTGGCGGTGGCAGTGTCTGTGGCGGTGGCAGTGTCTGTGGCGGTGGCAGCCTCCGCTCCCACTCCCTGATCCAACCCGTCAGACACACTGACCGCCTCTCGCTCAGCCTTCCTCCCTCTACTCACCCGACAAACAGTTTATTTTCCACCTTGCAGACGTTCAAAGGAAAATCAATCTTGAAAAAATTTGCAATTAACAACAAATCTGGTTTTGTGCACTTTTCTAGCTTCGCACTTGTGGGAGTCTGTACAAAATCATCAAACTCGAAAGCCATCCCATTATTGAGAAAAACAATCAACCAAACTTACCAAAACAATCTCACAAAGGTAGAAAAATAACTGGACGAGCCTCCAGTTTATGTTCAAACACAAAAGAGTAAAAGGAAGTGAAGAATGCAAACTTTGTCCAAAAACAAACTAATGAGGTGCAAGTTCATACTTGGATTTAATAACAGAAAGAGGCCTGATTTCCAGGAAGATCTTCTGCCAAAACAAAAAGAGAGTGTTGGATATATACAATCTTATAGTCAGCAGGAGAACACCACCAGTTCAGAGACAAACTCTCACACATGAAACTCAAAGGCAACGCAGCTGCTGTCAGACCTACTAGTAACAAGCAGTTACTAGTAGAAGGTAAAAGTACTGACATCAAGCTCCCTTTACAAGATCGTCATCCCAAGCTGGCCTCTCTTTCCAAACTAAGTCCGTATTCTAACTCCTTCTCCTTCTTTGGGATTCTCTAAAAACACATAAGTGCTAGAATGGCAGGGCTCCAGTCATATTTATGTTTAGGATGTGTTATTCCTGCCATGTTAGTCCACAATCACATTGACTCTCGTCGTCGCTCCAGTTCATTGTGCAATCTGCTCACAGCAAACTTCATGTCGTGCCAAACTTTATTCAGTTCGTGTCACACAGTGGAGCGAGCTGGGATCCTATAGGATTGCTAAAATCGCAGTCTGCAAGAGCCCTAAAATATTGAAAGAGTTTTGCCCTAACTCGGTGGTCCCATCGTAGAGGGGCAGTGCTTTTTGTCTGAGTCAGTTCCCGTCCTGAGGTGACCACACGGGCCCGGTTCAGTGTTTCCAGGTGGCTCTGAGGCTGCTGGACGCCTGCTCTGGAGCAGCTGCTGAGCTGCACAGAGAAGACTTTGACAGAGAGATCTTCCACTGCCTCCGGGACCACTCCGACCACACAATCAACCCGGTGAGTGGAACTAACAACCGACACTCTGATATTTGTGGTTTGGAGCACCGCAGCCTCGTTAATGTGGCTGAAATGACATCATCAGGATAAAGTGCAATACAGAAGTTATTGGAGCTCGATCAGCCTGTACGGTTTTTCTTAGTGTGATAGTGAAGATTTCTGATTATAAACTCTGAGTGTCCTCAGCATCATAAAGAAACTAAACTGATGTCCAAAAATGAAATTGCATGTACCATTAAACATGTGTGCGTTTTTCACATCACACCAACTAGACTTTTCCTGTCCTGTACATTGTGTTATTCTGGTTAAACAGCTTTTAGCGACTTGTAGAAACAGTTCAAACTGAATGTGACCTGGAAGTTTTGGGTCCTCAGCAGTAGTCTTTGCCTTTCAGTGAGAACTGTGAAGGTTCTCAGCTGACTCTTGTTTAAATATTATTAGATCAATTGTAATGTTTTGATGTTGCATAGTAACTGTAAAATGATGAGCTTTTACAGGCACAGCAACATGTGAACACTCAGGCTGATATCACATTACAGGCATTTAGTTTACTTTCAGGAGGGTAATTAAACAACATTACTGCACAATAGATCTATCACAACTTCCTTACAACATAAATTCAGATTCTATGTTGAATATGCTGTAGACAAGTGAAAGTGGTGACTCGTCTGGTTGATGACTTTTAGTTGTTGAATTCCAAAGTTTCAGAGTAGGTTTTACCTTCTCTGTCTCGAAGAGAAGGAATTCATGTTCCGACACTGGTGATCATCAGTATGAAGATACTGTCAGCAGCCATTCAGCTGCCTGTGAAGTTCCTAGAAAATGTCTAACGCTCTGTGTGATTGGCTGGTGTGTCTCTGCAATGGCTGCCAGCTCCGCAGGCCAGTGTGTCTTGCTCTGTGCAGGATGTGGAGCCACTCAGAGCTGCACTACGACATGCTTGAGAGGGCCTGCAGGGAAGGAGATACCGCCATGGCCGAGTGTCTGGTGGAGCTGGGTGCCGACATCAACGGGAAAACCAAAAAGGAATCCCTCATTTACCAGGTCAGAGGGGGGCTCAGAGGTGGACAAAACCGACGGCATGTGGGCTAAATTACATTACTAATAGTTCTTTGTAAACTCACCAGAAACCCTTTCTTCAGTCCATGCTGATGATTTGAAAAGTGTGGGAGAGTTTGAGACATTAAATTTTCAAACAACAGCAACACTTTTTTTTTTGTATAGCGTTTTTCATGATACTCAAAGACACTTTCCATAGTAACATTATAACATCAGCAAACATTAAAATAGAGGAACTTCATAAAAACACCTCATAAAAATAAACTTCAACCGTGCATTAAAATCAGTTCAAAAGATGAACTCTTTGCTCTTAATGGCGTCCAAATTTTCATTATAACTTTAACATATCAAAGTATGCCTCCTTCATATGAGGAAACTCAGCGAAATGACAAAATAATATCTTTTTGAACAAAAAACCGTCAACAAAAGAAAAAAAAATCCTTTAGTCGTACAATGTGTTCGGTTCCCCATTGGAGTGCTTATATTTCAGAAATAAAACTTGCTGGTTTGTCTTGGCCTTCCTGGACTGCAGCCTTGTTGTGCAGTCCAGGAGTTGGTAAGGAAGAGACTCGGTAGGGCTGGCCCGTGTGGGTTAGCCTTTAGCATAGCTTTCAGTCTGCCAGATGTCTCTGGCGTTGGATCTCTGGAGGAATGAAATGGAGGTGTAGAATGATAGAACGCTGCTCTACAGCTGTTTCCATGGAAACCTAGGTAAACACTCTGATTAAAGTTCTCTTTCACATAAAGCCATTAAAAGGCTCATTTTATGGCTATAAACTCCAAGCTTTCATTTACAGTAGTTTGTAGTTTGTTTAGTAGTTCCTGACGAACCAAAAGTCTGGCTTCATTATAAATTTCTGTGGGTTAGAAAATAATAGTGGGGCGCCTGCAGACCTCAGCCTGCAGTCATAACGCGAAACAAGACATGAAAGTAAAGTTAGTTACAATGATGTTACGATGAAAAGCCTGAAAAAAACGACAACTGCTTCTAAATTATATGTCCTTTGCAGCATGCAAACATGGTTTAAATGATCTCGTTCCCTCATATTATTAACTTTAGGGAACGACTTATTATATCGTTCCCACATATTATTATTTTTTCTCTATAACCACTCTGGGGCTCCGTGTTCACTGGAGATTTCAGAAAGCCGGTTCAACCTCGCCTCCTCCTTGTAGGTAGTGATACCTCCAGAGATAACTCCGCCCCCAGCTGATGACGCGTCGGGTCCCAGTCTGGCTCCTCTTTGGTCCCAGTCCCGCTTATCTCTGGTCCCAGTCCGGCTCCTCTCTGGTCCCAGTCTGGCTCCTCTCTGGTCCCAGTCTGGCTCCTCTCTGGTCCCAGTCTGGCTCCTCTTTGGCCCCAGTTCGGCTCCTCTCTGGTCCCAGTCTGGCTCCTCTCTGGTCCAAGTCCGGCTCCTGCCTGGTCCCAGTCCGGCTCCTCTCTGTCCCAGTCCGGCTCCTCTTTGGTCCCAGTCTGGATCCTCTTTGGCCCCAGTCTGGCTCCTCTCTGGTCCCAGTCCGGCTCCTCTTTGGTCCCAGTCTGGCTCCTCTCTGGTCCCAGTCCGGCTCCTCTCTGGTCCCA
Organism: Lipophrys pholis; assembly: GCF_963383615.2. Lineage (NCBI taxonomy): Eukaryota > Metazoa > Chordata > Actinopteri > Blenniiformes > Blenniidae > Lipophrys > Lipophrys pholis. The sequence goes on along the minus strand of NC_137631.1, from coordinate 30,929,443 downwards.
GTCCGGCTCCTCTTTGGCCCCAGTCTGGCTCCTCTTTGGCCCCATTCCGGCTCCTCTCTGGCCCCAGTCCGGCTCCTCTCTGGTCCCAGTCTGGCTCCTCTCTGGTCCCAGTCCGGCTCCTCTCTGGTCCCAGTCCGGCTCCTCTTTGGCCCCATTCCGGCTCCTCTCTGGCCCCAGTCCGGCTCCTCTCTGGTCCCAGTCCGGCTCCTCACTGGTCCCATTCCGGCTCCTCTCTGGTCCCATTCCGGCTCCTCTCTGGTCCCAGTAACGACGTGGGGCTGGCTAAGCAGCAGTTTTTCCCCTGATAGGCCGGAGCTTTGGCAGTGGAAAGACAAAGAACTGGTGCTAAGTCTGGTCCTGGACCAGAAGTAGAACCTGGTTCTTTCCAGTGGAAAAACCCCCTGTGGGTCTGCGATTGGGTCCATCTGCACACGTCCTGACAACCAGTCAGTCTACATCCCCACCCTCACCTATGGTCATGAACTTTGGGTCATGCCTGAAAGAATGAAATCGCGGATTCAAGTGTTGGTAAAGAGTTTTCTCCACTGGGTGGTGGGCTTCACTCATCATGATAGAGTGATAAGCTCAGCTATGCGGAAGAGACTCAAAGTAGAGCCACTCCTCCACATTGAGAGGAGCCAGTTCAGATGTTTTGTGCATCTGATCAGGATGCCCCCGGTCGCCTCCTTTTAGCTTTACCAGGCACGTCCAACTGGGATCAGGAGGAAGTTGTGGACGACAGATGCCTGGCCTTCTTTGCTCTCTGTACTGCCACTACGACCCCATACAGATTAAGTGGTTAAGAGGATGGATGGATGGATGGATGGATGGATGGATGGATGGTTTGTCTTGACACAGTTTATGAACTTATCTCATCTCTATTTTAAAGGTTGGATGTATTGTGTGGCTCAGGATGAAATGAATTTGGTAGAAAATGAGCATGATTGGTCTGTTTTGCTCATAAAGTGTGCAGAAACTCTGAACTGAGTGTCTTCAGTTGGTTTTCTGGATGAATATGTGGACGTGTGCACTCCCTTTCAGGTCTGTGAGCGAGGTGGACCCCTGGAACTGGTGGAGCTTCTGCTCAGGCGGGGCACCCCCGAGCAGCAGCTCCGGAAAGCTCTGGCTGTGAGTGTGAAGAGGGGTGATGGACCCATCGTCATCCAGCTACTGGGCCGCCTGGGTCTGGACCTCAACAACAGTGCCCTGTGCCTGGGGGGCTTTAGGCTGGGACGCCTGGACGCCACCTGGCTCAGCTCCCTGCTGGCCAAGCGAGGCCAAGTTCACAGTCTGCGCTACAGGAGTGAGAGCCGCTAGCTGCTTCGTACTCTCTTTACCGTGGTGTAGTTTTTAAGTGACCTTTGTCTTTATCTTGCTGTCTTCAAGGTAAAGGGACAACTTTAGCCAGGTACATCCAGTCACTGCAGAGGTCCAAGTGTGCCAGTGGGGCTTCCAGACCAATGGCGAACCCGTGTCTGACCTCAGACTACATTTCTGATGAGAGCGATGACTCCAACTTCAGCTTCGTCTCCATGGAGGACAGCCTGTTCTTCAATGACGACATGGAGAGTGATGGTAAAGTCTCACAGGAATGATCAGGAGATGATGCAGCAGCCAGGCACTGTATATTTTCCACTGCTGCTGATGAACAACCCTGAGAGAATTATCACCGAAATACACTTCAGTGTAGCCATTGTTTAAGCACCAATTCAGAAAAATCTGATCTCCAGTGATTATAAACAAAATGTATTAAGATCAGTTCAAAGGTTCAGCAGTACAGGAAAGTCAAACTTCTGCAAAGGCATTTGGTCAAGCCTTTCTTCTTCATGACCTACTGAGTTGTTTTTGAAAAAGGGTAGGGTAAAGGTAAAGGGTAAAATAGGTAGTACCAGTGGCAGCTGGCCAATTAATAGCGCTTTCACCAATTACTGATTAACAATATAACTGAATATCATCAAATGAAAGCAAATCCAAAAAACATTATGAAAGAGGCTACAATTGAGTCTAAAACTGAATTGAATGACATTATCCAAATTAGAGCAGATGTGTATAAACAGGGTAAATCTCAAATTATCTCAGCTTTTTATAAAGCCTCCTAGGAAAATAGAGAAAGCTCAACACTTTACCTTAAAAACAAAAGGGAATCAGAGTTAAGGATCAACATTTCAGATGATGATTGGTACACAATGTGCATGACACGATGTTCTACGACCAGCTCTCAGATAGGGAGGGAGTTTGGTTGGAGGAATCTGCCTAGATTATTCATAACTCCCACATTAAGAGCAGGCAACTAAAAACCCAACAACCATGTTAGAGACTCTGTGGTGATCAAAAGGGACATCAGACACATGTTTTGTGGTGCTGTTCTGAATTAAAACCATTTTGGAGTATTGTAAATGCAACTATTAATAATATATTGACCTACGATAATACCAAACAACTGTGTTGTCATGTACCTTGGAAAGCTTGATGAAGCCGTGCAGAAAGAAGACAGATATCTAGTTAAGATTTTACTTATTGCTAGTAAAAAGACTATAACCAGGAACTGGCACAAAGTGGAAGCACCAAGCATGGAGCAATGGTTCAAGATCATCAGAGATACTTTCTAAACGGAAAAGACGATTCATTACTGAAAAATCAAGGGACACACATTTGAGGAAAAACTGGAAGAAATGGAATGCCTGTAAGGAACGGGACTCCAAGAACTAAATGGACTGATCTGATAGACTGAAAATGAAAAACATGCATAATGGTTAACGCCCATTTACAGGAACTTGATATGATGTGACAAACACTTGAAAGTGTGTTCACTCGAATAAATATGAACTCTTGGTATGACGAAAGCTATGTGGGTAGAGCTGGGGTAGCTCTTCAGAACTCCCAGACTGGCAGGAAGTGTACGTGAGGAGTTCTCAGACTGGGTGGAAACAGGGAACATTACTGACTGCAGGGGGAACCTCAAAATAACAGCAGGACTTTCCTGAGGAGAATTTTTTGATATGACATTTATTTTTTTTAACTGTGAACCTTTTTCCTTGGACTGCATTGGTGCATGAATGTGTGTGTGAATGGATGAGTGTGATTAATTATGTAAAGTGATTGGGAATGCTCACACAGTTGAAAGGTGCCATATGACTGACATCCATTTGCCATTTACTGTGGACTTGATTCTGTAGGAAGTGATTTTCTGTCCCGTGGCATGTCTCCAATGTCTCCGAACGATTCCACAGAAGAGCTGAGGGCCGACTCTTTCAGGAGGCAAGGACGTGCTTGTGCAGAGGTAAACCTCGTTTAGGACCGTTTCACCTGTGTTGGAGGTAACAGGGACTGCCATCCAGATTATAGTACACAGTGCTGACAGCTCAGATACAATAATACAGATATGTGATCATTGGTAACAGAGAACACACTGAAACAAGTACAAGTAAAGGAACAGAACCCCATTAAACATACAAACAAACAAAACAATAACTGTAATACATTTTTAATCTTTATTTACTAAACCTTGTGTTTGGTACAGTTTTCTACTATACAGTAAAATTTACCCTCTAAGTCAAAGATATACTTTCAAAAATCATCTCAAAACTGTATGAGTATTTGCCTGCCTTTGGGTTATCCTCTCTGATGTGTTTGTTTCTCTTTTCAGAGCGCCCATACTGAGAACGAGCCCAGTGACTCTCTGCAGAGAAGATATTTAGTTACTAGTCCCAACCAAAAAGGTAAATGCATTTTATTCTCCGCAAACTTCCAGTCATACTCTGGATCTTCTTCCACTCCTCAATTCTACTGATGCTTCAAGGTGTGAGTGACATGCAACTGTTAACTGAAGGACAATTACCTGAAGAGACACTTCTACACAGCATAGAACAACCATAACATGACTGTAACATGGTTTTCTTTTGTGAGTGTTGGAAACAGGATAGGGCAACACATAATTAACATAAGGCTGTTTAGTGTGATGCGGTGTTGGCTGTTGTCTCTCCTCTCCAGTGAAGGGCCCTGCTGACAACTTTGTGTCCAAAGAAAGAGAGCAGATCCGCCTGCTTGACCTGTCAGGCAATGAGCTGGCCTCCCTGTCCTGTCTGATTGATCATGGCTTCATCCAGCAGCAGCTGTGGCATGTGTTTCGCCTGGACCTGAGCCACAACAGCCTGTTAGAGTTTCCCCCGACACTCTGTCAGGTAACACTCCACCGGGGGACTCTGTTCTATTGGGGTTGGGTTGCTTTCACACTGCACGTTTGATAGCGGACCAAACCCCCTGGACACACTTACAATTCAATAAAATTCAATTTTATTTGTAAAGCGCTAAATCACATCAACAAACATCTCAGAACCTCTTACAATGATAGAGAACAACAGAACCCAACTAAACCTTCCAGAACCTCTTACAATGATAGAGAACAACAGAACCCAACTAAACCTTCCAGAACCTCTTACAATGATAGAGAACAACAGAACCCAACTAAACCTTCCAGAGCAGCAGATGGAACAAGCAACAGTGGAAACCAGGAAGAACTCCCTCTCAGGAAGAACAGTTCATAAGAAGTCCCTCTTCAGGAAGAAAGGGGGCGGAGCCTAGACTCTGGAAGGGGGGGGGGGCATCCGCCTTGACCGGTTGGGGGGAGAAGTACATGGGATAGGACAGGGAGAGAGGAATAGAAGAGGGAGAGAGAGAGGAATAGAAGAGGGAGAGAGAGAGGAATAGAAGAGGGAGAGAGAGAGGAATAGAAGAGAGAGAGAGAGAGAGAGGCAGACAGGCCAGAGAAGTACAAATACTAAGAAAAGTCTATGATGAGCGTTGGTCTGATGATGAACCAATCTCAGTCTACAACAGCTGCTTGTTTTTGGGACTCCCAAAAAGAACACTGACCAGAGAGGAAGAAAAGCATAACGCAGGAGAAACCCGTCTCATTGATTGGTCCAGACCGAAAATGGAAATCCCCTCCATTTTATATAGTCTTCAGACCAAATATCAGTGGGTGCCCACCTCACTATTAATTCCTCACTGCTCCACATCTGTATCCTCGAGACATTTTCCCACTTTTTCTTTGTGCGTCTGTTTTGACGGATTTGTGCTGTTAGCTTTGTTTGTCTACTACCCAAAATGCACTGCGCTCTACATCACATCTTCTCGCTCCGCCTGCTGGAAAGTCCGCTGATAGACCCTGACACATTCACACTGTCCATGAACCAGAGTTCAGTTCACTTGCAAGTAAACCAAGGCCGACGTTTTCAGGTGGAAGAGTTCATCTCTTTGGTCCGGACCAGAGTCCAGGGGAGCTTTCTCACCGGCCCAAACAAAGCAGACTTTCCCCGAAATCAACTCCGGTCCAGATCAAACTGTGGTGGTGTGAAAGTGCCCTAAGTCCACTTCAACGTGAAAACTGCTGTTGGAAACAAAAGAACCACAACAATGAGTGAAAATGGGACTGAAATCTGAATGGCTAATGATACCAACCACAGCAGAGTGGAAAGCTGGGACTCATGTGGTGGCACTCAGTTGGTAGAGCGGTCGTCTCCCACATGGGAGGTTGTAGGTTCAATTCCCATATCTGCCTACGTACATGTCCTTGGGCAAGACACTGAACCCTACACTGCCTGGTTTAATGCAGCGTGTTGGCAGTGGTCAGAACAGCCTCATTTCCATCAGTCAAAACCCATACATTATTGTGATGGATGTATGTGATATACCTCTGGTTGGTCAATGTAGGGCTTTAACCAAAACATATCTGTGAACATTTAATAACTTTAATAACTTTCGATGAACACCTTGATGCTTTAGAATTCAGACTAAAATCACGCCTCAATGTACAGACATCAAGAGGAAAATCAAAAGCTTGATAATCACCAAGATAATAATAAAAAAAATGTAAATGCTTTTATTAAGATTGACATTTTTGAAGCAAGATTTTGACAACATTGACAATCGACAAAATTTCAAGAATAGTTTAAATTAGGGATGTCCCGATCACACTTTTTTGCCCCGATACCGATCCGATTTTTCAGAATTGAGTATCGGCCGATTCCGATACTTTCCCGATCCGATACTTCCATGCAGCACTACTACTTTCACCTGCAGCATAGCACTGCTAATGTTAGCACCTTTATACGCTCCACAATGGGGTGGTGGACCTAAAGCTGATGCTGCTAAGACTGTTGCATTCAAGATCTGGTACGCGATAGGAATTTCTTGAAGAAGTTGCTACTGAAAGACAATTCTATCAGACTCGAGTCCCAGTCACTCGGGGGTTGTTCACGGGCCCTTCAGGGTTTCTTTTGGACCACCCTTCGAAAGCCTGCTCTCAAAGTAAGTTCAGCATTTAATGTGAAAAGACTTCATCACTTTATTGTAACTGCATTCGTTCCACATTGACAATCAAGTGGAGTGCAGTCAAAACAAAAACAGTTATTAAATCAGCTTCTCAGTGAGAGTGGCAGGGATCTTCATGGTGCCCATCTTGGAAGTGCTGCATGAACGCCGGGTAAAAGAAGCTCTGAGTAGGGTGCTTTTCTTTCACAGAATTTGATGAGTCTAACTCGACTAGACCTGCAGGGAAACCACCTCCAGTCGCTGCCCGAGGAGCTGCTGTCTCTGCCCCACCTCAGCACACTCAACGTATCTCGCAACTGCATCGGACCCCAAGTGGTCTTCCACCCAGTCGCCTCCTGCCCATCGCTGCGACAGCTCAACCTTTCATTCAATAAAATCACGGTATTCCCACACGAGCTGGGACGAACTGTGGACCAGCTGGAAGAGCTGCTTCTGGAGGGGTAGGCTCTTTCTGATTTACTGTAGAAGAATGTTAGATCAGATTCAGCGTCTGTGTGTTTATCTCTCCGTCTGTCCATCCATAATACTTTGTACCGGAAAAGTTCCGTATTTCTAGTGAAAACATTTACCAATAGAAGGGGAAAAGTTTTAGTTTTTTTCGAGAGAGAACAGTTTATGTCACAGACAGAAGTGGCTCCTCATTAGAAGCACAAGGCCTGTAGCTACGTTTTGATGTGTAATATGATGAGAAAGAGGAAGAAATGTGAGGACGAGCGAGAGTCAGGCTTTTTTTTGTAACTCAACAACTCATGAAAGTGATATTTATGTGTTCATTTACAGACACGTGTTCACAAATAAATATCAGTGTGCACATAAACATAGAGCTCTTCCTTCTGTGTGCAGTAACAGCATGGTGGAGCTTTCCACAGCTTTGTGCCTGTCAGCAGTCCGGCTGCTCGATGTGAGCAAGAACAAGGTGGAGAACATTGCTGCACACTTCCTGACCGGCTGCCTTAAACTGGAAACCTTAAACCTGTCCTCCAACAACATCAGTGAGTGCTGACGGGAAGTTGTGGCATTTCAATACAAAAGGTTTCTCCAAAGCCAGAACATACACATGGAGGTCTTTTGTTCTGGGGCTGATAGCAGATATCACAGCTCATCTCTGTGACCTGGAACCTTCCAGGGAACAAGTAAGATAAAACAACATGTGTGATCTTCTCCAGGTTCTTTGTCCCACCTGCCATCAAAGATCACAACATTAAAACTGGACAACAATGGCTTTACTTCCATTCCTGAGGCTGTACTCCATCTTCCCAAGTAAGAGACGCACACACACACACACACACACACACACACACACACACACACACACACACGCAACACACACGCAACACACACACACGCACACACACACACACACGCAACACACACACACACGCACACACACGCACACACACGCAACACACACACACGCAACACACACACACACGCACACACACGCAACACACACACACGCAACACACACACGCGCGCGCGCACATGCAAACACATGCACACGCACTCACACGCACACACGCACACACACACACACACACACACGCACACACACACACACACACACACGCAACACACACACACACACACACACACACACGCACACACACACACATATAATACTTGTGTCTGTGCAGCCTGCGCTCTGCAGACCTGAGGACCAACAACATCTCGGTGTTTCCTGGCCCGGGTTGCTGGAAATCCAGTAACATTCGTGAGCTGATGTTCAGTCAGAACTGTATCAGAGTTCTGGATCTAAGCGGACCGGTCCACAAGTGGGCCAGACTGGAGAAACTCCATCTGAGTGAGAACAAGCTGACTGAGGTGACCCATGCACGTTACTGAAAGCTGGGGCTTTCTTACAACTTCCTGTTACTTCATTGACATTGTGGAATTACTTTACTAGTTACTCAAAGAAGTAACTTGTAAATTTGGAAAAGTAACTTTTGTGTTACTTCCGTGACACATTAGTTGAGCTATGAGCATTGCGTGGGTCAGTGTGACTGTTACATTCATTAAGATCAGCTGGAGTGGGAGGCAGACGCGGTGTCAAACATGTTGCCCTTGGTCTAGTAACATGCATCATGTGAAAACATGCTGAAGTCTACACAAGTTCTATGAAGTTACCGTTTGATCTGGAATTTAGGACTCTTGTAAACGTGAACAATCCCATGATGTACCCATATTTGTTTTGCAATGAAACTGAGGACAAAAAGTTTGGAGTTGTCATTGCTTACAGGTTATTTTGCTGTGGGTCAGTTAGCCTAATAAGCCGAGTTCATATCAAAGTTATCTGTAAGTGGTTTTGCAACTCAAATGAATTTGACAGAATTGCTCTATAATCTGGCTGTTGGCGTCTGTGGTGTGATGCCCGCTTCTGTTGCAGGTCCCCCCTCAGATCGGCCTGCTGGAAAGCCTGACCTCCCTGGATGTGAGTCGGAACACGAGTCTGCGCTCGTTCCCGGACGAGATGGGGAAGCTGAGCCGACTGTGGGACCTTCCACTGGATGGCCTTCGGCTGCAGCTGGATCTCAAACTCATCGGCAATAAAACTAGAGACATTATCCGGTCAGGAGCTTCACAACCTCCAGCTTTCAAGCCTTACCCGCAGCACTATGTTCTTTCACCTGTAATGTCTCTGTAATCAGGAACATGAGAGTGATGCTGAAAAACTAATCCATGCATTAGTTACTTCCAGAGTAGAGTCTTGTAACTTCTTATTATCAGGGTGTCGGTAAAACTGCATAAAATGTCTTCAACTGAATCAAAATGCTTCAGGGAGAGTCTTGACAGGAACCAGCAGAAGAGATCGCATCACTCCATTATCAGTTTCTCTTCATTGGCTTTATGTTAAATCTAGAATAGAATTTAAATTCCTTGTTTTTAATTAGAAGGCTCTTAACAACAAGGCTCCATCGTATCTTAAAGAGCTGGTAGACCCATATCACCCCAGAAGAACACTTCATTCTCAGAGTGCTGCTTACTGGAGGTTCCTGTTTTCTACAAGTACAATGGGAGGCGGAGCTTTCAGCAGTCAGGCTCCTCTCATGTGGAACCAGTTCCCAGTTTCAGCATCAGATTTTCTAACTCTTTCCATTTGATGAAGCAATAAGCTTCTCTCTGCTCTTTTTAAACTTGTGCATGTTTATATGTGTCCTGTTATATGTAATTCACTCTGTCATTAGTGTGCATGTTTGACATGAGGTAACGCTGTGTCTCTGTTCTCAGCTTCCTGCAACAGCGGCTGAAAAAGGCCGTGCCATATCACCGCATGAAACTGATCGTGGTGGGGAATGCCAGCAGCGGGAAGACCACCCTAATCCAACAGCTGATGAAGTTGAAGCGTTCCCAGCTGAGCACCAAGCAGACTGCAGTTGGCATCCACATCCGGGACTGGACTATAAGGGAACGGGACAAGAAAATGTTGCTGAATGTTTGGGACTTCTCAGGTAGGTGGACACATGCTCTGACAGACCGTGAAGCAGGGAAAGAAAACTGAACTGAAAGGATGGACTTCAGAATGTCCTTCTGCTCTAGAAAGCTTTGAAGGGTCTCGGCCTAAATCATCTCAGATTGACTTGTAGAAGATCAAAGCTCCAGACCTCTGAGGTCATCAGGAAGAGGTTGACTCACTGTTCCTACAGTCAAAAGAAACAAGGTGAAGCAGCTTTTAGTTCCTACCTCCTCACCTGTGGGACAAACTTCCTGAACACATGAAGACTGCTGACACACTCACTTCTTTTAAATCAGGACTTAAAACATTCCTAGATGTACAGGATGTAGAATAAACAATAGACTTTACTTACTTTATTATATTTATCTTAATAAATCTCTTACCTTACTTAATCTACTTTTTATGTGGTTATTAAAACTTGTATGCTGTTTATAAAGCCCCTGAACTGACCACAACCACTGACTATGGCGAGAAAGTGAATTCCAAATTTAAATATTCACTTTTGTGACAATTATAATTTAATTGTAAACGTGTCAGAGAAGGTAGATTAATACTTGGGTTTTGTGTATTTATACACGGGTTTTGCTCTTTTTACCGAACAAAAGAATTTAGGGAGTTTTGCCCTTTATACCTAAACGAAAGGTTAAATTCATGGTTTTGCTCTTTGTATCTAATGAAAGAATTCTGCAGTTTTACTCTACAAAAAAACCTAAACTCCAAGTATTAATTACAGGGTTTTATTTTCCTTGTACCCCTACGAAGGAAGGGGAGCAGAGACGTCTGTCCTCTGCTTTGACTGGAGTCCCAGAAAGGGTAAAGGTCAGAGCACAGGAGGTCCACCTCCTGATTGTCCTCTGGCTAGTTTATGCTCCTGGTAAAACTTCATTATTTGTTTTCATGTATTTCTTTCATTTCTTTTAAAGCTTTAATGTATTTATTTTATTGATACACGTCTTACTGTATGTCTTTGTAAGGTTTTACTGTATTTCTTTAGTTTCTTTTATTTCTTTGTAAAGCACGGTGGATTGCCCTTTGTTTGAATCGTGTTTCATAAATAAATGTGCCTTGCCTTGCCTTGAACATCAGGGTGGGGGGGTTACCAGGTGGCCAAATACCAGATTATACAAAACAAACCAGACAAACTTTCCTCTTGGAAGCTTTTCTTTTCTGTACATTTGTCCTTTGGCACAAACTGTTCGACCAGCTGACAAAAACAAGTCATTTCTGAAGAAGTTGCAACCAAACAAGGTTCATTGAAAAGGAAGTTTTACTGAGAAATGCTCAGTACACATGTACCCAGTCCAGTATTTACCCAGGCTTTGTTAAGATTTGAAGTGTGATATGGCTTCTCCACAGGTGGTGAGGAGTTCAGTGGCTCTCACCCTCACTTCCTGACATCCAGAGCGTTGTACCTGGTGGTCTACAACCTCAGCATGGGAGCCAGCCAGGTGGATGCTCTCAAACCCTGGCTCTTCAACATTAAGGTGGGCCCTGGTGTGTGTGAGTGAGTGAACAGGCCATAAGTGTGAAAGTAAAAATGTCTTCAAGACCTCTGAAACCAGAGATCCACATGACTTCTCAGTGACATCATGAAATGACATCATATGGACAAGAAGTACTAGAAAACCAAGAGAGAATTTCTCCAGGAATCCAATTTAAAAACAAGAAATCAATGTTTTGGTGTAATGAATAGCAAGTTTTAACTTATGATCACCGGCTTTAAGGAGTTCAATGCTTTGTTTGAGGGAGTCTGAAATAAAAAGTAGATCTCACTCTTCTGAATGCAAAATGTTGTCTTGGCTTTGTGTGCTGTTTGAAATTAGATTTAACAATGTGTGGCATCGGCATACGGCACAGAACTGAATGTTTCTTTCAGGCAGTAGCGCCGCTCTCTCCGGTTATTCTGGTGGGAACCCACACCGATGTGAGCGATGACATGCAGCTGCAGGCCTGCCTTGGAAAAATCCGAGAGGAGCTGCTGAACCACCAGGGCTTCCCCACCATCAGGGATTATCACATGGTCACCGCCTGCAAGGACTCTGACGCCATCTCCAAGCTCCGCAAAGCCATCGCTCGAGAGGTCGACGGGTTCAAGGTAGGTCGTGTAGGGAAGTCTTACCTCATAAGGATCACTTGGGAATTTCAAATAATAGTGAAATTAATTAGAATTAACAGATTTAACAATAAAGCTTGAAGGATCTTGGAGTTCTTGACACAGAATAGTGGACATTTCATTCACCTTTGTGCTCATTTATAAGACAGCAAGTATGATGCCAAAAGTTATATTTATTTATACTGAAAACAAATAAAACACAGATTCTAACTACCTATATACAGCTTGGTGTGTGTGTGTGTGTGTGTGTGTGTGTGTGTGTGTGTGTGTGTGTGTGTGTGTGTGTGTGTGTGTGTGTGTGTGTGTGTGTGTGTGTGTGTGTGTGTGTGTGTGTGTGTGTGTGCGTGTGCGTGTGCGTGTGCGTCAGTCACTAATAGAATCTAATATTATCAATAGAACTCAGTCACTGTAGTAGAAGCAGCACATCTTCATCAAGGTAAACATCCATACAGAGCATCAGGATGAACTGATCTCAGGTTCTCACCCAGGTGGTTGGTACCACTTCCTTCACCTCTCTGAAGAAGGAGTTTGGTTGTTGTCCAGGCTGGAGAGAAGCTGCTGCTCCTGGAGCTGGTAGCTCCTCCTGCTACCTGTGGTTGGCTGAGTTCAGCAGGAGGAGGAGGAGAACATGTTGATGGTTCAGGAGGAGGAGAAGACCATGTTGATGCTTCAGGAGGAGGAGAAGACCATGCTGATGGTTCAGCAGGAGGAGAAGAACATGTTGATGGTTCAGGAGGAGGAGAAGACCATGTTGATGCTTCAGGAGGAGGAGAAGACCATGTTGATGCTTCAGGAGGAGGAGAAGACCATGCTGATGGTTCAGCAGGAGGAGAAGAACATGCTGATAGTTCAGCAGGAGGAGAAGACCATGTTGATGGTTCAGGAGGAGGAGAAGAAGAACATGCTGATGGTTCAGCAGGAGGAGGAGAAGACCATGCTGATGGTTCAGCAGGAGGAGAAGAACATGCTGATAGTTCAGCAGGAGGAGAAGACCATGTTGATGGTTCAGGAGGAGGAGAAGAAGAACATGCTGATGGTTCAGCAGGAGGAGAAGAACATGCTGATGGTTCAGGAGGAGAAGAAGACCAAGTTGATGGTTTAGGAGGAGGAGAAGAACATGCTGATGGTTCAGGAGGAGAAGAAGACCATGTTGATGGTTCAGGAGGAGGAGAAGAAGACCATGTTGATGGTTCAGGAGGAGGAGGAGAAGACCATGTTGATGGTTCAGGAGGAGGAGAAGAAGACCATGTTGATGGTTCAGGAGGAGGAGGAGAAGACCATGTTGATGGTTCAGGAGGAGAAGAAGACCAAGTTGATGGTTCAGGAGGAGGAGAAGAAGACCATGGTGATGGTTCAGGAGGAGAAGAAGAACATGTTGATGGTTCAGGAGGAGGAGAAGAACATGTTGATGGTTCAGGAGGAGGAGAATAAGACCAAGTTGATGGTTCAGGAGGAAAAGACCATGTTGATGGTTCAGGAGGAGGAGAAGACTATGTTGATGGTTCAGGAGGAGGAGAAGAAGACCAAGTTGATGGTTCAGGAGGAGAAGACCATGTTGATGGTTCAGGAGGAGGAGAAGAAGACCATGTTGATGGTTCAGGAGGAGAAGAAGACCATGTTTATGGTTCAGGAGGAGGAGAAGAAGAACAAGTTGATGGTTCAGCAGGAGGAGAAGAAGAACAAGTTGATGGTTCAGGAGGAGGAGAAGAAGAACAAGTTGATGGTTCAGGAGAAGAAGACCAAGTTGATGGTTCAGGAGGAGAAGAAGACCATGTTGATGGTTCAGGAGAGTCTTCCTTTGCAGCCTCCTGGTTGTTCCCTTGTCCAGACCAGAGGAGCTGGTTGCTCAGGTCTGTGCTGGTTTTCCTGCTTGTTGAGGAAAAAGCACAAAGAGGTTCTGTGAGGTGTCGTTTCCTGGTCTCGTCCTGGAGGAACTGGTTGGTCTTCCCTGGTTAATGGGAGATCAGACTCTGGGTGCTGGTCTCTGGTCTCTGGATCCGAGGGAAGGTCTGACCCTGGTGGTCGGTCAGAAGAGGAGGTGAGGAGTTGAGGTCTTTGGTTGCAGACCTCTGGGGTCTGCTGCTTCCAGCAACCCTCCTCCTCCGTTGAAGCGGAGGAGCAAAGCTCTTTGAAAGAATCCCTCCAAAAGGCTTTTGGTGAGGTGGGGGATTCCAAGGTGTGGAATCCTGGGAGCCTCCACCAATCGGTGACTGGCTGAGTGCATGGGGGGCAGTCAGTCTCCTTTGAGGAGGGGGGGGGCTCAAGAATGGGGCTGCAGTGGCTGTGAAGCTCAGGCTGATTCCTGAGTCAGACTTTTTGAAGATTGTTTTTCATCAGAAATGAACCAACTGTCTGTGGTCTTGTCAGATCCCAACAGTACCACAGGACTACATGACGTTATGTATGGACACTGTGTCTGTAGAGAAACACATCCGAGTTTTTCCAAATGAGAAACCGTGGATGACCGGACAGGTTCGCTCCCTCCTCAAAGCCCGCGACATTGCCTTCAGGTCAGGTGACAGAGCACTCTACAGCACGGCTCCAGCTGATTTGAAAAAAAGGTGTTAAAAATGCCAAAGCGGACTACAACAGAAGGACAGAGTCCCACCTCACCAGCAACAGGCCACGGGAGTGTGGCAGGGTCTACTAAGCATCACTAACTACAGAGGCTGTGATGCAGCTGTCTTCTGCAGGATCTTCAACCTCTCTTTGGCCCAAGCAGTCCTCCCTGATGGCGCAGTCCTCCCTAATGGCGCAGTCCTCCCTAATGGCGCAATCCTCCCTGATGGAGCAGTCCTCCCTGATAGAGCAGTCACCCCCACCAGCCTGAAGTCTGCCACAATCATCCTGGTACCAACAAAGTCACCTACAACCAGCTTAAATGACGACTGACCCTGTTGCCCTTACACCCATAATACTGAAGAGCTTGGAAAGGCTGGTTCTTAAACACATCAAGGACTGCTCTGCACACTGTGCTCACACATGTAGAACAACCGCAGCGCTCTGCCAGGATGCTCTTTGTGGATTACAGCTCAGCCCCCCCCCCCCCCCCCCCCCCCCCCCAACCTGCTCCTGGATCAAAGACTTTCTGACCAACAGACCCCAGACTGTGAGACTTGGTCCCCACCCGTACTCTGAGCACTGGGTCCCCACAGGGCTGTGTGCTGAGCCCCCTCCTGTTTGCCCCCTCCTGTACTGCCCCCCTCCTGTACTGCCCCCTCCTGTACTGCCTCTACCACTGCAGTCCTGGCCACAACAACAACATAACGGTCAAATTGGCTGAGGACACCACCGTGGTCAGACTGAGTTCAAAAGGAGACGAGTCAGCGTCCAGAGAGGAGGTGCAGAGACTCTCAACCTGACACTGAACACAGCCAAAACCAAGGAGATCATGGTGGACTTCAGGAGGAACAGAACCGAGCCGCTCCCCCTCTACATCAACAGCGAGTGTGTGGAGAGAGACCACACGTTCAGGTTCCTGAGAGTCCAGATGTCCCATGACCCCTCCTGGACACACAACACCACAGCCGTCTCCACTTCCTGAGAGTTCTCAGGAGGAACAACCTGGACCCAAAGCTGCTGCTGGCCTTCTACCGCTGAACCATGGAGAGCCTGCTGACGTACTGTGGAGCCCTCTGGTGGTACGGGAGCTGCACTGAGGGGGACAGAGCCAGAGGACACTTAAACAGCACAAAAGACGTTTGGCTGTCCTCTCCCCTTCATAATGGACACTAACTCCTCCCGGTGCCTCAGCAGAGCTTGCAGCATTATCAAGGACAGCTCACACCCCGCTTCTCAGCTGGTTGGACTGTTGTCCTCTGCCAGGCGCTCCAGATGGGTTAGGAGAGGACAAACAGACTGAGACACAGCTTGTCCCCAGAGCCAGCACCACCCTGAACTCTCATATGTGCAATACACATTCCATCACTGCTGCTCCTTCTCACTGTGTGATTATATACTGCGCAATACTTTGTAATAAGGGAAAGATTTTTTAACGCATTTTAAGTTTTTATTTGAGTTGTGATCCTGCACTGAATATAGGAGAATCTCTAAATGTCATTGTGCAATGTTGCATAGTGACAATAAAGTCTTTCTATCTATCAGTAGGTAGATGGATGGATGGATGGATGGATGGATGGATGGATGGATGGATGGATAAACTTAAAAAAATTTTGACAAACAATAAAATACAACACATATTTAAAACACACTGAAAGGGGACATGTCATGCAAAATTCCCTTTCTAATGGTTGTCCTACAGTAATATGTGTCCCCATACCTGGAATGACAGTCCAGAAGTGAAGAAAGTCTGTCTTTACTTTTTCTGTCTTGTTACAGTTTTTCTAAAGTGTGTTGCTCCAAGGAGCAAGTCAGAAATCAAACCCTGTGCAGCGTCACCAGGGTTTTTTAGCCAACCCCAATCCAGGTTGACCCTCCCTTTGACCCGCCCACAACCAGGCCGTTCAGCTCGCGCTACGTTTTTTCACCTGGCTACCGCTACAGGTAAAGAAACATGGCGAAGATACATGAAAACACGCTGGATGCACAGTTCTTAATTGCATCAATGAGCAGAGGAGTGGATTTTTACTGCCTTCATCTGAGCCTGTGAGGACCCAGTGCATTCATTTTATTTTTTATGGGAATCTACCAACAAGACTTCCAAAGTTTTTGCACTTCACGGAGGAGTGTTTTTATAAAGTCGGCCAGAACGATGCTGGATACGCTGCAAAACTTGTAATAAAGCATAGATCTGTACCAACTGTCCGTGACTCTATTGCAAATGTGGGACTGTAAGTAAAATGCTCTGATTCATATGCTTTCATATTACTTTTCAAAGCACCAGGCTGGTTAGGTTACAACAGCCGAGGCCACGTTTTTTTATTTATTTATTTTATTGTGAGGTATTGATCATGTCTGAAAGTTGTGCTGATAGAGGCTGTAGATCAGATGGAGGCTTTGCAGAGCCTGAGGAGTGTCTGGGCTTGAACTCATAACGATGCCCGATAGGATTTTAAACACTTAAGATAAGATAAGATATAAGATAAGATATCCCTTTACTTATCTCGCATGTGGAGAAATTTGCAGTGGTACAACAGGATAGTGCAGAGAAAGAAGCACACATAGCAGAAACTAAAAAAAAAGCAGATAAAAATACAATATAATAGAAAAATATGCACACGGTGCCTATAAGTGTGGACATGTACAGAATATGGGGGTGGATGTATTTTACATAGTAAATACGTTCTTATAGATTATTATAGTTATAGCACCACTTATTGTCCAGTTGGAGTGGAGTGATATTGTCCGGTGGTGGTGTGCAGTGGTCTCCTGGGAGCAGGCTTGGTTGAAGAGTCTGACTGCAGCAGGGAGGAAGGACCGGCGGAGTCTCTCCTTCAGACACCGCGGGTGGAGAAGCCTGTCACTGACGGAGCTGCCCAGTGATGTGACGGTACCATGTAGGGGGTGGGAGACAGTCTCCATCAGGGATGAAAGCTTCTTCAACATCCTCCTGTCTCCCACCACCTCCACAGGGTCCAGGGGGCAGCCCAGGACAGAGCTGGCCTTCCTCACCAGTTGGTTCAGTTTGTTCCTGTCTGCAGCCGGAGTGCTGCTGCTCCAGCAGACCACTCCATAGAAAATGGCTGATGCCACCACTGAGTCATAAAAGGTCCTCAGGAGCGCCCCCTGCACTCCAAAGGACCTGAGTCTCCGCAGCAGATGGAGTCTGCTCTGGCCCTTCTTGTAGAGAGCTTGGGTGGTGTCAGACCAGTCCAGTTTATTGTTCAGGTGAACACCCAGGTACTTAGAAGAGTCCACTATCTCAATTTCCTTTCCCTGAATGTTCACCGGTGGGGGGGAGTGGATCTCTGCCTGCGGAAGTCCACCACCAGCTCTTTGGTTTTACCCGCATTGATCTGGAGGTGGTTCCGCTGGCACCAGTCCACAAAGTCCAGGTTGAGTTCTCTGTACTCCCCCTCGTCCCCATTGGTGATGAGGCCGACGACGGCGGAGTCGTCAGAGAACTTCTGCAGGTGACAGGTGGATGTGTTGTCGGAGAAGTCTCAGTGTAGAGGGTGAAGAGGAAGGGAGCCAGGACTGTCCCCTGTGGAGCCCCCGTACTGCAGATGACCAGGTCAGACACACAGTCCCGTGTCCTCACAAACTGTGGCCGGTTGGTCAGGTAGTCCAGGAGCCAGGATGTGAGGTGCAGGTCGACTCCAGTGTGCTGCAACTTGTCCCCCAGAAGCGTGGGCTGGATGGTGTTGAAAGCACTGGAGAAATCCTAGAACATGATCCTCACAGTGCTCCCAGCCCTCTCCAGGTGAGAGAGAGATCTCTCCATGAGGTAGAGGATGGCGTCCTCCACCTCGATGCCTGGCTGGTAGGCCAACTGCAGCTGGTCCATCGATGAGCTCACCAGGGGGCGCAGATGGAGAAGGACCAACCTCTCAAGGTCTTCATCAGGTGTGATGTCAGCGCCACCGGCCTGAAGTTGTTGAAGTCCTTGGGGCGGGAGGTCTTCGGCACCGGTACCACACAGGTCGTCTTCCAGAGCTGTGGTACTCTCCCCAGTTGAAGGCTCAGGTTGAACATGTGCCCCATGACCCCACTGAGCTGGTCTGCACAGGTTCTGAGGAGTCTGGAGCTGATGCCATCCGGACCGGTTCCTGACCTTTAGCCTCCTCAGCTCTCTGTTCACCTGGGCTGTTGTGAAGGACAGGCTGGAGCAAATCTGTTGAAGAAAATGTTCAGATCATTCACCCCCTCCTGGTCCAGAACCAGCTCGATGTTGGAGTCCTTGTGACCCGAGATCGCTTTCAGGTCCTTCCAGACTCCGCTGACATTCCGCTGCTGCAGCTGTTCCTCCATCTTCCTCCTGTAGCTGCTTTTCCCCTCCCTGATCTTCCTCCTCAGCTCTCTCTGCACAGTCCTCATCTCCTCCCTGTCTTTTGATTCACAGGCCGTCCTTTTGTCCCTGAGGACGGCCCTTATCTCAGGAGTGATCCACGGTTTGCTGTTGGCAAACCAGCGTATGGTCTTGGTGGGAACCGTGTAATCCACACAGAAGTTTATGTAGTCTGTGATGCAGTTTGTGAGGCCGTCCATGTCCTCCCCGTGGTCCTCATAGAACACTTCCCATGCAGTTGTCTCAAAACAGTCTTTGAGAGCCTCTTCTGCCTCATCGGACCAGATTTTAATGGTGCGGGTCACAGCTGGTTGTCTGTGTACCAGAGGTTTGTACACAGGCAGGAGGTGCACAAGGTTGTGATCTGATCGGCCAAGGGGAGGGAGAGGAGATGAGAGGTATGCCCCCTTGGTGTTGGCATAGAAAAGGTCCAGTATTTTATTGTCTCTGGTGCAGCAGGTGACATATTGTTTGAAGGTGGGCAGGGTGGAGGAGATGGAGGCATGATTAAAGTCCCCGGTGATGGAGGAGATCCTGTGGGTGGTGTGTCTGCAGCCTGTTTGTGAGCGAGTGCAGGACATCACCCGCTGCGTGGGCGTTAGCAGAGGGGGGAACGTACGCAGTTATCGCCATAACGTGCGAGAATTCCCGCGGCAGGTAATACAGCCTCATGCTAACGGCTAACAGTTCAATGTCCTTACAGCAGAGTTGTTCTTTAACAGTGATGTGCCGGGATTACACCATCTATCGTTCACAAACACTGCCAGCCCTCCTCCTTTCCACTTACCACTCTCCTTTGTCCTCTCTGCCCGTGTCAGTTGGAAACCATCCAGCGTAACGTTCGAGTCCGGTGTTAGCTCCGTTAGCCAGGTCTCCGTGAATAGCATCAGGCTACATTCCCGATATTCCCTCTGATGCCGGGTTAGTGCCGCAAGCTCGTCCATCTTGTTTGTAAGGGATCTTACGTTCCCGGTGACGATCGATGGTAGGACGGGTTTGTAGCGTTGCTTCCCGTTGCGGTGTTTTACCCCGGCACGGCCTCCCCGTCGCCTTCTCTTCAGCCCGTTGGGAACATCGGGTCTTTTGCCGGTTAGCTTAGCTGCGTTACCGAGGGCTAACAGCTGATCCTTGGTGTAAACAATAGGACCGCTGCAGCGCCTGGCCTCCGCGGTCACAGGTGGAGCCAGTAAAGTTATTAAAATGAGAAAAACCAGAACAGACTTGGCCAGAGTTATATCCATCTTGTGGCAGGATGATTGTCGTACAAAGAAAATCCACTAAAAGAACAGTTAGTAGGAGAAAGTAGGAAAAAGCCAGGAGCTGTTTTACCGTGCAGCCACTTGGGTAGCGCACCGGATGTCACTTACAAAGAGTAATGATATACTGAATAAATTAGGAAGTAGGAATGTTCTGGCTCCGGAGACACTCTGCAGAGCAGTTTACAGATTACTGAAGGAGCAGTTAATCTCTGAGATTATGAAGAATTCCAACCCATCCAGCAGCTCAAAGCAACACTGCTGCTGCAGCCAAAGCCAGAACCTTCCTGACTTGGTGAGATTAGAGCAGATTAATTGATCAGTGATATAAAGGAACAGCACTGTGATCACTCAGTTCCACTTTATTCCAGCAGAACGGTTCCAGGCAGAACTTCCTCACTGCTCTTCTTTTACTTTACATTCTCCATCACTGGTTCTGAGGCGGAGGTTCTCTTGTGTTTTATGTTGAAATATCAATTCATCACCATGACGACAGGAGGAGTTCTGGTTCCATAAATTCATGGTTCTGCAGTTCTGTCAGGTGTGATCATGAACCTCATTATTCCAGATCAACCCCCGTGGAGATAAACTGACCTGGAACAAGTCCAGAACAAAAACATCCTTCAGAGCCTCAGAGACCAGGATTTATTTTATGATGTCAAAAAGACTGTTCTAGGGAGGGGCGTGGTTATGGCGCTGAGCTGAGCACACATCTTTTTGTGAGCTCCTGGCTATATTCTAATACAATCCTGTAAACTTTCCTTTAACTGCATAAACAGTGATAACTTTTTTTGCGGCGACTTAATACTGCATACCCGCGACAGTATGCCGAGGAGGAACAACTCGAAAGCACACTTTTCTCAGACTGAAGAAGACGACGTCCCAGATGCTAGCAGCCTAGCTAACTCGGAGTGTGCTGCGAGTCACGTGCCTCGTGAGAACGATGTGGACACTGGAGCACCCCAAAACGCAGACGTCATTCAGATACTCGACGGGATAAGAAAAGACTTTTCCACAAAGATAGATGTGGTCCTGAAAGCTAATCAAGATGTTAAGAGGGACGTGCAGGACTTCTCGGCACGCATGGATGTAGCGGAAGCGCGCATCAGCAGTGTAGAGGACACAGTTAACTCAGAGAAAGGCAAGGCTGATGCTCGAGCTAAACAAGTGACTCTCCTCACAAACAAACTTGACGAGCTCGAAAACCGCTCTCGCCGTTCCAACCTGCGGATTGTTAACGTGCCTGAGAGGAGGGAGGGGAGTGACGCGGTAGCTTTCCTGGAGAAGTGGCTCCCCGAGGTGCTGGGACCAGCGACATTCCCAAATCCTCCTCTGATTGAAACAGCGCACAGGTTACCTGGCCGGACGCAACCGAATCGATCAACCACTCCGAGAGTCATCATCGTGAAGTTTTTAAACTTTCAGGATAAAGTCCGAGTGATGCGAGCTTCCAGAGCCAAAGGCAAACTTATCTACGCCGGTCAACAGATCATTTTCTTCCCGGATCTTCGGCGGAGCTCCACCGACGCAGGAGGGGTTTCGACCGGGCAAAACAACAGCTGAGATCGATGAACATTCGGTACGGAATAATCTACCCAGCCAAACTACGAGTGACGTCTGATGGACAATCACGTGAGTTTGAAACCCCGGCAGAAGCTGAAAAATTCATACAAGGGTTACAGAACACAGAGGACTCACAGTCTATTTAAAGTGATTATTCGGCATACTGTCTGCTTTCCCGGAAAAGATTTAAGCCGCAAGAAAGACTATGATGAACATTTCATATATACTTGTTTATGTAGATCATGTTCTTTTGCCAGGGGACACAATGGTCCTCTGAGATCTGTTTGGTTTAACTGCTCCCTTGTTCACACTGGATCAGTTACTGCACTTATCTGCACCCCAAGTTCGGGGGGAGGGTGGGGAAAGGCGAGGGGCTGTCTTGTTCTGGTTGACAGCTCAGGGGGTTTGTTCATGGCAAAGTTTAAGTGTTTTTGTTTTTTCCACATCTTGCGATATTTCATCGGTACTCTCCCAAAATGTTACTCAGAGATACTCATCAGGTTTACAAACAACTAAAAGATGATGCTATGCTGTAAAATCTGGTATATTATTAAGACTAGATGACTGCAAATAAAAATGTTAAATTCACTTCTTGGAATGTTAGAGGGATGGTAAAGTTGACTAAATTAAAGCAAGTGATTACCAGGCTTAAACAACTCAAGTCTTCAGTAGTGTTCATCCAGGAGACTCATTTACTCAGAGAGGACTTGGTGAAAGTTCATAGGAGATGGCCAGGCAAAGTAGTAGTATCCTGTTTCCCTTCTCGTTCAAGAGGGGTTATGGTGTTAATTCATAAGTCGGTGCCTTTTCAAATAAACAATACTATTTATGATAAAAGTGGTAGATTTGTGGTGGTTCACGGAACTCTCCTGAGAGAAAATATTAATTTGGTTAATGTGTATGGCCCCAACGATGATAACCCATCATTTTTTGAGAATATATTTCTGATGCTGGCCACACTCCCTGGTAAGATTATATTGGCAGGTGACTTAAATTGTGTATTAGACCCGAAACTGGATCGATCGACAGGGATAGATGCATCCCATTCCCAATCCAGAAAAAAAATTCAACAATACATTAAAGACCTAAACCTCTGTGATCCTTGGAGGGCTCAAAACCCCAATACAAGGGAATTCTCCTGCTACTCTGCAGTATTTGAAACACACTCCAGAATAGATAATTTTTTAATTTCCTCATCTCTGCTACCTAGTATAATTGTTTATATGATAGTATTGTTTTATCTGATCACGGCCCAACATCACTTTTGTACAACATCGGACGAGGGTATAGACAATCAGCTAATTGGCGATTACATCCAAAATGGCTACACGATTCTGACTTTATAAGATTTGTAGGAGATCATATTGATCACTACTTCTCTATACAAATCAAACTTCTGCAGCCATTATATTGGAAGCTTTTAAAGCTTATATTAGAGGACAAATGATCAGCTTCACCAGCTCTAAATCTAACAAATTTAAACAAACTATGAATGAATTAGACTCTAAAATTAGAGAATTGGAGAGAGAAGTTAGCATAGATGATTCAACACAAAAGAAAAAGGAATTACAGATCCTTAAAGCAAAATATGAGGAGCTCTCCGTGCTTAAGGCTGAGGATGGTATAGTAAAACTGAAACAAACTTTTTACGATCAGGGTGAAAAGCCAGGAAAACTACTAGCTTGGCAGATAAAGAAAATTGAATCGGACAGAGTCATCAATACAATTAGAAACGAACAAGGACAATTAACTACAGATCCCTCAGAAATTAATAACACCTTTGTCTCATTTTATAAAACTCTTTATAATTCTGACACTCCTCAAGACCAGATAAACCAAAACAATTTCTTGGATGGGCTGGTCATCCCCTGTATTTCTGAGAGTACAAAAACTGAACTGGAGAGGGGATTTAATTTAAATGACATCTCTAATGCCATTACAAACATGAGAGGAGGTAAAGCGTCAGGACCAGACGGGCTTCCTATCGATATTTATAAATTATTTAAAACAAAATTATCAGCCCCTCTACTAGATGTTTATTTGGAATCTTTTGAAACTGGTTGCCTCCCTGATTCGGTTCGTAGTGCTCTGATCATTCTTATTCTAAAACCAGGCAAAGTGCCAACAGAACGTGGTTCTTACAGACCCATATCACTTTTAAATTCAGATGCAAAGATTATAGCCAAAGTTCTAGCCATGAGACTTGAGAGGGTTCTACCATCCATTATTCATGGTGACCAGAATGGCTTTGTGCAGAAGCGGCAAGGGTTCCATAATGTGAGGAGAGTTCTTAACATAATATATGAATGTGAGGAGTCCCCTGATACTGCAATATTATCACTAGATGCCGAAAAGGCATTCGACCGAGTCAAATGGCCATATCTACTCGAAGTGCTTAGGCGGTTTGGATTTGGTGAGTATTTTCGTAGATGGGTCGAAATTTTATTTGTTGATTCTTCAGCTATGGTATCTACTAATGGTCTCATCTCTCAGCCTTTCAAGTTGTTTCGAGGCACAAGGCAAGGGTCACCGATTTCACCTCTTCTTTTTGTAATAGCCATGGAACCTTTAGCAATAGCGATCATATCCCATCCCTTAATTCATGGTATTAAAATTGGGGATTTGGAACACAATACAGCAATGTACGCTGATGATACTATAGTGTTCTTATCACAACTTGCAGAATCGATACCGTCTCTCTTGGGGTTGTTTGGTCGATTTGGAAGTATCTCTGGGTTTAAAGTGAACAAAGAAAAGTCATCTATTATATTTTTAAATGAAAATGAGAGGAAGAAACCGTTAGTATCTCATCCATTTGTGAATCCTACGGAGGAATTTAAGTACTTGGGAATCAAAATAACCCCAAAGATAAGTAATCTTAGTTCAGCCAATTATGCCCATGGTACTTGATGTAACAGAAGAGATCTCGAGATGGACAACACTACCTCTTTCAATATTGGGAAGAATAAATCTAGTAAAGATGACTATACTACCAAAGTTTGTATTTGTCTTTCAATGAATTCCACTGGCTCCTCCTCTTTCTTTTTTTCCCAGGATCAGAAAGCTCCTTTCTTAATTCATCTGGAACAATAGGAAGCCAAGACTCAGACTTTCCCTCTTATATCTTCCTTATGATAGAGGAGGGCTACAGCTGCCAAATCTAGAATGGTATTATTGGGCTGCTCAGCTGAGGGCCATGATGTTTTGGTTTTCTAAAGATGTCTTCAGACCCTGGTTAGAAATTGAAAAACGGTCCTCAAAAGATTTGCCATTGAATAGCTATCTATACTCAGCTTCTTTTAAAACACTAAAGAAAGATACTACTAATCCTTTTGTAAAAAACTCTGTTGTTGTTTGGCATGAAGCACAAAAATATTTGGGTGACTCTTCAAGGTTGTCCTGTTTTGCCCCCATCTGGGGTAATGATCATTTTGCCCCAGCAAAGAATGAAATGGGATTTAAAACTTGGATGAACAAGGGCATAAAACAAATGCAGGATGTATATGTGGATTGTACTTTAATGTCATTCAGTGAGCTAAAAGCAAAGTTTTATATACCACAGAAACACTTTTTTAAGTATTTACAACTCCGAAGTTTTATTCTGGCAAATTTAAGCAACTCAGTGCAACAACCTCCACTATCCACCTTAGAAACACATGCTACAAAAAACTGTTTTGGAAAAGAGCTGATCTCCCGGTTTTATAACTTACTGGTTGAAAACCATAAGGAAAACTCTGATAATAAGAGGCAGGAGTGGATCCGTGACTTACAATCTGACATTTCACTCAGTGAATGGAGTAAATTATGTTTAAAAGCACATACTCAAACCATCAACACTCGTTTGAGAATGATACAATTTAATTGGATAATGCGAACATATATTTCCCCTGTACAATTAAATAAATTTAATTCTAATAATCTTGACCTATGTTATAAATGTAACAATCACCAGGGTACATTAATTCACTGTTTATGGAAATGTGAAGAGATTCAAAAACTTTGGAGTTCAGTGTTAAAATATGTTTCTCAAATCACGTCTTCTCCTGTACCTCTATGCCCTAAGCTCTGTATTTTAGGTATCTATCCTGAGAACTGTTCTTTATCCACCACAGAAAGGAAAATGGTTGATCTTTGTTTACTTCAGGCCAAACGCTGTATTGCATTATATTGGAAGAATGTTGGATGTCCTTCTGTTATCCACTGGTTGAATAACTTAACATCGAGTTTGGCTCTTGAGAAGCTGACCTATATTGTTAGAAAAAGGGCTTCTGAATTTTATGACATTTGGAAGATTTTTCTGGAACTGTTGGAGAGGGGAGATATGGAGGAGACATTGGGAGAGTGAGATGATAAAGATTTTTATATAAGAGTTTGTTTTGTTTTGTTTTTTGTTGGTCGTATGTTATAACTTATATTGAGAATATTATTATTCATCATTATTTTCAATGTGTATTTTCATTTATGTATTTACTTATTTATTTATTTTCTCTTCATTTATTGCTCAGAATTTTGTTGAATATTTGTTGATGTATTTTTTTTTATTATTTTGTTCAATAATGCCATATGTTGAAATTGTTGGTTGTTGTATTGTTGTATCAATACGAAAAATAATAAAGACATGTTTAAAAAAAAAAAAAAAAAAAAAAGATTGTTCTAGATTAATTTATCATCTCCTCTCTGCTGCAGCTCAGAGCTGAACCTGCCCACCAATCACCATCATTTAAGACTGGGCGGGGCATTTCCCAAGAGATCTGATTGGTCAGGAGGCGGAGCTCTGACCTCTTATCTAGAACATATCCTGCTCCGGAGCGGGTTAGACTTTCAGTGTCAGTTACCATGGTGATTTATCCTGGTGAGAAGTGAGTGAGCGTCGTACTACAGAAAACCAGAGTTAATCCTGAAGTTACCTAGATAAGAGAAAACCAGAGTTGATCCTGAAGTTACCTGGATAAGAGAAAACCAGAGTTAATCCTGAAGTTATCTGGATAAGAGAAAACCAGAGTTAATCCTGAAGTTACCTGGATAAGAGAAAACCAGAGTTAATCCTGAAGTTACCTAGATCAGAGAAAACCCAGCTTCGTAGTACAGGCCTCAGGAGAGGAAGCACTTCCTCCTCTTCCCAGGATGGGCATGTGGGGCGGAGCCAGTCCAGCTCACTGAAACTCTCTAATGATGGAATATTCAACTGGCTGAAGATCAAGGACAAGCTGGGTTTGGGGCAAAACACTTTGAATACAATGTTTATGGACCAATACGAAGCATGTGGAAGTGTTGAAAAGTTGTGTGATATGACTCCTTTAAAGTACAAGTAAGACATAAAGGAAATGTTAAACAGAAACAGGAAACAGTAGCTGATAAAAAAAGAAATATATATATTCATATGTGCAGTCCGGTTTCTTCTTTCATTTTGTTTAGAGGGGCTATTACATTTGGGGTGAATGTTTTTGCGGGCCAGAGGGTCTCTGAAGCGTCGACCTGATGGAAGCACATGGGAGGAGTGATGAAGGGGGTGAGAGCGGCTGGACAGTTCAGGGGTCTGAGTTTGTGGTGAACCTATGATCCTGCTGGCCTGTTTAACAATACGGGACAGTTTGGTTTGGTGTTTAGTTGAGAGGGAGCTATACCAGGATGCCATATTGATGGTAATGATAGATTCAGTGAGTGAGGTGTAAACTAAGAAGCCTTCAGTTTCCTCAGCAGGTGAAGGTGCTGCCCCCCCCCCCCCCCCCTTTCTCATGACCTCTGACCTCGTGTCCCTGCCTCTCAGATTCAGGACCAGCGTGTGATGGATCAGCTGGTTCCAGAGTGCTACGTGGAGCTGGAGCGTCGGCTCCTCCAGGAGAGGCTCCGGGTTCCTCCAGAGTTCCCTGTCCTCAAGCACCGTGAGCTGTTGCAGCTCATCCAGGATTTGCAGCTGCAGCTGGAGGAGGCTGAGCTGCCTCATGCCGTCCACTTCCTCAGTGAAGCCGGTCAGTGTGCCAAGCAGCAGTCCACCAATAATTCCAGCAAGCATCCTCCAGTTTTACAATTTAGACTGGAAGGTTACCAGAAAATCTAAAGTTCAGAGCGAGGAAGGCTTGAAAAATATCCATAGCGATATTGTAGTAACATGCATAGCGAAGCACTGTGCTCAGTTCTGTGGATTGTTTGTTCTCTGGATCATTGTGTGCACCGATTTGTACGAACATAACAACATGTGTGCGTGTACGATTGGTTTGGAGTGTGAGTATGTGCGTTTTGATAACAGATGATTCAGAAGTTGTGTTATTGTCGTGGTAGCTTGGACTTGGTGTATCAATAATTGTTTTTGTCACATTCAGGGGTGTTACTGCACTTTGATGATCCTGCACTTCAGCTCCAAGACCTGTACTTTATTGATCCTCAGTGGCTGTGCAACATCCTCTCCCAGGTAGGCCTTTTTAAAATTCAATTCAATTCAATTCAATTTTATTTGTTAAGCGCTAAATCACATCAACAAACATCTCAAAGCGCTCTTACAATGATAGAGTACAACAGGACCCAACTAAACACTAAAATAGACACAGAGTTCATTTAGTTTGCTGTTTCTGCCTCACCGCTGAACTCAGGCTGTTGACTGACTAAATGGTCTTGTTTGTGTCGTGTCTAATCCATCGGGTGGAGACAAAACAGCGTGTAATCCAGCCACGCCATGAGGTTTGAATGAGTTGCATTGAATTATGTGCTAAATTGTAAGATAAGTTCTCAGCTTTAAATGTAGCTGATAACATGCTGAGTGCAGGCCAGCGTCTGAGCTCCACATCTGAGGCCCCGTTTACACGACAACGAATTCCAGTGTATCCGCAAAACTTCCTTCACTTTTGGGGGGTCCGTATGCACTGTATCCTGAAGTTTTTAATCCGGCTCCCAAGGTGGAAAGATTGTTTCACGGTGCAAATCCCTCCTGCAGAGACTGACGGAGGCTACAGAGCCTGCTACTGCTCACCCCCCCCCCGCTCATCCAGTTGTAAACAAACATGGCGGCCACGTAGTGGTACGACCCGTAGTGGTACGGCCCGTAGTGGTAGTGGTACGACCCGTAGTGGTACGACCCTTAGCGGTACGACCCGTAGCGGTACGACCCGTAGTGGTACGACCCGTAGTGGTACGACCCGCGGTCCATATTCTAGTTCTATGGTCCAGATCAGTAGTTTAATAGTTGAGACTCTCCCTGATATCATCCGGTTCCTCATCAGTCCACTAGGATGTCAGGTTCTCTCCATTTTCTTCACCTTTATAGTGTTTTGTTCTCTGCACACGTCTGTGTAGTTTCATTATAAAATCAAGCAACAGCGCCCTCCAGTGGCCCGGCAGACTAACTACATCGTCTCTGTGTCCGCTGCTGCAGTGGAAACACTCCTTTTTTTAACGGATTCGGTGTTGTCACGTGAAACGTTGTCGTGTAAACGGGGCCTTAATCCATTGGCCAGAGGCCAACATGGAACCATCTGGGTGGGCAAAGGCTATCATATGTTTTCTGAAAGCTAACAGTCTCAGGTGTCTGAAAATGCATGATAACCTTTTCAACTTGGTAGATTTTAGAATTTACAGCTCAGCAAAGATCGGAAATTGTGAAAAAATATGGCAAATTGTGAAAATGTCAAATTAAATAAATAATTTATTTAAAGGTCAAGGTCATCCTCTAAGGTCAAGGTCAAAAAACGTGCAAAATTAAGGATATGACTTCATCTAACATGCTCTACCACCACATATATTTTATCGCTCCAAAAGTAATGTAATCTTGAAGGCAAGGCTACTGGCTGACACGTGTAATGTTTCCGATCTTTGCCGAGCTGTAAATTCTAAAATCTACCAAGTTGAAAAGGTTATCATGCATTTTCAGACACCTGAGACTGTTAGCTTTCTGAAAACATATGATAGCCTTTGCCCACCCAGATGGTTCCACTTTGTCAGAAGTTGGCGTCTGGCCCATGGACAAACTGTAACTTCAAGGATTTATGTAGATGTCAGCCAGGAACCAACAGATTTCTACAGTGTGTCTTTGTGCATTTCACGTTCCGAAGTGACTGGTGCTCTGTCGTGTGCTCTGTGTAGAAACAGACGCTAAAGAGCTGTGGCTTCAGGGAGCATCCTAAAGGACTCATCCAGCGTTCTACCGTGGAAAAGCTTCTGTTCGAGACCAAATGTTTTCCGAAGAGTCACCTGATGCAGTTCTTCAAGCTTCTGGAGAAGTTTCAGATTGCTATTCCCTTCAGTGAGGATCAGCTGCTGATACCCAGCAGGTACACTTGAAAGCATGAATGTTTGTAAAGATGAATCTCTGACTTTCAGTAATGCTCATTTTTGTGCACAGCTTGTCCGAATACAAGCCAGTGATCGAGCTTCCTCACTGCGAGAACTCTGAGGTGATTGTGCGTCTGTACGAGATGCCGTACTTCCCCATGGATTACTGGTCTCGACAGATAAGCCGTCTGCTGGCGTTCTCCTCATACCTGCTTTGTGGGAGAGGTGAACTGTCTGTTTTTCTGCAGTTAAACATTGGAAGACAAAACCCAGTACTTAATAAAACTGTTTAACTGTGTGCGATGTCCAGAAAAAGTGGAGCGACCAAACCGGATCTACTGGAGGAGAGGTATTTACCTGAACTGGTCACCAGAGGCGTACTGCCTGGTGGAGGCTGCGTCAGTGGAGGAGAATCCCTCCAGCTTCGTTAGGATAACCGTACCGTCTTCACACAAAGGTGCAGTTGTTTTTAAAGCATCCACTTCTAAAACTACCTGGCAAGTGAAAAATAACCCTAAAAATGGTGTGAAAAGCACATTTTTCTGTAATGTGTTCAAAAGCTTCTAGTAGAATTAGTAAAAACATTCCTAGTGAGGCATGTTGAAGTGACGTGATATACGTATTGACCTTTCAAAATATAACAGACTGCATTAATAGGTAAGAAAAGCTATTTATTATACAAGTATGATACCACTACTAGAAGGAAATATCATATCTCATAATTCACCTGCAATGCTTTAAACTCTGCATGGACTCATCCCTCGAATATATGTTCCTCACAACTATTGCACTGTTAGAAAGGGAAATACAGAAGATTCAAGCCGAGAATCATACAAGGTAGCGCAAAAGTTAATATTTGTCAGTAAAGCATCCCTTTCAAACCTGGGTCAACAAACCACTTACACCGCCATGTGAAAACTGAGCACCCAACAGTAATAGTGTCACATGTAAAACAGAACGGCACTAATGCGGATGACGTCTCTGTCAGTCGCTCTTCCACTGATTCCACTAGGTCTGCCTCCACATTAGAGAAGTAACGTTCATGAACGAGCCAGTCTTATAAACGGCTCTTTCAAAGGAACGCCTCCTCAAGATCCGGCTCCCTTCAAAGAGCCATCATTTTTATTTGGACTACTAAAGGCCCCTTCATGCTCCCTTTATGAACCCATAAGAACAAGAAGAAAATTCGGCAGTTTTCTGCAGGACTGTTACTCCGATAAGAAGCTGCCGGACTTGCAAGCCACGCCCCTCCTCGCAGGCCACGCCCCCTCACAGCAGCCACACGTCTGTGATGCGGCGTTTAAACTTTTCAGCTACACAGTTTATTTCTTTCCTCCAGAGCTTTCAGAAACACATTTCTCTGAACTGTTCCAGTAATAAAGAGAGTTTTAGTCAGAGCGCCATGTTGGTTGGAACAGCTGACAGCTGTTCGTGATGCGTTCAGGTGCATCATGTAAAAGCCTGCACTCCGACATGTTAACGAGCTGCGGTGCTCCTACAGTAGTGATGTTACAAGCTAAATATGATTAAAATGTATTTATTTGTCACATACAATGTTAACAACTACCACAGTCACTCACATGTAGTGAAATTATACCAATTTACCTTATCGGGAGTAGCCGTGCAGCACTTAGGGGGGAGCTGGGCGGGGGTCTTGCTCAGGTACCCCCAGTGCATGTTTTTTTTTTGGAGGGATGTGGGAGCAAATCCACACACACACACACACACACACACACACACACACACACACCGAGAACATGCAGACTCCACACAGAAAGGCCCCGGCTGGATTTAAACCCACAACCTTCTTGCTGTGAGGCAAGAGCGCTAACCACTGCGCCACCGTGCGGCCATATGATAGTGTAATGACTGACAGTCATTAGGGAGCTGGAACACGAGCAGCACACGGCAGAGCAGAAGGTTCAGCAGAGCAGCTCCTACTCATTCCAAACTAATTTGTTTGGCCAGAAGGAGCTGGAAGGAGGAAATGAGGTCATTTTGTTGGTCAGGACCTGCACTGCTGAACTTTCTTCTTCTTATGGAGGATGAAGAGGCCTCAAGTCTGTTTTGGCTACAGTCTGAATGCAAATGGTAGAAATGCAAATACTTGACAATCTGCTTTTAGTGGTTAATCATCCTCAAAAAGACTGCTATTGGACCATATCAATACTTGTTACATAAACAATTGTTAGGTCTCTGTAGCTGTGGTTGATGTCATTTTTGGTTGTAACTCTGTTATGTTTGATTCCTTTCTTATTGTGGTTTTATTTAAAGAGTTTCTGGGAATGTTAATGTAATGGTTGACTGTCTTTGCCTCACTCCCTCCAGGCCGGGTGCTACTGGGTCAGGTGGTGGATCAGGTGGACTCCCTGCTGGAGGAGTGGTTTCCCGGCCTGCTCAACACCGACATGCACGGCACTGGAGAAGCACTGCTGAAGAAATGGGCTTTGTACAGCTATGAGGACGGCCAGGAGTGGAGCAAGATCCTGCTGGAGGACCTCTTCAGCTGTTTCAAAAATGGTACTTAAAATCAGTGCGACTTTAGCCATAGAAGAAGCGTTGGAGCTCAAAGAGGGAAGGTCCATCTGGTCTGAAGGTGTAGAAGTTAGTTTGGCTGAATCCAAAGACATGAAGTTTTTTAGGGCTCTTGCTTTTGTATGTTTGTGAAAGTGGGCATTCAGTATCTGTCAACGCTTCACTCAGGGTTTTTTTAATCACAAACCAGATTGAGGGTCTGCAGTCTTTCTAAAAGACAAATCAGATTTTAATCAGGAGCCAGTTTGACATGTATCTGTCCCCTGCTGTATGTATCCTTCCCTGTGCTGTGACCTCCAGGGGTCAGCACACAGCTCCTGTGGGCTCAGAACAGGTACCCCCCTGTACCTGCATGGTTTTAGGCAGCAAGCTGTTCAGCCGTCATTTGGACGGTAAATTTTGTGGGAAGGCGTGTTGCTCAAAGCCTCTAAAATATGTCTACAATGACCATCACTACTTGTCACCATTTGATTTTGTTTAAATTCATCTTTTTTTGCCAAAATATAGTAAATTTTTGGCTCGAGTACACACCTTGCGACTGACTTCCGGTTTGTATCACGGTCAGTAACAAGCAACGTGATTGGTCAGTTGATACCATGTGGTATATACGTTTTGAAAGGCGGCCTCTGACTCATTCCGTAATTCGTGACTCATCCCGGTGCGTTCAAATGTTAGAGCACAGGGGAGTATTTGGACAAATTTTCGTTCTAAAATGAGAAAGAATCCGCACAGGACCTATGATCAATCTAATTTTTTCTTTCCAAAAAGTTGACACATGTTTAGATAACTGCACATCCTTCATGCTTCTGATTGAAAAACGAAATATTATTTGCTGTGAAAATGCTGATTTTGATGTAAGTATTGACAATCCTGCTTGCTCCTTCACTAATTTATGTGTGACTGTGACATTATAAAGTCTTGGCACTGAGCGATAGGAGGCCTGCAGAGGACAAATAAGCATCTAATATTCTATTAAAAACTAATAAGAGGAGAAAAGAAACTATTTCAGAGTTCAGAGTCTACAGGTGCTCAGTTTAGTGGTGCAGATAGAAGCAATGTGAAACTACAGGGGGAATAAACAAGTACATGTAGTGAAGTTTGGAGTGGGATGAGTTAGGTACAGGTACAGGTACAAGTGAAAACCTTCACCATCAACCATCAAATGTAGAGGAGAAATGGAAATATAATACTTTTAAGAAGTAAAATCTACATGTCACAATGTAATATTTAGTAGTCCAGAATGCACTACTTAGAGTTTATCTATCTCTATCGATTTTTTTTTTTTTGAAATAGCGACAACCGACCCCCCCCCCCCGCCCTCCTCCGGTCGCTTTCACTGATTTCTGCCTAAAACCATTCCCCACTTTTTACTTTGCTGATCCCTCGCTGACAGGAACTGCTGGTAAACCATGTGAACATGCTTGCTGGGTTTGTTGGATGTCACTGGAACATTGATGAGGTTCTCAATCTCAGATTTCCTGCTGGTGGACCCGGACAATCCTCGCCGCACACTCCCCATCTCCCAGATTGCCCCAGACCTGGTGCTTAGCGACCAGCCTGCAGGGACCATACTGGACAGGGAGGACCTGGTGGTAGATCTTTCTAAGGAGAACCAACTGGGTGTGTTAAAAAAAGTATAAACTATTGGAGGATGCGCCTCTATGCTCAGATCAGCTGTTTAATACTCCAAACGATGCACATACATGTTGCTTACAGGGGACGGTGGTTTTGGAACCGTTTATCGAGGAGTGTATAAAAAAGAAGACGTAGCTGTGAAGATGTTCAACAAGCATGCATCTGAACTGTACATCCACCGACTCCTCAGACAGGTCTGACTCCTCCTCTTACACACACTCTTCTCTGCTTCACCGGTGTATAATGGGTGCTCGTGTTCCAGGAGCTGACGGTGTTGGGCCGTATGTGTCACCCCAGCCTGGTGGTTCTTCTGGCTGCCAGCTCGTCTCCTCACGTCCTGGTGATGGAGCTGGCTCCCAGAGGATCTCTGGACTCGCTTTTTGAACATGAGAACGGGAGCCTCAACAAGAAGCTGCAGCACAGGATCGCCCTGCAAGTGGCAGACGGACTCAGGTGCTGTTTCTCTTACATCCCTGTGGTTCATTTTGAGCATTGAAATCACTTTAATATAATTTCACCCTAATCATCATGTAAATTGAAGCTTTTGCTTCATGACTTTGATATTATTGATCAGTTCTGATTGTCCTCAAGCTACACTACACTACAGTGAAGATAACTCCTGACAGCTCTCAGATAAAGCTCATGGTTATTTATTGTTATCCCAACATGTTCAGGACTGCATTTTCCACATCAATCTGAAGAGAAACGATTCCAGGTTGTTCAGCTGTTTATAATGACTTTTTAAAAAGTGCCTCAACTCTGAATATGTTCAAAATGTTGTTGACATTTTGACACTGAAGTGAAGAAAAATGTTTAGTTGTCAGTATTTATCAGTTACCACTGGACAGTACCTGTCTATGGCCCCTGAACTTAAACTGATATGAGCCTTAGAATCTTGATTTGATCAAATACTATCGATTTTATACTGATAAACGTGCAGTGAGAGACAGAAACCACACCTCTGTTTGATCAGGTACCTTCACTCAGCCATGATCATCTACCGGGACCTGAAGCCACACAACATCCTGCTGTTCAACCTCAAGACGGACTCTGAGGTCATCGCTAAAATCACAGACTACGGTATCGCTCAGTACTGTTGCAGCTTCGGCGTGAGGAGCTCCGAGGGCACGCCAGGTCAGACACCTCCTCGAGACTGGGCTATCTCCTCCAGGACTGTAAATCAGAGTCTGAGAAACTGCTGCAGCTTGGAGTGAACTAGACCAGGGGTCTGCAACCTGCAGTTCTGGAGCCACATGTGGCTCTTCAGCTCCTCTGTAGCGGCTCCAGGAAGCATTCAGAATATGTCATATAGATATTCTACACTGTGCATTCCACACTGATTTAGAAACATGGTCCATGGTCCAAGTACAAAACGGATAAATAAGGTAAAATGTTTTAAACAGATGTAGCATGGAGAGAAAGAAAAAGAAAACAAGAAAAAGGGGGGAAAAGAAAAACGGAATAAAGATAAAAAGGAAAATAAAGAAAAGGAAATGCAGAAGAAATTAAAGCTGCAAGCAGCATTGAACAGGTCCTCGCACCCCCACGGTGGAGCGTGGTGCATGTCAGAGTTGCTGCTTGTTGCCTGGAGCCCTGCGACCTGCGGTCGGGGATGCCAGTCATCTCGCCCTCCAAGGGCTGCAAAAGCACCGTTTCTGTGGACTTTTCATCAGAGCCGAATGGTCGGCATTCTACACCTGCTGAGTCCACTCATTGTGTTTTTTCGCCGATGCGTTATGCTTCGATTTCAGTTGTAGCCTCCGTGCTTCTAGTACTTTATTTGAAGCTGCGATTCGGCTGGTTTGGGTGATTACACGCTGTGGTGGTTGTTTGTTAAATGTTTTTCAGTCAGAATAGTTTCTCTACGGCTGCGCACTTGTTTTTATAAAAGCCTACTGGTCTACTAATATTGGATTGTTACAGAGCCGTTATGAACCGCAAGTGGCGTCTCTGCTCGACCCAGCTCGTGACACAGCGTTCAGCTTCGTGGGGAAAAAAAGAAAAGAAAAAAGTGGCGCTCGGCTTGAATGATCGGTGGAGTCTCCAGTCTCTGCTCGACCTGACTCCGTAGCGCGGTGCCGTGATAGGAGACCAACAGCATCGTTTTTTCTGAGGGGTGTTATTGGAGCACTGAAAAAAAAAAAAAAGATCGGCTCAACGTGCATGAATTGGAGTGACTAGAGGCGTTCTCAGCTCGACCTGACTCCCTAGAGCAGTACGATGATACTACAAACAGTACTGTTTAATAGAGGGGTCTCAAACTCAATGTACCTGGGGGCCGCTGGAGGCAGAGTCTGGGTGAGGCTGGGGGCATCAGGGGTTCCTCAAAACAAATCCTTATTAACAGTTTTTCTGATTTCTTCTGAACATGAAGTGTCCTGAACATGAATAGAACAGTGAATGAAGATCATGAAAGGTTCTTCTGAACATGGTTGTTTGTAGTGTCCTCCTGCCATCGTGTTCCTGTTGGTTTTAGTGTCAAAATAAAAGCCTATGCTGCTTTTTGTTTCCTTAAACAAAATTTTTAAAATGTTGGACTGCGGACCGTAAGCGCTCTTCTTCAGAGACCCAGCCTCGTCAGAGGAAGAGGAGGAGAAAGGAGGATTCTGGCAGGTTGTCCAGTTAAGTGGACAACCTCACAACAGAAGTGACCCAGAGGAAGGCTCTGCTTCAGAACCTTCCGGCTGAGCCAGGCCGCAGTGTGGTCACTCCTAGGGAGGCAGAAGTGGCTACACATGACGAGGATGTGATGTCTGTGGCTGTTTCTGATACCCTATTTCGAAGGAATTATGATGAACTGAGCTCCCCAGTCTCCGATGCATGCTCCCATACCTCTATGGGCTCTCAAGTCACGGGAGAGGAATCTGTGACTGGGGTGATAAGAACTGCCCTAAGCCGATTGGGAGTCGAGGTACCAACGGTGCAACAGGCCCCCTCTAGTGCTTTCTTCAGACCCCAAACGGCGTTTTGCATTTTCCCCTTCGGAGGAATACGTGAAGGAGCTCCACACTTGTTGGACTACCTTTTCTAGGAAGACTTCAGATGGACGGGTGTTGGCAGCGATGCAGGACAAAGTGGGCCTGGGGCAGATGTCGGCCGTAGAACCGAGCCTCCCTCCTTGTACCGAGCCTCCCTCCTTGTACGTCCTGAGGAGACTTTGAGTCAAACGCCAGGTGCCCACGACCGCAGTGTCGGCTCACAGATGACCTACTCTGCAGGGCGTATGATATGGGTGCCCGGATGGGCCACATCGGAAACTCTATGTCCCAGCTAATGTTGGGTCTGTCTGTGTCACTGGAGGAGGGGCTCCTTGACCAGCCAACACAGGGCTTCATGGACGCATCCCTGCAGGCATTTGCCTTAATGGTGAGAGAGCTCAGCCGCTTGGTGTCCACTCTGGTTCAGACCCGGCGTGAAGTTTGGCTGGCACAGTCCCCGCTGTCAGAGCCTTGCCGTAGGACATTGAGGAGCGTACCGGTGCTTCCTGGGGAACTGTTTCGTTCAGCTGCACTCTAGGCCCTCGAGCGCACTTGCACAGGCGAACTGCACTAGACAGCAGTTGGCGGGACTCCAGAGAAATGCCCCTCAGCACGTGAGAACTGGAGCCGCAGCATCTTATGGACGGAGGTATTCAGCCCCGTCCAATCCTGCTCCGGCAGGTTCATCTGGACAGAGGTATTCAGCCCCATCCAATTCTTTTTTCCTGAGCCTTGTTGGCAGGGCTTCAGTCCAGCTGAGGACCAGAGGTCACAAAGTCCTGTTCACCTTATTTTTGCAGAACAAGACAGCGGTCCAGGATGTTTTGGAGATGCTCCCACAGTTCCAGCATGGGCGGGCACTTCCGTATGTGCTATACCTTCACTTTCTTGGCAAGTTAATGGCAGCGTCAACAGTGTGGTTTTTCACATCAGCCACTGTGGGGAACCAGGTCTGGGAGCCTATTCAGGTTGGCCGCTCAGATCTTTATGTGGGCAGCACCACGTCTGGCCAGTCTGAGAGCCATGCACACACCAGGAGTCCAGAATGTGGACGTGGACATTCTGTCCTGCAAGTCACCATTGCTGGCGGAGTAGAGGCTTCACCCGACAGTGGTAGACCAGGTTTGGCAGACTTTCGGCAGGGCAGAAGTCGACCTGTTTGCTTCCACGGAGTCCACGCATTGCCCTCTGTGGTTTTCCCTCAAAGGCGAAGCCGGTTCTCTTGTCCTGAACACACTGGCACACAGCTGGCCCAGAACTGTACTATATGCCTTCCCACCGTTCCCACCGATATCCCCAACGCTGCTGAGGGTCTCTCAAGAAGCACATGTTGATCCTGATGGCCCAGTTTTTGCCAGCCCGGACATGGTTTCCACTGCTGCGCAGACTCTGTTGCAGCTCCCCAAGACGTCTACCATGAGGGATCTTCTATCCCAGTTCAGGGGGGACGATTCTCCACCCCGATCCCAGTCGCCTCCAGCGGTGGGTGTGGCTGCTGCAGGGCCGGGGGCTACTTCCTCAGTCGACAGCGAGGACGTAGCCTTTACCATCTCAAATGCTCGTGCACCATCAACACGGAGATTGTGCGCAAACGGGTGGAAATTGTTCGACCACTGGTGCCGGGAATGTGGGTTGGACACGGAAATTCTTTAAACTTCGTCTTATCAATAGGTGGTGCTATGACTGTGAACAGACATTAGTATACGGATGTGTTCAGGGCAGCACTGTGATGACAAACGCAGGCAGATATCAGCATGTGGAGCAGAGTTACACAACACTTCTGTTACATGGCAGACCGTCAGATGTTCATTGGTGCGCCGTGGCCAGGCCCTTTGAGTTCTGAGTAAGATTTTGATGTTTTTATCAGGACGGCCTGCTGTATATACTGGCCAAATGTCAGGCCTCTTGGAGTTACCATTTAAGGAGGATTGTGTTTCATGCGTGAAAGAAAAAAGAAGACAAAGTTCTCAGTGTAGGGAAACGTACATCGGTTATAAACAGCAAAATTGCTAAAGAAGCTAAAATAGCCAATATGTATAAAATGGCTGAAGCAGGAAAATCCATGAAAAAAAACTTTAATTATAGAAACAACAGCTAAAAATGCAATTGTGGCTGTGACAATTCACTAATCCAATCTTATTGTAATTTATATATAAATGTTGAGCACTTTTTTTCAATTTTTCCTTTGTTTTAGATAATTACCTTGTTTTGCAGCTTCAAACAAATTCTATTTGGTGGAAAATCGTGAAAACGGCTCATTTGTTCATGAAGGTTGCAGATTCCTGATCTAGAGGAGGCAGAGGGGCTTTCACTTTCATTCCCACCATGAGACTGGATGATGGGCCTTGTCTGACCATTTGCAGGATGGACACACACACTCACATGCACCACACTCACACGCACCACACACATCGCACCACACTCACACGCACCACGCACCACACTCACACGCACCACGCACCACACTCACACGCACCACACTCACACGCACCACACTCACACGCACCACACTCACACGC
The DNA here is from genome assembly GCF_963383615.2 of Lipophrys pholis. Lineage (NCBI taxonomy): Eukaryota > Metazoa > Chordata > Actinopteri > Blenniiformes > Blenniidae > Lipophrys > Lipophrys pholis. The sequence continues at coordinate 30,889,891 of NC_137631.1, read as the reverse complement.
ACCACACTCACACGCACCACGCTCACACGTATCACGCTCACACGCACCACGCTCACACGCACCACACATGCACCACACTCACACGCATCACGCTCACACGCACCACGCTCACACGCATCACGCTCACACGCATCACACTCACACGCATCACGCTCACACGCATCACACTCACACGCACCACGCTCACACGCATCACACTCACACGCACCACGCTCACACGCATCACGCTCACACGCACCACACTCACACGCACCACGCTCACACGCACGCATCACGCACCACACACGCACCACACTCACACGCATCACGCTCACACGCACCACACTCACACACACCACGCTCACACACATTGCGCACTACACACACACCATACACGCACGCTCTAACAGGAACATTCATAGGATTTGAGCCATAATAAGATAGAGCCAGTGCTCTATACATAAAACAGTGCGTTTGAAACTTTGAACTTCAGAACTCTGGAATGAAAAAACATGTTTAGATTTTTTGGGGGTTTTGTGTGACCAAGCTGCTTACTTGTTTCTACTCATTTCTCTCCTTTGTTGCCACTGCACATCGGACGGGTGGAGGTGGAGGAATCTCTCCTCTGAAGCACGTTCACTCAGTTGAAGTTTGACAGATTTTCATAGACGACCATGAAACTGCTTCAATGTTCCAGCTAATAAGACTCGTCATTGCATAGCTGTATGAGCTGGATCATTGTCCGGAAGTGAACTCTGCCTGTGTTGCAGGTTTCCGAGCACCAGAAGTGGCCCGAGGTAATGTGATCTACAACCAGCAGGCTGACGTCTTCTCGTTCGGCTTGCTCCTCTATGACCTGCTGACCTGCGGCGAGCGCATTTCTGAGGGCATGAAGTTCCCCAGTGAATTTGATGAGATTGCTGTACAGGGAAAGCTGCCAGGTAAGAAAACTCACCAGTATGTACACAAACCAAATCTTTTTTTTCAAGGCTTTTTTTAAAAAGCTCCCTGGAAATACTTGGAAGTTACATTTTCAACCCAATTATGTTTATGAAGGCTATTTTTAAGGTTTTTTTTCACTTTTTCTTTTAAACTTCTATGACTTTTTAAAAGCGGAAAAAAAACACTGTACTGTAAATTGGAAAAAAAAAAATTGTCACACTGATTTCATTATTTCTGGTCATAAAGAGTCCTTTAAATCAGGGGTGGCATACTCAGGTCCTGGAGAGAACTGATTGATTATCAATGGTGACAAAGTGTGTAACAATCAGTCTAATGTCAGAGTCAGTGCATAAATAGTGAGGTGACAGCCGTGAGTAAAGCTGCAGTGTGGAGGCGCTGCTGTTGTGCCAAAAACTGATTCCTGTCCAGAGGAGTGCACAGACTGTCTGTCTCCAGTCTCTGGGCACGTCCTGACTGTCTGTCTCCAGTCTCTGGGCACGTCTGTTCTGTTCCAGCTGCTTTTATTAGGATTTACAGTTATAAGGTACAAATATACTGAACTGTATGTTCACGGTAACAAAGTGAGTCTCTGGGAAAGTCTCATGCAAAAAACTGCAATTGAGATGATTTCCCACTGGGTTTGCATGTAAAATAAAGTAATTATAGAGTTTATATTGCTTATTTTATTATCATACATAGGTGATACAGGTTAGTATATATCTACGTTATGGCTGTAAATCCTGATAAAAGTCGCTGGCGGTACGGTCATGAGCTCGGAAAGCACTGCTGACGACCGCCTCCAACTCTCTAGTGACTGAGGATAAAACTCAAAGTCCACTGAGCATTTTCACCGTCCCCGTTCTAATGTTTCATTTATACATTTAATAACCAGATAAAACTTTATCAGTCTGCTGTGTCTCCACCTAAATGTCTCCTTCCTCTCCGACACTCTGACACATGGTGGAGTCACTATCATGGGGGCCTTGTGTCCAGCAGTGGGCTGGGGTTCTGCCCCCCATGGTGTCACTCTCCCCCATGGTGTCACCCTCCCCCATGATTCAGATTTTGGGCACACGGACATTTCTAGTAGGAATCCTACACAAGGTTTTATAAATGAGCCCCCTGGTCTCTGAAAATGTTGTATCGTTGCTACTTACATCTGCACTGATTAGTTACTCTAGTATTACTAAATTGTGGCTGACCGTTTGGCCTGGACACCAGAATACAAAGTAAGACACTGCTGTATAATTTATGTTTGCAGTGATTAAGTATGGAGTCAATATTTATGCTGAATACATCAGTCGCATGTATTAATAAACTAAGAGCCAAGCCAGCGGATTTTATTTATATGACTCGCGTAAAGTAGAAGTCCAATAAAAGAATCATCATGTAATTTGTCAATGGGTTGAAAAGAAATGCCTCAGTTACTCAATAAATTGCACCTCGCAGATTCAGGACTTGAATGTGACGTCCATTCATGAGGATGTGTCACATGATGTGTAGATTGAAAGACAAAAATTGTATTTAGCTATAGATACCCTTTAGTTAATGCTTTATAAATGTGCAAAACACAGCAGTTCGATTCTACCAGACAGACATAAGAGTTCTCATCATTACCACGATTAAAGGAAATTAAATTTGTATGACTGAGATTTTGGCTGTTATCTGCTTTTTGTCCACATTTCCTCCCAGATGTTAATGTCATAGCCCGGGCTGCGTTCATTCATTCACAGATCCAGTGCAGCACTACGGCTGCTCCCCGTGGCCGGGCTTCCAGGCGCTGATGAAGGATTGTCTGAGGGAGAGTCCTCAGGACCGGCCCACCTCCACTCAGGTCTGAACAGGTCCACCCATCATGCCATATCAAATATTCCTTTATGAAAACATTAAAAAAACAACAGTCTGAATGTCTTCAGGTTGATTTATCCAGAGGTCTGCTGTCTGAGCAAAGAGCCAGTTTGGGCACATTTTCAACTAATGAAATTCACCTGGAGCCTCAAAACATGTTTAACCTTCAAAATAAAGACAGTTTAGCCTTTAAAATTGGGTTTTATGTGAAGAACAGCAGATGTTTGTTGTTGTTGCATTCACCAGTTAAAACTGATTGAGTGCTTTTAGCTGTTTTGACTTTCACTAAGATCCTCTGTTTGGTAACACGCTAGAATGTGATGCATTCAAACCTTTTCGAAAAGTTAATTAAGTAATCTTTAGTCAAAACTTCATGCAGCTGCAACAGAGGAGCTGTATAGCCACATCATACAGAGCCCCCTCCCCCTGCCTAATCAGTCATAAGTCTTTGTACCACAAAATGGCAATTTGTATATCAAATTCTATCCAAAGTAATTAATACCACAAATAGAACTCAAAACATTTAAAAAGTTGAAGCTGCCTGTGTCCACAGCGAAGTGCAATTAACTGACGACAGTAAATGCACCAGTTCATCAGGTCATTTATTGTTTCATTCATGGTTTAGTCGGTCGATTGTCTCAGCAGCTCATCGATTAATCCAGAAGGACTCGGAGCTTAACTCAAACTTAAAAGTTTACATTTCTTTGGTAATCAGGGGTGGTACGTTAAAAAGGATGTTGAAATGTGACGTGATCCATAAACTTTTTCAAACTGTCGCAGGAAATGTCCAGGCAAAACCATGCACTCTCGGTCACTTTCCCTCGCCGTGCACAAATATTTGCATATCCAGTGCACATTCAAATGCTAGCTCAAATGTTGGATTTTTGCTTTCTGCAGCAGTTTATCAGGAAGTCAAGGTCAAGGTTTTTTATTTGTCATTTAAATTGTACTGAGTACAAAAAACCCCGAACTAGTGTACTCCTTGGTTAAAAGCAGTGTAAAAACAGGGAATAAATACATAAAAGAGTACAGGCAGATAAAGATAAATCAGAAGTAAAATAGTGTCCTCGTCAGTTAAGACCATTCTAAAAACAGGACAGAAAAGACAGAAAAAGAGTGCAGGTAATCAGACAGGCATTCCACATGATAAGAAGCAAAGTGCAGTCAAGGTGCAGACAGTTCTTTAGTAGTCATTTAGTCATTTTCCATTCAGTGTTCTCACTGCCTGGGGGAAGACCCTTTGTAGGAACCTGGTGGTCCTGCACCGGATGCTCCAGGGAAAACAGTCCATGAGAAGGGTGGGGAGTGTCCCTGATGATTGCTGCTGCCCTGCTGATGCAGCGTCTCTTATAAGAGAGTGTCCAGCAGCGTTGGGAGAGGGGCACCTATCATCTTGCTGGCTGTTCTCACCAGCCTGTTCAGCTGCCGCTTCTCATAGTCAGTGCAGCTGCCACACCAGGAGCTGAGGTGGTAGGTCAGGCTACTCTCCACGGTGCCCCTGCAGAAGGTGGTCAGGTGGATGGTAGGGAGACCAGCCTTCCTCAGTCTCCTGACCACATGCAGTCTCTGCTGGGCTTTCTTGGTAATGGCAGCAGTGTTGGTGGTGTAGGACGGATCCTCTGCCAGATGAATGCCGAGGTACTTGATACTGCTCACCCTCTCTACCACAGCCTCGTTGATAACCAGGGGGCTATGGTCCGGCCTGCTGTGTTTCCTGAAGTCCATCACCATCTCCTTTGTCTTGTTGACATTAAGGACCAGGTTCTGAGACCTGCACCAAGATGTCAGCCACTCCACCTCCATTCTGTATGGGGTTTCATCCTCGTTGCTGAGGAGTCCCACAACTGCTGTGTCGTCCGCATACTTGATGACCTGAATAGAGTTATGGGAAGCAGTACAGTCATGGGTGACTAGACTGAACAGCAAGGGACTCAACACGCAGCCTTGGGGGGATCCTGTGTTTACAGTGGAGGAGCTTGATGTTCTTCTCCCCATCTTGACTGTCTGCTGCCGTTGCGTGAGGAAGCTGAGGACCCAGTTGCAGATGCTAGTGTCCATATTCAGTGACTTCAGCTTCTCCACAAGCTGTTGTGGAATGATAGAATTAAAGGCAGAGCTGAAGTCAAGGAAGAGGACTCTGGCCTAGGTGTTCCTGCCCTCCAGATGGGACAGAATGGAGTGGAGAATGCTGGTGATGGCATCTTCTGAGGAACGGTTTGCCTTATAGGCAAACTGTAGGGGATCCAGGTTGGCGGGGAGGCATGACTTTATGTGCTGCATGACGAGCCGCTCAAAGCATTTCATCAACACCAGTGTGAAGGCCACAGGACGATTGTCATTCAGACTGGCCGGGTTATGCTTCTTAGGCACAGGGATGATGGTGGCTCTTTTGAGGCAGGCAGGCACCACTGACTGGCTGAGAGAGGTGTTAAAGATGTCTGTTAAGACGTCTTTCAGTTGCACAGCGCAGTGTTTCAGGACCCTTCCGGGGATGTTATCAGGCCCTGCAGGACCTTTTTTACTCCAGCTGTGGGCAGTTGTAATATCTGTTCATAACAAAGAGGGGAGAGTCTCTGTGGCTGGGTGATGTTGTCTGCCTCAAATCGTGCAAAGAAGCGGTTGAGAACATCCGGCAGGCTGGGGTCTGCGTTTGCTGTGTGGGGAGGGTTAGGTTTATAGTCCATCAGGGAGATGAAGCCCTGCAACAGTCGCCGGGTGTCCCCTGTCCCCTGGAAGTACCTCTGAGATGGCATACGTGAATCGCAGTTCTTCTCCTTTCATGAGCCAGTTCAAAGGAAATGCAAATTTCACATTTTCTACCTGTTGAATCATATCTTGCTACCATAACACATTGTTTTTACAAGGTTTCCTCATTTTAAGCCACTTTCACAGCAGCACTGTTTGATCCAGAGCAGACTTCATCTCGGGGAAAGTCTGCTTCATTTGGGCATGTGTAAAGGCTCCCCTGGATTCTGATCCGGACCAAAGAGGTGAACTCTGGTCCACTTGAAAACTTGGGTTTTGGTTCACTTGCAATTGAACTGAGATGTGATCTGGGACAGTGTGAACACATCAGGGACTACCAGTGGACTTTCCAGCAGACGGAGAGAGATGATGTAATGCGCCGTGCATTTTGGGTAGTAAACAAACAAAACCAACAGGGCAAATCCTAAGATGCAGACACAGAAAGAAAAAGTTGAAAACTATCTTGGGGGCAGACATGGAGTAGGCACTCATTGATATCTGGTCTGAGGACTACATATCGCAGTCACTTGGGGCTACAGATGAGCCACCATTGGCTTAAGGGGAGAGATTTCCGCTTCCTGTCGAGACCAATCAATGAGTTGAGTTTCTGGTCTGACTCGCCTTTCAAAGGCTTTTTTCTCCTCATTAATTATTATTATTATTATTATTATTATTATTATTATTATTATTATTATGGGTATTTATATATGGACTGTAATCAGTGACAGATCTTCATTCACTTGAGTTCTCTATCATCTCGAGATTATCTCTCCACTCAGTTACATATTTCATATGTATGGAGAATGATCCCTCTGCTCGTCAGGGTACATGGATATTTCTTTAAGACACTCCGGCTTGCCCGGTCACGCCCCACACATTACCTATAAAGCACCTGTGTGGGCGTGAATTCAGTGATAGTTTTCCACTCTGTCAGGGTGCAGTGTGTCAATCTGTTCTACTCAAAGAGAAAATCTGTGTGTGGGTTACAGCATTTATCTGTTTACCTATTGTGGTTTGGAAGTCTGTCTGCGGGCAGCCTCTCTGGATTGCTGTTTCCTTACCCATTAGACTTGTTGAGCGCTGATTCTCGAGTCGGCTAACAGCGGGATTAAACTCTAGGTCGGCGTCTCTCAAAGTTCCTACCGGTGTATTGCTGTGTTGCGCTTGGTGGGGGCCCGTGTTGCGTGCAGACTCTCCAGTTGGCGAACAGTGGGACTAAACTCCAGCCGGTCAGGACTGCGTCTCTCAAAGTTCCATGGGTGTATTGCTGTGGTGCAGTTAACGCGTCTGGTGGACTTCTTGCTGAGCTCCGCTCTGCTCCACACGGCCGCACAGTGAGCAAGGAAGCTCCCTCCGGCCGTATCGGCGTCTCACTGCCGGCGGCCCTGAAGTGTATTGCTGTGGTTCAGCTGACGCGCTCAGAAGTCGTCGGGGTTGTGTGCAAACCATGCAGCCCAAAAAGGACGACGTACACTCACCTCTTGGAAATAAATTGGCGGGATGGAAATATTTTGGATTCTGATGGAAAGACGGCTCAACTGACAAAACTCACTCCATATGCAAACAGTGTCAGTGCGAGTTAAAATACTGGGGAAACCCAAGGAACCGGGCACCTAAAGCTCGCTCCGCCGTAACCGTGTGTGATGTCACACCAGCTTTGACCAGGTTCTTTCCAACAACTCAAAAAGAGCGATAAGGATCACAGCAGCCATTTCATATTTCATTTGTAAAGATATGAGACCTGACAGTGTTTTATTGTTACACCCCGACTGTTTATGCTGTTTATTTAATGCCACATGAATGCCACAGGGGTTCTAAGTTTTATACATTTTTCAATTATAGGTTGAGTGATGAATCTTCAAACACCGTACTTTTTTGCCAGATGGATCTGAAAATAGAGTATACAAATGAGAACTGGTTAGTAATTATATCAGATAGTGGCAACAATGTAAAGGAGGCCAGAAGTAAGTTCATACAGTATCAGCTGTTGCACAGATATTATCATACTCCTACCAAACTGCACAGAATGAAACTAATGGCAGACAATTTGTGTTGGAAATGTAAAAATGATGTGGGGACATATTTAGACTGACTTGGGAATGTTCTCTGGTTACACCTTTTTGGACTAAAGTCTTGGAGGAAGGTATGGCCGGCCTTGTGACAGCATCCAGGATCATTTTAAGACACTGGAGGAGCGCTGTGTGCGCTCAGTTAAATAACTGGATCAAATCAATGGCAAACACAGCGTCATATGAGGTCATGCTCAACAAGTTGAAAGGGGACAGAGACACTGATTGGGATGGCTTTTGGGGCTCTATTAAGCTGATAGAAGTGCCGTGCACAGCCCTGCTTACAGTGATATTGTTCTGTGTTTTGAATTTTCCAAATTTTTGAATCGTCCCAGTTAATTGCTGATATTTGTTTTTCAGATCTTATTTTATTCTAATCTTTTATATGCTGTTACCTTGGGGATTGGTGCATCGGCATTTATGTCAATGTTTTGTTGTTTTTTGTTCCTGTTTCATAAATGTTTTGAAACTCACTAAAAACTTCAATTACCAAAAGAAAAAGAAAAAGAATTATGAACTAGTTCATCTTTGGAACCGTCAACTAGTTCAATTTAAAACTTGTAAACTGTACTTTGAAGTACTACATATAGAAATTGGACTTTCCCAACACTGCCCATAGGTAGTGTCTAAGTTGTAGTCCTAACAGTCCCAGGAGAAGAAACAGACCGGACAGAACTCTTGCATGGTGTGTGGTGAAAGGATTTGGCTTTGAGTGTCGTTAGTTAGGAGCAGCTGTGGTCTGTGTGCTTCATGTAGGTGTTCAAGCAGCTGAACTCGGCGGAAATGCTGTGCCTCATGAAGGAGTTTGCGGTTCCCCGGGTGTTCAGCACTGAGTGCCTCGCAGTTGGCAGCGGTCACAGGGCCTGGATCGGAGGGGGCAGCAGCAGCCAGAGGGTGGGCCACATCGCCACTGTGGACCTGGAGAGCAACACCCTGACCACACAGGTACGCCTGAATAGAAAACACCCAAATATTACTCACAGGCTGCGTCAGAAACAGCTGAGCAACACTAATCACAAGTAGTGGTGTGAATTTATCTCATTGATCAATTCAAGAAGTAATCTCAGTATTTGATACAAGAAGTAACGTTTTTTCAATTCAAAGTGATCTTAGTAGATGAATGAATGAGAAATTACTGTACATGTGTATGTTTGTATCCTCTATGTTTATAAAGGTTTTCTTGAACTGATGTGGACAGTTATGTGTAGTTTAAATAGTACAGTAGGAATAACCTTCAGGTTAGCTTGTTTGGCTGAGACCACTTGAATTTACTGGCGATGTGTACGTTTTCTCTTTCTATTTGGCTCTTATCCACGTTTTAAACTGGAGCGTTCCTCCTTTTCTTAGCTTGGCTTCTTTCCACACTGACACACTATTGTTGCTGAAAAGAGAAGTGTCTTTAACCTGCCAACACTTTATTAAAAGAAACAAACATTTCCTTATGACCATTACAATCCCGGAACAAAACCACAAGACTGACTAGCTGTGAACTCTCAGCATGCTCTGCAGCTCTCCTCTCTCACGCCTCTCCTAGGTTCACAAGGCTCTGCACACAGATATTAAATTAATAACCACCCATGATTTGTGATTTGTGCACTCTTGAATTTTATGACATTGTTACCTTAAATTCTAGTGAATGATTGCTGGATTTGCACATTAGTTGGAAAGTGAAACCACCACAGGAAGTGGAAGGTTTCTCATTTCTGTTAATGTCTGAAAATCTGACCTAGCACACTATATTGTTCCTGCTCTTTTCACACAGGAAGTGGACTCCAGCCCCGTACTTTGCTTGGTGACAGTTCACATTCCAGACGAGGCGTGCGAGTGGCTGGTAGCGGGCACCCAGTCCGGTTCCTTATTGGTCCTCAGCACACAGGACACATCATCCTGGCACTACCTGCAGGGTGTCACGGATGCAGTCACCTCGCTGTACTTCCATGTGCACCCTCGTTGCATGTAAGCACCTAAAGACACGAGTCAAAGTCTCAAGGATTACATGTACTGGATCACAAAATACAGTCATTTCACTACCTCCATTTTATGGTAAATTGATGTCACTAATATAATGCTGGTGAACTGCTTGAGCAGTCCCAAAGGCCTTTGCGCGAAAACAAACCCATCTCCAAGACGGATTCACGTCGATCCAGGAGCCGCATGTGCCTCCGTCTGGCGTCTGTTCGAGGTTGCTACACCCACTCACATTGACCCGCCAACGTCTGCCTCCACCTGGTGGACGTTCGGGGTCATCACACCCACTCACATTGACCCGCCAAGGTCTGCCTCCATCTGGTGGACGTTCGATGTCATTATGCCCATCACCCTCATTACTCCAGACCATCCACCCACACACACACACACACACACACACACACACACACACACACACACACACACACACACACACACACACACTCTTTGTACATAGTGTTGATGTTTAATAGATTAGATCTCCGTGTTCGATGTCGTTTGCTATTTGAATGTGTTGATTTATAAGATGATTTCAGAATTATTGATGAATTTATACATTTCATTAATAAACGCCTGTTAGCTGAATGAATGATTCTTGGTGATTAGTGTGAATTTATTGTTGACAATTCACTGGTTTGTAACTGTGCTCGGATCTCACACCTTCCCTTTTATTTAAGATTGTTATATTTTATGCAGAAATATTAACTAACTTAAATAAACTTTTGACAAACGAGACTGATGAAACTGTGATTCCACCGGGTGGTGTGTGACAATGAATACCATCACATGTTCAGTCTTGTTCGTTCATTCACATGCTGTTTTAAACAGGATCCTATCAATAAAACCTTACATCAACTTTCTCTGAGCGGTATGAATGTATGGAAACGGGAGCTTCAGAGTTTCTTCTGTTTTCACTGTTTTCCAGCCAAAGAAAGAACTACCTGCTTGTTGGGACAGCGGATGGAAGTGTCAGCGTTTACGAGGATTCTGTACTGAAGGTAAATTGGAGTGTGTTCTTCATGTTGGAGCATTGTGTCTTTCCCACCTCACTGCCTGTGGTTAATTTTCCAGCAGGACAATGGACAGCCAGTTAAAACTGTGTGTGTGGGCAACACCGACAACCCCGTTGTGTATCTGGGTCAGTCTGTGTGCGCACAGGACAGCAGGGCCATGTGGGCCGCCTGTGGCACCAAGATCCTCTCCTTCAGCGTAGACTACGACGTCAGCATGTCCATCGACACCAGGCCAAGCACCACCTTCCAGTGAGTCCTCAGAGGTTCACGTGTTTTCACAGAAAACATCAGAATCATTGTCTCAGTTTGTATTTGATGTTACACTGGTCAGTTAGTGAAAGGACACGGATAACAAACGTACAAGTGTATTTCAATGAATTAGAAGGACATTGGAAATTAATTTCAGTCATTCAATTTAAAAACCTATTCAGTCATCCATCTTATCTAAGTTCTGGGTCGCAGGGTGCTGGAGCCGATCCCAGCCGACTGGGCGAGGGCAGTGTACACCCTGGACAGGTTGCCAGTCTGTCACAGGGCAAACAAGCACACACACTCACATTCACACAGTTTACTGCCACCAATTAACCTCACATGCATGTGGGAGGAAACGCTGTGAGGCAAGAGCCCTGACCTCTGCTCCACCGTGCGGGCCTCGATTTAAATGTTTATTTAAAGGCAGACTTAATAGATCAATTCATGACACAGGTTTATATTTTATAATCTTGATTATTTCTTCAAGCCAATGAAGACCCGAGGTCCAGGAGCTCAGAAACTCAGACTATTGCATTAGTCCAATTTAGATAAAGGATTTAAACATAAACAAATTGGTCTACTGAAATGTCTGTCCATATACAGTTGTAACGAACAGACCGTTCGTTCCTCATTTAAGAACTCGCAGCACTTTATTCCAGCACTTTAAATGTTCACCAGCACTTTGAGTAGCACACAGCACTTTAAGACCAGGCTGCTGGAGCGTTTTATTTAATCCCGTCTGTCCTATTTTTAATCTTGTGAATATTGTTTCTTCCTTTCTGCATCGACTACCTTGACCCCCATCCCCACCCTCCCCTTGGTTCCCCCTTCCCATTTATCCTGCCAGAACTTTTTAACATATTTCCTAACTGATGACTTCGCCTCGGATTTAGCAATTTTACACTTTATAGAAACAATGTCTGCTCTTAAGGCCTGCTTTGTAATCTTATCTGCCAGCTCATTCCCACCGAGGCCCTCATGAGCTGATACTCCTTGGTACTTTCCCCTGTTCCCATACTTTATCAAATAATTCTAACAATTGATTTAGTTCTCTGTTACTAAGATGCTTTAGCATTGCATAACTTATTCTGTCTTTACCCGGAGTCGTAACTCTTGATTTATTTGTTGCTTTTTTCAGTTCACTTGTTGAAAACCTAGCAGTCAAGCTTCCATTTGAATCCTCTACATTTTCCAGGAGATCTTTATTTTGTTCTTTTGTTTCCTGTCTTTTCATTGTTTCATCATTAGTTAGATTAGACCTGCTCTGAACCTGAGCTGGAGCTCCAGCTCTCATGGCTGCTTTCTCTTCACCCTTCACTGCCACTGCCTCACTCGTTTCCCTAACAGGGAACCTTCTACCCACTGCTGGAGTCCACTCAGCTGTCCACCAAGGAACCAACTTCCTGCTCTCGTCTCTACAATAGAGGATCTACTATAGCAGCCCTCACACTTTCACTAAAAAAATCAACATTATGTGTATCCTCTACTTGATTCATATTCCTATTACTTATACAATTAAATAATGTCCAATCAGCCCTACTAAATGTCCATCTTTTAGAAAAGGTGATGTCAATATTACACTTCCTGTTTCTCAGCCTGCACCAAATCAGAAAGTGGTCACTTCCTGTTGTTGATTGACTAAAGAATTCCCAAAGTATTTTATCAGCAGGGACCTGAGACACCAAAGTTAGATCAAATACTGATGTTCCTGTTACTCCTATTGGTGTGGACGATCCATCATTTAACCAGACCAAACCTTTCCTATCCATAGATTTTTCTCAGACCAACCCATTAGGATCTGTTTTATCTCCTCAGTACTATGTGCATTAAACTCCCCAAGCCTTTTTATTTTCCTGACATCTTGTCCTTCAACTCACTCCAGATCCTCAATTTTAAGTCTTCTACAAGGATTATAAAAATGCACCACTACTAACCTCCCATTATCATACCAAATTTTTATAACTGAATATACTAATCTATCCCCCTGACCTAAGACTCTATAGGGAATCCCTTCTTTGATGAACGTAGCACATCCATTCTCACTCTTTCAGTTCTATCATTCCGCTCACACACATATCCATTTAATACAAAATGTAGATGCGGTCCCAGCCAGGTTTCTGGAATACATATTATATCAGGTTTACTATTGTCGTCACACAGAAATCTCTTGAATTCTCGACCATTTGCCAACAAGCTTCTTGCATTGCATTGTGGGAAATACATCCTTTAACTTTCCTTTTGTGGAGACACCTCAGATAGCTGTGAAGACTGGGTTTGGGAACCTAATGACTTCTCAGTCATTTCCCGGGCCTGGAGTTCCTCATACACACTTTCCCATCTTATTTCTTTAATTCCCAAATGTCTTGCAGCACTCTTCACTACAAAGGCCGCTTTCTGTGACCTATGTTTAGCCTGGAACGTACAGTTAATAACTTCCACGATGAAATAAAGGAAGTCTTTTATTTTAACAATAAGCGACTCTTCGTCTATTACAGCGTTTCGCTCCACTCTTGGAGTTTGTCTCAACATCTTTGGTTCCATCCGTACTTGTTTAACAGCCTCAGAGTACGATATTTTCTTCTCTACTCTGACCTGCTGTATTTCAGCTGCTCTCTTTCTGGCCTCACATTCTCTGTGTCCAACACTGGGAGCCCTCCACAATTCACACCACTTCTCCTGCACTCCTGCACCACATGTTCCATAATCATGTTCTCCTCCACAGCGCCCACATCTTTGAGTTCCTTGACAGTAGGCAGCAATATGCCCATACTTTTGGCATTTATAAGAACGCAAAGGTGGTGGTACATACAGCCTCACGTTGTAATTTAAGTACCCAATAGTAACATATTTTGAAAGTACTTTCTCTTGAAATTCCACCACCACAGATAAGCTGTCAACCTTTTCTCCATTTCTCCAAGTTTTGAGGCGCCTGAGCTCACTCACACGTCCTCCTTGTATGTCCTTGTTTAGTTTTCCAAGATCCTCTTTCAGAGGTATTCCATAAATAACTCCTCTACATATCTACCCTGCTCTTATTCTAAGACAGAGCTCCTGTTGAGCTCTGTCTTTGCATACAATCATCAAATCTCCATCTGAGTGCACTCAAGCTCTAAGAACATCTCCCACCTTGTTGCTCAAAAAACAGGAAAGAGTTACCGGTGCGACTGCCCTAATATCGTGACCAGACTTAAACGTAACAAGCACTTTAAATCCCTCCTGTTCCATTGTCCTCCACACAACTTTCTCATTCCCTATCATATCATCTGAGTCACTGCCTGAACCTAATGCCCTCTTCTTTTGAGCTTTTATTATCTCAGCATCTTCTTCCTCCATGCTCTCATACACATTCTCTCCTCACCCCTCCTACTCCCCCCGACCCTGCCATGCAGTGACCGTTCACAATTCTTTCTCACTTCCCTTAGATATTGTTATCGACTGCAGCTTATGCCACACCACCTCTCCAAACAGCTTCCACCTCCAGCACTGAGCTCCAAAGATCCCCCTTACACGGACACTGCTAAAGAAGCTTCCGGGCTGAACCAAGAGGAGGCGCAAAGTGGGGGGTGGCACATAGTTTTAGCAGGGTTAGGATTTAGTTTATTATTTGGGTGTTTGGTTTTTAGGTGTATTTGCTAATATAGGTTTTGTTTCTTTAAGTTATAGTTCTGGTTTTGGTTGGGAGGATTTTAACTTCATTTTAAGACACTAATGTTAACTTTTATCACCTATGGAGTTTTAATGGTTTCACCCAGTTGAGTGAACTGTATTTAAGGCGCCTTTTAACATCATTCAGGGTTCTGCTGCTGGAGAAGTCACTCCTGAATCCTCCAATACACTTTTTGGCACTTTGCACTTTTTGTTTTGCACTCATAGAAAAAATAAATAAATTACTGCATCAGTACAGCACGGAGGTGATCAGTCTGTGATCCTGCTGAAATGTTATTGATGCTGTATGGTGTGGAGGTAACCAGCATACGGTCCTGCTGAGGTGTTATTGAAGAGTAGGGGGGTTTGTTTTGTGTTGTTGGCTCTGGTGTCTTTCGTCTTCCTCTGGACGATGCTGAGAGCTCCTCGGTGGGCCTCAGGTCAGGTGAGTCTGCTGGTCACAATGTGTTCATTATAGCAGGTTCTTGTGGTTCTAGCAGTGGGTTCCGATGCCAAGATGTGCAGGAAAATGAAATCAGGATCTGCATAAAGCTCCTCAGCAGAGGAAGCATGATGTGGTCTCAAACGTCCTGGTAGACGGTTGCATTGATTTTGGACTTGATAAATCAAAGTGGACCAATAGCAGCAGATGACATGGCTCCTCAAGCCATCAGTGGCTGTGGAAACGTCACACTGGACCTCTCCCTATCTATATCTATATCTATCTCTATCTCTATATCTATAGGATTTCACTTTTGAAATTGAATCATTGAAATGAAATAACTTTTCAATGATGTTCTGATTCACTGAGATGTTTTTGTAAGTCGATGTATGGTCTCCGACAGGCACAGCAACTTTAACTTTGTGTCTCCAGTCAGCAGCGGTCACTGGGCGGTGAGGCGTGCATCTCTCGGATGGTTTTGGATAAACGGGTGTACCTGAGCAAAGCTGGAGCTCCATCGGTGGAGGTTTGGGACAAGAAGAGCGAGAAGATGGTGGACTGCATCGATTGCGCCCGAGTTATCAGGTACTCTGTCAATGGATGAGGGTTACCAGGTACTCTGTCATGATGATGATGATAATGATATTGATGGTCTTGTGTGGCTGCAATTGCTTGGCCTATCTGAGTCCAAAATCGAATCATCACATTTGAATGGGTGTTATGTAGGTGTTCAAAGTGTCAGTAGAGTCATTCCAGCCCTTATATATATATATATATAGTTCAGTGAACGCTCGTTCCTGAACTCGTTCATATTTTAGGTGAACATGAACTGAATGTTCTGGATCTCTGATGACCGTCACTGTGAGCGGCGCTCATTCTGGTGTTAGTGAGCGGCTCTCATTCTGGTGTTAGTGAGCGGCTCTCATTCTGGTGTTAGTGAGCGGCTCTCATTCTGGTGTTAGTGAGCGGCTCTCATTCTGGTGTTAGTGAGCGGCTCTCATTCTGGTGTTAGTGAGCGGCTCTCATTCTGGTGTTAGTGAGCGGCGCTCATTCTGGTGTTAGTGAGCGGCGCTCATTCTGGTGTTAGTGAGCGGCGCTCATTCTGGTGTTAGTGAGTGGCTCTCATTCTGGTGTTAGTGAGCGGCTCTCATTCTGGTGTTAGTGAGCGGCGCTCATTCTGGTGTTAGTGAGCGGCGCTCATTCTGGTGTTAGTGAGCGGCTCTCATTCTGGTGTCAGTGAGCGGCTCTCATTCTGGTGTTAGTGAGCGGCTCTCATTCTGGTGTTAGTGAGTGGCGCTCATTCTGGTGTTAGTGAGCGGCGCTCATTCTGGTGTTAGTGAGTGGCTCTCATTCTGGTGTTAGTGAGTGGCGCTCATTCTGGTGTTAGTGAGCGGCGCTCATTCTGGTGTTAGTGAGCGGCTCTCATTCTGGTGTTAGTGAGTGGCGCTCATTCTGGTGTTAGTGAGTGGCTCTCATTCTGGTGTTAGTGAGTGGCGCTCATTCTGGTGTTAGTGAGCGGCGCTCTCAGTTTAATGTTGTTTTAGAGAGTTGCCAGATTTCTGAGCCTTCCAGTCGATAACCCGGCTAAAGCTAAACGGGCCTTAACATGTAGGAGGAAAACAGCCAATCTGGCAACCGCAGCCCCCAGAGTGGCTCCACCGCCTACGTCATCAACATGTGAAGCATCACGACAAAAACAGGTAGAAGACAGCAGCTCTACCTCAGACTCTGTCTTCACCATTAATACTTCATCTTCCTATGGTTACAGTACTTTCTGGATGATAAAACACTTTTCTTTATTTCTTTACACGCTTTGAACGGAGGACGACTCGGCTTTTTAAGGGTTAACAAGCTTCATGCCGCTGAGACTGGGTGATGCGTTCAGGTGCATCACGTAACTCCATATTTCTTTTTCTTTTTTCCTTTTTAAATTTGGCAGCTGCAGTTTGTATTCCGGTGCCTCAATAGTCCAGAAATCGTGGTACTTAAAATAATTTAATGAAAAAGTCAGTGGTGATCCAGGTGAGAAAGAGCTTAGTATTTTGTATAAACTTTGCCCGCCGTGTTTCAAGAAGCAACTCCGTACATCAACATCGTTAACATCAAACCTGAGACAGCACATTGAACCTGGCAAGGGATGTGCCAGGAACTAAAACATTCCTTGAGGCTTTTACTATTTTAAGTTGTAATTTGTTTGTAGAACCTGCCTGGTATATTTTCCTTTGCACCGTAAGAACTACTGTCCTTTGTTTATGTTTAAAAAAATTCCTCATTCATAAAGTCCATTGAAGCAGCAGGTTTGTCCTCATGGTTCTGAGAATATCCTGGGGGGGGCTGCAGCTGCTACTAGTGAGGACTGACTGGGTGGGAACAATGGAGAGAAACCAGTATTCTGAGGGTAATAGCTCACAGCAACATATTGAAAAAAAAAGAAAAGGAATTATGAACTAGTTCATTTTTGGAACTGTGAATTTAGAACTATGAACTGAACTAGTTCATGTAGAAACTGAACTTTTCCAGCACTGTACATATATATATATATATTTGATTTTATTTATTTATTTATTTTATTTTCAGAAATGTGTCTTTCTGCTTGTACCACTAGAGAGCGCTCATGTAGCTCTCGTTACAAACAAGCTGCATTTTGAGAATCTAAGTAAAGCTGACAGTGCTGAGATCTTAGGGGTTTTATTCTTTATTTGTCTTTATTGATATAAAGCGGCTTTGAAAGCGCAAAAAAAGCAATATACAAGTTTAGTTTATTATCATCATCATCATCGGGTCATATATGAACAGGTTAATGCTTTCATCAGCAGTTTTCACTCATTCTCGTAAAAAGTACTCTTATAACTGAAGCTTGACATCAACCAAAAGGTTGAACAGAAAAGCAGCTTGTCATGGAGAGAGGGAACAGTGTGGAGCTTTTTGTTCAGACAACAGCAGGTCAAAGAACCAGCAGCTGTGCCTTTTAACCCCGACGTCTCCTCAGGTCGCACCTGCTGTGATCAGAGCTGTTTTCACCAGAAGCAGCTCACTGTTTCACACTGCACACTTAACACAGCACAGACACTGATATCTACTACTAACAAAATAAAATACCTTATGTGGACGGATCGTCTCTCTACTGAGCCTCTAAAGTCCCAAAAGGTGGTATTTTATTCATCTTATGCACACAAGTTAATTTCTCTCAGGACTTCCAATGCACACAGCCTCCATACAATGGAGAGAACTGCGTTACGGGACTAATTGTATTCATATGAATATTTAGCCTCTGTAGGATGTTTAAGTTCAGATTTGAGAAGTCTAGATATCGTGGTTTTTGATCTGGACCTGGTCCAAATTGGTCTACCCATGAAAAATACAGTGTAATGTGCCTTCTTTCTTTTTCACAAATACAGTTAAAGTTTCACAAATCTGAAACTTCACTTTTATCAATGTTTAGACAATCTAGTCCAGATTTGAAAAGTCCAGGTATAGTGGTCTTTGATCTAGACCTGGTCTAATGTGGTCTAGGTATGGAAAAATAAGCTGTGACATCTCCTCTCCACACGTAGAATTAAAGTTATACAAATACTATATTGGTTGTTGGACAAAGTGTGTCTTCTCTAACACGCTGACAATGTTTTACATCAATATGTAGTACAAAAAATAGATGATCAATAGACAAACAGCATGTGGAGGTATTTTCACCTTAATTCTCCCCTAAACTGCTGAATCGGGACTAAAGTTCAGCGTCGTTTGTTTCTGGATAAAGCCAAAGACATGGCTTTCACTTCATTCAATCCCATATCATTTCATTTATAGCACCAATAACACCAGAGTCATCTGAAAAACTTTTACAGAGAAAAACTAATAACTCCACAAGAGCATGAGAGCATTCTGAAGTACCGGGGGTGGAGATGTTCTGCTGAACCAGACTTTCTGTAAATCATGAAGGTTCATTCATTCAACCAACTTTCAACATGCCTGGTTACAACAGACCTGAAGTCAGAGTTTCAGTGATGCCTGCTAATGTCTGAGAAAAACTAAGTATTAAACTTTTGTTACAGTAAATAAGAAGCATCTCATGCAAATAAAACATTTTCAAGTAGTTCTAAGAATTGTAAATGTGTCATGAAGTATTTGTTGCAGTATTAGAAAGAACTCCAATGTAAGTACTTGTACTCTGTAAGAATGATTCGTGCTTCCTTCTTTATATTGACTCTGAATATCTGCAGAATCAGTCTGGTTATATTTGAACAGCAGCTCCAATCAGTGGTCAGTCGCAGTCTGACTTTTGTCCTCGGCCTGGACAGCCACGTTAAAACACTCAGCGAAGGTTTATTTGAGATTCATGTTTAACAAGTGAAGGTCATCTGTCGGTCTTCTCCACCAAATAGAACCAGGTTCTAGTTCAGTTCTTAAAAGAGCACCACCAAAGAACCGGTCGTTTCTACATCACTAATTTCACCACTGTAGTGCTGACGGTGCTCAAACAGGAACCAGGAGACGGACTGGATTCATGGGTTTAGTCCGGGTCGCTCCATCTAGTCTGACCTGAACCTCTGATGCACCAAAGAGCCAGAAGACATTACGTCTCTTCGTCTCTCTATTGGTGTTTGTTCACGTCCGTCTTGTTCTAGTCCAGAGCTCCAGAGTGGACATAGAGGGACAATAATAATAATAATGCATGAATGAGTTTGGGTCTTATTTTTCACCATTCCAACATTCCATAGTGACTTTCTGCTCCTTTCACTTTATTTCTGGACGTTTCTGAATCAAAAGCTTCAACATGGAGGAATGGAGGTGTAGAATGATAGAACGCTGCTCTGCAGCCGTTTCCATGGTAACCTAGGTAAACACTCTGATTAAAGTTCTCTTTCACATGAAGCCATTAAAAGGCTCATTTTAGCTCTAAAAACTCCAAGTTTCATTTCCAGTAGTTTGTAGTTTGTTTAGTAGTTCCTGAGGAACCAGAAGTCTGGCTTCATTAGAAAGAAGTTCTGTGGAGCGTCTCATAGCGGAGCGCCCCCTGCTGCCTCATGTAGACCTCAGCCTGCGGTCAGAACGTGATACAAGACCTGGAGGTGAAGTTAGTTACGATGACGTCACCATGAAAAGCCTGAAATAAACCACAATAGAAAACTGCTTCTAAATTATATATCAGACGCAGCTGACAGGGCAGCGCAGGAGCTCTGCAGCTCGAGAGCCGCGGTTCTGCCATCGCAGATTAAATGATCTCGCTCCCTCATATTATTAACTTGAGGGAACGACTTATTATATTGTTCCCACACATAAATATTTTTTTCTCTATAACTACTCCGGGGCTCCGTGTTCACTCTAGATTTCAGAAAGCCGGTTCAGCGTCTCTTCCGCCTCGTAGGTAGTGATACCTCCGGCAATATCTCCGGCAATACCTCCGGCGATAACTCCGCCCCCAGCTGATGACGTGTCAGGCCCCGCTCTGGCCCCCCTCTGGCCCAGCAATGATGTGGGTCCGGCTAAGTAGCAGTTTAGCGCCTGATAGGCCGGGGCTTTGGCGGTGGAAAGACAAAGAACTGGTGCTAAGGCTGACCCTGGACCAGAACTGTAATCTGGTTCTTTCTGGTGGAAAAAACCCCTGAGTGGCACCGGAATGAACACACAGTGAAAGTGATCATTCAGTGGAAAGTTGGGTTCACCTGGGCAGGTGAGCAGTCCATCATAGGATGGACACGTATACGTACACGTACGCACATTCAGGCTGTGAATGTTTCCTCCTGGTGCATCCTGACCGTGTATCCGGGTCGACTCTCTTCTCTCCACAGACATCAATCCGGATGCAGCTCAGGTCGACAACATGGCAGCGAGGCCGAGATCGCAGCGGCGTACGTCAAGGCCCTGCTGGTGCAGAGCAGCGCAGCTCTGTGGATCGGCACTAGAGGGGGCTACATGCTGCTCCTGGAGCTCCACAACTACCAGGTCTTGCAGGTGGTGGGGCCATACTGCCATTCCATCCGCTGCATGGCATCCGCGCTCATACGTAAGTCCTCAGTTCATTGCGGACAGTTTGTATTGTTTGGGTTGTTTTTTTTTTAAGTTTCATCACATACATTTTTTGGACAAAATCTTTTCTTTTTTTTTTTCTTTTTTTTTAAACCCGACAAAAACAAGACAAACGCCAACAATTGAACCCCTCACCCCCACCGTACCCATCCCCTGGCACACATCCCCAGATTAACAATAATAAAAAGTAAAAAAACACAAAATTTTTCAAGATAGATTTTCAGTCAAAATCAAGATGACATATGTACTCAGAGAAGGGCAGTGCCAGAAAGTATGTATATAATCAGCTGGAGCTTGTTTGCACCTATCACAGAGAGAGCAAACTGTGTTAAACACTTTGGACAGTCTCACTTTGGTGTAGAGGGCTCGATGTAAAATCCTACACTGAGTAAGACTGTGTTTAGCACAAATAGATGAGTTGTGAACCCTCTGCACACTTCCCTTCCAAGCGCCATCTGAAATATTCTGTCCCAAATCAGTCTCCCAAACAGTTTTAAGAGTATTTAAAGAAGAGTTTATGAATATTAGAATAAATTACAGATTTTGCACCCTTCAATGAAGGAAGAGGCACCAGGAAAATATCCAAATTTGAAGAGGAAGGGAGGGTAGGAAAAGTCAGACCCAAAGAACGAACAAATTACAAACCTGGAGGTATCTAAAAAAGTGGCTTTGAGGCAATGTTGAGTCTAAGGTCCTGTTTACACGACAACGTTTCACCTGACAACACCTAATCCGTTAAAAATATAAGTGTTTCCACTGCAGCAGCGGACACAGAGACGATGTAGTTAGTCTGCCGGGCCACTGGAGGGCGCTGTTGCTTGATTTTATAATGAAACTACACAGACGTGTGCAGAGAACAAAACACTATAAAGGTGAAGAAAATGGAGAGAACCTGACATCCTAGTGGACTGATGAGGAACCGGATGATATCAGGGAGAGTCTCAACTATTAAACTACTGATCTGGACCATAGAACTAGAATATGGACCGCGGGTCGTACCACTACGGGTCGTACCACTACGGGTCGTACCACTACGGGTCGTACCACTACGGGTCGTACCACTACGGGTCGTACCACTACGGGTCGTACCACTACGGGTCGTACCACTACGGGTCGTACCACTACGGGTCGTACCACTACGGGTCGTACCACTACGGGTCGTACCACTACGGGTCGTACCACTACGGGGCCGCCATGTTTGTTTCCAACTGGAGAGCAGGAGGGAGGGGAGATGAGCAGTAACAGGCTCTGGAGCCTCCATCAGTCTCTGCAGAAGGGATTTGCACCATGAAAGAATCTTTCCACCTTGGGAGCCGGATTAAATACTTCAGGATACAGTGGATCAGAACACTGGTGTCGTGTAAACGGACCCCCCAAAAGTGAAGAACGTTTTGTGGATAAACTCGAATTCGTTGTCGTGTAAACGGGGCCTATATATAGATCTACAAAAGTTTTTATGCCCAGCCTTGCCCACAAAGAGAATGTACTGTCTACCAGGGACGCAGGAACAGCATGATTTGCTGAGACTAGAGGCCGGACAGAAAAGGTTTGTAGCCCAAATTGGCTCCACATTTCGAGGCAAGAGGCAACAATAAAAAAAATTGAATAAGGGGAAGTGGAAGATAAAAGAGGTGAGAACAGTAAGGATTTCAATGTCACCGGAAGTGCAGAATTTGCTTCAACAACCAGCCATAATGGAGGGCTCTCAATATTCTCATAACAAAGCCAGTAGTTTAAGTTCCTTATGT
This sequence comes from Lipophrys pholis, assembly GCF_963383615.2. Taxonomy (NCBI): domain Eukaryota; kingdom Metazoa; phylum Chordata; class Actinopteri; order Blenniiformes; family Blenniidae; genus Lipophrys; species Lipophrys pholis. The sequence continues at coordinate 30,867,216 of NC_137631.1, read as the reverse complement.
TCGCCCAATGATAAAATTAAATGTTTGGCATTCCACCTAATTCTTTGGGTCGCTGTCGAATCTGAAGTCGCAACCTGGGTGTTTTTATGTTCTAAATAAAATCAGTCATAAGGCTATCTACTGTTTTGAAAAAGGAAAGAGGAAGGAAGACTGGAACACATTGTAATAAGTACAGGAAGCGTGGAAGAATATTCATCTTAATAGAATTAATTCTAGCAGCAACGGAAAGTTGAAGTAAGAACCATCTTTCAAAATCTAGTTTGAGTTGTTTAAGCAGGGTGACAAAGTTCCTCTTGCGAAGGTTAACCACTGTGTCAGCTACATATACCCCCAGATAAAACAAAGCCTGATTTAGATATCTTGAATGGAAATTTTTATATAAGAAAATCTCACTCTTCTCCAAATTTTATTTAAATCTCTCTTATTTTATCTCACTAAAGGTTTCTAAGACTGAAAGGGCTGCAGGAATGGCGCAAGATAAGTCAGACAAGAACAGTAAAAGGTCATCTGCATAAAGGGCGACCCTCAGCTCCACCCCATTTTTTGTTATACCATTGAGATCAGGGTGAGACCTTAGAGCGGCTGACAAAGGCTCCATAACCAAGGCAAACAGAAGAGGGCTTAACGGACAGCCCTGTCTAGTGGAGCAAAACAGCCGGAAGATAATTTTGACTTTGTGCTATTGGTTCTAACATAGGCTTGTGGAGACGAATAAAATATCTTAACCCAAGAAACAAATTTCGCCCCAAATCCAAATTTTCCCAAAACAAAAAACAAATAATCCCACTCCACTCCATCAGAAGCCTTCTCAGCATCAAGTGCCAACCAGGCTTCAGGAAGAGTTTTTGAAACAGGGCTATATATCACATTAAAGACCCTTCTAAGGTTAAAAAGGGAGTCTGTGGCGAATGAATCCGGTTTGGTCCTGTGAGATAACTGACGGTAGGACACCCTGTAGACGAAGAGCTAGAAGTTGAGACAACAATTTAAAGTCAACTTTTAGAGAGCAGATGGGACGATAGGAGCCACATCACAGTGGATCTTTGCCTTTCTTCCAAAGCAAAGAAATACAAGCCTGATTTAAAGTTTGAGGGAGCTCAGCCAAAACAGAAGCCTCAATAAATCTCCCTAACAAATATGGGCTAACTGTTTCCAAAATGTTTTGTAAAGCCGTCTGGACCTGGGCTTTTGCCACTTTGATTTGCCGGACCTCTATAGTTTGAGTGCTGTGATAGCGCGCTCTAGCTCCTCCCTCACAGTTCGATCCAAAACGGGAAGGGTAACTTTACTAAAGAAAGACTCAAGATCTTCAGGAACACGAGAATGGTCAGAAGCATACAGCGATTTATAAAACTCCGTAAACGTTTTATTAATTTCTGATGGGTCTGATGTGACACCTGATGCTGTTTTCACCTGTGGGATTAACTGAGATGTAGATATTTGACGCAATCAGTTGGCCAGTAGTTCACTAGTTTTATCTCCCTGCTCATAAAACTTTGACCTTGAGAGAAGTAGAAGTCTGGTGGAGTGTTGAGAGGTAAAAAGATTATATTCTGTTTGTAAGGAAACACGTTCCTTATAGATTTCCGGTAGTTTTGAAGCAGCATACTGAGAGTCTAAAACCGCTATACGGTGGGATAATTTATTCAGTTTCACTCTCATAGATCGCCTTTTGTGAACCTCATAGGAGATTACTTCCCCCCTTATAAAGGCCTTCATTGATTCCCATAATACGGAAGCTGAAATGTCTGAGGTTTTATTAATTTGAAAGAAAAAGTCTAATTGCCTCGACATAAGTTCAACAAACTGTGTGTTGAGGCACCAAGGCGGCCGTACACGTGAATTTCTGAATATATTAGCGGAGACTGATAGGTGATCCGACAAAATAATTGAATCATATTTCCAACCAGAAACTGCTGTAAGCATTAAGCTGTCTACCAAAAAGAAATCAATATGTGTAAAAGTCCGGTGGACATGAGAAAAAAAAGAGTATTCCCTTTTGCCTGGGTTAGAATAACGCCATGGATCAATAACATTAAACTCCTCCATGAAAGCTTCTATTACTTTGGCTGATTTGGATTTTGGCACTAAGGCAGAGAAGGAGCAGTCTAACGAAGGGTCCAACCAGCAATTAAAATCTCCACCCACAATGAAGCTATGTTGTGACACATCTGGCAACATCGAAAATACCCGTTTAAAGAAAACCTCATCACCCCAGTTAGGTGCATATATATTTGCAAGGACTACCTTGACGTCATAAATTTGACCAGTGACAATAATGAACCTGCCTATAGGATCAGATCTGGTTTTAATATAAACAAAAGGATGGTTTTATGTAAAAGTATCACGCCTCTCGCTTTACTGGAGAAAGAGGAGAGAAATATCTGACCAACCCAACTCCGTTTTAATCTAAGGTTGTTTGTATCTTTCAAATGGGTTTCCTGCAGAAAAATTCCATGAGCGTTAAGATGATGTAGATAATCTAGGACCTTACTCCGTTTAATCGGATTGTTCAGACCTTTGCAATTAAAACTAACAAACTTAATATCTCCACCTACATTAGGTGGTGTACTATTGGGCTGAGCTATTACGATGCAAGAGCATTACAATATTAAAATAAAGAGAGGCACCTACTGGTCTGATGGAAAAAATAAGTAGATAAAACAGACTGATAGACATATAGGAATACAAAAAGAGACATGTGCCATCCCCCATGAAAAAACTCAAACAAACAAACAAACAGTGCTACACCCCTGGGAGCACACAGTACAGTCCTGAACTAGGCATGAAGAGTATCTTATAGATAGTATCTGTAAACAATAAACAAAGTTGGAAGTCACAGTAACGGTGCATGATAACATTTGGCTGGAGTCTGTAACCTCAAAACGGCAGCTTCACTGCGCTCCCTGATGTCAGTCTCAGCCTTCATCTGACTCCTGGGTCTTCTTCAGCCTCTTAGTCACGAATTCCAGCGCCTGGTCCGGGTCGACAAATCTCTGGAAAGATATAGACCTTTTTTCCGTCGTGAATCAGAGGTGAAGCCTCCCCAGCACGACGCAGGATGAAGTTTCTGACCTGGAACTTGCTGACTCTGACCACCATTGCCGTGGTGGATCACCCCCCTGCGGCTGAGCCCGCAGAATCCGGTGGGCTCTGTCCAACTCAGGCTCAGCTTCGAGGTTCAACAAGTCTTTCAACAGTTTAGCCACAAACTCTGTGGGGTTAGGACCCTCGGTTCCTTCTGGCAGGCCCACAAGCCGAATATTATTACACCTAGAACGTGCCTCTAAGTCCTCGCATTTCTTACCCAGGAAATCCACTGTAGCCGATAGCTTAGCCACATTAGCCTTTAGGCTCGTTAGCTGGGCTTCGTGATCGTTGGCAGAACGCTCCAGGTCCGAAATAGTCTTGTTATGAGAGTCACTTTCTCCTCCAACGGTTTCAGGGCACGTGAAACTTCAGTCTTAACAGATTATAACGGATATTATAGTCTCAAACCTAGTGATGATTTCTGTCCAGAGATCGTCAATCATGCCTTTAATGTAGCGTAGCATATCCTCCTTAGCATCCGACTTGGCCGGAGACTCAGGCCCCGTGGCCTGCAGCGGCCTACCACAGCCGGCTTGAGGTGGTTCATTTGCATAGTCCGGAATAAGTCTTACCAGTGGACAGTTTTATAACTTCGAATAAATATGTAAAATATCACATGCCCACAGAGCTACCGCTACACACGTCCTACATCGTCCAATTGTTAGTATCGTCCACGGTTAGGCCTTGTGCGAGGTGTGAGTGTGAACGTAGCCAAAGTCACATCACATTGAGTCGTACAGATTCAGAATGAAAGTTTCTGATCAAACGTAATGAAATTCACCAGTTTCACACTTTATATTTTATATGGGATTTAGGTTCCATGTTCTTTTTGAAAAGCTGGAAGTCTCAGTATAGAATCTTTCCTGGCCCTATGGTGAGGTTGTCACTTGGGGTGTGTTTGGGTTATTGTGCTCACATGTCAGGAAACAAAGTGAAAGAAAACAGAGCTCGATGCAGGGTGGCGTGTTGAACAGCGGGGGTGCTGTTGTTTTGGATTCATAGTTCCTCCCCGTAGAGTGGGCCACAGTATGCTCGCTATTCAAACGCTGCACCTGTTGCGGCCTTTCTCTCTGACCTCAGTCACAGTATTTTTGTATTTTTTAAACCAGAAACACTGAACTGGAAGAACGTGGTGCTCGTGGTGGGTCGAAGACACCCACAGGACCGGCGTCCGGACGGTGAGTGAGGATGTTTCTGAGAGAACAGCTGTGTGACTCTTTCTTCGCGTTGGTCCAAAGCGAGTGTGTGTGTGTGTGTGTGTGTGTGTGTGTGTGTGTGTGTGTGTGTGTGTGTGTGTGTGTGTGTGTGTGTGTGTGTGTGTGTGTGTGTGTGTGTGTGTGTGTGTGTGTGTGTGTGTGTGTGTGTGTGTGTGTGTGTGTGTGTGTGTGTGTGTGTGTGTGTGTGTGTGTGTGTGGGCCCGCGTGTGTGTGGGCCCTCAGATGCAGAGTGTGTGCTGACGGTGTGGAACAGCATGCTGCCTGTGGAGGTCAAAGACCTGAAGAAGCACTGCGAGAAGAGAGAGCAGATCTCGGGCAGAATGAGAAAGCAGCTCCAACACGTCTGAGCCTGCAGGTTTGTGTCACAACAGATAATTAATGTTCATTCTCACACACACACACACACACACACACACACACACACACACACACACACACACATCACTTTCACCTTCTCTTCCAGTTTATTTTAGGGATTGTTTCTCACTCTGTTCCAACACACACTGTAAAAAGTTTAAAAATGTATTTACATAATATACCTTTCAGCTTTATGTTGTTATATCTCACAGAACGATCTTAACAACCTGGATTTTCCTAAAATCCAAAGACATACGATGACTGTAACCCACAGCTGTTTGATTGTGTTCAAACTGTGATGATGCAACAGTACTGATGATGGATGGATGATGAAAGGTCCCCATAATTCCCAGTCAGGACCCTCCCTCTGACCCTCTCAGCACAGGAAAACCTTTCATTCTATTGACTGATGTCAGTGAGAAGAGATAAGAAGCAGTAGTTACTTTTTTGTTCCATTTATGGCATGGGTCCAGAAAGAAAAAGCAGGGACATGACAGATACAGAACAGTGGCCATCTCTCCAGAGCAGGGGTGTCCAGCTCCGGTCCTGGAGGGACGGTGTCCTGGAGGGACGGTGTCCTGCATGTTTAGCTCCTCCCTGTTTCAGCATACTTGAATCTAATGATGATGTCATCAGCAAGGTTGTGAAAACGCTCAATAATGAGCCCCTCATTGCAACCAGGTGTGTTGCAACTGGGAGGAGCTAAACCTGCAGGACCCCGGCCCTCTACCCCTGCTCTAGTGTATTACTTTGTCACTTTCGAAAATACAGTCTCCTATAAAATCAAGGTGCATTAGAGGGAAAGTATCCACCCCTAACACAAATATAACAAAAATAACCCACAAACAGCTCACCCAATCACTTCATTTACCCCACAGTAACAACACGGGAGGGTGAACAAATGTCAGAAAGTATAAACAAGCTCAATGAAAAAAGAAAAGGGTTAGAAAAAGAAAGAAAAACTAAATAAACTAATAAATAAAATCAGTAGTTACTTTTATTTTTTCTTACCTGACCTTTGTTTTTAAATTCCTGCTGTTTCTTACAACAAATCAGTAAAAGACATCACAAACTATGTCGAGAATTTTAAGGTAAATTTCTCTCAAATCGAACATTTTTGGACTTAAACGATTGCAAAACAGAAATCTTGTAGGGACGGTTTACTTAGATTCCTCATATTAGGCTATCACAACTCTGTAATAGAAATCCTACAATATCTGCACTGTTCTCTTTATCTCCCATTAAAATAATATAAGAATAATCCTCTCAATTCTTCACCTCCTCTGAGTCCTTCACCTCCTCTCAATCCTTCACCTCCTCTGAGTCCTTCACCTCCTCTCAATCCTTCACCTCCTCTGAGTCCTTCACCTCCTCTGAGTCCTTCACCTCCTCTCAATTCTTCACCTCCTCTGAGTCCTTCACCTCCTCTCAATCCTTCACCTCCTCTGAGTCCTTCACCTCCTCTCAATCCTTCACCTCCTCTCAATCCTTCACCTCCTCTGAGTCCTTCACCTCCTCTCAATCCTTCACCTCCTCTCAATCCTTCACCTCCTCTGAGTCCTTCACCTCCTCTGAGTCCTTCACCTCCTCTCAATCCTTCACCTCCTCTCAATCCTTCACCTCCTCTGAGTCCTTCACCTCCTCTGAGTCCTTCACCTCCTCTCAATCCTTCACCTCCTCTGAGTCCTTCACCTCCTCTCAATCCTTCACCTCCTCTCAATCTGTCAGCAGCTCTGAGCTGCTCCAGTGACGTACGTTCACCTGGTGAGCAGTGAGGCTCCGCCCCTTCCTCACCTGAAGTCTGCAGCGGCGCTGAGCTCAGAAAGTTTCTGGGTGACGGTGGAGAATAAATTCAGTATAATATGAAAAACCGTAACATTTACCCGCCAGTTAGCAGGAGCTAGCGTTAGCTACTTGGTAGTAATTAACAACACGGCAAAACTAATGAACATATTCAGACACACAAGATGTTTTACTAACCTTCTGAAACGTCCTGCTGCAGCAGCAGAGTCAGAACTTCTTCAGGAGCTTCTCCTTCTGGGCCAGATTCTGGATCATATTGGTTTGGTTGAACTGTAACGTAGCAACAGATGGAATGTAAACAACACCGCATGGCATAAGGAGAGGAAGCACGTCCTCCTCTTCCCAAGACGGGCATATTGCTCCACGAAACTCAGCAGATTCTGAATGTAGCTCTAATGATTGAATATTCAACTGGCTGAAGATCAAGGACAAGCTGGATTTGGGGCAAAACACTTTGAATACAATGTTTATGGATCAATAAGAAGCATGTGAAAGTGTTGAAAAGTTGTGTGATATGACTCCTTTAAGAAAAACTTCTAAGCACATTTGTGGATAAAGTGATGATGCCAAAAGAAATTCAATATTACTTATTGCCTGTTTTTAATGTTTATGTCTGACTTTATTTTGTCACATTAACTTCCAGAATGAAGTCAAAATGTCTTAATGACAAGAAAACATCTGATTCTCTCAGAGAAAAAAAAACATAGAAATTAACTTTCAATTGGGACATTTGATGTAAAACTTTATTTAGTCCATCCATCCATCTACACCACCTCCTGGTCACTGTCACAGGGTGCTGGAGCCAATCCCAGCTAACTATGGACCAGGACAGGTTCGCCAGGACAGGCGAGGACAGGTTCGACTGGACAGGCGAGGACAGGTACGCCTGGACAGGCGAGGACAGGTACGCCTGGACAGGCGAGGACAGGTTCGCCTGGACAGGCGAGGACAGGTTCGACTGGACAGGCGAGGACAGGTTCGACTGGACAGGCGAGGACAGGTTCGACTGGACAGGCGAGGACAGGTACGCCTGGACAGGCGAGGACAGGTTCGCCAGGACAGGCGAGGACAGGTTCGACTGGACAGGCGAGGACAGGTACGCCTGGACAGGCGAGGACAGGTACGCCTGGACAGGCGAGGACAGGTTCGACTGGACAGGCGAGGACAGGTTCGACTGGACAGGCGAGGACAGGTTCGACTGGACAGGCGAGGACAGGTACGCCTGGACAGGCGAGGACAGGTTCGACAGGTCTCCAGTCCATCACCAGTGTCACAAGTCCTCAGTCTTTAAACCCGAAAGAAAAATGTAATACAAATTAGATCCCTAAAGTGACCAACAAAGTTAAAATATTTACAATTGAAGACAGAAGTCAGATAGAAAACCAAAAAAGATCAATGAAGACAAAACATACGGTGAGAATCGGGGCGACATGGAGGCTTGAGGATAAAGTGTTGGTTATGTTTTCATAATGCTGAGAAAGCCTTCATCCCTCATCTTCTCATTTGTTTTCCTCTGTCATGTCTTCACAGCTGTGGACTAACAGTTAAAAACATTGGATTGATGCTGTAGGGTCAATGTTACGAGCCTGACCCTGTCCGCTTGGACAAAAAGAGGTTCTACAATAAGCTTTGTTTGGCTAATAATCTAATTCTCATGTCAGCTTATCATCTGATGTTGACTGATATTAGCTCCTTTATTCTCCATGGTCACTGAGGTTGTTGTGTGTTTCCAGGACGCGTCAGCATCAGGAGCGGACCGCCGTACGGGCCAGGATCCGATCAAAGAGCCGTTACAGACAGCGAAGACAATCTCTGGCTGTGTTTGACTGTATGGTTCTGAAAGGGACAGAGACGGTGGCGTTGTTGTTTTCAGGGAACAACCTTTCAGCAAAGAAAACCAGAATGGGAGTATTTATTTTCATGTATGTGAGTTTCAAGCACTGAGCTCAATCACTGCACGGCGATGAACTGGACGGCTCCTCGTGCTGCTTCATCTTTTATGTAATGTGACGGTTTTTAAGAAGCTGCCACTGTGTCAGGTTTTTTTTCTTTTTCCTAAAAAAAGACTTTCATTGTAATTTTTACATGATTTCTTTCTTGAATTTCTGTTGTTCAGTGTACAGTTGAACATGAATATATTATTGAATAAATTGTGTGATGTGCAGCGCTGATGTGCCTCTGAAATCAGTAATGTTTGATTCCTGGATTCTGAACTCAGGGGAGCAGCAGGGATGTCAGCCTTATACCTTTTTTTCCTTTGTTCCTCTTTACTTTTGAGAATTCCTTATTGAAAAGAAATGAATGAAGCATGGACTTAATAATTATTTATAGGTGTTGATGGGTCCCAATTAACAATGACATATTTTAATGTTAAAAAAATTATTTATTGACACTTTTTGAAACTTTAGTTTCACATCATGTTTTGATGGATATATGGAGTTTTTTCTAAGTTGCATAATGAAGCTTCTATTCAGCTTTAGCTGATGTGTGAAAACTGGATCTGCATCAGGTTCACCAACATTTCAACAAGTTATTTTTGTCCTTTAAAGCTGGAGCAGGTATGAGCAGTCGGAATACAGGATCCTAATACTTCTCATCAGAAACTAAAGAAGACGCATCACATTTCATCAGCAGGATTGTTGTGACCATCAGCAACTGTTGGGAAAATGTCAAATTACAAATATGAATAGCAGGCACTCCGCCAGAGGGTCCAGTCATACAACTGAAAAGGAGCTTTTCCAACCTGAGAGACAAAAAAGACTCTGTACAACACATCTGGTATGTACTATGACGCCCCCGCGAGGCCTGCTGAACACACCTCTGTTCACACCTTAACGGTGACGTATGGAAGGCTCTGCCTGCACATCACAGTCATAACTCGGTTCTTATGTCACATCTCCCCAGATGATGTTTCAGGTTTTCCTCATGTTGCATGTCTTGTTTCCTGTTTAATTTTGAAATCACTCACTGCTGTCTCTCTTTCAGGTCTGTCTTCCTGCCCCTCCATCTTGTGTGTCTCACCTCGTGTTTTCAATTAACCAGTGATCTTCTTCCTCTGTGTCCTCCCATCGTTGTGTTCCACCTGTGTCTCGTCTCGTCTGAGAGTATTTAGTCTGTCCTCTCCCGTCCTCCTGTGCCAGTTCGTATGTCTTTGTCATAGCGTCCCAGTGTTTCTCTGTCCGACTCCGTGTTGCCGATCCCAGCTCTGTTTTGTGAATTTTTCTCCTTGTCTCACCCTCTGGATACCTCTGCCTTAATAAAACCCCTGAACTGTCCTTCTGCCTCGGGTCCCTCCGTCTGAGCCAAGTCCTTGACGTCTTATGCCCTTCACCTCACTAAGAACACCTCCTCAAGACAAACTAGCTGGCTTTTGCTAGTTAGCATGCTCTCGTTTCACTACTGCGACCCGAATTAGCTTAATAGTTCTTGTTAGTGTTAGCCACCGCTACTCCTGTAGCTCAGTGACTGCTCACGGAGCACTAATTCGGACCGCGGTAGGCTTCATGTCTCGCCACGAGCACCAGCAAAGTGAGGAAGAAGCCTTCCGTCTCCCTGCGTGATAAGGGCCAGCAACAGGCTGCTTAGGCCCATCCATTGGGTCATCCGAAGCATGTGAATTTTGTTTCCAGCTTCGGTGGTCGACCCTCGAGCGGCGGGTTAAGTCCCTCGAAAAGGTGCTGGGCTCAAACTGCATGACCCTCTCTTCTCCGAGTCTAAGGACCCAGGTGTGGGTGGGGCTTCCATGCTCCTGTCTAAACACTGCAGGTTCTTGACCATGAAGCTGGAAAAGCTGTACCGAGCTCAGGCAGGTGTAGCCCATACACTGAGCTCCGTAACCATACTTCAGACGTACCAGGCATTGCATTTGGCAGAGCTGCCGTCTCTGTTACCCCTTGACAGCTCGCTATAGCCTCTCCTCGACGAGGTGAGAGTCGCTTCGGACTACATTCTCCGTGGGGCCTGCGGAACGGCGCTCTTCCTCGGCAGAGGAATGACGTCTGCCGTGGTGATACAGAGACACCTGAGGCTGACTCTAACCCAGACAGAGACAGAGTGTCTTATTTGGACAAGCCAGTCACAATGCAGGGGCTGTTTTGGCAGTCACTGGACATCATCCAGGCCCAGTTTGAGATGAGGCAGAAGCAGGCCGACACTCTGCATAGCATCATCCCAAGGAGCCGCTAAGCAGGAGATGTTCAGCCCAAATTCGTCTCCAGGTCCCGCAGACCCACACAAGCTCCTCCTAAGAAGGCAGTGCCATTGGCGAGCCAAGACCCTCTGTGAGGCAGCAGAGTCCAGCCCAACCTCCATGTCACTCTGCATTGAGTAAGGACCCACCTCCCGGCCTCCGGAGAGACCCTCTGCTGAGGGGGAAGAAGAACAAACCTTCCTAACCGAGGGACTGGGATGAGAGGGACTCCAGCAGCAGGGAGACGCAAACTGAGTTTGCAAATGGTTTTACAGCTGACGGGCATGATGGCGTCCATGGTCGCCGTGGTGCCTCTCGGGCTGTTAAAAATGCAAGACTTCCAGCGATGGACTTGTTCTCATCGGCTGTGCCCTGCACGTCATCTTCAAAGAAAACTGATGACGACGCCGTCCTGCTTACAAGCTCTCCAGCGGTGTATGGAACCCAGTCTGCTGCGTCAGGATTCCCGGATAGAGTGTCTTTTTGCAAAGAGGTGTCCACAGATGCCTCTCTGAAGGGCTGGGGAGCTCTGTGCAACGGAGGGATGTGAGATGAGTCTGGTCGCCAGCTCAGTGCAGATTTCCCATCATGAAGCTGTTAGCATTTTTTTTTTGTACGGTTGTACAGGCAGTACAACCGTGGTTTCTTACATAAACAGGCAGAGAGGAACACCCTCACTTCCCCTGTTTAAACTTTCTCACTCTGTGCAATGTTCTTTTCTGGTCAATCAGAGCCACTCATCCTCTGGCCATAATCGGTCCTCAAAAGGGGACAGCCGGCTGAGACCCGTGATGAGACCCAGCGTCTTGTTGTGGGATCTGACATTGATACTGGAGGTCTTTTGTGGACCCCCATTTGCACCACCGCTTTGCTCCTAGCGCTGTGCTCTGCTAAACGAGTTGGTGATCTGCATGCTTTGTCAGTAAATCCCTCTTGTACCCAGTTCTCTGGTGCTGGCTCCAAGGTTATCTTACGCCCAAATGTGGCGTATTTACCAAAGGTCATCCCTGAGGCCTACAGTTCTATGGCCTTTGAGCTCCCGAGTTTTTGCCCCTCTCCTTTTGAGTCTGAGAAACGGAGGAGGGCACATTTATTGTGTCCAGTGCGGGCTCTATGCATGTACATTGACCGCATCCAAAGTTTTTGAAAATTTAACTAAGTCAAACACGAGAATGCAGGTTCACGTAAACGCACCGTTTTTGGCCGATCATCCACACGAGGCAGCGTTTTAGAAACCCCAAAATAAGTAAATAACTTACAAGCAAAATCATCCATAAGGCCTCAAAAAGATGTAAAATATTTCTCAAATAATTTGCAGTTTTCACTAATATTTCACTGGTTTGTTCCACCACAGATCATATCGGGCTGTATGTAGGAACCATTAAATGAAGGAGAAGAAAAAACAACAAAACATTTACTGTTTGAGCTTTAATTTTATTTCGGGGGAAAAGACATTGCATTTGAAGCTGTTTCATGGAAAAAGTATTTACAAGGAGGATTCAGAGGCCTCAGCAACATTGAAAGCACATTAGTAAAAAACAGACGAGAGTTAAGGAATTTAAGCACTTCTGAACCTTAAAAACACTGTTCTGATATCCAAACTATCCAGATAAATATATTTATAATATTTATATTATATTTACAGAATACTTGAAAAGTACAGCGTTCATGGTGTATTCTATAAACAAATATAAATGACTTAGGCACACGTTTGTCCCAGACATGGGAGATGTTGAAGGCGTTCCTCGGGCTGATTCCTCTTAGCCCACCTTCACTCGTGCTTCATCATTTGGACAAACAACACGTACAAACAACACGGCAGTTTTCCCAAAGTACTGAAAGCTGGGCTCTCAATACTTACACCATCTCATGCTCCATCATTCGAGGAAGAAGAGGAGAGACCAGGAGGATTTTTTGTAGGATTTGAATGGTGGACAGTCATATAAGTTCCAGACCCGAAAAATAAGAGCACACCTACAATATCTACAAAGAATTTACAGTACAAGTGGAATATATACTAATGATGAAAGCAGGCGGAGGGGGGAGGGGTGGCTGGATGGGGCGTACTACCACAGGATGTCTATAAGTCCGACTCGGGCGTGTCCAGCAGGTCGGCCATTAAGTAACCAATACCATAGCGGCCATTGGGTGCAGTGTCTGTGTCCGTTGGCCCCCCGCCGCTTTGCTTGCGGTAGATGGCGTTGCTGGGGATCGGCGAGGGCACTTCGCTGGGAGACTTGCCGTGGATGAGGCTGGTGTCGTCGTCCTCGCCGGGCCGGGTGCAGTCTTTGATGATGTGGCCCTTCTTGTAGGAGACGACAGAGCGGCCGCCACCATTCTCGTCGAGGATGTTGAAGTAGCGCAGGCCAAAGACAACGGGCACGGGCAGGACGGCCAGCAGCACCAGGGAGATGCAGACCACGATGCCCCACATGGGGAAGCGTAGAGACTTCTCCACCGCCTGCACAACAGGAAACACAGTAGGACACAATGTCCATTTCATTGGCGACACAATGAGAAGATGTATGTTATGACAACAACTAAGCTGATAAACATGAGGCCAGTGGTACTGCTTTTTCACCAAAAGTATCAAGAACCTTTCGTTCCAGGTCATTCTCTTCAAGGAACTAAAAAAGTTGTTGTCTGACGTCTCAGGAGGTTGACGACGTGGAGAAAAACTATAAATGAGCTACACCTCCAATCCAGAGGGGGCGATGAAATAAACTCATAACCAAAGTGAACAAAGCAGACGGAACAGCAGACATCCTGGTTTGAGTGTAAAGGTGGACGGTGATGGAGACAGAAGTAATAAGGACATGAGTCCCAAAAAGGCGGATCCAAAGAAAAAAAAAAAGTTCCTTTATTTTTGAGGCTGAGATATGATACTTAAAGTATTTATTCAATCAGATATCTTCTGCACTGCAAACCACACCCACAAAGTGTGTGAACCTTTAATGAGTACTCAGGGTTTTTGAACCTTGAACTAAATTTAGACTCTGGTAGATGAAACAAAGTTCCGGTGATGGTTTCTGGAACTTTCAGCATGTTCCTGCAGTTGAAACGCAGCATTTGTACTTCATGGCGGCTTTAAACAGACTCTTTGTGTAACTGCCCAGGTGTCTTAAAACTAAACATCCTGAAAAGAGGCGTGTGTTTACCACGCATCCGCAATTTGCTTCGTCTTCACTTTAATGTCTTGAATGGTGTCCTTTGAACTCAGCCATCCCTCGCTGATGGTCTTCCCCTGGACGGCAGGGCAGAGACGTGAACTCACCTCTTCCTGTATCCAGGCACTGTAGCTCGGCGGCGTCATGGCCAGCTGGATGAAGCTAGCGCACAGGAGGGCCAGCAGCAGGATGGGCGTGATGTACTTCCACATGTAGTAGTAGAAACGGTACGGTGTGAAGCCCAGCATGTCCTTCAGGTCTTCAAAGAACCTGGGGGGCAATAACGGAGCGGAGTAGCAATGGGGCCATATCAGATGTCTGTGGCAGATAATTCACAATGGTTCTGCTCTGTAAACCTGCTGATCTTTATACACTGACTTGATCTCATGTGGTCATTCAAACATTCTGCAACACATTCAAAAAGAAGTTGATAAAGTCTGTAACAAAAAGCTTCTCCATGCTCAGTATCATCAGCCTGTTTCCTGAGCTTTCTGTTTGGTACGTACTTGTCGATCCCGTAGACCCAAGCGATGGCCACATTCTCCAGTATGACCACAATGAGCAGGGGCAAGGTGGCCGAGTAGTCATCAAACATCGTCACAAAGTAGTTCCCCGAGCGTTGCACGAACAGGAGGCCGATGGAGAAGGCCAGCAGGCAGCATCCAACTGTGGAGGAGAGGGACAGGAAGTTGGATCAAATCAAGTCAAACTTTATTGTCATTGTACAAGTGCAACAAAATGTCATGTGAAGCTCGGGGAAAAGAGAGACGAGGTGAGGAGAGGAGAAAACGAGGCAGGTTTCAGACGGAGCTCTAAGGGAGGACAGTGTGTAATTAGGAAAAAACACCTCAAGCACACTGAAAGCATCAACACAGATAACAACATGTCTTCCAGACAAACACATGTAGGCATGGGGTGGGAGTGGGGGGAGGCGGGGACGAGGGGGTTCCAGCGCGCAGCTACTTCGAGGCACGCAGCTCGCCTAACCCGGCTGCGTCTGTGTGTGTGTGTGTGGGGGGGGGGGGGGGGGGGGGGGGGTGGTCAGAGGCGGTGAAACAGAACTGTTGCTTCTCTCTGCAGTGTCAGTCCGGCGTCTGGTGTCATGAGATGGTTCTGTGGGACGGGTGTGAGGAGACATCAGGGAAGGACAGAGCCTCCGCTATAACATCCACCTCCAGGAGAAATAGAAAAACAGTCCAGCCTTCAGTCTCTGTTCTCCATGCTGCTCCAATTCTCTGGCCATTTTAGCGTTTTCAGCAGAGCTCTGCAATTCTCCAAGTTGGTTTCCATTCCTCGTAAACGTTCTAAAGTCACGTCCTGCGTACTCTTGAGTTAGTTTATCACATGAGTTGAGGGTTCAAAGCCCTGCAGTCCCTCAGGGACGATTGGCAGCCGTCCCAATGCAGCTGCCAGCGTCTTCTCCACTTGGTGATAGATCAGGAACCCAGCAGCTCCAATCAGCAGCAGACCTGTTATCATCAATCCAATATGTAGAGGTCTTCCACATCCTCCATGGAAAGAATGGACACACACACGGACCTCCAGCTGTCCCAGGAGTCCAACGTGTATCCAGCAGCAAACGTCCCATCGGGACATGTGGGCTGTCCCTTGTCTGATCGTCTTGTCGTGGAAATTTAGTCGATTGCATTGAGAGACCAGCTGATCAATTCCATGGTTCTGTTTCGGGTCGGATGTATAGAGAGGTTCTAGTTAGATTCTGACACGGGACAGTGGAAGACAGGAGCAGCGAGCAGGGAACACGAGGGAGGGAGGGAGAAATGCGACCGCCTTCGGTGAGTGCTGGAAGAAGATGTAAGTTCATAAGTGTGGGCATTTATTTTTGATTGTGTTTGAATCCTGAGTGAGCCAGAGGAGCAGGAGAGAAATTGAGATAAAGTGGAGAATAAAGTGGAATGAGTCCGATTTGAATCTTAGTGGTTTAACGGCCTGAATGGCCCACATCTGTTCACCGTGACAGTCATTCATCAAACTACCATTGTTTCTTCGTCTGCTTTCTCTTCATCATTTTCTTCAACGTCATTATCTCCCAAACCCTCTCTCTGGGGAGCATACTGACCTTCAGGAGTACTATAAGCTTCTACACCTGTCTATGGTTTGCAGAAGGGCGGTGTTGTAAGATTCAGCAGATGTTTTCGGACTAAATGATTTCCCAAAGGAATTGCTCTAGACTCAGACATCGAGGGATTAAGCTGAACGCACAAACGCCCGACTTCATCACACAAGAAATCTACATGTTTTGGTTTTTTTTGCAATCCTCATCCACCTACTGAGAGATTGTATATAAATCATTCCTCCCTGCACATTAACAACAATACAGCTGATATTTTGGATGTGATGGTCAGAAGCCACAATAAATTTACAGATGATGCTTTGGGTGGGAAATGATTGCAGAGGATTCTTCCTTCGTTTGTAGATGTGTTTAAGAGTCTGATAAATATCATCACAATAGATACATTGGAGACGTTTGTCCACAGGGAGCTCATGGCAGTTTAGCATGCCGACTACATTGTTTTCAGCATTTTGTAATGAAACGTGTGCAGAGAACAATACACTAAAAATTCACTATAAACATTAGCACAATGGAGAGTACCTGACATTCATATGGACAAATGAAGAATTGGATGTTATTAGAGGTGAGTCTCACCTATACAACTACCAATATGGACTACACAACTAGGATACGGACTGGGTTGTCCTGTAAACGTTTTCACATGAAAACATAACTCCTTTGCTGTGTTTTGGGTGTCCGTTGATACGACAACGAGCCAATGAAAACAGAACTTTTGAAAACGGCTTCTGAGGTAGAACTTTTTGAGAATGATCAGGCTTAAATGGGAAAGACATGACTTTTCTGAAGCCCTGCAGCTGCACATGACGCTGCTACGGTCACAGCAAATAGTTCTGCTCCTGCTCCAGAAGGATTCAATCATAGCAACGAATGTGGTGTGTGCTGTTCAGTCTTGAAATCAACAGCTCTTCTAAAAGAAGTGTACATTTACTGCACCATCATCTGGATCACACGTGGCGACACATTTACATCTTACAAACAACAGACAGTGAGCGGACTAAAACAACGAAGAAAGGCCGATTGAAGGAGGTTCAATCTTTCCAGCGTACTTAAAAACACGTTGTACCTTCAGGAAAACTACATCGTTTTCAGCATTTCTGCCAGAAAGTGTTTTCAAAATGTTGACATCTCACGCAACACTTTTCTGAAACACATAAACGATGAGTTTTCGAGGCCGAATACCAAATCTATCTGTCTTTTCAGTGGAGCTCTGTGTGTTGCTGTGAAGTCTTGTTAACCTGTCAGAAACTCCTTGCGGACTTTGAAGGTGTCTATCAGCGGAGTGAGGATGCCCTCGATGGTACCAAACATGCTGCCGAGGCCGAGGTTCACCAACATGAGGAAGAACATGACGGACCAGAACGGCGAAGCCGGGAAGTGCGTCATGGCCTCAGTGAAGGCGATGAAGGCCAGGCCTGTGCCTTGGACAGCCTGTCAGTGGGAGAGATGACGGGCAATCAGTTTAATTTCATAGAAACGATGAAGATGTCACACTTCTGGCTCAGCTCAACTAAAAAAACTTTATTTTGAAAATGGACTTTTCTCATTTGTTGAAAATATCAACTAGACATAGATATTGAATAATTTGTTGAATACAGTACATACCGCTTTAGCATTAGTTACTTAGAATTTGCTCTGTTCCAGGCTACTGAAATCTTTTGGATGTTACACTGACTTACAACTTGTGGGTAAAATTAGTTTCACAGCAGTGAATATTGTTGAGCTACAACGTGGTCATAACGTCTGCAGCACAACACACCAGATTTTGCTTTAGTCTTTTCTTTGCTAGTAATCTGAGATTAAAGTAGCTTTTTGGAAGCAAAACATTATGAGGGTATATTTAAATCGATATTTTCATACCTTATTGAGTTCATCTTCAATGCTGCAGATGTCCAGTCCCAGTTTGTCGTAGTCCTTCTCCTTCACCTCTCTGAAGATGCCTGTCATCTTATGGTAGTCCTCTGCACTGACCTGACCACCCTGAGTGAGGTTGATGTGGTGGGGGATGAGGCTTGGCTCCAGGCCATTCCCCAACAAGGCCACTATCCTGTTGGTGTTCCTGTCAATGAAAACAGCACAGATGTTAACGAGGCCAACAAGTTCATATTTAACAAGTCAATGATGGCGATCAAATATCTACAACCACAATCACATCATCACGATAATCAAATAGCGAGCTAGAGGCAGAAGGAGATCGAACTCACAGAGCAACACATTTGTCGTTCATGATGTTAGCTTTGAAGCCCAGCACCGCAAACACCACCAGGGTGGCCAATACCGAAGTGAAGAAGTTGATGAATGACACTAAGACGGCGTCGAAGTGGCAGTTGTTGTCACGCTTGTTGTAGCTGGAGAAAGCGATGACGCCGCCAAAACCCAGGCCTAATGCGAAAAAGACCTGCGTGGCCGCCTCTCGCCACACTGTGGGCTCCAACATGATCTCCAGCTGAAAGAAGGAAAACAGAGAAAGTTTATAGATCAGAAGACGGAAGGGTGCACACGACCTGCAGGCAAGGAAACTCGTTTCCACTTCAACAGAGGAAGTACAAACCACTAAGATAAAGGCATTTTCAATTGCTTCAGTAAACATCCAGATTAGAGCATGAGACTCTCAGTCTCAAGGTAGAGGGTTCATGTCCCCCGTCCAGCTCAGTAGGTAGAGCATCAGACTCTCAGGCTCAAGGTAGAGGGTTCATGTCCCCCGTCCAGCTCAGTAGGTAGAGCATCAGACTCTCAGGCTCAAGGTAGAGGGTTCATGTCCCCCGTCCAGCTCAGTAGGTAGAGCATCAGACTCTCAGGCTCAAGGTAGAGGGTTCATGTCCCACGCCGGGCGCCACCTTCCTGTGGGCTCTCCACCTTCCTCTGGGCTCTCCACCTTCCTGTGGGCTCTCCACCTTCCTGTGGGCTCTCCACCTGCAGGAAGGTTCTTAATGGGTCTATGTGATCTGGGTGACGGTGCTCAGACTGACACCACCACCACCCGGGAACGGAGAAGATGGAGAAGATGGATGGATGGATGGATGGAGGAGATGGATGGATGGATGGATGAACATCCAGATTACGGAGCATCTTCCTCCCACAGATTTCAGTTAATTCTAATGAATCAGTCATCATGCTGACACAGTCCTGACAGACATTACTAAAGGTTACTTTAACTAGAACTAAAGTACTTTTTCCATCCACTAAAAAATGAAATCCACTATCTTGAAAAAGAAAACGAGTGTATCTGCGATGGAGGACTGGTTTCCTGTTCCGAGGGCGGTCTGATCGTTACAACGCATCCCATCACATCTGGAGCCGCTGGCCGGTGCACCGCAGCTCCGTGTCTGCACACGCCGGCAGTTTCCAGAACTCCGGCATCGGGGCACCAGAGCTCGGGAGCGCCGGCCCGCTGCAATGGAGCACCGGCCAGCGACACGACGTGACACGACGAACGGACCCGGTAGTGCACCAGAGCTGCTCTGAGTTGGCCATCGGACGTCGCGGAGCTCCGATCCTGGTTTGGTTATGGCCGAAGCGCCAGCGCCTGAGTCCCAGCCTCTGTCCCTGCTTCACAGCCACTCTCTCGGGACCAACATGAAAGCTGCGGCCGCAAAAAAAAAACAACCACTGCAAAGCTGAATATGTTTACAACAGAGGATTCATACAGCCGACATATTAAAATAGCTTGCCATAAATCACTGACCAATCAGCAGACGGCTCCTGAAAATTGGACCTGTTCAATTGTCCTAAGTACCCCAACGGAGGGTTCTCTGATTGACAGTCAAGATGGGAGCTGGAAAATGTCAGTGAAATGTGATAAAGTTGAGTACTGAGATCACAATGCGACTTCTGATGGATAAACGCTGAAGTTATGATGTTGATGTCTTTCTGCTTTTGTATTTGTACTTTCAATTAAGAGCTATTTCTCCTTTTGAATTCAGTTTCAACAAGATAAAACCGTATTTATTGTGTTTTTGTTGATCATATGTGTCTGCAGTCTCCTCTGCAGTGTTTCAGTTTATTGACTTTGTTTTCAGTCATTTTTAATGATTATCAGCTTCTGACTCCCATCCTGTTATATAAAGAAGTGAAATATGATTGTCAAACACAATAGTGCAGGACTCCATGTGATTGGATGGATATATGGACTCAGAGGCCATGTCTGCCTCAGTCAGCTAGTTTCAATCACTAGTGTTCTCTGCATATGCAGATAAGGTTAGTGTTTTTATAACTCACACTGACGATACTAACCACTTCCTGGAAACACGGTCTACATCCTCTATGTGGGTAAAAGGTTAACACTGGTTCAAAAGTGAGGGATTACTGGTGAGGCAATGGAGAGAGGTCTCTGTACTCTTTCTGGTGGACGTCAGTGGGACAGGACAGTCCGGGGATTGACAAACAGAAAGAAGTGTGAGGAAGGAAGTGTGTACTCGGCTATGTGCAAGTGGTTGCTGTCCTGGCATTGTTGGTGATCCCTGTAAAAGTGCATTGAGATGAGCGTTGTATTTGGTGCTATATAATTAAATTATACTGAATTGAACTGAGCAGCAAGTTTCACATCAGTGATGTTTGTTATGTGTTTTGTCTTGGATGAGAGGAAAATCTTCAGAATTACTGTAAGTGACTTGTTATAACAAGTAGACCTCTGATCATATAATCTGAATTTATTTTATATATTCAATACATGTTTTTGTCTTTTTACTGTGATATTTGAGCCTGAGATGCCAGTTTCCCTCTGAATCTGATACGATTCCAATGACATGGCCGGGGCCACAGTTCCAGTGGCTCTCACTCCAGGAAGGACCTCATAAACATCAGAGATACTACCCAAGTGGACTTATTTCCATCCTCCCTGACTACTTGCCATTTTGACCAAGAAGCCCACAACAAAGTGAAACTCTGCAGAAAAGGGAAGCGTTCAGGTGTGCATGTGCGTCTCTGCCACTTCCCAGTATTTTCCTGTCTAACGATCACTCACTTTGCAATAAAGTGGATGTGCTGAAGTTGCTGGTGAACAAGAAAATGAGACTTTTGACCTCCTGTGTGTTGTGCTTCACAGAAATGTGTCTGTGAATTTACACCAGACTCTGCGTTACAACGGAGAGGTTTCGAACAGAGGGGACAGACACACAGCTTTCTGGACAGTGTTATCTGTTTCTACATCAACTCTGGCCGGGGCATGGACGTATTGGGAATGTCCCAGCACTGTTCCCCGGACATGGAGCCCTTTACCATCATCTGTAAATCCATTCATTCATTCTCATTGGTATTTACAGCCCACCGCAGGCCAAAGTGCTTGTGTGTGTGGAACGGTCAATACCAGATGCCTTGCTTTTTGTTATTTGGGACTTTAACCAAGAAGGCTCAACAGAGTGTCAGGGAATTGCAGGAGGAACCCAAACACAGACTCACAGAGTTCCATAAAATCAGGTCTATTGCACGGAAGTAGAGGAAAGAAGAGGATGGGCAGGAGACACAAGAGTGACATGGAGACAAAACGAGCCGAGCCAGACAACAGAGGGTTTAAATACACAAGGAAGGGGTGGACACAGGGGGAACACAACAATGGGAGCACCAAGGCCATTGGTTAATTGGAAACATGATGTGAGACACACAGGGGTAGACACAGAGACCTGACAGTACCCCGCCCCCGATGGCCCAAAGACAGGAGGGGGCCACAGGGACTCAAAACAAGGCAACCCGTGCCAAAGGGACTGGGGCCGACCGGACTGGGTGGAACACAGGAACCTGGAGCACTGGAACCTAGAGACTGGGGGGGGCACTGGAACCTAGAGACTGGGGGGAGGACTGGAACCTAGAGACTGGGGGGGGGATGGAACCTAGATACTGGGGGGGGCACTGGAACCTAGAGACTGGGGGGGAAATGGAACCTAGAGACTGGGGGGGGGGGGGGGGGGGGGGTGGAACCTAGATACTGGGGGGGGGGGCACTGGAACCTAGAGACACAGGGATTCCTGAAGCAGTGGTGTGAAGTGGATGTGGGTGAGTCCGCTGGGTCCATGATGCTCGGCTGGTTCTGTCTACATGTCATTCTTGTGTCTCCTGCGTTTCCTCGTGTTCCGTGGACTTCTGTGCAATAGACCTGATTTTATGGAACTCCGTGAGTCTGCGTTTGGGTCCCTCCTGCAATTCCTATACACAGAGCCTGTACTTCCTGTACTTTGTGTACCCTGCGAAGATGGTTTTATTAGTACCGGGTAATAAGAAATCGGATTTCTGGTTGTGTCTCTCATTGTGCCGTCTTGTCACTTGACAGCAGGTTTCTTGCCAATCCAGGCTGGTTTGAAGCTTTATTATCAGCAGGTCAGTCGGCAGACAGCAGCGGTGGTCTAAAGCACCGTGTGAAGTGGCGAGCATGTTTGCTCACAAAAATGGTTCGGCAGCTCTTGTTTCCATGGTGACCTGAAATCTGCAGCTGGAGGTGTGATTGGCTGGCTGCTGTCGATGAAGCAGCCAATCAGAGAGCACTTTCAGGTTTTATGAGTTCAGAGTAGAGGAAACAATAGCCGACATTTCTTACACATGTGATCACTGTGGAGTAACTGTAGTAATACTCAAGCACACTTTGCATGTACAGTATAGTCTTTCTCTCAAATGTGAAGGAGGTACTGTATAGTAAGGTAACATAAACTTTAAAAGTCAGAATTAGATATGATCTAATTTCTTTATTAATATTATTATTAATTTATTGACAAGTAAATACTTGAAATCGTCAGTGCTTTACCTTGGGCGTGAACATGTGTCGGATCCCATCCACAGACCCCTTCAGGATCAGAGCCCGGACCAAGAAGCAGATCAGCACAACATACGGGAACAGAGAGCTGAAGTACATCACCTGCAAGCAGAGACAAACCCTGATGAGCTCCAGGTGTGTGTGTGTGTGTGTGTGTGTGTGTGTGTGTGTGTGTGTGTGTGTGTGTGTGTGTGTGTGTGTGTGTGTGTGTGTGTGTGTGTGTGTGTGTGTGTGTGTGTGTGTGAGAGAGAGAACATCATCATGTCACACGTGAATGAAGCGCAAACTAACTGCAGAATTTTATTTTCTTCATACTTTTCGAAGAACACTTGACTGCTACTTCAGGTTAAGAAGAAGTTGGTGAAAACAAACACGTGATTGCAAAACACCAATTAGATAAAGAAAACGATAAGAGTGAGAAAGAATATGCTGAAATCTTGGTGAGGCAGGCGGTGGGGCTCAGACGTCTGCTGTCCTCCAGCATCATGTCAGAGGAGCTATTTTCTCTGTGGTGGTCGCTGTCTGAGCTTATGGGGCTCCCTTGTCCTGTTATCACACTACCATACGGTGGGCCTCACAGCCTCACCCTCCCAGAGGGGAAATGAGGGCAACTCATGGGCGTGGGCGTGTGCAGACGGAGATTGTACAGGGTGGAGTCACGGACACAGGGAGGGAGTCGGTGGGATTATGGGTCTCTGATGCAGATAACAACTATCAACCCCGAGGTTAAGAGAAGAGTGAGGAGCCCTGAAGGATTTGTTTAGGATGAGGATATGATGAACAGGCCTGTTCTGAAACAAGATGTTATGTTTGATCCTTCCATGTCGGCTCTTCCTGTCATTGTGAAGCAGAATTCACCAAGCGTTGGATTGTTCACCCACTAACAGGGAATGTGAGTTGGGATTAAACCGATGTGAGACAGGCTAGTTTTACCCTGATGATGTGTTGTTGCAATAGTAATCCGTCTGATTCTGTCTCTTCAAAGACAGATTCGTACCTGAAAGCTTCTGTAGGAAATGAGCCAACTTGCAGCATTGGACATTTGAAGCTTGACAAAAAGGCCTCACTGTCCTAAAAACACATGTTAAGGAAAACCAGGAGAAGATAACACTTAAGATAAAACACTTCCAAATAGAGAAAACACCTCCCAATCCAAAAACACTTCCCACAGTCTTGATTTTTATTTACCTACTCTAAAAAATAATTTTGCCCCTAAAAATGGGTGGGTGGTCCTATATTTTTGTCAGGTACTGTATATGTAGCCTGGCGAAACCGAACGGCACAGGACACAGAAATATATCATTTTGGGGTCTTTATTCTGAACAGAAAAATTGGTGTTCAATTTAAATGTATTAAGAGAAATAAAATAAGAAATAAGGAGAAGGCTTATTGTTGTCTAATTCTTACAGAAACCAAACCAAACTAGTACCAGTGGAGGACTCGCCTCTACGCACTGGAACTCATCTGCAGGACTTCTCTTGTCTGCCTTAATAAGCAGAAGCATCGAGTGAAAACATATCTGGCAACATGTCGGCTAACTACCCAGGAGGGCAAAACAATCTAACAGCTCCTCCCTGGAACACAAATAACCCACACATTCACAGGAAACAACTTTACATTACAATACTTGAAATGTTACAGTAAACGTGTGGAGCTGGTACTAACGTGCATCTGTCCAGGAGCACAAAACAACATGGCGGCAGGGCGCTACGCCATGCTCTCGGCCTTCAACACGGACTAACGCTCTATTAACATTCAACAAATACAAACATGTCAGTGAGCAGCAGATCACAGAATTCGGTCACAAATCACTTTTTTGCCTGATATTTCACACCGCCAGCTGCATTTTACAACATATTACCTTCATAAAAGCAGTTCTTAATGTCCGGAAAACCACACTCCCAAACTGTTGGGGTCAAGCAGGATGGCGTCTCACTTCCGGGTTTCTCTGGTGTCTGTTCTTCAAAACAATGTACCCACCGAAGGTTAACCAAATGGAAACAGTGCCATCTGGTGGTGTTGTTGATTATGGTAACAGTGTTCCCACCCGGCTACATAGAGTATATGAAAAAAAAATCTAAATGCGTCTCTGGTATTGTTCAGGGGGCCGGGCCAAAGGTGGAGGCGGGCCGTATGCGGCCCGCGGGCCGTAGTTTGGGGACCACTGATTTAAATACAGCTGGTTCAGAGCTACTATAAGCATGCCACACCTCTAGGGGGCAGTATAAGGACAAGCGTGAAGCCATGATGGCCAATCAGAATCCTGAAGTACGACGTCACAAATTGTGACATAATTCTCCACCTGCTCCTCTTTCAATGCAAACAGAGACACGGTTCTGAGATGGTTTCTCATCTGAGATGGTTTCTCATCTGACCAAACGTGGCACTCGTTCCTTCCTGTGTAGAAATGCCCATAGATGTTCCTGAACGTGAGACAATATTCCCAAAGTACAGGGCCGATTTAGAAAGTCTGTGCAGCAGTGCAATCAGCACTTCCAAGGCTTCCATGCCATGCTGCCACAAGTTGCGTTATTCACAGCCCCCCTCTCTGCAGCTGTCATCGAGCAACCCCTGGAGTTGCAGCTGGAAGTGTGCCAACCTCAGTCGGACCCCTTCTTTCAGTCACAGAGAATCGAGAAGGGAATTTCATTCTGGACACTGCAACCAGAGTCCTGTTTCCCGTTACTCAGGGATTTACAGAGGAGAAAGGAGAGAGGAGCAGATGGAACTCAAAAGACTGACAGATGAAACTCTTTACCAGCTCATGCAAATTGGAAACTCTTGACAAACATTGAGAATATCTCAATAGGACAGATGTTGCTGAGCCAGGTGGAGGTGATGCAGCACCTTGAAACATCATGTGGGGGTTGTGTAGAAACAGAAATAGTTCAAATGAAACCATTGCAAACATAAATGTTAGTTGGAGTTCTGCAGTTTTACAAAAATGCATTTGAATGTTCAAAATTGTAAAAAAAAAGTACAACAAACTGCCACAATATAAGTTAATTTGTTTTTTCATAAAATTCTAAATATATTTATATGGATCAGCGTTCGGTGAAAATTCACAGCTATAGTGTGGCACAATACTACCAGCAGTGTGGGGAGAGAACAAAGTGCTTCTCACTCTGGCATAAATTCAGTAAAGTGAAAGTATGACAGGTATTCTCTTTTCTTATTATTAATGCAGATGGAAGTTACTCCAAGTTGTTGTTGCTTAAAGTAGGATTTATTTAATTACATTTGTAAAATGAGGGCACTTGATATAAAAGCAAATGAGGTTTGCTTTTCGAAAGCTTTTCATTCTTGTGCCCGACTGCATTTTTTCACATAAAATATGTTATGTGTAGCAAATGTGAACTTGAAATGTGATTACAGATCTGATTTAGTTATCCAGCCTCCATTCCCTCTCTGACTTATCCTCTATTGCGGCTTCAACTAAGCCAACAACATATCTGTATGTAGCCCCGTGGAAAATATTAATAAATATGCTCATGACAAATAAGTGAATAAATAGTTGAAAGCATATAAAAAAGGGATTAAAATACATATTTTTTTGGTTTAACAATGTATGAAATGTGTAAAAGTTTATTTGAATGTTTCATGTATTTCATTTTGTTTATTTTGTAAAGCAAATCTTAAATCTGAGTTGTCTTTGTGGACAGACGTCTGTGGTCCCGCCTGCAGCGTGCCTGCTGCTGATTGGATAATAGGGATCCTGAGGTGAACAATAGTGAGGTGCAGTTGAGCAGGTGGGTGGTTTTTTCACAAGGCTGAGGAAGAGGAGAAGGAGACGGAGCAGCAAGAAGGTGGTGTGTTAAACAAAGTTTCAGGAGTTCTGCATCGAAGTGCTGAACCGCTCCTGGTAAAGGACGGTTGACCAAACCACCTGCTTAATGACACCTCGGCTGAAGCTGCAGACAAAAGCTTCACAGTTAAACTGCTCACCTGACCGGTGTGTAGTTACTGGAGAGAAACTAGGTCTGACTGTATCCGCTCACCACCACTGGTCTCTGGACTACATCCGCTCACCACCACTGGTCTCTGGACTGCATCCGCTCACCACCACTGGTCCCTGGACTGCATCCGCTCACCACCACTGGTCTCTGGACTACATCCGCTCACCACCACTGGTCTCTGGACTGTATCCGCTCACCACCGCTGGTCTCTGGACTGTATCCGCTCACCACCGCTGGTCTCTGGACTGTATCCGCTCACCACCGCTGGTCTCTGGACTGTATCCGCTCACCACCGCTGGTCTCTGGACTGTATCCGCTCACCACCGCTGGTCTCTGGACTACATCCGCTCACCACCGCTGGTCTCTGGACTGCATCCGCTCACCACCGCTGGTCTCTGGACTGTATCCGCTCACCACCGCTCACCACCGCTGGTCTCTGGACTGTATCCGCTCACCACCGCTCACCACCGCTGGTCTCTGGACTGTATCCGCTCACCACCGCTGGTCTCTGGACTGTATCCGCTCACCACCGCTGGTCTCTGGACTGCATCCGCTCGCCACCGCTGGTCGTGGGACACCAGCCTCCTGTATCCTACCTCCTGCCCCCTGCTCCAGCTCTGGATGAACACTTGGTTTGCCCCCACCTCTGGCAAGGTATTTCTTGGATTTCCCTTTCACTTGTTTGAAGAACGAGTTTATTTTTTCTACGGAGTTCAAGTGAACAGGTCTGCAACGGGTTATTTTGATTTAAAGAACTTTTATTATGCCGACTTAGCCAAGCCTCTTGGGTTGTTTATTGGTGAACATCATTTTTGTTTTTAATAAAGTAAGACGTTATTTGGTCACTTATCATGATTCCTGTGTGACATTGTTTGAGGAAACTATATTTCAAGGGTTTAAAGTCTGTAAGTATTAATCACTTATACTCATACTCGTATATTTCATTCTGTTTTCAGTTTTTCATGAACCCAAACTAATATCATGATGATTCACTGAGTTTTCTAAAATAATACAAAAGAGCTCAGGACCCGATCTACTCGCAAGGTGATAGACGGGTTACATGTAGAGCCAAAGATCCAGTCTTGACTAGACTGTTTAAAGACATTTTCCCTCTGACCATCAATACTAAAAGAGCCAAAACAATCTTTTTTTTATCCCCGGTGTTCTAAAAACAAATTCTGTCCACACGCCACTATGAACACGGCTCACCACGATGCCGAAAGGCATGTAGTACATATGCCAGATCTTTAGGGGTGCTGTGACTCACTAAATACACCAAAAATGCAGAAGAAGACAGAGTATTGGGGTATTGCGAGATGCTGTAAGATCCCCTGAGACTTTGGAGGTTGTTTTGATTTTCCATGGCGGCACATCGTTGATTCATCAGAGAAACTTCTAAATCAACATTCTTCCAGATATTCAGCAGATCTGTTAGTCTTGCACTTTCGCAGTCATCACAGTGGAGCATCTCAAGGCGTTTATCGATCACTACTACTACCAGTGCACCATGGAGTCTACAGGCATCCCGCCCCGAGACAACCTGGTGAAGAGACACAAAGAGGACTTATCCACTGACACCGTCGACCTCGGAAACAACTCTAATGTGCTCAGTATCTTGGAAGGAAAAAGTAAAGAACTCCATGGTCTTTCTGCCTTCAACCAGGAGACCTTAAGGAATCTAGAGGTTATACATCAGCAGGACAACACCGAGCTTCGATTAGCTGTGGTCGCCATGTCATTGGAGGTGGACCGGCTGAAGGACAACTATTATGAAGTGTTAAGTCTACTATGGCACCATTGTTCTACCTTTCCACCAAGATGATAGACATAGCTAACCAGTGTTTTCCAACTCTGCCCAGTGAGTCCTGGGGGGATTCTGCAAGTCCGTGGGTCTTGTCAAGAGTCGCAGTGATTTTCACCCTGCAGGTGGAGCTACAAAAACCATCCTGAAGTCTGGTCCAGGTGAGACGGGGCTCTGCAGACAGACACCTCCCAAAGCCACAGGACACCATGCCGAGTACGGCAGTACTTACTAATCAAGCCCAACATTTTATACACTGACTACAGATGCCCCCCATAATAACAGACAGGTTAAACTGCACATATTCACACACAATGACTGCTCACATTATCAAATGTCAAAGATAACTTC
This sequence comes from Lipophrys pholis, assembly GCF_963383615.2. Taxonomy (NCBI): domain Eukaryota; kingdom Metazoa; phylum Chordata; class Actinopteri; order Blenniiformes; family Blenniidae; genus Lipophrys; species Lipophrys pholis. The sequence continues at coordinate 30,838,457 of NC_137631.1, read as the reverse complement.
ATATCTAGGAATGTGCATGGCAAAAACGATTCAAGTTTTAGAATTTGTGACGGAATTAAAAGCTGATATTCTCCTACAAGAAACACATCTAGTTCCAGCTGAAGAGAAGTCCCTTGCTACCTCAAACTATAATCAAAGTTTCTCATTGTGTTACAGCAATAGAAAAGCTTCTCTCTTAAAATAATTATTTTCTCTCTATTGAAAACCTGATACTAGATCATGAAGGTAAATACATCATTGTTCAGGCAACAATATTTTGTTTTCCAACAATGTATTTATTATTTTTAGCTTTTACGACACGATACAACCTCCCAGACACACACGTGCTTCTGTTTCCTCACAAATGGCAAATTACAAAACTGTACAGACTTCAATCATTTCAAGAAAAAATAAAGGAAAGGTAAATACAAAATAAAAATAAACTCAAGCAAGGTACAGTCCCAAGTCCAATCAGTCTCTAGAGTCCTCCTCATTATGGTCCTCGGAGAGATCCAGATGTTCCACAGAGGTGATAAATAGAACCCATATAGATTCATATTACCCTGTCAGGGTTGTACTTATTCAATTTAACTGGAGTGATTTAAACTCTCAACCATTTATATTGTAGTATCCTTAACCTTGAGTTAATAGTTTGTTTTTGGGCTTTTGTACAAACAGAATGCCATTCTTCAAGAGACAGATTTATTTCCAGGTCCTTTCTCTATGCCTCAAGTTTAATAGTTGAGTTCTCTGAAGAGTTTCACACCAGTAAATTATAAAATTCCAAGATTGCTCCTTTTTTCAAACTGTCTTCAGTGATTAAAGCCTCTAATTTAGATTTAAGTGGTTTTAAAAGATTGCTTTGTTTTTTTTAATAAAGTTTCTAAGTTGAAGATATTTGAAAAGGTACTTCCTATGTATGCTATTATTAGGTTGAAGCGTTTCAAATGACATATCATCTGAACCTGCAGTATATAAATGCCCATTGTCTAAACACTATCTGCTCTGCCTTGTTTAAATTCTTCACTTGCCCATTTCGGGCTCAGCTGTGACAGTGACTGGTTCTTTCAAAAACCTTTTAGCATTGGACCACACTTTAAACATGTTCTTAACAAATTGGACTCCTAGTTTTTCTCAGTGAGTTAGCTTCTGAGTCAGAGAAAATATACAGAGGTAATGAGGGGTTTAACAGGTGATTTTCCATTACTCCAAGACTCTTCTCCTTTCTGCCTCCCTGACAAAGACTCGCCTGTCTCGACCGTCTCCCACAGGAGCCCGGTGGAAACTCCAGCTCTGAAACCCGCTCCTGCTATTCCGCTTGGAGGGACGTCAACCTTGTTCTTGGACACCAAAGTAAGACTTTCACTTTCAGTTTAATTCCTTTTCAACTCCCTCTCAGGTCTCAAAGTGAGAGGCTCCTCCTGCTTACACTAAAGACTGCATACCAGTGAACCGCTCCCACATTCCTAACTGTGAAATGGCAAGGCAATGGAATCATCTCAAGGAAATAGTGAATGAGATTCCACCACAGTTTGGAGTATTGTAGGCCCAACATCTTCTCACAGTGACTCTTTAAGCATGGATACTGTGTGTCAGAGAGTTACAGTGAAAGAGCTCCCTCTAGTGACTCCCGCTGATGCGCTCAAGGTTCTCGAATCTGACTTCAAGTATGACAACAAGGATAACAGAGTTCAAAGGATAAGGCTCTCCAGTTACCCCCAGCAGTGGAGCTATGTCCCTTCCTCGCTCATCACCTCAGACTGGCTCAAAGGGCCACAGTTTCTATGGGGCAGAGAATTACCTCCAGCAGCAGACATCAACACGAATGTACCACTCGGAGTCCCAGAGGTTAAAAAGGTATATGTGCTGAGCACACCCAAAACAGAACACAGTGGTTTTTCAGACAAGTTAAAGTTTTCTTCATGGTACAAAGCCACACAAGCCATAGCTCGACTCATTCGCTTTGTCAAAGGAGACAAAACAGGGTCACACTACAGTACCAGAAAGACAAAATGCACAATGTGAGATTTTGTGGCAAACTTTGTGCACCAATGTGTGAAGTGTTGCCGACTCGGGAGAGGCACTGGGGAACAAAAGATGCCTGATCTTCCAACGCAGCGTTTAGATCCGACTCCACCGTTCACATTTTGTGGAATGGACTGTTTGTAACCAAACAAGCTTGCAAAGTGCAGAAGCGTTATGGACTTCTTTTTACATACCTTTGCTGCAGAGCAGTGCACATAGAAATGTTGGACGACATGACTACAGACGCTTTCATCCATGTGCTCTGCTGTTTCATAGCCATAAGAGGAGCAGTCAGTGTGATAAGGTGTGATCAAGGAAGTAACGTTGCACTAAAAATTAACTGCAAGAAGCTTTAAAGCAAGTGGACTCCAACCGTATTACCACATTTCTTGCTGAAAAACAATGTGATTTCAAAATGCATACTGCTCATTCAAGCCATACAGGAGGTGTATGGGAAAGACAGATCAGGACGATTCGTGACATTCTGCGCTCAACAGCTTCCCTTTCATCAGGCAGAATGGACGACGCATCCCTACCGACATTCTTCTACGAGGCAATGGCGATTGTGAACAGCAGGGCTCTTACCATGGATAACTCAAAGTGACCCAAACAGCCCAGAGCCATTCACCCCAAATGACCTACTCACTATGAAGTCAAAGGCAGCCCTGCCCCCTCCAGGTAAATTCATCAGAGAGGACATTTACGCACGTAAAAGGTGGCGGCAGGTGCAGTACTTATCAGAACAGTTTTGGTCCCGTTGGAAAAGGGAATATCTTTCCAACATTGCAACAAGGCAGAAATGGCACACTCCAAGAAGAAACTTGAAAGTTGGAGATGGAGTTGCTGCCCAGACAAAGCTCTTACTGTCCGTGGTTCTGTGCTGGACAGCACCGTCCGTGGTGCTGTGCAGTTTTGTGAGGCAGCGGTAACCGGTCGTTACCAGGGTCTGAATTCAGAGGCCTGGCTTCAGCTGCAGGAGTGGACAGCGAGGCCGCTGAAGGTGGTGGTGGGGGGGGGGGGGGACGCTGGCCCGCGTCTCCAGAATCCCCCAAAAAAGGAAAAGAGAAGAAGTCCAAACTGTGTCCTGCTCGTCCAGCGGGCTGAACTGGGTTTGGTCCTACGGTTCCACTTGGTGCTCTCTCTTCCGTCCCGAGGCAGCAGGGACGTGTGTCCCTCTCGGTGGCCGGATTGAGAAGGCAGGTGGCAGTTGGTCGGAAAGGAGGTTCACCAAGCTTGAATTTCGGGTTCGACCATTCTCATTGGTTGCCAACCTGGGGGGTTGGAGACTTCCTGGGGTCTTTGCCTTGCTCCCTGCTGTTTTATGTCCTGTTCATTGTCCCTGGTGTTTCTCCTCTGGAGGAGAACTGCTGCAGGAGTTCACTGGAATCTTAAGCCCAACATTGCTCATGTGGAATTGTTTGATTTTCTCTGCAAAAGTGCCTTTGAAATGACTGTGTTGTATTTGGTGCTATATAGATAAAATAATTCAATTTTATGGAGAAATTAATCAATTCAGATTAATTTCTCCATAATTTCCACAAAATCGTCCCGTAAACCACCAAAAAATGCTCCACATCTCCTCTGTTTTTATTCACCCTTGACAATCAAGCGAAGCAGAAAGAACTTGTAAAAACATGGGAACCAAATGGTCTGATCTTCCACACACACACACACACACACAGGAATATGACAGATCTGGCTCCGTACTGCGGTTTATGTACTAAATCGTTGGTATGAGGGTCCCTGATTTTACAAATGGTAGGGAACAATTGTTATGTATGCGGCCATCTGGCCTAGAGTCTAGTTGCTTTAGAGCCTGATCCACATTTGGATTTTTTTTTTTTATAGCTTGTCTCAAGATGTCGTGTATTTCCTTATGCGAATTGTAGCGCCAGCAGGGCGTGCTTTGAATGGATCACTGAGGTTTTGATTGAAACTTGGAATTTGGACTTTATTAACATGAACTCAAAGGGATTACCATCTCATCGTCACTGACACCCCCCAGCCACAGCTCAGTACATGCTGCAATTATTTCCTCCTCTTCCCAAAGACTGAGAAGTCATGTGACTTCCTCAGCTGACCACTGTGCTGGATTTTCCTCCCGCCGGATCGCCTCCATGCCTCTAATTTATTTACCACGTGTTTACTATTTATGTGACAAAATAAGTGAAATGGGTGTAGATTTGATTCCGTTAGAGAAGTAATATTAACAGAATACGATCAGATTGTTTACAGGGCAGTCGTATTGGCAGATATCAGATACAGATCAAATTTATTCCTGCATATCAATGAGGCCTGTATCCGACCTGCAAATATCTGAATGCATGTGTCTTTTTCCTGCTTACTTTGTCCAAAAGCAGATATGATCTGTGCCACATAAGAGCAAAATAAATCCTAATTGGGTGACATTACACTGACAGTGTCAATGCAGCCAGAGATTAGAGTGTCATGAAGAGGCATTCATATTTCTTGACCGCAGTAGCTTGTGGTTGCAGTAGTATTGCTAGAAGGACGAGCCGTTTCAGAGAGGACAATGTTCACAAACTTCTAACACTGTCGTCTCGCTTCTCCTCTTCACATCTAGAAAGTGGAGGTTAGCTTGTTGTGACCACTTGGTGTTTTCTTGAATATAAACGAGGTAAACTACAGCGGGCACTGGGGACCTTCGCCAACGCCACATTTGTTTGCGGAAGATGAAGAAACCTGACTACTTTCGGATTTAGCGCGGACTGGACTCTGACCACATTAATGATGCAAAAAAGTGTGCAATGATAATAAATACCTGCAAAAAACAACCTGTTAGCCAGAGGGCTAATCCTTCTAAACGCCAGTCACGCTGCTGTCAGCTTAATCACACTAAGCTACGGTAAGTCCACCAAGAAATTCCATACAAGATCACATGAATCATATCTGAGCCGGTATCATTCCAAGAATCTGTCAAATAACATTACAGTCGTCACTGAGCAATGAATTTAGACGTAGCTCTGGAGTGCTCATAACGTGTGAGAAGATTTAAAAAAACAAAGAACGAAAACACGACGTAGCAAGTAAGATCATTTTGTTTCCAACATTTTCCACATTTCAAGACCTTTCAAGAACTGATTATCTGGGCCAAGCTGCTAGCGTTGTGGAACAGCCGGGCTGTGACAATTTCCTCTCGTGTTCAAGAAAATGTCTTTTCTTCAGTTATTTTAGCTCTTGGGATGCTGGACTGATGCACAAGCACATGAGTCTTACCTTCCCGGAGGACTGGATTCCCTTGATCATGGTGAGGCAAACCATGAGCCAGGCGGCGAGCAGGCACAGCGTCATCTTCCAGTTGAGTGCTCCTCCTTCAGAGATACTGTCCGAGATGTTGAGCGCCTCGCGGTACCAGTAGTAGGTGGTGGCAGAACTCTTCTCACACTCTGGGACCACATCTGAAGACAAACGTAGCATTCAAGATGCTCTTTGTTGAAAAGGTGTCCACACTGAACAAAAATTTAAACACTTTAGTTTTTGCTCCATTTTTCATGAGCTGAACTCAAAGATGTAAAACACTTTCTATAAACACAAAAGACCTATTTCTCCAAATATTGTTCACAAATCTGTCTAAATCTGTGTTAATGAGCGCAAGTTAATCCCTCCCACCTCACAGGTGTGGCAGATCAAGAGGCTGACTCGACAGCATGAATAGATTTAGACAGATTTGTGAATATTTGAGACATAGGTCATTTGTGTTTATAGAAAATTTAGATCTTTGAGTTCAGCTCCCATAAATGGGAGAAAAAACAAGTGTTTCGTTTATATTTTTGTTCAGTATATGATATTCGAGTGTGGCTCTGTGAAACTTTTGTCTTTAAGAAATCTTTGTGAAACTGTAATTTACATTTTAACTCTGAAAACTGAAAGCACTTTTCACATCCCGTTACCAGCGTTGAGCCTGAACGCTTGTTCCTGAACTCGTTCATATTTTAGGTGAACTGAACTGAACGTTCTGGATCTCTGTCTGATGACCGTCACTGTGAGCGGCTCTCATTCTGGTGTTAGTGAGCGGCTCTCTGTTTAATGTTGTTTCAGAGAGTTGCCAGATTTCTGATCCTTCCAGTCGATAACCCGGCTAAAGCTAAACGGGCCTTTTTTGATTGAAATGTTTATTTCGAATACGAATACGAAAACAATAAAAGAAAAGAAAATTGACAACAAAGTTTTCCTCTCAAATAATAAATAAATGAATAACAAAAATAAAATAAATCAAGAAAAAACATCGTCAGAGAGTATTCGAAAAGGAGTGAGAAGTAAAAACTTATTTACTCTCACCCCTTGTCACAAATAAATAATATAATTACTTCCTTCCATCTCTTACACCCACACACACACACACACACACACACACGTCCTGTGCAACACATAGAATATATATACATACACGTTCATTCATACATATCTACAGACATAAACACCTATACCCACAAACAAGCCCACAGTGCAAGGAAAGAAACGAACAATATAAATAACCAAAAGAAATGACCAGACATTTGCCCCTACAAATCGCCTAGTGATTGGCCACACCTTCTTCATCCTCGTACCTTTTGAAAATTATATTTTTATATAGTATTTTAAACTGTCTCATGTTTGGACATTGCTTCAATTCCATACTAAACCCGTTCAGTACTCTCACCCCGCATACTGATAGACAAAACCGTTTTTTGGTCGTGCGAAATCTTGGTTGTTTAAAGTTACATTTTATCCTTAGATTGTAAGACTCTTCATAATTTTTGAACAATTGTTGTATATTCCCTGGTAATAGATTATTTTTTGCTTTGAACATTGTTTGTGCTGTTTGGTACTGCACTATGTCAGTCAGCTTGAGTAATTTTGACTTCAGAAATAATGTGTTTGTGTGTTCCTGATAACCGGCTTTGTGAAGGATCCGTATTGCTCTTTTCTGAAGGATATTTATTGAAGATAATGTGGTTTTATAGTTGTTGCCCCAAACTTCAGCACAGTACTGCAAATAAGGAGAGACTAGTGAACAGTATAGAGTATGAAGCGATCTTCCATCCAAGACCTTCTTTGCTGTATTCATTACTGCGATGTTTCTTGAGACTTTACTCTGTATATGTTTGATATGTGGTTTCCAGCTCATTTTGTCGTCTATAATTACCCCCAGAAATTTAATTTCATGAACTCTCTCAATTTCTACCCCCTCCACTTTTATTTTTACCTGTGCATTCATTTTATAATTGCCAAAGAGCATTATTTTTGTCTTTTCTAAATTTAATGAGAATCTGTTGCTGTCAAACCTTTTTTTTAATTTGTTCATTTCTGTAGTTCTTTCCTCCTGCAGTTGTACTATGTTGTCCCCTGAGTGAAAAATATTAGTGTCATCAGCAAACAGTACAAAATGCAGTAGCTTAGAAACCTTATACATATCATTAATATACAAAATAAAAGGTTTGGGACCCAATACTGACCCCTGGGGGACGCCACAAACAATCTCTAGACATGATGAGGACTAGTCACCACCTTTACAAACTGCTGTCTCCCACTTAAATAACTTTTGAACCAATCAAGTACTATTCCCCGGACACCATGTCTTTCCAGCTTATTGATTAATATGTTGTGGTTGATTGTGTCAAATGCTTTCTTCAGGTCTATGAACACCCCTGCAGTATATTTCTTATGGTCTATAGTATTGGTGATTAGTTCTATTGCTTCAGTTACTGCCAGTGTTGTTGATCTATTTGATCTAAATCCATACTGATTCTCTGCAAGTATGTTGTGTTTTTCTAAGAATGAGTCCAATCTGTTGTTAAAGAGTATTTCCAGTATTTTTGAGAATTGTGGTAATAATGAGACGGTCTATAGTTAGTGAAATGATGCTTGTTCCCAGTTTTATATAGAGGTATGACCTTGGCTATTTTCATTTTATTTGGAAATGAACCAGTTTGAAATGAAACATTACATATGTATGTTACTGGTTTGGAGATGCCTTCTATTACCCTTTTCACTAGTGACACATCAATATCATTACAATCTGTAGATTTTTTATTCTTGCTTTTAGTGACTATCCAATATTTCCTGTTCTGTCGCAGCTTTAAGAAACAAAGAACCAGGATTTCTTTCTGGTATATAAGTATATAGATAGATATGTATAGCTATATGCTCTCCATAACTCCCAGTATCAGGGATCTGTTCTGCTAGTTCAGGTCCAACGTTTACAAAGAATTCATTAAATCTGTCAACTACTTCATTCATGTCATAATTTTCCACATTCTTATCAATAAAATACTTAGGTAGACTATTGTGTGTATTACTGTTTCTTATATTATTTAGTATCTTCCACGTTCCTTTAATGTTGTTTTTATTATCCTCTAATATTCTTTTATAATCTTTCTTACTCACTCTTATAATATTAGTTAACTTATTTTTATATTTTTGTTCTGCCTCTATAGTTCTCTGTCTAATGAAATCTCTGTAAAGTGTATTCTTCTTTTTACATGCATTTTGTAATCCTGTTGATATCCACGGATTACTATTAGATGCTAGTTTTTTGTTGTATTTCTTAATTGGGCAGTGTTTATCATATAAGGTAAATATTTTTAAGAATTCATTATATATATGGTCAACATTGTTATCATTATATATTGCATCCCAACTCTGTTCCAACAGTCCATTTCTTAGTGCGTTTATGGATTCCTCTGTCTTTGCTCGTCTGTATTCTGTTTTTTTGTCTATTTTTTTTCCAAGGTTTGTATTATTAACTGTAAATACTGGGAGATGGTCACTAATGTCATTAATCAGTAATCCACTAATTGCCTTATTATCAATGTCATTTGTGAATATGTTATCAATGAGAGTAGCAGAACTAGATGTAATCCTACTGGGTCTGGTGATTCTCGGAAAATAGCTCATACTGTACATCGTATCGATAAACTCATTTGTAGGTTTATGGTTGCTGGCATTTAAAAGGTCAATGTTCCAATCTGCACATATAAAAACTGTTTTACTATCGATATTTGAAAACATACTTTCCATCCATTCACTGAAGGTTCCGATGCTAGAATCTGGTGTTCTATATATACAGCTCACAATAATATTTTTCGTATTTTTCTTGCAAATTTCAATTGACAAGCATTCCAGAACATTATCCACCACAGTTGTCATTCCCTCTAGAACCTTGAAATCTAATGTTTTATCTATATATAACGCCACTCCTCCACCACCTTTGTTTTCTCTGTTTTTATATACGAATTCATAACCCTCCATTTCCTCCCGCCTTAACATGTAGGAGGAAAACAGCCGATCTGGCAACAGCAGCCACCGCCTACGTCATCAACATGTGAAGCATCACAACAAAAACCGGTAGAAGACAGCTGCTCTACCTCAGACTCTGCCTCCACCATTAATACTTCATCGACAAGCCGCTACTTTTTTTTTTTTACATGCTTTGAACACTGCGGAGGACGACTCGGCTTTTTAAGGGTTAACACGCGCCGGCGATGCGTTCAGGTGCATCACGTAACTCCCGACATTTCTTTTTCTTTTTTTCCTTTTTAAATCTGGTGTCTGCGGCTTATATTCAATAGCCCTGAAATCAGGGTACTTACAGTGTGGGGGTAGGGGGCTGCAGCTGCTACTAGTGAGGACTGAATGGGTGCAACAATGGAGAAATGCCAGTATTGTGAGGGTAATGGCTCAGAGCAACATACTGAAGAAAAAAAGAACTGTGAACTGAACTAGTTCATCTTAAAATTTGTGAACTGAACTTTGAACTCGTTCATGGAGAAACTGGATTTTCCCAACACTGCTTGTTACACCTGTTCCAGCCCCTGTTCCAGTTCCTGTCACAACCCCTGTTAAAGCTGATGGAGAACTTACACGTGCTGGTCTTGTTCTTGACAAGCGGACATTCATGCCAGGGCAAAGGCTGCTGGAAGGACTGAGAAAAGTAGAACAGGCTCCAGCTGATGATGACATTGTAGTAAAGTGCCACAAAAAAGCACACCTGCCGGAGAAGAAGCCACATTTACCACACAACACGTTTACCACACGTGACAGAAAATGTGAGAGTAATTGCTACTGAGCTTCCCCAGAGTTTCCCATGAGAACATATTTGGAACAGGACACGTTCTTTCATCTGTAGTTGTCAGAACTTTAATTTTAGACCAGTTCAGGATGTTGTAGTACAGATGCTGTTTGGTTCTTTTAGCAGTGACTGTCTTTGTGTAGGTTTCTGCAAACATTTACTTAAAGTAAAATTTCCTCAACACTCATGTCAAAGTAAAACTACGACCACAGAGGTGGCACATTTTTCTTTTCTTAATGACGTGAAACAAAGCTGTGTGACAGGCACAATAAATACTCATCAGATGCAGGTCAAATGGTTTTACAATGACAATACTCACTTTATCCATGGTTCACTTTCCAAAAGCCCCCTGAACCTCGGCACTATACTCACCACACAGCTGGCGAAGCCGATGCCACCCAGCCGGGGGCTGATGTAGTTCCACACCCCGATACTGCCCCTGCGGATCCGCTGGCCCACAGCGAGCTCCAGGAAGAAGAGCGGTATACCAATCAGGATGAGCAGGATAAGGTAGGGCACCAGGTACGCTCCTGAAGGTCCAAACAAAACTGTTAGAAAACAGGTCCTGAAACTGCTTTTTTTTTTTTACTAAAACACAATACAAAATGGGTTTTTGCTCCAAAAAACCCCCAGCAAACTGCTAAAAGTTGATTTGATTCAATTTCTTGTGCCTCACATCCAGGCCCTGGTGTCAGGCAAAACTAGTTGAACGCAGATGGAAGAAGTCGATTTTACGACAGCATCACGCTTTACATTCTTTACCTAGCATAAAGACCATAGATAATACACGGCTACGCCTCATAGACTGGCGCTACCTATTGCAGCAAATGCCTCGTGCAGCCGCCATCTTGGACAGGTCCCCGTCTGCCCCCAGTGCATTTATTTCTACTGAGGAAGGTGTAGTCCAACAATAACAATAATTATAACTTCCCGTATTTTCACACATTAAAAATACGAGCCTTCATACTGAAATACTTTATTTTATGCTCTAATGAAAGACATATGGTATGGGATATTATTAAATATATCAATTAAATTAATCTTATATGGCAATAAAGAAACAGTTGAAATATGTATTTTGAATCCCTCCCCCCCCTCTCTCTTACACACACACACACACACACACACACACACACACACACACACATTGAAGAGAGAAAGGGGGGGTAGACATACTATTGACAGTTATCACACTGATCCGAACACTTTCCAACTGTTGTTGGATTAATCGAGCCTGAGCAGCTCTATCTAGACCAGGGGTCTCAAACTCAGATCATTGAGAGCCGCAGCCCTGCATGTTTTCCAAGTCTCCCTGCTTCCACACAGCTGATTGCAATGAGCAGCTCCTTGTCTGGCTTTGTGCTGAATGTGCTGATGAACCAGCAGGACATTCGGGGTAGGGAGACATGGAAAACATGGAGGGCTGCGGCTCTCGAGGATCGGAGTTTGAGCCCCGCGGTCTCGGCAGTAACATGATTTTCAAGCAGGAGCATCAATATCAAAGTATCAAAGAAGCAACAGCAGAAGAATAACATGATTTTGATAGTTGACCGAATGATGGCAGAAAACAAGAAACATCAGCAGAACATCTCATTGATGGTGTGTGTGTGTGTGTGTGTGTGTGTGTGTGTGCGTGCGTGCGTGCGTGCGTGCGTGCGTGCGTGCGTGCGTGCGTGCGTGCGTGTCTCCATTGGGTGTGGTTGGAACTGTTGTGGGGAGGCCTGAAGCCACCGGGCCTGAACACCGCCATCCGGCGCCTGGCAGCCCCCTAGACCCGGGGAGGCTGTTACAGGGGGTGGACGGAGGCTCAAGTGCAGGAAGCAGCCAGGAACAGATTGAGCTTCAAAAAAGGTCTTTTATTTCAAACTGAATTAATGACAAGGTTGGAGTTCTCTCTCTCGGTGACCCTCCAAAGGGGTAGGTTGGGAGAGAGGTAACACACGGACTGGATCGGAGCGGCACCAGAGCGGAGCAGAGCGGGCAGAGCGGACTGTGGTGGCAGTTTGATAGCGGAGGCCGAGGTGGCAAGAAGAGAGCGGGTTTTACCGGCTGGACCCTTGACGTCAGACTGAGCCTGGTTTGTGTCCGGACGAGCAGATCCAGAGCGGCATGAACTTTAACGAGAGTAAGTGCAGAGTAATCTCAGGGGCGAGGACATATTCAGAGAAAGCTGACTGATGAGATTCTACGGTCCCGCTTCGGGTGGAGTGAGGTTAAATAGCGGAGCTTCTCATCCTGAAACCACCTCCACCTGGTAACCGCAGCTGCGCCCAATCCAGGTAATTACCCCGCCGGCTCTCCCCTCTCTGGACACTGCCGCCTGGCACGCCCACCTGAAAGCTGCAGAGGAGAGGGAGACACACCTGCAGCACCATGAACCTCCTATGAGGCTGCAGAAGGAGCAGGACATGACAGAGGCCCCCGCAAACCACTCCAGAGAGCCACGCCCCAGCCCGGAAAGCACCAGACGGAAAATGCAGAGAGGACCCCCGAGCCAAGAGGAGCCCACAAGAGAAGGTTAAAGGGCGCAGGGCCCGAACCAAGCTGCCAAGCTGAGACCGACCAGAGCAGGACCCGGGCCGAGCGGGCCGGGAGCCCCCCTACCCGACCCGGAAGGGCAGAGAAGACCCCAGTGGGAGCCCCATCCCTCGCCCCCCCACCCTGTGGAGTGTTGGATGCATGTGTGTGTCTTTGTGTTTTGAAGAGGTGAATGCAACATGTGTCTAAGGTGTGGTTTAAAATTGAGGTGTAGCGGGGTCCCGAGTGCTCCTCCGCTGCCAAGCGGCAGAACCCCGAAGGCCGGCTTTACACCCTCAAGACCCTACGTGACTAAGTGTAGTTAAAATTGTGGGCGGTGCAAAGTCGGGGGAGGGGCCAGACCGTAGTTAAGTAGCCTTGAGCCCCTAACCGAGGCACCGCCCCACTATTCCCTATTGTTGAGTGAGGTAAGTTTTTGTAGGGGGGGGGGGTTGAGGAGAAGGGAGGTCCCACCGTCACTAGGACCAGTGAGGTAAGTTTTTGTCTCTAAGGGAGGGGGGGTCGAGAGGAAGGGAGGTCCCCCCGTCACCAGGACCAGCCACAGGCATGGCCCAGCCGGAGCACGGCAGCAGGGGCCAGCCTGCTCCAGCGGGGGGAAGGAGGCAGAGGGAGCTGTATGGTGGTGTTATTAGAGTACTAATGTACTAGTACAGAGTAGTGACCAAACGTTGGGTCTGGTGATGTTGAGATCTTCTTCCCATCTGGAGGTTGAAGGGATGTTGAGATATTTGAAGCTACAGGATTGAGATGATTTTAGAAAGAGTTTAGGAGCTGAGATCTTCAGGAGCTTTGTCACTGTCTGAGGTCAGTTCAGCTCAATCTCTTCTAGTTTACACTGACTTTGGATTATTGAATGAAGCTGAAGAGGTTCCAGATACTTGTTCTGACTGATAGCAGATGGTTCTATTAGCTCATTCAATGGAACCAAAGAGTTACTGGAGGAAAGTTCTTCTAAGGTTCTTCTTCCTTTATTTTGCCATCTTGGGAAGTTTCTTGGTTTCTTTCTTTGCAGGATGTCAGGATTGTTCCAGAGGGGGTGAAGAACCTCCCAGCAAGCTGTCAGAGACCTGGTTCTATTGATGCTTTTAAAGCAGCTGGGTTCTTTGATGAAGGACTGAAGAAGGGAAGATCTCTGGTCTGGAGATCTTCACACAAGGTTTTCTCAATGTCTAGCCAGCCTTCATCTAAGGCTTTCTGATTCATCCATTTTACTACATAAAGTACTTTATTGGCCAGATAATGAGGATACAGTTTGGGAGTTCTAAGCCACTTTGGTCCTTGGTGTTCTGGAGTGTTTTTAAACTTCTACCTGATGGTTGGTTTTTCCATCAGAATGTTGAGACGTGAGAATCCAGAGTGTTAAAGCAGGTTTTTCTTTGAAGAAAATGTTTTCATAATTAGGACAATGAAGTTTGCTCTGAGTCATTGTGCTGCTTCTCAGGTGAGTTTGATCCTTTGTTCAACACACTTCATTGTTCCATGGGGCAGGGCGTCTTGTCACATCCTTCAGTGTGTGTGGTCGCACAAAGAATCGTGTGTGTGTGTGTGTGTGTGTGTGTGTGTGGTGAAAAGCTCCCTCAGAAGTTCGAACACTCTGAAGCTTTGAGGAACAAACTGCCTCCTGAGAAAAGAGACATTTGCTGTTTTGTCTCTCTCCCTCCTTAAAATAGCTTCAGTCCGTTCTCCTTTCCGCTCTGCTGTGAGGGAAGAGACACACAACAATGTGGATTTCTTTAAATCTTTCTCACATGGGTGAAAGCTCTCCAGCCACACAGGCTCCACAGCACCTCTGACGTCCTGGAGCTTGAAACAAAGTGATTCTTATCCTGAAAATTTGGTTTCATCACCAAACTTTCAGGGGGAATCTTAATCCAGAAATCACAGGCGACACATGAAACAGGTTTTAATATTAATTAATATCAGTGTGACCCCTTGGTATTCCGATGAGGCCCAGACGGGCCAGAGAGGGGCTGGGCTGTTGAGGGTCAGTGAGCCATTAAAGGATATGATGGAGGCAGCTTCCTGAGTGGTCCACTTTTCTTTTTTCTTTTTTTTTTTTTCAAAAGTGCAAAAATAATATAGAAAATGCAAATAAAATACATAAAAAATGCAAAGTGCCATAAAGTGCATCGGAGGATAACAGGAGTTCGGCTTCACCAGCAGCAGAACCTCTAATGATGTTCAAAGGTACCTTAAATACTTTCTACTGAATTGGATCAAATCATTAAAAACTCCATGGCTGATAAAAACTAACATTAGTTTGTTAAAACTATATTAAAAACCTCAAATACAAAACCTATCATCATAAGTTATAGAAAAGAAAATCCATGCTAAAGAATGAACCTGAAAGCAAACAGCTGAATAATGAACCCTGCAGCCCCCCAGCTTGCTCCTGCTTTGGGTTCAGCGCAGAAGCAGTTTAAAAGTGGGAATCATTTGCTGTGGCACTGCCCTGAACCCAGAGGAGGCGAGGTAAAAACTTTCCACTCACACACCTGAAAACATTCAGCACATGCGCATCAACTCCAACAGGTAGAAACTATTCTCATACACATATATTGAACCACGCTCAATTAATTAACTGTCTTGTTGCCTTCATCGGGCCATCTGACAGGTACTGTACCCCGACCGGACCTACGGCAACAACAAAAGTTTCAATAAATACTTTTAAAATGACAAAGGGGTGCAAAATAGCATTATCCTTAATGTGCTATGTATTAAAGTGCTTTGTGAATATCTAAAGTGACCATGTGATGAAGGAACTGGCTCTTCCTTACAATCACCAATACAATTATCCATAAAGTCACTTTCCTGACACCGTTCATAAAAACCGACTGCAATGTGATGTGCACTGACGTTATCACGATTTCTTTACCTGCATCAGTGCAACACAATTTACTGTCCATGTGAAAACCTGTCACCATTTTGAAGGTTACAGAGTTTAAGTAGCTTTAGAAAAGTTACTTTTGATTGGAGAGAAGATATAAAATGTCTCTCTTGTTCATAAAGGTCACAGATTGCTGTTAGTCATGTGACCTTCACGCAGCCCATCAGGCTGACAGGCCTTAAAACAACAATAAAGGGTCTTAGTAAGTAATAGACAGATTTCAAATAAAGCAGGAGGGGGATGAGGAGAACGATTCTGTAGAACCTCCCCGTATGAGTCCAAGTCACAGCCACAGATTGTCTTAGTCTTTACGCTCTGAGCTCTGATGAAAGTTCCTAAAATACCATCAATAATTTACCTGGTGACTTTTGGTATAGCCTACGGAGGCCCTAAAAGGACATGATTAAAAAGTTTTCCCCTGATAATGACTTAATTTCAGTAGTTTTCTCGAGATCTCATTATTTTTCTCATTATTTCAAGAAAACAAGCAGGCAGCAAGCAACCCGTCCCCAAAGCACCCAGAGCAGGTCACCGGGAGGCGCTCACCTAGAGCCGTCCCTACAGCCATCCTTACCCTAACCCAGGACTGTAATTACAGTTAAAATCAATTATTTATTAAGTCATTTCAATCTTATTCTAAGTCGGGGGTCCACTGCACTTCACTGACATTTTTCAAGATAATTTTATTTCACTCATTTTAAGGCCATTTGTGTTTTCAGTATAATAATCTGTATAATATGTCCCAGTGGTTTTCAGAGGCAGCAATGCTGACTTACCTCCTCCATTCTTCTGGCACAGGTAGGGGAAGCGCCACACATTGCCCAGGCCTACAGAGAAGCCCACCTGGGCCAGGATGTACTGGAGCTTGCTGTTCCAGGCCGGGCGTTCCTCCTCCTCCTCGCCCTCAGAGCCCCCCTCCTCAACGTCGCACTCTTTCCTGTCCCCTTCATGGTTGTTGATGATCAGTGATGGTTTCTTGAAGGAATCATCACACGTGTCCTCGTTGGACAGCAGGACTTTGACTGACTCCTTGACATCGTCGTCAAGCTCTCTCTTGACGGCCTTGCTGTTTTTGGGCATTTGATAAAGCAAACAGAGCGCGGGGAATGGAACGTCTTTCTGTCTGGTTTGGTGGAACTTGCTGAGTTTAGAGGCAGAGCTGGTGTCTGTGATAAAAACCACGGTTTATTAAAAGAACTTTCAGCAAAGCCGCTAAAGTGAAGCAGGTTGGGTTTGAAAGTCCTGAAGGATGTTTGAGACCGTCTGAAGAACTTGATGGATCAGGAGGTATTCTTCATTATCACCAAATATCTGGGAGGTAAAGAAGCAGAAACTCGAGTAAAACACACAAAGAAGTCATTATAATTTCCCTCATAGATCGACTGGCTTTCGTTTCATTTCTACATTCAAACTGACAGTGATGTAATCCACTGTAAAAAAACAACCAAACAAAAGCCTCCGATCAGAGCACTGTATAAATACAAGTGTTCATAGAAATTTGTTGAAATAAAATTGTACATGTACAATAATTATTGTATTATCCCCAAAAAATCTAACAAATCTGACATTTACTTTTTCTCAGGACATTCTTTTCTATTTACATGAAATCATTTAGAAAAGCAAAACATGAACAAATGTAAATTTCTACAATTAATAAATTTATTTAAACTTGCAGATTGTAAAATTCAGAGTTCATACTTAGCTAATCTGGTTATATAACTGTTATTGGTTCAGGGTGTGGTTTATGTATATCTTGTAACTGGAACTGTAAAGATATCATCAACAAGGTTACTGAAGAATCCCCAGTCCTTTAATAGTAGTTGAATTTAGCAATTTACTTTCTAATTTTCAAGTTGAAAAAAATGGATTCAGAATATTTAGATTTTACAATTAAGTTGTAACAGTGAGCTGCGATCTCAACCAGATCATACCGAGTGTCCTACAGGTAATCCTATTAAACGTCTTAAGGCTCCTACAGACTGGAGTTTTAACAATCTTCTAAGTTGACAGGAAGCCGCCCTGGACAACAGCAGGCTGATAAACTTCTAACCACAACATGAAGTTCAGTGTGAGCAGATTGCACAATGAAAACACAAGCTGAATCTCAGCCTGCCACCATGTGAGTTGATGTGACTGAGCAAGTACTGTATAACACTTCATAAACATAGAATAGATTAGATTATATTAGAATAGAATAGAATAGAATAGAATAGAATAGAATAGATTAGATTAGAATAGCATGAAACATTGATGGAGCCCCCACAGTTGTGGCATTTATATCCCATATTGAAGACTCTGGAGGATTGAATCTTGAGTCATATATCCACAATTTCTTTAAAAGGACACTCAGCTGATCTTCAGTCCTCTCTATGTCCTGGTCCAACACTTTGATCATTGCTATCAGACCTGGGTCGAGACCTAACTGGACCAGAACTTTCCACAGATAGAGGAGCTCAACCCGGTCCAAAGCTTTTTCTTGGTCTAAAGAAATGAGATGAACATCTGGACCTAACAAACTAAAGACGTCCAAAACATCACGAATTAGAGACACATTGTCTCTGATGGACCTACCAGGCACACAGTAGGTCTGGTCTAGATGGATAACGTCGTCCAGCACCCCTCTGAGCCTGTTAGCGAGGGCCTTGGAGAGGATCTTAGAATCGGTACACAGTAGGGAGAGCGGCCTCCAGTCCTTCATCTCTCTCAGGTCTCCTTTCTTGGGCAGCAGCATGATCACCGTCCTCCTGCAGCTAGGGGGCAGCGTCTCTTCCCTGAGGCTCTCTGTCAGGACCTCCAGGAGGTCCTCTCCTCTCAGGCTCTCTGTCAGGACCTCCAGGATGTCCTCTCCTCTCAGGCTCTCTGTCAGGACCTCCAGGAGCCCCTCTCCTCTCAGGCTCTCTGTCAGGACCACCAGGATGTCCTCTCCTCTGAGGCTCTCTGTCAGGACCTCCAGGATGTCCTCTCCTCTGAGGCTCTCTGTCAGGACCTCCAGGAGGAACCAGGGCCCCCTGGGCTGGTGTGCCTAGTAGATGCTCTATCATATTAGTTTTAGTCTTCAGAGCTTCACAATGCTCCGGATTTCCAGTAGAACCAGTGTGCAGGTTCACCAAGTCAATCTCTAGAGTTCTCAGCGATGGTGTGACGTCCCGAGGGACATTTTGAGTGTCCTGCTGACAGAGTTGTTTGAGTTTGATCTTGCCACAGTCCCACCACTGCCTCAGACACTGACAATCCTCCTTCTCACTTCTAAAACCTTTTAAAAAACGTCCAGTGTCTTTAAAGTTAGAGTCAGCGAGTAAAGGTCTGCCCCTGCTGTTCAAAGAGAAGACTAAAACATTGTTAAAGAGTTCAGGCATTGACAGAAGCTGTCTGCTCTCACAGTCCTACACATTTCACCCTGTGTCTTGTGGGATCCACGGTTTCTTTTATCGTACGATGTCCTCGCTGTAAACTCTGAGCCTTATGTCACCATTGAGGGGCTGCTGCACGCGTCATTTATTTACTGTTTAATGACCTTTATGAAAAATATTCACATTTTCATTTGTTTAACTGTGGAACTAGTCATGGTTGTTGAGACACATGTTGTTAATTTAGCGTTTTTTGGTTTTATCAAATATAGTTAAATTCTTGTGAAAAATAGAGAAATGTGTGTGTGCGTGTGTGCGTGTGTGTGTGTGTGTGTGTGTGTGTGTGTGTGTGTGTGTGTGTGTGTGTGTGTGTGTGTGTGTGTGTGTGTGTGTGTGTGTAGAAGCAGCTCAGACGCGGACACGCAGCATCCACTCTGCATCCTTCCTTCATCCCGCAACATTTACACCCTTTTTTCTGTACACCTGTTTATAAAGAGAAGCTCCGGGAAATAAACAAGACCAAGAGAATAAAGGTGCAGTTCGGTTCTCACGGAACGACGGATTAATAAGTGATTAATAGATTTTGTTCACAGATTAGCCTGGTTGGAACGAAGCAAAGGCCTCGTGTATAAGACGCTGCTCCACCAAGCCTCCACCATCACTGTTTCTTTAATATCATTGTTTTTATAAAAAAAAAAAAACAGGAGAGAGAATGACTGGAAAGAGAAATACAGAAAGTCGTAGCTGTGGTGTGGCTCTGGGTCGGGCACAGTTTGTCCGATGAGGATGACGGTCAAGTGTTTCATCATCCAGCCGCACCGCACCGCACCGCACCCTCCGCACGGCCCGGGCTCGCTCTCTCTCTCTCTCTCTCTCTCTGTCACTCACTCACTCACTCACTCACTCACACGCACGCACGCACACTCACACTCTCAGACACACACACAAACACGCACGCACGCACGCACGCACGCACTCACCTCTGTGTAATCACGGCGATTCTTCGTCTCAAGGAATGAAATTGTGGGAGCTCATGCAGGGAGACATCATCACTGCTCGCGGTCCGCCGGGTGATTGACAGAGAGCCGCCTCAGCCTCCGGCCTCAGCGCAGCCGCTCACAGCCGAGCGAGGGGGGGGGGGGGGGGGGGAGTAGAGTACCACCCTGCTATTCGCACGCCAACGTCTAGTAATTGTTACCTACTTTCTAATAAAGACTGGTATAGAGTACACTAAACTCTGCTATTGCTCAAAGTGTCTTGATTTTTAAAATTTTGATTGAAATTATCACGTTCATCCTCAACATTCCCCCTATTCTTTCTATTTGGTACATTCCACTATGGCCCATCCTGTATGGGCGGGCAGTGAAGAGGCGCAATGTGCGTCTGTTTGTAAACCTGAGGCCCTGCCACTGCACGCATCATGACAAGAATTACATTTATGTTTTTGTAAAAAAAACTAATTTTTCATTTTGGAAGGTTCTTGTGGAGTGGGTGTACACACACACAAACACACACACACACACACACACACACACACACACACACATATATATATATATATATACCACCTTTTGCTCTGATTACTGCTATGGACACACTCTACATTCTCTTGATGAGCTTCAAGAGGTAGTCACCTGAAAGGGTTTTCACTTCACAGGTGTGCCCTGTCAGGTGTAATAAGTGGGATTTCTTGTCTTATAAATGGGGTTGGGACCATCAGTTGTGTTGTGCAGAAGTCAGGTGGATACACAGCTGATAGTCCTACTGAATAGACTGTTAGAATTGGTATTATGGCAACAAAAAAGCAGCTAAGTAAAGAAAAACGAGTGGCCATCATTACTTTAAGAAATGAAGGTCAGTCAGTCCGAAAAATTGGGAAAACTTTGAAAGTGTCCCCAAGTGCAGTCGCAAAAACCATCAAGCGCTACAAAGGAACTGGCTCACATGAGGACCCCCCAGGAAAGGAAGACCAAGAGTCACCTCTGCTGCGGAGGAGAAGTTCATCCGAGTCACCAGCCTCAGAAATGGCAGGTTAACAGCAGCTCAGATTAGAGAGCAGGTCAATGCCACACAGAGTTCTAGCAGCAGACACATCTCTAGAACAACTGTGAAGAGGAGACTGTGTGAATCAGGCCTTCATGGTAGAGTAGCTGCTAGGAAACCACTGCTAAGGACAGGCAACAAGCAGAAGACACTTGTTTGGGCTAAAGAACACAAGGAATGGACATTAGACCAGTGGAAATCTGGGCTTTGGTCTGATGAGTCCAAATTTGAGATCTTTGGTTCCAACCACCGTGTCTTTGTGCGACGCAGAAAAGGTGACCGGATGGACTCTACATGCCTGGTTCCCACCGTGAAGCATGGAGGAGGAGGTGTGATGGTGTGGGGGGGCTTTACTGGTGACACTGTTGGGGATTTATTCAAAATTGAAGGCATACTGAACCAGCATGGCTGAACCAGCATGGCTACCACAGCATCTTGCAGCGGCATGCTATTCCATCCGCTTTGCGTTTAGTTGGACCATCATTTATCTTTCAACAGGACAATGACCCCAAACACACCTCCAGGCTGTGGAAGGGCTATTTGACCAAGAAGGAGAGTGATGGGGTGCTGCGCCAGATGACCTGGCCTCCACAGTCACCGGACCTGAACCCAATGGAGATGGTTTGGGGTGAGCTGGACCGCAGAGTGAAGGCAAAAGGGCCAACAAGTGCTAAGCATCTCTGGGAACTCCTTCAAGACTGTTGGAAGACCATTTCAGGGGACTACCTCTTGAAGCTCATCAAGAGAATGCAGAGTGTGTCCAGAGCAGTAATCAAAGCAAAAGGTGGCTACTTTAAAGAACCTAGAATATAAGGCGTGTTTTCAGTTGTTTCACACTTTTTTGTTAAGTACATATTTCCACATGTGTTAATTCATAGTTTTGATGCCTTCAGTGTGAATTTACAATTTTCATAGTCATGAAAATAAAGAAAACTCTTTGAATGAGAAGGTGTGTCCAAACTTTTGGTCTGTACTGTATATATATATATATATATATATATATCAGGGTTTATATATAATTATATGCTAATTTGTTTGTGAAGGGGCAACCTTGAGTCTTTCATATTACTTCTTTATATTACAATGAATACAATATAAAAAATAACTACATTTATGATACTAATGCAATCCTGGAAAGGTCTGATGTTTGTGAAGCAACCATGTGGTGATGGGGAGTACTGAGTCGTCTCGCTGTTATACTGACTTTGTGATAGTAAACACAGTCAGTTTACTCTGCTTGTCTATTGAATTCTTCATGAACAGACCTGCCTTTGGTAACATAACACTTTCCGTCTGTCATGGCTTTACCTCTTGTAGACATCTGATGGAAAGTTGAGGCGTTGGATTTCACTGTGTCAAATAGATGCAGGTTCCAGCCAGAGAGGCTTGAATAGAGCAGTAAATCAGTCATTTTGATAGAGTTTCACATGTAAAACCTGAAACCTTTTTGGTGAAAGAGATGTAGGAGCTAATCAGAGATTGGAGGAAGCTATCAGGGGCTCGATAAAAATGAACAGTTTCCAAAGTACTGTAGCAGCACTTTAACCTTTTTAAAGTGCCGCTCTGGTGAGGACGGGTAACTGTCTTCAACCCGTTCAGGGGAAACAATGATCAAGGTCCAAGGTGCAGTTTTGTCTTTGGATATGGCAATCTATTTATTGATATCCGCAGTCCAACTGTTGATGCCTATCATCAGTAACTCAGCCCACTACTGAGTTCCTATAACAAAATAAACGTTCCCTCAGTCTGCCACTCACCCTGACCCAGTCTGGAAGGCGACCGCTCTCTCTGGTCGGTCAGCAGGTGAATGCAGAAACATGAATCAGCAAATGATCAACATACACAACATAAAATGGCTCCTACAAGTACTATTTTTTATTTTTTGTTTCCAGCAAGAGGAGGGTGTTTTTAGGATTTGAAATACATTTTCCAGATAGAGGCAAGTT
The DNA here is from genome assembly GCF_963383615.2 of Lipophrys pholis. Classification (NCBI taxonomy): domain Eukaryota; kingdom Metazoa; phylum Chordata; class Actinopteri; order Blenniiformes; family Blenniidae; genus Lipophrys; species Lipophrys pholis. The sequence continues at coordinate 30,815,621 of NC_137631.1, read as the reverse complement.
AGACTTTTGATCAGAATACTGTATATGACTCGAGGATTCAATGTTTTTTCATTACTACTGATATTGTTGTTTTTATGAAGGAATTTGGTTGTTTGCTGCATCCCAAAAAAATATGATTAAGCTCATGCCTTCAATGTGAAAAATGCACCCAAACGCCCTGAGCACAGGTAACCGATGACATCACAGATGATGTGTCCAGGTAACATGTAACATGAGACCCTTGTACTCCTGGGTTCTTCAAGCACAGAAATGCAGTTAGTTTCCCCTTTCAACACTTTCTTCACCAAAAACCCACACAAGTCACCCAGCATCTGCTTTTTCAGGCTCCTGCTCCTTCAGCCACTGCAGCCTGCGCCTTCAGACACTGCTCCTGCTCCTTCAGACACTGCAGCCTGCTCCTTCAGACACTGCTCCTGCTCCTTCAGACACTGCTCCTGCTCCTTCAGACACTGCAGCCTGCTCCTTCAGACACTGCTCCTGCTCCTTCAGACACTGCAGCCTGCTCCTTCAGACACTGCCGCCTGCTCCTTCAGACACTGCTCCTGCTCCTTCAGACACTGCAGCCTGCTCCTTCAGACACTGCCGCCTGCTCCTTCAGACACTGCCGCCTGCTCCTTCAGACACTGCCGCTCGCCCTTCGCCGTGTTTCCCTCAGAAATCCTCAGGACTGAACAAAGGTGTTTATCTGTAAGACAACTCCGGTGTGAAGTTTTGTTGATCTTGACCACAGAGAACAGTTCACACAGGTACGTGCTGCTAAACATCGAGAGCGTTTGAGCAGCCTGGGGGTGGAGCTGGGGCATTGTGTTGGGAACAAAACCTGGAAACTCTCCGCTCCATTTGAAGGTTTGATGCTGCACTTTGCACGTCAGATGCAAATGGCTCGCTGAGCAATTTAGATCTGCTTTCTTGGAGCTCCAAATCAGCAAATCTCCTTGTGAAGTTGTTCAGCAAACTGAGTTTGGGAAAACGGCGGTAGTGTTCTGCTCCTTCATTTTTTGGCAGTGTGGTAAATGGCTCAAGAGTTCTTCCAGCCGCTGCGTCTCCCACAGGCGCAGCTTGATATTGAAAACACTCACTGTACACTCAAAAAAGTCAACAATGTCAAAAAAGTGTCATTTGCATATTAGAAATATGTTTGATTAATACAAGCATATTGAGTTTCTCTTTATTAAATGGTTCATTGAAGTTCCATTCTATATGAATAAATCTAAATTCAGATTGACTAAATCAAGTCTTGCTGATCTAATGAGGAAGAAATACGTCAATACCACAGCTCAGGTATTGTTGCTCATTGCGCATGCTCCATTTGAGCAGATGCAGGAAATTCAAATGAGCAGGAACCAGACGTTATCTGCATGCACAACTTGTCAGGTCTCTGTGTCTGTCCCTGTGTGTCTCACCTCATGTTTCCGATTAACCAATGGCCTTGTCCCTCTGTCTGCTCCCATCATTGTGCTCCACCTGTGTCCTCCCCTTCCTTGTGTATTTAAACCCTGTCCCTCTGTTGTCCTTGTCGGATCGTCCTGTCTACTTCTCATCATGTCTCTCCTCTCGTGTCCTCTTGTTCCCTGCTCTTCAATAAACTCTGTTTTTTATGGAGCTCTGAGTCTGCGCTGGGGTCCATCCACACACCACCTGAGACAACTGACTTCTCTGGCATCCCTCTACTCTTAAGGATACTCTAAAGGACATTTAATAAGGCAAGTACTGACTCCTGACTTCGGTCTATGTTCATGTATTTCGTTGCCTGAATAGTAACGTTAACTAGCAAAACCTATTTGATGTTTCGCAGCCGACTATGCTTGTTTTGTTTTCTTAATTTAAGTTTATATACTGGAGGTAAATTGCAGTGGTTCCTTTTGTGTGAATGAAAACGTAGCTGCAAACGATTAGCCGGCAAGTCTACAATTCTGCTGAGTCACTGCACAACTATGGAGCATTGCCCCTATTGTGTCTATTTAAATTGTCCTGGAATGTTTAAGACATGGGGTGGACTTGAAAGTCACATGTATAGGGGATCATTTATCTCATTGTACACAGACCGCTATCGGTTCAGCTACTTTCAAGTGTGAGCAATGTGATTGCAGCAACCTCACCACACAGAGCTCTTTGTTCATCTTGGAACACGTTTACAAGGTAAAGACACAGTAAGCTGTGTGTTTACTGGTTGTTCTTTCATGACCAGTGTTTATAGTACATTTTACTCACATAATAATAGGAAGCATCAGGGGCACACAGTGAAAGATTATAAAACCTGTTCTGCTTCAGCTAGTTCTGAGGTTGCAGCGGAAGCTGGCTGTTCTACTGATGTGTCATATTCTGAAGCTGAGACCGAGTTAGAAAGTGACAATAGTGAAGTTACAGATGTTCCAGCACTAACTGAGAAGAGAATAGCTTCATTATTGTTGAAATTAGAACACATATTTCATATTCCAGATACAACAGTTAAGGAATTGGTGGAGGAGTTGCATTGTTTGTTGCACTCAGCTTGTGGGCCAGTAACAAAGCGCACAGTGACAGAAATGTTCAAAAGCCATAACCTCCATATTTATTCTGTTACACCGTGTGACTTCTGTCCTATCATGGGATTCGCATCCTCCAAGGAACAGGCCAGTGTTGTGGCTGATCGCATTTAATACAAAGAAGTGCGAAACTGAAATGCACATACATAAACACAGGAATACCTTTGTCAATAACAACACAAATTGCTTCCGATATATTACACATATCAGTACTATTGATTAGCAAGCTGAATATAAGCTGAAGGTAAACTACATAGTACATAACAGGTCAGCTGGAATCCTCAGAGCCGTTATTACATTATGATATACCAGGAGAATGACAGTCACAACACTGTAAACGTATAACAGCTGGAAATATACTCTAACAATATTGTCAACACATTTATTCACAGGACGTAGACTCAGAGGACGTAGACTCAGAGGACGTAGAATCAGAGGACGTAGAAAGGTCATTAGCATTCAAGCTAATGAAGCTTGGAGACTGTGCAGCCATTGGTTGAGTGAAGTTCTGCTCAACTGCTGAGTGACAGACTCAAATAATTGCGCCCCCTATAGGCCTGGCGGTAGAATCAAATAAATGAACAGTTACAACACCATTGATCAAGCTGTTATTGAAGAACTTGCCAATTCTGTGTCTGCGTCTCACCCAGTAGGTCAAGTTTTGAAAAGATGTGGTTCTTTAGGTGCCTCTTTTAATAGAAAGCTATATTACAAGCACCGTTTTAAAGTTGTAGAACCTGTTAGTATTTTGTTTATGTAGAACAGAGAAGATCATTTCAGTACATACCAATAATACATTTACTGCAGGAATTATTGAGCCAATATCAACTAGACAAAGTGATTGAGGAACTCTCAGAAAAACAGAGGGTTTGTCTGGTGGTCAGAGTGTTTACAGATCTTTTGTAGATGGCAAGCACTACACAACAAAGAGCTTTTTAGCTGCTGATGCATTGAGGATGTCCATTACCCTTTATGTTGATGAGTTTGAGGTTTGTTATCCTCTGGGGACATCACGCAAAATGCACAAGCTCTGTGGTGTGTATTGGGTTCTGGACAATTTGCCGCCAGGTTCTCATTCGACCCTTTCATCCATTTATTTAGCTGTTCTTTGTAAAAGTGAAGATTTGGAGGCGTTTGGATTTGAAAATGTTTAGATCCACTGATAAAAGATCTGTTAATCTTAGAGCAGCGTGGCGTGTTCATCACGCAGTTGAACAAGTTTATAAAGACACTGAATTGTGTAATTACTGACCACTTGGGAGCCCATGGGCTTGCTGGCTTTGTAGAACATTTTTCTGCTGAATACATATGTAGGTTCTGGACAGCAAAAGAAATCTGAAATTCAGTCTTTCACTGCTGGCACTTTTGAGTGTAGAACACTAAAACTTCATGAAGCACATTTAAAATCTGCTCTGGAGACGGAAAGTTTGTGCTGTTGTGTTAAACGGGATTGTGTTTTCAGTAAGAGTCTTTCTCATTTCCAGGTCTGTCAGGGTCCGAGGAAGACCCATAAGCAGACCACAACACAAGACTGTCTTGATCATTCAATAAAACCTGCAAACGCCAAACAGGTTTACCATCGGTGATCACAAATGGAGTCCAAGTCCAGGCAGAGGTCGGTACACAGGGAAATCCAGAACAGGAAGAACGCCAGGAAGGGGCTGGGGTCATGAAGCTGAGCAGCAATGTGACGATCGAGCACAGAGACATGAAGGAGCAGGTTTAAATACATGAGAGGGAAGACACAGGTGAGACACATCAGGCTGATCTCGCACGCACGCACGCACGCACGCACGCACGCACGCACGCACGCACGCACGCACGCACACACACACACACACACACACACACACACAGCACACACAGGAAAGGCAAGTGACAGAGACTGAGGATTACACAATAAAACAGGAAGTGAACATAGTGTGAGACACGGACTTGATGAACACACAACGACGGACCCTTACAATGTCACTGCAGGTTTTCCCCCCGATGTAGTACATGCTTTATTTCAAGGAGTTGTACCATTGGAGCTTGCTTATTGTTTTGCTCTTTTCATCTCAAAGTATTTCAACTTGGAGAAACTTACCAGTGCTATCCAGAATTGAGTACAGATGGGGAGATAAAACCAATCGCCCTCATAGAATACCCCATACGTTCACAGCTCTGCTTCGATTATTGGCCCCCTTGTTCCAGGGAATGAGCCTGCATGGCATGTTGTTCTAGATCTGAAGGAGATTGTAGAGCTTGTCATAGCTCCTGTACATTCTGATGAGTCAATAGCAGATCTTGAATGAAAGATCAATGAGCACCTTCAAAGATACAGAGGTTTCTCCAAACAACCTCAAACATCATTATTTGGAACACTATCCTGTTATGGTTCCATCTTTGGACCTCTTCTTCACAAATGGACAATGAGGTTTGAGGCAAAACATAGTTTTTTTTAAGCAGATTCTTGGCCATACGAACTGCTTTAAAAACATCCCTCTGACACTTGCTAAGAAACACCAACTCATGTGCACTCTTCTGTCCACAGAACATCACTGGTGGTGAATATTTCATCAGTACCCATTGATGTTCTGTAAAGATTACCTCATGAGACTGATGTCCACATTGCAAACAATGTATTATACCATGGAATGATACAACAGAAGGAATGATTGTTGTCCATGGGCATTCACATGCTCTGCCTGAGTTTGCAGAAATTTAGCGGCTCTGAATTTTGCAAGGCAAGGTCCATTGTAGCCAGGTTGTGTGCTCGGTATAGAGCATTCCAGAGCGTTTCAGCTGGACATGTCCCATGTAAGAGAGCTGGCCCTTCTTGAGCATGGGGGGACTGCCCATTAGCTGCCTATTCAGTGGGGGGGCCTGCGTCTCATTACACTGAGGAGACACATTGACCTGCAGCTGAAACAGAAAGAAGTTTGTAGGTATTTATTTTTCCTTTACATCTTTAAAGTCATGCAAGTCACGCCTCGCACCCCGACTGCAAATATTAATGGTAATTTTGGTTTCGATTTTACTTTTAGATTTAAGTTTTCATTAATACCATAATTATTACTTAATTTTTTTTAATCAGTGGTTAGTTAAAAAAAATCTTTAATTTTATTTACTGAAACCTAAGAATACAATATTCTCACAATTTTCAAAAACAGGTTATGTATGTTAAATGAAATTAAAATAAATATATTTTTCCAAGTAAAAAAAACACCCAAGATTTGAAAATATCCTACTTACAAATGTTTGAAACAACAAATCCCTACATTTTCTTGCTAGACCTTTGGATTGATTAAGCAACTTATCCTCACAGCTCTGCTTAGCATGAATATAGCACTGTATATCTTAATGTTTCTTCTTGTTACATGAACTAAAGTGAAACATTACAGATGGTCTCCCTCTGCTCCTTCATCAGCTCCCTACGTTTTTGACTCATTTGACAAATCAATTGGAATCTGTATCCCCTTTAGCAAAATAAGCAGGTTATTGTGTTGTTTGGCTGACACTCACTTCAAGCTTATCACGGTCCTTGTCACAGTCCTTATCACGGTCCTTGTCACGGTCCTTATCACGGTCCTTGTCACGGTCCTTGTCACGGTCCTTATCACAGTCCTTGTCACGGTCCTCACCTCGAAATAGCTTTTGTTCTACAATCAGGCCATCCTTTAAATGGTATCATACTCGAAGACGTGTTTTGTTTTTTTATACTATATAACACTCCAAGCAATTTGCAGTTCAATACTAATTAACAATTGGTTATTAAAAAATATGGTACCCCCCTGACTGTAGTTGGTTCATTTTTGGTTGTTTTGCTGAGTTGTATGTTTTTTCATTTCATATTCCGGTCCACACAACGTCCCAGCCCAGCCCATCAGACTGAGGATTGTCCCGGGAGAAGATGATGCCAAGAAGTTAATTTTGCCAGCAGGGATCCCAGACTCCACTGAGGATTTGTGCCTTCCGATAAAGACGAGCTTTGGACTGCAGCAGGATTTTCGGCTTCAGTATCAAGATGCTGATTTCGGCAATGATTTTATAAACCTCTCAGACATCTCCAAAGTATGTGACAAGGCAACCCTCAAGATCATCAATATCCTGGGTGGCAGAGAGGACAATGATCCAACAGCATGTCCAGCAGAAACAGTCCAGGGCCCAACAGATTCATCATCGTTCTCCTCAGTCGACACAGATTGCCTGTTTCTTCTTCATCTTCACCTTCTGCAAGGCTAAATCTTTAGCCAAGTGTTTTCACTATCCCAACTTTCAGCTACGATGTTTAACTTGAACTCCAGAGGGCCAATGATGTCTGCAAAATACACCCCTCACCAAAACTGAAATCCCTCATTCAGCAAAGTTTGGCACAAGAAGTTAATACATTTAAAGCATACCAACGACACTAATTTTACTGATGTTGCAGAAGCACTTGTGAAAAAACATCCTTGTCTCAGCGAGCAGGGCTCTTTTAATGGCTGTAACAGGTGGAAGATCAGCTTAAAGTATAAAATTGTAAATTTCCTGACCAAACTCAGAGGCCTGGGATGTGCTGAGGTGATGATCAATTCGCTGAAGAACGAATCAGTAGATAGACCTCTCGCCACCTCGAAGAGCTGAAATTAACTACTGTCCACAACATCCCAAAGAATGAAAGTCTGGAACAGGAGAGGGTTGCAATGCTTTCTAAAATAAAATAAAAACAATGACTCCATGCTCTGTCAGAAAATGGAAAAAACATTTTCTTCCAGACAGCAAGACGTTCTTCAAGGCCAGCCTATGGTTGCAGACTTTTTATTGAAGGCTGAAGTGCTCTTTCCAGTGTTTGAGCCAGTTTGCTTCAGTTGTTATGAGGTTGCCGTCAGAATCTTTCACCAGGGCTGTCTTGATGCGTGGGGCATTACGGGCTTGGCGCAGCAAAATGAGTACATGGCGCATGTTGTTGTTAGCCGCGGCCTCTCTGTGTTTAGCTTCAGCTTGCCAGAACTTCTCCCTATCCTCATCAAGACCAGGCCCAGAGAGAAGGAGAGTCAAAGGATTGAAATGGTAAAAACTTTTCACATTCAAAGTATTAAAATGGTTAAAACTCTTCAAATCATGTAGTTTTATGATGTGAACAGTTAAATCTCTTCAGAACATATAGAGTCAAAGTGTTGATAAAGTGTGTGTGTGTGTGTGTGTGTGTGTGTGTGTGTGTGTGTGTGTGTGTGTGTGTGTGTGTGTGTGTGTGTGTGTGTGTGTGTGTGTGTGTGTGTGTGTGTGTGTGTGTGTGTGTGTGTGTGTGTGTGTGTGTGTGTGTGTGGTGTAATGACCTCGAACGTCCACTAGGGGGAGGCAGACTTCGGAGGTTCAGTGTGATGATGTCACAGCTGCTGGAGAGTGCCAGGCGATGCAGTGACTCAAAGTGTCCACCTGGCGGCAGCACACCGAGAGAGTGCAATGACCCACTCGGCCACTAGAGGCGTTCCTCTTTCTGTGATAGTGTGAAGTCACTGGGCTTTGTGCATGGCTCATTAGGCCTGCAGAGAGCAAGCCAAATTTCTGACTGAGAAATCCGAGCTGCAGTGACCTACACACAGTGGTGGAGCTCTCAATGACAAGAGAGCAAAATATGGATCTGCTGCCCTCTTCACTAAATCTTTTACCCTCTTGATCTGCTTCACCATCGCTCTGTGGAAACTGAGGAGGGAGGATCCAGACTGTGGCTCTTTGTGGCTCTTTACTGTTTTGCCTGTTGTTGCAGCACGTTGCACATTTCAGCACCAGTTCTCAGCTGCTGGCTCAGGCCGGGACACCACACAGACTGTCTCACTTGTTCCCTGCACTTTACCAGCCCCGGGTGTCCAACATGCAGTCTTGTGAGGACATCCTTTCTCATGGCATATGGGATAACCTCCCTCCAGAGGTGGTGCTTTAAGCACTGGATGATCATCCTCATGCAGGTGGAGAATATTACAGCAACAAAGTCACTTGTGACCTCCCGGTGGCTCATGTGAGTCTATGTCGTCACGTGACACTGGAAGCTCAGTCCCTTTTCATCTTCTTGCTCGCAGGTTTGTATGTGTGGTTTGTCGGCACGATATTGCTGATTTCTACTATTGTCGAGTTGGTTGCTGCTTGTTGCCTGGAGCCCTGCGAACTGCGAACTGCAGTCGGGGATGCCAGTCATCTCGCCCTCCAAGGGCTGCAAAAGCACCGTTTCTGTGGACTTTTCATCAGAGCCGAATGGTCGGCATTCTACACCTGCTGAGTCCACTCATTGTGTTTTTTCGCCGATGCGTTATGCTTCGATATCAGTTGTAGCCTCCGTGCTTCTAGTACTTTATTTGAAGCTGCGATTCGGCTGGTTTGGGTGATTACACGCTGTGGTGGTTGTTTGTTAAATGTTCTTCAGTCAGAATAGTTTCTCTACAGCTGCGCACTTGTTTTTATAAAAGCGACCGTGGTCTACTAATATTGGATTGTTACAGAGCCGTTATGAACCGCAAGTGGCGTCTCTGCTCGACCCAGCTCGTGACACAGCGTTCAGCTTCGTGTAAGATTATTTTCTAGATTAAACCAGCCTGAGCAATTCTATCTAGACAGTAAGGTGATTTTCTAGATTAAACCAGCCTGAGCGGCTCTATCTAGACAGTAACATGATTTTCTAGATTAACCAGCCTGAGCAGCTCTATCTAGACAGTAACAAGATTTTCTAGATTGACCAGCCTGAGCAGCTCCACCTAGACAGTAACACGATTTTCTAGATTAACCAGCCTGAGCAGCTCTATCTAGACAGTAACATGATTTTCTAGATGAAACCAGCCTGAGCAGCTCTATCTAGACAGTAGCATGATTTCCTAGATTAACCAGCCTGAGCAGCTCTATCTAGACAGTAACATGATTTTCTAGATTGACCAGCCTGAGCAGCTCCATCTAGATAGTAACACGACTTTCTAGATTAACCAGCCTGAGCAGCTTTATCTAGACAGTAACATGATTTTCTAGATTAACCAGCCTGAGCAGCTCTATCTAGACAGTAAGGTGATTTTCTAGATTAAACCAGCCTGAGCGGCTCTATCTAGACAGTAACATGATTTTCTAGATTAACCAGCCTGAGCAGCTCTATCTAGACAGTAACACAATTTTCTAGATTAACCAGCCTGAGCAGCTCTATCTAGACAGTAACATGATTTTCTAGATTAAACCAGCTTGAGCAGCTCCACCTAGACAGTAACATGAATTAACAAAGAGGCAACAACAGAAGAAGAACATGATTTTGAAAGTTGAACAAATGATGGTAGAAAACAAGAAACATCAGTAACACACACACACACCATCAATAAGATGTGTGTGTGTGTGTGTGTGTGTGTGTGTGTGTGTGTGTGTGTGTGTGTGTGTGTGTGTGTGTGTGTGTGTGTGTGTGTGTGTGTGTGTGTGTGTGTGTGTGTGTGTGTGTGTGTGTGTCCCATGCAGGAGACGCATCACGTCCTCCTGCTCCCCAGGCAGTGTCATCAGACATTGAGTCCCTCAAAAAGGGTAATGGACCATAACAATGGTGAGTAAGCTGGAGACTCACTTATTTTACGAGCTATTCCTACATCACCATTCTAGTCTTTAAATATCTTTTTATCCAGTGGTTCAGCTGACCAAACCTACCAGAAGCATGTGCATGTTTGTTCTTTTGTTTTTTCTCCTTCAAGTCTGAAAGGTGAAGGTTTGGTGGGAGGAATGTCTGAGCAGCTAAACCAAACCTGAACCTCCAGAGACAATGTAAAGGTAAACATACGACAATAGGATAAGGTTTTCTTTTAATATAAATGTGACATCATATTCCATAAATAAACTAATGTTTTCATAACTAAATCATGCCATAGGTCCAAGCAGCTGCACAGGTTCAAAGTTCAGCTGCAGTCACTCACCTGTCCCTGGATCCTGTCCAATCCCATGGTCGGCCAGTTGTTCCATCCTCACACACCTTTCTGGCTCCACTGTTACCACTCACTGTGGAACCACCAGCACCTCCTCAACCTGTGGCACAGCCTGCGGTTGTGAGAAACTTCATCAAATTACAATTTCACTTTAAACTGGTGTCTCTGTGGGCCGGTGTCTCTGTGGGCCGGTCAGCAGGTCCCACCTAACATAATTATCTGGCCAATCAGCCCACACTACTGTGGGCTGACAGTGTTACAGCACAGCCCATTGGTTACCTGTCAGTCAGGGGCTTGACATTCACCCAGTTGCTGGATGGGCGGGGCTAACAGAGTCACCTTCAATCACACCGCAGGTGAGCTGAGGTCAGGAGAGGTAAGGAGACAGACAACAACATGGATAAACAACCTCCGAAAAAACACCCTGGAGGGGCAGAAAAGCAGCCACTAAAACAAATGAAAGCCCTGGAAGCAGCAACATAACCACTTTATCTGCTCCACCAGCAACATGACCACTTTATCTGCTCCACCAGCAGCAGCATGACCACTTTATCTGCTCCACCAGCACCAACATGACCACTTTATCTGCTCCACCAGCAGCAACATGACCACTTTATCTGCTCCACCAGCACCAGCATGACCACTTTATCTGCTCCACCAGCAGCAGCATGACCACTTTATCTGCTCCGCCAGCAGCAAAATGACCACTTTATCTGCTCCACCAGCAGCAGCAAAATGACCACTTTATCTGCTCCACCAGCAGCAAAATGACCACTTTATCTGCTCCACCAGCAGCAGCATGACCACTTTATCTGCTCCACCAGCAGCAACATGACCACTTTATCTGCTCCACCAGCAGCAGCATGGCCACTTTATCTGCTCCACCAGCAGCAGCAGGTGCTGCAGCACTCGCATCTGCAGCCAGAGCATCAATTCGCACAGAACCGACCCGCAGACCCAGCTTGATTCTGGCGCCCCCCTCCCGGCTTCAGGCAACTGACTGCTACTGCAGCAGGAGCAAGAGGCACAACAGACACCACAGCTGATGGAGACTGAGCCTTTAGAGGGTGGGGTAAGTAATAAAAACCAGCATGACAGATCTGTAAGCAGCACTACTTGTGAGGTTATCTGAGAGAGCTACATTTTAAAGACACAATAAGGTCAAAAGTCCAAGTGCACGCTGGCCTCCGGCAGGGCTGTCCTTTGTCACCGGTTCTTTTCATAACTTTTATGGACAGAATTTCTAGGCACAGCCAGGGACCGGAGGGGGTCCGGTTTGGGGACCACAGGATCTCGTCTCTGCTCTTTGCAGATGATGTGGTCCTGTTGGCTTCATCAAACCTGGACCTTCAGCGTGCACTGGCGCGGTTCTCAGCCGAGTGTGACGCAACTGGGATGAGGATCAGCGCCTCTAAATCCGAGGCCATGGTTCTCGACCGGAAAAAGGTGGCTTGCCCCCTTCAGGTAGGTGGAGAGACCTTGTCCCAAGTGGAGGAGTTCAAGTATCTCGGGGTCTTGTTCACGAGTGGGGGGAAGATGGAGCGTGAGATCGACAGGCGGATCGGTGCAGCGTCTGCAGTTATGCGGTCGCTGTATCGGTCCGTCGTGGTGAAGAAGGAGTGAAGCCAAAAGGCGAGGCTCTGGATTTACCGGTCGATCTTCCTTCCTCCCCTCATCTATGGTCATGAGCTTTGGGTCATGACCGAAAGAAGGAGATCCCGAATACAAGCGGCTGAAATGAGTTTCCTCCGTAGGGTGGCTGGGCGCACCCTTAGAGATAGGGTGAGGAGCTCAGTCACCAGGGAGGAGCTCGGAGTAGAGCCGCTGCTCCTCCACATCCAGAGGAGCCAGCTGAGGCTCGGGCATCTGTTTGGGATGCCCCCCAGACGCCTCCCTCGGGAGGTGTTCCGGGCGTGTCCCTCTTGTAGGAGGCCTCGGGGCAGACCTAGGACACGCTGGAGAGACTATGTCTCTCGGCTGGCCTGGGAACGCCTTGGGGTCCCACCGGAAGAGCTGGAGGACGTGTCTGGGGCGAGAGAAGTCTGGGCATCCCTGCTTAGACTGCTGTCCCCACGACCCGGACTGGATAAGAGGAGGACAATGGATGGACTTAGGTCAAAAACAAAAATGGTGTTTTTGCATGCAGACACATTCCTCATGTGTCACTATTTATTAATGTGAAAGAGCAAACAGGCCTGTTGCTTTGTCATGTGTAGCTTAGGAGTCACTGGGGTCTTTTCCACCGGAAAGAACCAGGTTCTAGTTCTGGTCCAGGACCAGCCTTAGCACCTGTTCTTTGTCTTTCCACCTCCAATGCCCCGGCCTATCAGGGGCTAAACTGCTGCTACGCTGGCCCCACTTCGTTGCTGGACCAAAGAGGAGTCGGACTGGGACCAAAGAGGAGCCGGACTGGGACCAGAGAGGAGCCAGACTGGGACCAGAGAGGAGCCAGACTGGAGTCCGACGTGTCATCAGCTGGGGGCAGAGTTATCTCTGGAGGTATCTCTACCTACAAGGCAGAAGCGAGGTTGAACCGGCTTTCTGAAATCTCCAGTGAATAGAATAGAATGCCTGTTATTGTCACTTGTACAGGTACAGTGAGATTAAAAACAACTCCAGTGACAGTGCAGCAGTTAAAAAGGGCAGAATATAGTGCAAGAAGGAGGGTGGGGGGTGTAGGGGGTAAGGTGCACGGTCCAGTCCTGTGAACGGTACAGAGTGTATTTACAGGAAATAAATAAAAACTAGAAAAATTATATTGCACATTATGAGGTAGTCTGTAAAGTAAAGTTAAGTCAGTGCATACAAGAGTTCACAGTGGTTATGGCTTTGGGGAAAAAACTGTTTTTGAATCTGTTCGTTTTAGATCTCATGACCCTGTCGCGCCTTCCCGAGGGCAGCAGGTCAAACAGGTCAGAGCCAGGGTGGGAGCTGTCCTTGATAATGTTCGTAGCTCTGCTGAGGCAGCGGGAGGTGTAAATGTCCATCAGGGAGGGGAGAGAGCAGCCGACAATCCTCTGTGCTGCCTTTACCACTCTCTGGAGCCTCTCCCTGTCTGCAATGGTGCAGCTGCCGTACCATACTGTAATACAGTAAGGCAGCAGGCTCTCGATAGATGAGCGGTAGAAGGTCAGCAGCAGGTTGGAGTCCAGGTTGTACTTCTTGAGAACTCTCAAGAAGTGCAGCCGCTGCTGAGCCTTCTTGGTGATTGCAGTGATGTTCTCTGTCCAGGAGATGTTGTTGGAGATGAGGACGCCAAGAAACCGGAAGGAGTGGACCCTCTCCACACACTCGCCGTTGATGTAGAGGGGGGCTGGGTCGGTGCTGTGTTTCCTGAAGTCGACGATGATCTCTTTAGTTTTCTTGGTGTTCAGAGCAAGGTTGTTCTCTGAGCACCAGTCTGCCAGCTTCCGGACCTCCTCTCTGTAGGCTGCCTCGTCCCCCCTCCAGATGAGTCCGACCACCGTAGTGTCGTCTTCTTCACTATGAGGTTGTTGTTGTGGGTCGGACTGCAGTCGTAGGTGTAGAGGCAGTACAGGAGAGGGCTCAGCACACAGCCTTGTGGGGAGCCGGTACTCAGCGTGCGGGTGGGGGAGAGGTGGGGGCCGAGTCTCACTGTCTGGGGCCGGTTGGAGAGAAAGTCCTTAATCCAAGCACAAGTGAGGGGGGGAGGCCAAGAGTGTCTAGTTTTGTGATGAGGATGTCCGGTATTATTGTATTAAAGGCAGAACTGTAGTCCACTAAGAGCATCCTGACATAGCTCTGCTGTTGCTCCAGGTGGTGCAGAGCATGGTGGAGAGCTGCAGCGATGGCATCTTCAGTGGATCTGTTCGCCCGGTATGCAAACTGGTAGGGGTCGAGATCTTTGGGGAGATGGTCCTTAATGTGCTGTAGAACTAGCCTCTGGAAGCACTTCATGATTACCGGGGTGAGGGCCACCGGACGGTAGTCATTCAGGGTGGTGACGGGAGACTTCTTCGGCACAGGGATTATTGTGGTTGATTTGAGGCAGGACGGGATAACTGCCTGGGTCAGGGAGAGGTAGAAGATCCTGGTGAAGGTGGTGGTGAGCTGGTTGGCGCATGCTCTGAGCACCTTGCCAGGAACTCCGTCTGGGCCCGCAGCTTTCCTGGGGTTCACTGTCAGGAGCACCCGCCTGACCTCATGCTTCTGTACAGTCAGTGGAGTGGTGGGGGAGCCTGGTGGGGGTGGAGGCACGGCTGGAACAGATGAGTGCTGCTGTGGTATCTCGAAGCGAGCAAAGAATATATTTAGCTCTTCTGCTAGCAGGGCACTCGGGTCTGCTGTTGTTACATCACAGCCTCTGAAGTTGGTGATGTGATGTATGCCCAGCCACACCTCTCCTGGGTTGTTGCTGGACAGGTGGGACTCTATTCTCATCCTGTGGTCCGCTTTAGCTTTTTTGATTCCTTTCTTCAGGTCAGCTCGAGCAGCCCTGTACAGAACTCTGTCACCTGACCTGAAGGCAGCGTCGCGGGCCCTGAGGAGTGAGTGGACCTGGCTGGTCATCCAGGGTTTGTGGTTTGGGAAAACCCAGATGGTTTTGTCGACAGTCACATTCCCGATGCAGAACTTGATGTAGTCCAGTACCGTTCCTGTGTAAGTCTCCAGTTCCTGGTATTCAAATAAGTCCCAGTCTGTTCGGCTGAATCAGTCCTGTAGGTCGCAGGAGGGAAAGATGGTCTGACTGTCCGAGGTGGGGGAGGGGTGTGGCTCTGTATGCGTGCTTGATGTTGGTGTAAACATGATCCAGAGTGTTCTCTCCCCTAGTAGAACACTTCACATGTTGGTAAAACTTCGGCAGTACAGTCTTCAGGTTGGCCTTATTAACTCACTGACTGCCAGGCATTTTCAGCTTTGGGAAGTGCGTTCTGCCAGCGTTTTCAGGGGATTTGACCCAACTTTGAAGGGCCACAGAATATGCATTTTGTTAGACTATGTAAAACCAAGGGCAGGATCTCTGCTTTCATCTGGAAAAAACTGTTTGTTTCTACCTTTCATGAGCAATCTGCCGTAGAACATAGCAAAGTTTCACCCAAAACACCTGCTTCTGACCAAAAAACAGAGAAAACAAGCTTTTTGTAAACAGTAACTTATCAAGCAGAAAAGTGACTTTTATATGCATTTTTGTTGCTTTAGTGACTCCTCAAACATCTTAACCCCTTTTCCAATATATAAATTATAAAAACATGACTCAGAAAAAATACTTTTGATGGCAAATTTTGGGAAATTTATTCACAAAACAGAAAATGCAACTTTTTTAAACCATCTCAAAAAGTACACAAATTTTGAAACAACAACAACAGAAAAATAGATAATAGAACTAGAAATGTATGAACTAGAAAAAAAGTGAGTGTGTGAGTGAGTGAGAGTGAGTTTGTGCGTGCGAGTTTGTGAAGAGTGTGTGATTGAGTTTGTGTGTGTGTGTGTGCACGTGTGAGAGTGTGTGCTTTTTCAATCCTCCCAGGCCCAGTAGTTCGGCTTTGTGTGGTAGAAGGTGAAACAGTCTCCTGTGTGCAAGGGAACACGACACGCTGCGCACCACTTGTTGGTCTCCTTGCGAAGACCCCTGCGTGCACACACCCGACATCTTCTCGTCGGTCTCTCCTTCTTGCTGGTGGCCATCAGGTGTTCCATCTTGTGCCTTTTTGTTTGTCCATCCAGCCTGCTCTCTGGGTCAACCACCTGTAAATAATAGGAATATGTATATCACAATATACAAACAAATAATATTTACAGTGGTATGAGAAGGATTTATCTTTACTTCTACGAGTTTCCACGCCTCCCCTCCTTTCAAGTTTGCATATGATAGGCAACTTAGCAAGTTCTTACCTTCAGCTCTTTCTGGAGCTTCTGGAGATGAGTCTCTGCTGGATCCAGATGGCAACCACTCATCTGAGGAATCCGGATCTGGTTCGCTGTAAGAGCCCGCGTCACTCGAGCCAGCCGGTGATACGCTCCGTGAGGCACCAGGTGTCTCCCGGCGCCGCGGTCTTCCTCCCCGATCCGCGGGTCAAACTCTCCCACAGTGTTAACTGTTTATAACCGCCCTTCTTCGCCATGTCTCTTGCTATCCTGTCTCTCTCTAAACCGCTATCTCTCGCTAATGCTAACTCCCGCCGCTCCGCTACCTGCTCACACCACGTTCTCCAAACACTCCACACACTTCCGCCTCTCGGCAGACTTTTGACCCCACCGATCGCGCAATACTGCATTCTAGTGGCATCGATTAATCATTACAGGTAATGTCTCAGTATAAAGGCTCATTCATAAGGTGCGCCAGACATTTCTACAGCCCGCTGTGTAAAAAAATGAAAAACTTGTCAAAGTCGTCAATGGCAGTGAGCGTTATTATACATTATACTCGTCAAACTCGTCAATGGCAGCCAATGAGTTAAAGTCCCCTGCAATAATGTGAACCCCATCCGGGTGGAGCCGCTGCTGTTCGTTATGGTGTTCAGCAGGAGAGAGAGCGTTGTGTTTACGTTGGCGTCGGGTGGGATGTAAACAGTCGTGACGATCACTACAGTTGGCTCTCTCGGTAGAAAAAAAGGCCGGCATCTTACAGACATGTACTTGAGGTCTGGGAAACAGTGCTGGTCTATGATTGTCCCGTTGTAACACCAGTTATCATGCACGTACATACAGAGACCCCCTCCTCTGCTCTTACCGGAGTCCACAGTCCTGTCCCAGCGGAGCAAAGTGCGGCCTGCTAGCTGCACGCTAGCATCGGGGATCCCCGGGTGAAGCCACGTTTCAGTGATCACCAGAACACAGCAGTCCCGAACATAGCGATTTCCAGCGAGTTGTAGTTCCAGGTCGTCCATTTTATGTACCAGGGATCTGGCATTGCAGAGAAACAGGCTCGGTAGAGGTGGCTTGTACCCAAACACCATAAGGATGTTATGAGCGACAGGAACCTTGTTCAGTGTGAGTCTGGCTCCACACACGAACGTGGGCATACTTTAGACCTGGTACTTTGTCATGGTCTGTCTGTGAGTAACTTGGTGATATGTGACAATGTGCTTTCTGATCATCTGCCTGTCTTATTTGATATTAGCTTTTCCCGCGCTGCAGTTAAAAACCGTGCTCCTGCTCAACTCTGTCGTACCTTTAACTCCTCCACTGCTGGGCTTTTCTCTGCTGCGTTCAACCAGCTCCGTGTCCCCCCTGAGTTTACTGATGCAGAGGAGCTCAGTTCTTGGTTTCACTCCTCCTGCACATCTATTCTGCACTCTGTGGCTCCATTAAAAACTAGGCAGCTTAAAGCCAAACCTGAGCCCTGGTTCAATGAAAGAACCCGGACAGTCAGACAGGAGTGTCGCAGAGCTGAGCGCAGGTGGAAGAAGGACAAACTGCATGTTTCCCTGCAAATCTTAAAGGAGAGCTGGCACAAATATCAGAACACTGTAAAAGAGGCTAAAAGGGAGCACTTGTCAAAACTAATCCTGGAAAACTGCCACGTCTCGCGCCTGCTTTTTAGAACCATTGATTCTGTTTTAGATGCCCCACAGTCGGTGTTCCCAGAATCCTCCCCTGAAATGTGTGAAAACTTCCTGCAATTCTTCATTGACAAGGTTCTTGACACCCGGGCCCTGATTCCAGCTCCTGGCTCTGATCCTTCTAACTCTGATCCTTGTCCGGTTACACTTGACGAGTTTGAGCCAGTGACTTTGCAACTTTTATGGGATGTGGTTGCACATTTGAAGCCCTCAGGTTCCCCCCGGGATGCTATCCCTCCTCATCTTTTTAAAGAAACCTTCCACAGCACAGGGCAGCTCATCCTCACTATTATTAACTGCAGCCTTTCATCTGGTGTTCCTGTGCTTTTTAAACATGCAGTGGTGCAGCCCCTTCTTAAGAAACCAGGCCTTGACCATGCTGTCTTCGCTAATTTTAGGCCCATCTCCAAGCTGCCTTTTATCTCAAAGATTTTGGAGAAGGTTGTCCAGGCACAGCTCAAGGACTACTTAGAGGAGCACAACATTTTAGAAGTTTTCAATCTGGTTTAAACCCCTTCACAGCACAGAGTCAGCATTGCTCAGGGTTTTTAATGACATCCTCCAGGCAAATGATTGTGGTGATCATATGGTTCTGGTTCTGCTAGACCTGACTGCTGCATTCAACACCGTGGACCACAGCATCTTGATGTCCCGGCTGCAGCAACTGGTGGGCATCCGTGGTACTGCTCTGGCCTGGTTTAAATCCTGTCTGGCAGACAGAACCATGTGTTAGCCTTGTGGGTCTGAATCCTCCTCTGCTCCTCTCACATATGGGGTTCCACAAGGCTCAATTCTAGGGCCCCTGCTTTTTTCCCTGTACCTTCTCCCACTGGGCTCTGTCCTCAGGAGACACAGCGTCTCTTTTCACTGTTATGCGGACGACAGCCAGATTTATGTCCCACTGAATAAGAAAGATATCTCCTCACTGTCTCCTCTCCTGTCATGCCTTGAGGACATTAAAGCCTGGATGGCTTTTAACTTTCTAAGTTTTAATGAAAACAAAACTGAGGTGATGGTGTTCGGGCCCAGTGGCTCCTGTAAACCCCCTCTTTTTGACCTGGGTCCCCTGGCTCCACATGTGAAGCCAGTGGTTTTGAACCTAGGTTTTAGAATGGACAGTGATTTTAAATTGGACTCTCAGATTAGGGCAGTGGTTCAGTCCAGCTTCTTCCACCACAGAAGGCTTGCAAAGGTGAAGACCATTCTGGCCCAGCAGCACTTTGAAACAGTAATCCATGCTTTTATTACATCCCGGCTGGATTACTGTAACACACTTTATGTTGGAGTCAGCCAGTCCTCCCTCGCTCGTCTCCAGTTTGTCCAGAACGCTGCAGCCCACCTTCTAACTGGAGCACCTAAGAGGGAGCACATAACACCCGTTCTGGCGTCTCTCCACTGGCTGCCTGGTCATTTTAGAATTCATTTTAAGATTCTTTTATTTACAGGGGTTGGGTATTTCAATTAAAACCGGGGGGGGTGGCTCCTGGGGGTGTAGAGTTGACTGTCCTCCGACCGGGGCCTGCGCCGGCCTTCGCTTTCCTGGGTCTGGGGGCGGGGCTGGTCCGGGGCGCGGCGGCTGGGGCCGTCTCTGCCTTGCCGGGTTGGGGGGGGGCGGTGGGTGGGCCTGTTCCCGGGGGTGCGGCGGGACTCGCCGCCGGGGTTGGGGGGGCTCTCGACCCGCTCGGCCCGGGGGCCCTGCTCCGGCCTTTTCTCGGCTTGGCGGCTTGGGTCGGGGCCTGGGGCCCTGTGCCCTTTATCCTTCTCTTGTGGGCCCCTCTTGCCTGGGGGGGATTCCTCTCTGCATTCTCCGTCGGGTGCTTTTTGGGCGGGGACGTGGCTCTCTGGGGTGGTTCGCTGGGGTCTCCCCGGGCCTGGGGGGCTTCCGTCTGCCGGGGTGGCGGTGTCCGGGCCCGATGGCCTCGGACCCCGGGGTCTCGCCACGGGTCCCCCCACAGCAGTTCCGGTCCCACCCAGTGGACAAACCACACGCACACACACACACACACACACACACACACACACACACACACACACACACACACACACACACACACACACACACACTTCCACTCCTCACGAAAGGTGCTTCTGAAGTTGCTTGTTCTCTATCATCATTTGCTCAAACTTTGGAGGTCATGTTCCTCTTTTGTTGTCGCCTCTTTGTTAATTCATGTTCCTGCTTCACGTTACTGTCTAGATAGAGCTGCTCAGGCTGGTTAATCTAAGAAATCATTTTACTGTCTAGATAGAGCTGCTCAGGCTGGTTAATCTAAGAAATCATTTTACTGTCTAGATAGAGCTGCTCAGGCTGGTTAATCTAAGAAATCATCTTACTGTCTAGATAGAGCAGCTCAGGCTGGTTAATCTAAGAAATCATTTTACTGTCTAGATAGAGCAGCTCAGGCTGGTTTAATCCAAAAACAGTTGGAAAATATTTGGATCAGTGTGATAACTGCAAATAATATATGGAGCACAACAAGGATATTGTATGTTATCCCCCTACCCCCTCCCCCATCCTCCCTCCTCCCTCAACCTTTTTCTCTCTTTTCTCTTCTCTCTCTCTTTGAGCGTTCCCCCCCGGTCGTGTACGGCAGCCATGCCATCTTCTGACAGAGAAGGCAACAGGAGGAGACTCCAGGTCTCTCCCTGTTGCAAGACCAAAATCTGTTCTGACTCCGAAGGCTCTCAATCACATCATATTTTTGGCCCAAGCTGCCGAACAGGACAAGGGCAAAAAAAAAAAAAAATCCTTTTTGATGATCAGATTCTTTTATTTGTTTTTAAATCTCTGAATGGTCTTGCCCCGCCCTACCTCTCTGAGCTGCTCCACCCCTACACCCCTGCTCGGTGCCCCGGTCAGCTGATCAGCTTCTTCTGGAGGTACCGAGGTCCAAACGAAAGCTCAGAGGGGATAGGGCCTTTTCTGTTGCAGCCCCTCTGTTGTGGAATGAGCTACCACTGCCCGTCAGACAACCCCCCTCACTGTCCACTTTTAAAACTAATCTTAAAACCCACTTTTATTCCTTGGCTTTTAACCATGTTTGAGACTCTGTCCCTAGTTTTATTGTTGCCAATCTATTGTTTGTTTATTGTATTTCACTGTTTTTACTCTTTACTGTACTTTTTTATTTTGTCTTTTATTGGAAAGCACTTTGGCCTCAGCCACAACTGTTTTAAAGTGCTGTATAAATAAAGCTGACTTGACTTGACTTGACTATTATTTCCCCTCTATGTCCACTCTGGGGCTCCGGAATAAAACAAGACGGACGTGAACAAACACCAATGGAGAGACGAAGAGACGTAATGTCTTCTGGCTCTTTGGTGCATCAGAGGTTCAGGTCAGACTAGATGGAGCGACCCGGACTAAACCCATGAATCCAGTCCGTCTCCTGGTTCCTGTTTGAGCACCGTCAGCACTACAGTGGTGAAATCAGTGACGTATCACGTTTTGGAGTGACGCAGTGACGAGGCTCTCTCTGGCTCCGTTAACGGTGGAAAAAGAACCGGTTCTTTGGCGGTGCTCATTTAAGAACTGAACTAGAACCTGGTTCTATTTGGTGGAACAGCCCTAACTGAGTTATGTAGTTACCAGTCAAATCTATTGCAAGCTGATGCTGACAGTCTTAAATATTTTAGTATAGATTTAGTAATTAATTCATTACCTTATATGTAGATAAACACTCACTGGCCACTGCATTGGGTACACCTGTGCAATCAAATACAACTGCTATACCATCATTTCTATTTTTTTTTAAAGGTTACACATTTTATGTTTTTGTTGACATTCTCAGAAGTCGGGGTATTATTGAAGTCTTAGTGCAGGAGTGTCAAACTCATGTCCACCGAGGACACGTCAGCATCATGGCTGCCCTCAAAGGGACAAATGTAACTGTAAGACAGTATACATGGAACACAATGTAAACAAATATAATGTAAAATAAATGTAACTACTCAGTTTGAAATAACTCTGACTTTATTACTTACTCATATTACAAATATTACATATGCATTTGCATAGATATAATATCTATTTGCTAGTTGCTCTGTTCAGTCTAACCTTGTCATACTTCCCTCTGTGCTTGGCGTCAAGATGTGAACTTATATTTTGTAAAGTTGTCAAAGCTACAAGGCTTGCCGCTGGCCGCCGCGTGTGGTTCTCACGGAGGTTGTCTTTCGTCGGGTGGAACACGCGTCGGCACGGGGAACATCTTAATCTGGATATGCACAAATTCAGAACTATTTCCACGTCAACAAAGATACATGTAATTACCGTAATGTTTCCAATAGACGCGCACCCCAAGGCGTGCTCTGCGTGTCTATTATAAACATTACGTTGTTGTTTTTAAGACAATCAGACCTTTAAGCCCCCGGGTCACATAAAATAAAATAACGTGGCGGGCCACATTTGGCTCGCGGGCCTTGAGTTTGACACATGTGTCTAAGTAGATGGGGGTGGTGTACTTCAGTGCATTATAATGAGCTGTGTGTTCCTTTTACTTTTGTCCAACTTCAAGCCATTAACATACATCAACGGGGAGAAATTATTAGGAACACTTAATTATACATACACTCCAGTATGCCACCACCACCCATTACAACCTCAATAACAAACACTACGTCAAACTATAACCTTTGCAACAATTTCAACAAAAACTGAAAATGATAAAGCTTTGTTAATATGGAATCAAATTGCTGATGTATTTGACTGCATTACATTGGACAAGTGTATCTAATGAAACAGCCAGTGAGTGTATATGTACTGGAAAAACTATTATAATAATAAAATATATATATATTAGGGATGTCCCGAACACACATTTTTGCCCCCGATACCGATCCGATTTTTCAGAATTGAGTATCGGCCGATACCGATACTTTCCCGATCCGATACATACATTGCTATTGCAAATATACTCAATAGTCTATTTTTGGAGCAAATAAGAACACAGCTCAACACGAGGCTTCAGGGCATGTAGTACACATGCCAGGCCTTTAGGGGCGCTGTGACTCACCAAAAACACAGAAGAAGACAGACCACATAGAAATTTAGAAGTAGACGTCTGCACATAAACACATAAACCGCTATATATAACTCTTGTTTTATAGGTCTATGGCCCCGCTCCGCCTGCTTCTAGCTTCTGCAGCTCCACCCGAGCTTCTAGTCCCTGACTGTTGTGGTTATTAGGTGACGTAGTGGACCGCGGTGGGGGGAGGAGGGGGGCCATTACGTCATCTTTTGTCCACGGATGATGGTCTTTGCTGAGCGTATTCCGCCGCATGTTTACTTTTTAGATGTCTTATCAGATTAGTTGTGTTAAACGAAGCTCTGGTGCTCCACCTCTCGGGACTGTGGTGAAGCTCTGGTGCTCCACCTTAAAATCCCTCCAGACTGCTGGTTGATCTTCTCAATGGCTTCAGGCTGCTCACCTCAGTTTACGGCAGCTCGCTAACGGGGCTCGCTTTACGGCAGCTGATGGGAAAAAGTTATTTTTTTTGTTTTTTTAGATCCGCGAGGTGATCGGCTGGATTTGCCTATTCCCGATCAGTCACAAATCACCAATATCGGCCCCGATCCGATATTTACCCATCTGATTCAATTCAATTCAATTCAATTTTATTTGTAAAGCGCTAAATCACATCAACAAACATCTCAAAGCGCTCTTACAATGATAGAGAACAACAGGACCCAACTAAACCTTCCAAAGCAAGCAGGTGTAACAAGCAACAGTGGCCAGGAAAAACTCCCTCTCATGGAGAGAAGTTCATAAGAACTCCCTCTTCAGGAAGAAACCGTGGGGCGGACCCTAGACTCTGGAAGGACGGCCATCCGCCTTGACCGGTTGGGGGACATCTGATGGGGACATCACTAATATATATACCCACAAACCGGCCCACAAATCTGCCCAAAAATGCCTGGGCTGATTTTTTTGCCCCAGTCCACCCCTGGTTGTAAGTAATTGCATATTTATTTAAAGCTTGGCAGACTTTTAATAATTCCCCCAAAAAATCAAAGTAAAAAATGAGAGCGAGAAAGAGAGAGAGATTAGTGGATTTTTATTTAATTAGTCTGTACTGCAGTATATGTATTGGGTGTAACTTAAGGTGTAATTGTGAAAAAAGCTGCAGTGAATCCATTAATTGACCCAGAGGAACCTGGGGTCATGTAGGAATGGACCGGACAGGAACCTGGTGCAGTTTGCTGAAAACTATATGAATTGGATTTTTAGGAAATGTTCTGCCTGTACAGTAATGTAATGATTAACGATTGAAATGTGTAGTTGTGAAAAATGTTGATAATGTCGATGATCACGTCAATATGGGCCTCAGACAGTACAGTGTGAACTATTAAAAAAATAACATAAGCTGCACCCACCATATTTAAAAAGAAAATAAATATTTGTACATATACAGTATAGACTACACTTGGCTATAAGCACATGTGTCCATGTTGTAACAGGGAATGAATTTCACTGTGGAATTGCAGGGTTTTTTTCCTTTCTTTTTTTTTTTTTTAAGAAGAAAATGCATTTTAAACACTGCTTCCATGGTGGGGCCACAGACTGGACTGGACTGGACTGGACTGGAGAGAGAGAGAGAGAGAGAGAGAGAGCGAGAGAGAGAGAGAGAGAGAGAGAGAGAGAGAGAGAGAGAGAGAGAGAGAGAGAGAGAGAGAGAGAGAGCGCAAGTGAATTACTGCTGAAATACACAAACACTGAGGGTTTTATCTCTGGTCATAAAGTATTTGCTGATTGTGATTGTGAGGAGAGGAGATTTTCCTCTGAGGACGACTGGTCGCCCCGGAGCGCAGCCACAGAGGGCAGAGTTATGTGATGCACCTGAACGCATCACCCATGAATCTTGGTACCAGTAAAATCCATCAATTCGCCTCATTGTTTAAGCCGCTGGGTTTAAAGTGTGTGAGAAAAGTAGCGGCCGACAGTCCGGACATTCCGAAAAGTTCTGGTACGCGCTGTACACTAGAAAAAAGTCCCGGTACGCTGAGGGATAACATTTTAAAGTGTCGGTATGGGGTGTGTACTGGCCCACTTAAAGCGCTGGATAATGACTTTAAAGCACTGCACCAACTCTAAAGCTGTGAAGACCAATGAACTTTGTATTGAATTTGAACTGTAAATTGAATATAGAATTATTATCTCTCTCTCTCTCTTTTTGAAATATAATTTTAGAGCTGTATGTAAATGACTGATGTGAAAGCCACCTTTTGTTTGCATACATAACTCAAGCCTCTTGCTATGTTAATGTCACCTTTTGTACCTTGTATTAATAAACTAAACTAAAACATGATGCGTCTCTTATATTATGTCTATGTCAGAAAGTCATTAGAGGACGTCTATGATTTGAGGACACGCTTCCGTCTCAGCCAATCAGAGAAAAGATGTGCAGCAAGGACCCCCTCATAGAACCTTTTGTTTTGCCTGAATGTAATAAAATGGCTTTAAATATAATTAAACTAAAATGCAGTAGTACAGTGTACTAAATTGCTATTAATTAATATCATAATCACATTTTGTACTACACATAAGTTACAAGGTATTGGACCATCAGCCCTCTTCTACATGTTTGTCGGCAGGCAGTGGGAGGGACGCCTCTCCGTCTTTACGTCACGATGCCGTTGACATTTCCCGTCGTGGCTCAATAACATTAGCAGCAGCTCCATGATGCTCCTGTCGAGGAATCTGGATCAATAAACTCATCTTCTCCTGAAACTCGGACAGCAGGCGGGACACGGAAGATGTCTCAGCTCCTGAGGCTTCTCTCAGCGGCCAGCCGGGCTGCAGGCGCCCGGGCTCGGCTCTCCGCCTTGACGGCACGTCGGCTGTTCTGCGGCGGATCCCGGAGCTCCGCGGTCCCGGTAAGGATACAAAACGAGTTTAAACCGAACAGGTCGTACTTTTCACAATGTCCCGCAGTAATCAAACGGTCCAAAAACATCCAAGTATTTCTCAGCAAATGTGTAGAAGAATTCCGTCCAAGCCAGGGGGTCAAAGTCATGTTAAAAGGTCGCAGCAGTTAAATGATGAATAAACCCACAGACAGCAGAACCGACACTTTAGTGGGACAGGGATCTTGTCTTGCCACAGTGTTTATCTTCTCATTATATGAAGATTTCCAATGACGGAACCCTAATCCCCAGAACTTTAATCCAGTTCAGGTAATTCATGCAGTGTGAATTCAAAATGACAACACTTTAAATAAGAAAGGACATGGGAGGCTCGCTCATAGAAAACACAAAATTGCACTGTTAAAAGAAGGAAGGAAGCTGAAAGGTTTAATCCTCTTCCTGAATGAACACCTGAAAAAACAATATGCCGATATCTCATGGAAAGCACACTTTTTAAAAAACCGAGAAACAAATTCAAAACGCATTCCACAAAGTTTGAATCCATCTGAATAATGCGCCTGAACCAGCCAAAGTTTTCACCATCAGAAGCATGGAGGAACTGGAAAAATCCCAGTGATCGTCACTCACCGGACTGGAGGGTCTGTCCAAGTGACTCGCCTCATCTACACGTACCCAGGTATTAACAAAACAGTGATATTTATCTACAGTTCTTGCATTTACACATAAATGCAGCGACCAGTGTCCACAAACGATGATTCCTGAAAATTCCAGCTACAGTGGAGATTTGGAAAAACTCTGTGTCTCCTTTCGCATCTAAAGACGAGAGGTGGAGATTTACGTTACAATATGCACAGAAGTGTCATTGGTGTACAACTGGTGTTTCCAGTTGAAACGCTGTGATGAAAATGTTCCAGTGAAAGCTGCTTGTTTAAACGTTTTACCTTATATTCTAACGGCACATTGAGGAGGAGCTCTGCTTCTTTATTGGTTCAATTAAACCAACCCTGCCCATGTTACTGAACAGCAAGTAACTCCTGCTATTCGTCATGTTTTTTCCAGGATTATGATTGGCTGTCATGGCTTCATGCTTCTCGTTACACCGCCCTCTACAGGTCTGGCAGCTCGTAGCAGCTCTGAACCATGTGGATATGTGGGGTTGTGTAAATTAAGTATTTTTTCTGTGTGTAAATGACAGTGAAATATCTGTTTTTGTAAAAACCTGGGTACGTTTAAACATGGCCTCAATTCACATACAATCATGACACAGTCTGAAGGAGATGGCTCATCTTCACCTGGAGCTAATATCATCCAAACCATCAATTTGTGAAGTTCATCATCGTGCTTGGGCATTGCTTGTGGCGTCACACAGGGGTAAGTATTGGGTCCAAACTGTTTTTGCTATTCACATCACTGATCAAAATCTTGAGACCTATGCACTGTTGGCTCTTGTTAATTGCTAAGTAGCGCTTCATTTTTCCAAAATAAGAAACGGGAGCAAGAGAAAAAAAAATTGGGCCAACAATTATTGAAAACAATAATTTAAGTGAAATAGGCTGTTCATCAGCTGATTAAACGTTTCAGATTATTGCCTTTAAAAGCCAAAATCTGCACAGAAATATGGATTCCATGTCATTTTCTGTCAAGTGATCACACTGTCAAGACATCTTGATGTCAAAGACAAAAAGGCTCATGGTCTTCAATAGTAGTAGCATTGTCCTCCTCGTCCTCCGGAGGAGAAGAAGGGAAGGGTTGGATTGTCCTCCTCGTCCTCCGGAGGACAAGAAGGGAAGGGTGTGGAGGAGGGGAGATGTCCAGTCAGTCAGGCGGCATGCTTGGTCTTGAAAGAGGATGCCGCCTGAGTTTCTGCTCTCTCGTTCTTCCCTCATTGTTCTTGTCTCTTGTTGTTTCAACCCTATGGACTGATGTCCACTCCACCACCCTATGGACTGATGTCCACTCCACCACCCTATGGACTGATAGCAGGGTCTCAGCAATCATTCAATATGATCGTCACAAGCTGTTTGGCATGGCGGATTCTGTGGTACCTGGGACTTTTTCCTTCCAAAACCTGTGTGCCACACATCATGGGCAGAGCAGCTGCTGCAGCAGGGTGGCGGGGATCCAGAGCCGGGGTCCAGAGCCCGGGACTGAGCTGTGCCTGAGACCGGTTCCTGTGGGCAGTCTGACGGGGACATGGGGAGGATCTTAGACCGGGTCTTTCCAACCCGGCATGCTGGTAATCCTACATCCCGCCAGCTGGACCTGCTCATCTGGCCTAGGGATGCACTGATCCACGTTTTTTCACTTCCGAACCCGATACCTGAATTTGGATATCTGCAGATACCGATACTATTCTGATACCAGAGCGGTCCATTCAGGATTCAGACTCTCTTTGAACCCTGCAGAAGATGATCAGGTCCCAGATTCACAAAGCATCCTGAGGCTAAAAGTCGCTCTTAGTGGCGTCACTCTTAAAAAAACAACAACTTAGAATTGATCGAAATTTAAGATTTTTCTTACAATTTTCCCTTCCGAAGATAAAAGTAATTCACAAAGCATCTAAAGCCCTAAGAGAGCTCCTGAGGTGGTAAATTATTAAAAGTAGTGAGGAAGACTTTTAAGAAGCCTAAAGGTTTGTTAAAAAGACAAGATGATGAAAAGACGGAGAAAGGAAAGATATTCTCCATTTTGTTTAACGATAATGATTTAATGACGCTACAGGAATAATGTTTGTGGTCTACCTCATCAGGGAGGAGCTGTCTACAGGTGAGCTGCAGCAGCACACTGTGATACCTGTCTACAGCACACTGTGATACCTGCCTACAGGTGAGCTGCAGCAGCCCCACATTGGTGGTAAATCACAGGAACTCCACCATTAATATCATTCTAATACATTAAGAGGTCAAAATAAGCAGCGAGGACAGAAAAGCGAACAATAATCAAATCAATATAATAACCAGCATGTGAACCAGGTGAGTTCAATCATTTTAAACTGTGTACAAATTAGACTAAGTTTTCCGAGTTTCATAAAATAGACATAAAATAATGTTCATGATTCCACATTTTGAATATTTGAAGGGTTAATTTTACTCTCCATTCATTAGGAGGAGCTCAGAGGCTTGGTTTTTTCTTCCTTTCTCTAACAACCAATCAGCTTTCAGCAGACTGCATCATGGAGCGACGGGTCGACCACTCCTCCTCACTCAGATAAAAGTTGCTGTCATCTCCTTGATCAGAGTTGCTCTTAGAAACTTCCTCAGTCACTCTGAAGCTGAGATTCCTTGCTAAGAACCTTCAGGCTGTTAGGAGCTCTGAGACTCTGAGAGGCTTCGTGACCACGAGCACTGGCCTCCACTGTCCAGCCAACCGCCTCAGAGCAACAACATCCATGTTTGCTTCTGGACTGTCGAACCTTACCATGTTAGTTTTATCTGTGTACTCTGGTTTCTTTCCACAGTATTTACTGGATCAGCGATGGGCACTGCCATAGTCCTACATGGTTTCACTCTTCCACCTGAATTTAATTTAATGAATGTGTCCTCATGAAGCTCATTGAGTACCAGTCAATCATTACGATCACATGACCAGGCCAGGACCATCCCTGAGCTGGATTGATGTTTTCTAATCAACTATAAGTGTAAATTATTTTTGGTCCTCAGCTCTAGACCCCCGTGACTTGTATGTTGGGTAAAGTGGTCCAGAAGATGGATTTCCTGTTGGTCCTCTCACCGTGTCCCCCACAAAGAGAACCGTGAGCTTGGCTCAGAGTGTGTTCATCTGTGGAGAGACGGGAAGAATCCGGACTGAACAACAAACAGGAGGAAGAGGATGGTGATGATTTAAGATTTGGTTCATCGTGGTCTTGTTTTTGGTGCTCTGCTCTAATTGTTGAAGTGATGTGAGTGATTTGTGCTGGTTTGAGTTGGTTTCATCAGATATTGACGCCTTTAGTCTAGTTCCTGTGAAAAACGACGTGTCTGGTGATTACAAATTAACAGCTTCAAAAGCTTCAACACAAGGATTCAAACTCACCCTCTGATGTCTCATGTGATGCAAAATCTAAAGGTTATGGTGAAAAGGGGTGACCTTCCACCATTTGATTGTTGGCCTGTCAGAGAAACGAGCTGTAAAAAAGTAGCCAGCTCCAGACGGGGTGTTTGTCCTCTCACAGAGGCTGCTCCGCTCGCTAACAGCAGCTCTGCTCTCTGTTCCAGAACGTTGGACGGACTCCAGCAGATTTTACGTCCTGCCGCAGATTCCAGGCGACTCCGCGACGCTTTTACTCCACCGAGCCCAAAGGTGAGACAGAAGACTGAGGAAGTTGATGTACACAGACTAAAATGTCCTTTAGTGATGACAAAGTGAGGAAATGTTGGAGCTTTAGCTTCATTCTTATTTCAGATTTAGTTGTTAATGTTGAATTTCTCACTCTTTAAAAGACTGATTCTAGTTGTGAAACTCTTTTCTTTATACATTTACTGCAGACTGGCCATTGACGAGACACACTCTGAACATCCTTGAACACCTCCAAAATATCTAAAAGACTAAATTAACCAAAACTCTAAATTAGGAGTCTGTAACCTGTGGCTCTGAAGCCACATATGGTTCTTCAGTCCTTTTGGAGTGGCTCCCTGAAGCTTTCACTTATTTAAATGTACATTTAGGTGTTTATCTTATTTATTTTTACACTGGACGGTTTCCATGTAGCCAATGTGTTATAGAGATTTTTTCAAAAGCTGATCACGGTGTCCTATGAAGATAAATGTCCAATTAGGGGTTTCCGATATGCCGATTTTAGATCGTGAAGGTTTAGAACGTGTTGACGATCTGACAAAGCCTTCAGATCGTAGAAATCGTCTATCGTACACATTCTACATGTTGCACTTCTGTGCTGTGCGGAAGCGCTGCAGCATAGAACTGCAACATGTAGAGCATTTAGATGTTGCAGTTCTATGCGGATGCATGAGAAGATTCACGTGCACCTGACCAACCAATTAAAATTCAATTATGAGCGTGAGTGTTTTGGTTGTGTAGCGAGGAGGCGTGGCTGAAGGCGAAATGGGAAGTTCGTCCAGAAAAGAAACTCCACCTCCATCACATGGAAAATGCTTTGGAGTTTTTTCTTTGGACGACAAACTGACAACCACCGTGATTTACCTGTGGCTGCGATGCACAAACAGCGTTCAGACGTAATCTGTCATAACTGCTTCCTTTTCAGAAGGAGAGAAAAACTGTCAGATGTCTGAGCAGTACAATGTTCTAAAGCTGTTGGATTGTTAATAATCAGGTTCTAGACATTGGAGTTCAATTCTTTAAATAGCTGCACTTTAAGAGAAAACCTACGATGAAGACATCAGTGGCAGTTCAGTCATGAAGCAGATGTGACTGTTTCTACATGTGGGTACTGGATGGGTATGTACATGTCTAGAAGTATTGGTCTTTATCTGTTATATTTCTAATATCATTCCATATATCATATATACATATGTCACATCATAATTGTACATTATTTAAATACTATATATGATATTTAATAAAGATATAATGCATTCATAGTGCTACATATATTAGTTGTTTATGGAGAAGGGCGGGCTTTAATAAGTTATAGTTCTTCCTACTCCTATTTGGACATGCATAATGATTCTAGTTTACTATTAGTCACTGATTAATTGGTTAAATATCTTTGGTTTCCTGGTGTGCACTGTTGATTTTGATATTTCAATGTTCAAAATGAAAAGTGTAATGAAATGAAATAACCTCAGTTAAGTTAACTCTATCAGCTATTTAGTGTTTTGGTACTTAAATCCTGTTAAAAAAACTGAATTAGATAATATTTTCGCAGAATGATCTTAGTTTATACCAGTTGATATTAATATTTTTCCCATTTGAAATAAGTCTTTAGTATTATTTCAATTATTAGATGTTTTGTTTTGTATATTTAATTTTACTTTTCATGTTCATGTTTCATGTGAGAACTACCTCAAACTCCAGGCACAGTTTAGCCTTTCTGTTGCAAACGTCACTTTATCACAGTGTTATTTACTTTTTAGTATGTTTACGTTATTTGCACATGTTGGCAAAATTGCACAAATTATATAAATTGAAATATGTTGAAGATTCTTTGGCCTACATTGTCTTCTATATTTTTCTGTTGGGGCTGTTTTACATGGTTTTGTTGCACTGTTCTGTATTAACTTGCAAGTTATTTTCAAAAATCAATGTAAAAAAGAATTGTGATAAAATCGTGATCGGGATTTTATTCCCCCAAAGAATTTTGAAATATTTTAGCCATTTTGCCCACCCCTATGTCCAATACCAACAAAATGAAGAAACACATCATAAGAGGACATCCATCCATCTCCTCCCTCCATCCATCCATCCATCTTCTCCATCTTATCCGTTCCCGGGTGGTGGGGGTGTCAGTCTGAGCACCGTCACCCAGATCACATTGACCCAGTAAGAACCTTCCTGCAGGTGGAGAGCCCACAGGAAGGTGGAGAGCCCACAGGAAGGTGGAGAGCCCACAGGAAGGTGACGCCCGGCGTGGGACTTGAACCCTCTACCTTGATACTGAGAGTCTCATGCTCTACCAGCTGAGCTGGACGGGGGACATGAACCCTCTACCTTGAGACTGAGAGTCTCATGCTCTACCTACTGAGCTGGACGGGGGACATGAACCCTCTACCTTGAGACTGAGAGTCTCATGCTCTACCTACTGAGCTGGACGGGGGACATGAACCCTCTACCTTGAGACTGAGAGTCTCATGCTCTACCTACTGAGCTGGACGGGGGACATGAACCCTCTACCTTGAGACTGAGAGTCTCATGCTCTACCAGCTGAGCTGGACGGGGGACATGAACCCTCTACCTTGAGACTGAGTCTCATGCTCTACCTACTGAGCTGGACGGGGGACATGAACCCTCTACCTTGAGACTGAGCGTCTCATGCTCTACCTACTGAGCTAGACGGGGGACATGAACCCTCTACCTTGAGGTTGAGAGTCTCATGCTCTACCTACTGAGCTAGACAGGGGACATGAACCCTCTACCTTGAGACTGAGAGTCTCATGCTCTACCTACTGAGCTGGACGGGGGACATGAACCCTCTACCTTGAGACTGAGAGTGGGGGGGGGCATCATAAGAGGACAAATGGTCCAAATACTGTGGCTGAACTAATATGACTAAAACTGTTAAATCAAAGATTAAAGATTTTAAATGAAAGATTACTGAAAAGTTCAAACAGCTGAAAATGAAAAAATGTCCACTATTCCAATCTGTAGTGATGAAACTTCATAAAGGCAGAATGAGACTAAGGTTTTGTATATATAGCAAAACTATATATGAACTCTGTGAGCTGTGACGTCTTTATTTTTAAGGTTAAACATGTTTTGCCGCTTTAGACAAATGTTGAAATTTATAGAGTTGTATTTGGTGCGACGTGGCTAAAACAACTCTTTCATTCATTGAGGTTGCGGACGACTCCTCTATGCTGTGGTTGATCCAAAATCACAGTCGAGCAATGCTTTCAACTGTGCATCAACGTTTGTCTGAAGTCTGGGGTCGTCTTCCACAAGTTCAGGCCAAACACTCTTCCTATTACATTTCCTTTGTGATCCAAGACCTACAGCTAACATTTTACATTACATATGAACATATTAGTCAAGTAAAGTCACCTTTATTTATTGAGCACTTTAAAACAGCTGCGGATGAAGCCAAAGTGCTTCACATAAAAGACAAAAATAAAAATTACAATAGAAGAGTAAGAGCAGCAAAATACAGTTAAACAAACAAGATTGACAACAATAAAGAGTGAAACCTGGTTAAAAGCCAAGGAATAAAAATGGGTCTTACGATTAGTTTTAAAAGTGGATTACTGAGTATAAGAGCTTCAGCTGATCAGTTTTTTGCATCAGAATCCGCAAAGACAAATAGATTGATTTGAAAAATCTTTTTGTTTTCAGATGGAAAGGGAGGGCCGTCAGCAGCAGGAGGAGGAGGAGGAGGAGGAGGAAGACCAGGTGGAGGGAAGAGAGGAGGAGGAGGAGGAGGAAAAGACTGGTGGAGCCGAATGCAAAAGGTAAAGTCCTTCAAATTGCATTCAGTTGAAACTCTAATGTGGCTGGACTGTGGTGTAGTGACAGAGGAAGTTCGATTCACGGCTCAGGGTATTCCATGCATGTAACCTAGTATAGCCACAGCTGACCTAAACTGAGCACTGTGGACTACGAGCTGTAAACCTCCAAGTCACAACTCCACTGGAGCAGCTGAAAACAATACTCCAGTGGTGCACATCCCTTGTTCTTATCTTTCTGGTATAACAGATTCCTTGTTTTGTAGAGTACACGTTTTTATATACTATTTATTCTTTGTCGATTTTTCTTCTGCTTTAAATACGCTTCAACCACACATTTTAACCAAGAGACTTTCAGAACATTTTAACCTTAGTAATAATCTTGTGGGCTGGATTTTAAACTTTTTAAGAAGCAGGACACTGAGGGTCCGAGTCTGGTTTCTTTATCAGATAAACTGTGCTCCTCCACGTGCTCACCATTATTTATTCTTCACACTAATGTGTGTCAGAGCACTTTTAAAAACTGATGACTGAGTGACTGTGAGCTCCAGACCAATGAAACCTATCATGGGCTGGTCCTTGACAACTTTGCCAGGTGGTGCGAAGACGCACACCTCCATCTCAATCCAGCAGAACCTGTGAGGAGAGGACCCGGTAAGAGTGACCCCCTGTACTGGACACGTCACTGTGCATCATCACATATTTACCTGTTAACACACCTTAATGAGGACAACCTGCCTGACGAGGACAACAGACAGGTTCTCCTGGTAAACTGAAAACACTGGTAAACACTGAAACGGCCAAAATACCTGGGCTGGACCTGATTATTGGAATATTCAGACGTTGTGGTGTCAGGAGGTTAGTTTGAGATGTGATTCATCGCCGAATAAGCTCCTCTCCGTCAAACCCTCCATGCTCTCCACATTCAGTGTTCCCAGACTGTGTGCGGGCCGCGGGTACGCACACGTACACATCCATACTACACTCCTGGTTAACTTCTGTGTGCGATCCATAATGTAACGTAACGATCCATAATGTAACGTAACGATCCATAACTTAACGTAACGATCCATAACGTAACGGAACGATCCATAACGTAACGGAACGATCCGTAACTTAACGTAACGATCCGTAACGTAACGATCCATAACGTAACGTAACGATCCATAACGTATTGTAACGTAACGATCCATAACTTAACGTAACGATCCATAACGTATTGTAACGTAACGATCCATAACGGAACGTAACGATCCATAACGTATTGTAACGGAACGATCCATAACGGAACGTAACGATCCATAACGGAACTTAACGATCCATAACATAATGTAATGTTCCATAACGTAACGATCCATAACGTAACGTAATGATCCATAACGTAACGTAACGATCCATAACATAATGTAATGTTCCATAACGTAACGATCCATAACGTAACGATCCATAATGTAACGCTCCATAACGTTTCCCAATTGGAAGGTTGCAGGTTCAATTCCCATTTTTGCCTGCATACATGCCAAAGTGTCCTTGGGCAAGACACTGAACCCCAAACTGCCCCCATTGGAGTGACAGCGCCCTGCCCAGCTGCAGCCTTCAATGGGGTGTGAATGGGTGAATGCAATGAGCTATGTAAAGTGCTTTTGGGTAGTTGTCAGCGAAAAGGTGCTATATAGTTAGTCCATTATTTACTTATATAGCGTTCCATAACTTAACGTCACGATACGTAACGTTCCATAACTTAACGTAATGATCCATAACGTTCTAAAACGTAACGTAACGTTCCATAACGTAACGTAACGATCCGTAACGTTCCTCAAGAATCACGATCCATAATGTTCCATAACTTAACGTAATGATCCATAACGTAACGTTCCATAACGTAACGTAACGATCCATAACGGGTAGATCCAAATTTTTCCCCCCACTAGTCGAGCGGACTAGTGAGTCATGGGTTACACTAGTCCTGCAGACTATGCACTAGTCCTGCACCCAGTGAAATATTTGTTAAACAAAAACAGTTTCATGTTATATTAAAATCATCATCATAGAAATAACAATTGATTTTTTTTAAATGCTACATTTTGTGTTGCAGGTACATCATCTTAGAGTTTTCTTCTCTTATGGTACACAGCAACAAACTATAAAAACTGCTCAGAATCTAGTCACCCTCTGCCTCCCTGCCGCCTTCTGCTGGGTGGTTAAATGGGCTTTTGCACTTTTGCTTAGGCAATGGCTTATGCACATGGTGCAGCAACAGCTTGAAGTTCTCCAGCTGTGATAATTATTGTACTGACCTGATTCAGAATACTGCAAGATGATCAGAAGCTCCATTTCTAATAATGACTCCAGCTCTGTGGCTGCAAAAAACAAGTGAAGTAAACAACTAGTGCAAAGTGAGGACGTAAACAACAATGGAGGATTCATAAGGTCCAGGTCTGTCGCCCCGGCTGAGATGACTGTTGTATCGTCACATATCTGAGGGGCTCTAAACCCCGCCTACATTTTAACCTACAGAGGAAACACTCCAGATTGACTCTGGGTCGCTTTGCCATACTGCTCCGTACCGCTCTGTACCCCTCTGTACTGCTCTGTAACCCTCCATATCGCTCTGTACCGCCCCGTACCCCTCTGTACCCCTCCGTACTGCTCCATACCCCTCCGTACTGCTCCGTACCCCTCTGTACCGCTCCGTACTGCTCCATACCGCTCCAAACCCCTCCGTACTGCTCCATTCCCCTCTGTACTGCTCCGTACCACTCCGTACCCCTCTGTACCGCTCCATACCCCTCCGTACCGCTCCGTACTGCTCCGTACCCCTCCGTACCGCTCCGTACCCCTCCGTACCTCTCTGTACTGCTCCATACCCCTTCGAACCCCTCCGTACTGCTCCATACCCCTCTGTACCGCTCCGTACTGCTCCAAACCCCTCTGTACCGCTCCGTAGCCCTCCGTACCCCTCTGTACTGCTCCGTACTGCTCCGAACCCCTCCGTACCGCTCCGTACTGCTCCTTACCGCTCTGAACCCCTCCGTACTGCTCCGTACCGCTGTGAACCCCTCCGTACTGCTTCGTACCGCTCCGTACCGCTCTGAACCTCTCTGTACCGCTCCGTACTGCTCTGTACCGCTCCAAACCCCTCCGTACTGCTCCGTAGCCCTCCGTACTACTCTGTACCCCTCTGTACTGCTCCGTACCGCTCCGTACCCCTCTGTGCCGCTCCATACCCCTCTGTACTGCTCCGTACCCCTCCATACTGCTCTGTACAGCTCCATACCGCTCTGTACTGCTCCGTACCGCTCCAAACCTCTCCAAACCCCTCTGTACCGCTCGGTACTGCTCCATACCCCTCTGTACTGCTCCGTACCCCTCTGTACTGCTCCGTTGCACTCCGAACCCCTCCGTACCGCTCTGTACTGCTCCGTACCGCTCCGAACTCCTCCGTACCACTCTGAACCCCTCTGTACTGCTCCGTACCGCTCCGAACCCCTCCGTACCGCTCCGAACCCCTCCGTACCGCTCTGAACCACTCCGTAATGCTCCGTACCCCTCCGTACCGCTCTGAACCCCTCCGTACCGCTCTGAACCCCTCCGTACCGCTCTGAACCACTCCGTACTGCTCCGTACCCCTCCGTACCGCTCCGAACCCCTCCGTACTGCTCCGTACCGCTCTGAACCCCTCCGTACCGCTCTGTACTGCTCCGTACCGCTCCGAACCTCTCCAAACCCCTCTGTACCGCTCGGTACTGCTCCATACCCCTCTGTACTGCTCCGAACCCCTCCGTACTGCTCCGTACCGCTCTGAACTCCTCCGTACCGCTCCGAACCCCTCCGTACCGCTCTGAACCACTCCGTAATGCTCCGTACCCCTCCGTACCGCTCCGAACCCCTCCGTACCGCTCCGAACCCCTCCGCACCGCTCTGAACCACTCCGTACTGCTCCATACCCCTCTGTACTGCTCCGAACCCCTCCGTACTGCTCCGTACCGCTCTGAACTCCTCCGTACCGCTCTGAACTCCTCCGTACCGCTCTGAACTCCTCCGTACCGCTCTTAACCCCTCCGTACCGCTCTTAACCCCTCCGTACCGCTCCGTACCGCTCCTCCTCCTCCTCCTTCTGCCTAATAACTGACTCTGAGTCACAGATGACCTGCGTGAGTAGATCAGCCAAGCACCCACCTACCAACCCAGGCAACCAACTAACTATTTACCCACCTACCCAGGCACCCAACCATTCAAACAATCGCCATCTTTGGCATTATGGAAAAAAAAAAAACAATCGTCATCTACCAACCCACCTAACCAAGTAGTAAACAAAGTCAACTACTCTAACCACCAATGTGTAATGTTGGCCCAACATGTCTAGAAATGTGTCGACTGTGTTTTTCAATAGTCTTTATTGTGTTTCCAGTAACAGCAATGGTCCATCATTTGTCCTTCCAAAGTGATGGTGTTCTGTTGGTGTTCTCCTTCAGGGTGATTTCCCATGGGATGAGAAGGATTTCCCTTACATGGCGGTCACTGTGGTTGGACTCAGCTCTGTTCTGCTCTACTGGTACTTCAGTGACAGCGGCAGAGAGATCAGCTGGAAGGACTTTGTACACCGCTACCTGGGCAGAGGCATGGTGAGGTTCACTCATATCCTGATATCAGAGCACTTTACTTGTGGTTTTCAGTATAAAATATATGAGTATTTTTTGGAAACATATGAGTGAGAACTGAATTTCCTGTCTGATATTGGACCAGGTGGACCGTTTGGAAGTTGTCAACAAGCAGTACGTGAGAGTCATTCTGATTCCCGGAGCAGACACTGAAGGGGTGAGAACAAAGTCTGGCATATCTTTAATCTGCAAGTTTGTCAAACTGAATTTGTAGCTCCAACGCGCTTCATTAAAATAGGTTGAACGGAAATAAAATGAGGATGTATGTCGTATGCCTTGGTATCATTCACAGTCAACTGTGAACGATACAAAGCCATACAACCTATTTAGTTATAGAATAAAATAGAAATACTTTATTATTAAAGTATCCAATCTGATACTTTATTACACCCCAGATTAAAAGCAAACAAACAAGAGCTCAACAACATTGCCTGAGACTCTGCAGACAAATGGAACCAAATCACACACACACATATATTCTGGTCTTTCTGGCAGAGTACGCACTCAGCTCTCCCTGGAATCTTTAGTTAGAACTTCCCTCAAACCTGCCTGGTCCTGTACCTGGGACACCTGAAAGGGGTCGTCCCAACAGAGGACCAATATGTGTTCAGGATTCTCTGGTCCTGTACCTGGGACACCTGAAAGAGGTTGTCCCAACAGAGGACCAATACCTGTTCAGGATTCTCTGGTCCTGTACCTGGGACACCTGAAAGGGGTCGTCCCAACAGAGGACCAATACCTGTTCAGGATTCTCTGGTCCTGTACCTGGGACACCTGAAAGGGGTCGTCCCAACAGAGGACCAATACCTGTACTTGCTCGCGATGGAGGCCCTGAACCATAAAACCTGGGAGTCAATAATAGAGGACATTCTAACTATGAATAAACTGGAACAAGCAACTCATAAACATGCAGAAAACGATGAACTAAAGAGACTTAATTATGACCTAAACTTTCAAGAGGACTGAACAACCCCACATTCCAAAAGTTTTGACTGAATGAATGTCTTTTGTGTTTTGTTTGGTTTTGGTTCTGAGTCTATATATCAAGGCTCCTGATTTGTGCCTCTTAAGATAAGTGAAAAAAAAAAAAGAAATACTTAATTAATCTCTGTAGGGATTATGTATGAAGTTTAACCTAATAGCACATTTCAGAAAGTTACAAGATGGCGACAATAGACCAGAGTACTGTACTACGACCCTGATCAACATATCCAGGGTCTCTCGCTGTTCCCTGGGTAAACTAACCCAGACATTCTGGATCCTGATCAGCATTAACAGGAAGCAGGTTATCAACTCACTAGTTCAACCCGTTTCCCTCCCGTATCAGTGCGTTCACATGAAAGGGGCGGAGCTTGCAGCGCGTGTCCAATCACAGAGGGAGAAACCCTGCAGAGTTTTGCTATACTACTATACTTTACATAGAGGAGCAGTTAATCTCAGATTATGAAGAATTCCAACCCATCCAGCCGCTCAAAGCAGCACTGCTGCTGCAGCCAAAGCCAGAACCTTCCTGACTTGTTAATGCTGACTTGGTGAGATTAGAGCAGATTAATTCATGGGACAATAGAACCGGAGTCACTTTCACTTTATTCCAGCAGAACGGTTCCAGGCAGAGCTTCCTCACTGCTCTTCTTTTACTTTACATTTTACATCCACTGGTTCTGAGGCGGAGGTTCCTCCGTGTGAGTGTGTTTCCTGTTGGAATATTAATTCATCACCGTGACGACAGGAGAAGTTCTGCTTCCATTAATTCATGGTTCTGCAGTTCTGTCAGCGTCAGCATTATTATTAAGCTCATTAATCCAGACCAACCCTCGTGGA
Source organism: Lipophrys pholis (assembly GCF_963383615.2). NCBI lineage: Eukaryota > Metazoa > Chordata > Actinopteri > Blenniiformes > Blenniidae > Lipophrys > Lipophrys pholis. The sequence goes on along the minus strand of NC_137631.1, from coordinate 30,775,260 downwards.
GCCAAACAGAGTTGGAACAAGTCACGAACAAGAACAAGAACCTCCTTCAAAGCTCAGAGACCAGGATTTATTGGGTTCTGTCAAAAAGATTGTTCTAAATACTTTCTCTTCTCCTCTCCACTGCAGCTCAGTGCTGAACCTGCCCACCAATCACCATCATTTAAGAATGGGCGGGGCATTTTCCAAGAGATCTGATTGGTCAGGAGGCGGAGCTCTGACCTCTTATCTAGAACATATCCTGCTCCGGAGCAGGTTAGACTTTCAGCGTCAGTTACTATGGTGATTTATCCTGGTGAGAAGTGAGCGAGAGTCGTAGTACAGAAAACCAGAGTTAATCCTGAAGTTGCCTGGATAAGAGAAAACCAGAGTTAATCCTGAAGTTACCTCCATAAGAGAATCCAGAGTTAATCCTGAAGTTCCTGGGGTAAGAGAATCCAGAGTTAAATTCTGACGTTACCTCCATAAGAGAAAACCAGAGTTAATCCTGAAGTTACCTGGATAAGAGAAAACCACAGTTAATCCTGAAGTTACCTGGATAAGAGAAAACCAGAGTTAATCCTGAAGTTACCTGGATAAAAGAAAACCAGAGTTAATCCTGAAGTTACCTAGATGAGAGAAAACCAGAGTTAATCCTGAGCGAAAACATAAGCGAAAACCAGAGTTAATCCTGACGTTACCCGGATAAGAGAAAACCAGAGTCAATCCTGAAGTTACCCGGATAAGAGAAAACCAGAGTTAATCCTGACGTTACCCGGATAAGAGAAAACCACAGATAATCCTGAAGTTACCCAGATAAGAGAAAACCAGAGTTAACCCTGATGTTGCCTGGATAAGAGAAAACCAGAGTCAATCCTGAAGTTGCCTGGATAAGAGAAAACCAGCGTTAATCCTGAAGTTACCTCTATAAGAGAAAACCAGAGTCAATCCTGAAGTTGCCTGGATAAGAGAAAACCAGCGTTAATCCTGAAGTTACCTCTATAAGAGAAAACCAGAGCTAATCCTGAAGTTACCTGGATAAGCTAAAACCAGAGTTAATCCTGACGTTACCTGGATAAGCGAAAACCAGAGTTAATCCTGAAGTTACCTGGATAAGAGAAAACCAGAGTTAATCCTGACGTTACCTAGATAAGAGAAAACCACAGATAATCCTGAAGTTACCCGGATAAGAGAAAACCAGAGTTAATCCTGAAGTTACCTAGATAAGAGAAAACCAGAATTAATCCTGAAATTACCTCCATAAGAGAATCCAGAGTTAATCCTGAAGTGCCTGGGGTAAGAGAAAACCAGAGTTAATCCTGACGTTACCTGGATAAGAGAAAACCAGAATTAATACTGAAGTTACCTGGATAAACTAAAACCAGAGTTAATCCTGACGTTACCTGGATAAGAGAAAACCTGAGTTAATCCTGAAGTTACCTAGATAAGAGAAAACCAGAGTTAATCCTGAAGTTACCTAGATAAGAGAAAACAAGAATTAATCCTGAAGTTACCTCCATAAGAGAATCCAGAGTTAATCCTGAAGTGCCCTGGGTATGAGAAAACTAGAGTTAATCCTGAAGTTACCTGGATAAGAGAAAACCACAGATAATCCTGAAGTTACCCGGATAAGAGAAAACCAGAGTTAATCCTGAAGTTGCCTGGATAAGAGAAAACCAGCGTTAATCCTGAAGTTGCCTCCATAAGAGAAAACCAGCATTAATCCTGAAGTTACCTGGATAAGAGAAAACCAGAGTTAATCCTGAAGTTACCTCCATAAGAGAAAACCAGCATTAATCCTGAAGTTACCTAGATAAGAGAAAACCAGAGTTAATCCTGAAGTTACCTGGATAAGAGAAAAGCAGAGTTAATCCTGAAGTTACCTGGATAAGAGAAAACCAGTCTCAGTATACGTATGTCTCAGGAAGGTTGTGTAAATCTCCCAGAAAACTGCTCTTAATTACGGTAAGTTTATTGACAACAGACCAGAAACAGAATTGGATATGAAAAGACCGTTTCAGATTACCAGTCTCTCAGAAGTAAATAATATGAGGGTTTATGATTCTATTTAAATGCAAAACAGTAAAACAATTAGGTTCCCTGCAGTGGATTGAAATCTGAAGAAATGTCTGAATGCAACAAGTCTGGGAATTATAAACGCTGGTAGGAGTCATTGTCTGTGAACACAGTTCATTCAAGCTCATACAAGGAATCCAGAATTTCAGCACGCGTAGTGATCGTCTTCAGGCCGAACCTAAAATGAAGTTTGGAGGTGCACGAGTGACTTCTATCTTCTATCTTCAATGAAGGAAAATCTGTTTGTTTTAAGTTCATAATAAGATAGTTTAGTACCCAAACTAATGAATCCTCAAACAGGTGATCAGCTGACAGGAATTAGAAAATGATGCAGTCATGTGAGCAGTGATGTTGAAATACAAAGCTTCCTTTGCACACCTTGTTGACATTAAGGTAAATTGTCTTTGTGTTTTTGTCATTTAAATACATTTACAAATAATTCACACATTATTGGGTTGTTGGTTTATCTTTCATAACATCCCAACTATTTTGCTCTAAATGAGCCGATTATAGTAAGATGCATCATTCTGCTTCCATTCTCATTTCCATGCAATAGGAACATGTACATCCATGTAAAATTTGTAGGTTTGGATCGAACTCGTGTGGAGATACACATTCTTTGTGTGGTTATTATTAACCGTGTGGTTTATCGATACTCAGACTTGATCTTCATGTGTTCCTGCTTGTCCTGTGTTGAGTTCTAAGTAATGTCCAGGGTGTTGTGTGGCCCTCAGAGTTACGTGTGGTTCAACATCGGCAGTGTGGACACCTTTGAGAGGAACTTGGGGGCAGCTCACGTGGAGCTGGGCCTGGAGCCGTCGAACCGGGCCGCTGTGGTCTACAGCTCTGAGAGTGACGGGTGAGCTTAATGCTCTCACACACCATCTCTTGAGTTCTGAAGTGAGCACTGGATCACTGGAAAATGATTGGATCCTGGTTTTGTCTCTGCAGCTCCTTCCTCCTGAGCATGATCCCCACTCTGCTGCTGATTGGCTTCCTGCTCTTCACACTGCGACGGGGGACAATGGGAGGGGGGGCCGGGGGGGGCAGGGGCCCCTTCAGCATGAGCCAGTCCACGGCCAAGATGATGAAGGACAACATCGAGGTGAAGTTCAAGGACGTGGCCGGCTGCGAAGAGGCCAAGCTGGAGATCCTAGAGTTCGTCAACTTCCTGAAGAACCCACAGCAGTACCAGGACCTGGGAGCCAAGATCCCCAAGGTACACACACACACACATGCAGGAAATTCACACTATGAAAGACAGATTTGCGGGAATTGACAAAAATATGCGTGATTCCCGCAATTCTTCATTGAAATTCAAGCCCTGGTATTATACGTAGAAAAGGTAGTGTTTATGAATGAACTCTGGTCTTCATCATTCTCCAAAACCATCCAATGAGTTGAGTGTAAAGTGTTGGCATGGTGCCTCAGGGCGCCGTGCTGTCCGGACCTCCCGGGACCGGGAAGACTCTGCTGGCCAAAGCCACGGCCGGAGAAGCCAACGTCCCCTTCATCAGCGTCAACGGGTCCGAGTTCTTGGAGATGTTTGTGGGCGTCGGTCCGGCCAGAGTGAGTAAAAGAAGTCACCTGATCAATACAATGAAGAAGTGAAACACTGAGGTTTATTTCATCCCCGAAGGTCCGGGACATGTTCACCATGGCGAGGAAAAACGCCCCTTGCATCCTCTTCATCGACGAGATCGACGCTGTGGGGAGGAAGAGAGGAGGCGGGAATTTTGGGGGTCAGAGTGAGCAGGAAAACACTCTGAACCAGCTGCTGGTGGAGATGGACGGTAGGCTGGACAGGGTGGACTCCTGGTCCTGCAAGTCCACGCAATGAAACCCTCTTCAGACTGACCTGAAGTTTGATGATCCCCGTCTGGTTCTCTTTGCAGGATTTAACACAGCCACTAACGTGGTGGTCCTGGCTGGAACCAACAGACCAGACATCCTGGATCCTGCTCTGATGAGACCAGGACGCTTTGATAGACAGATCTACATCGGTAAAAACTGTCCCTGTCTCCGGCTCAGGATAGGATAGGATAGACAGAGAGATAGATTGGTGGGATAGAGGAGAGGAAAGGATAGGATGGACAGAGAGATTTATTGGGGGGTAGAGGAGAGGAAAGGATAGGATGGACAGAGAGATAGATTGGGGGGTAGAGGAGAGGAAAGGATAGGATGGACAGAGAGATTTATTGGGGGGTAGAGGAGAGGAAAGGATAGGATGGACAGAGAGATAGATTGGTGGGATAGAGGAGAGGAAAGGATAGGATGGACAGAGAGATAGATTGGGGGGTAGAGGAGAGGAAAGGATAGGATGGACAGAGAGATAGATTGGTGGGATAGAGGAGAGGAAAGGATAGGATAGACAGAGATAGATTGAGGGATAGAGGAGAGGAAAGGATAGGATAGACAGAGATAGATTGAGGGGTAGAGGAGAGGAAAGGATAGGATAGACAGATAGATTGAGGGATAGAGGAGAGGAAAGGATAGGATAGACAGAGATAGATTGGGGGATAGAGGAGAGGAAAGGATAGGATAGACAGACATAGATTGGGGTGGGATACAAACCGTTGTTTGGGGAGTCGGCGAGTAACACCCTGGTTCGGGTAGACGGTGGTAGAGCGGAGGGCTAGAAGAGAAGAAAGGATGGACAGATATATTGCTCTTATTTGTCCTAGTTGTCAAATTATTTGCGTTGTATTCCATTGCTGTTTAACAGTTGACGACATCCCATAGCAATAATAAGACTGTTTTCGACCAGTGTAGCATAAGAAAGTTCTTTTTCCAGATCATCCTCTGCTAATGGAGCCATTCCTACCACAGGTGTCCAGTCCAGCACCTGGAGGAGGCCGGTCTAGCTTTAGAGCAGGGGTCTCAAACTCAATGTACCTGGGGGCCGCTGGAGGCAGAGTCTGGGTGGGGTAAGGCTGGGGTTCCACAAAAAATCCTCAAACATCATTATTAATAGTTTTTCTGATTTAGTCTGAACATGAAGTGTCCTGAACATGAATAGAACAGTGAATGAAGATCATGAACGGTTCTTCTGAACATGGGTTCTCTTGCCTCCTCCTTGCTGCCAGAGACTTGGCAGCTCTTCTTCTCACATATCTGAGCCACATTTGTCTTGAGAGAAGAAGCAGTTGAGACCTTCAGAATGTCTAGAACAGGGGTATGCAACCCGCAGCTCTTTGGTTCCTCTACTGCGGCTCCTTGAGCTGCGGCCCCACTGCAGTACATCCCTGAGCGCAGTGGTGGACGGTACGGTATGGTAAGGCTAAGCGCACTCACACCATCTGTGTTGGTCGGTCCTACAGAGAGTACGGTAAAATGTAGGCGGGGTTGTGAACGACGCAGGGATGTAACGTCACAATAGTGGCCCAAAGAATGTGGAATTGAGCTGCAGCTCTGCAGCCGTCCGAAACTGTGAGCTCCGGGCGGCCACAGCTCCGCGGTCGTCCGTCGGAAGACCGCCGAGCTGTGGAGCGCCACATTTCAATAAATGCAGTCATCAAAACCACCAGTGTGTGCAAAGCAGCGTTTATGACCAATACAGCATAGAGTGCCCATCATCACTACATGTGGAGGAACGTTGCTTCATGCTGATGCTCACAGCCACATAGGCTAATGCTCTCTTAACTGTCACTAATGGTGAATTCGTTGGCCTCCTTCCGTCTCGAGACGATGGGCTGCACCAGGTTTAATCAGGTCCGGTCGCTGCATCTTCTTGTGTGGCTTTGAAGTCCGATGCGGGAGCGACAGTCTTTGCCACAGAGGCTGCAGGTGTGGGTCGTTGCTGCCTGGTCTGTTGAGCTGGACTTGCGGGCGGCTCTGGATTGCGGGCGGCTCTCTTCTTCCCCTGGTGGTCGGTGTGGTCCTGCTCGGCTTGCTTGGTGCCATTGTGCACAGTGGCCCTCCAGGAGTCCCGAGACTCCATGAGGCTTTCCCAGGACTGCGCGTTGATTCCTGCACTCTTCATATCTCTTTTGCAGAAGTCTTTGAAGCACAGCTGGGGGCACCTCGGGGTCTGGAACATCCTGAGAGCTCACCGTAGAGTAGGTCCTTGGGTATTCGGCCTTGCCAGCAAAGACGGCGCTGACTCAAAAGGGTGAAGATGGATGGCAGTCCTACTTGCTCGAGCACATCAGTGTTGGGGATCCTGTCCTGCCATCTGATCTCCAGTATGCGTCGAAGATGAAAGCTGTTCAGTCGCCTCTCCTGGGCGGGATATGGTGTCCAGGTTTTGCTGGAGTAGAGGAGTGTGGACAAGACGCAGGCTCTGTATACCTGCATCTTGGTGTTCACTGTCAGGTTGTTGTTAGCCCACACCCTCTTGTGGAGCCTGGACATCACTGCCGAGGCCTTGGCGATCCTGGAGCTAAGCTCCGGTTCGAGGGAGTGGTTCGAGCTGATGGTGGATCCCAGGTACTGGCACTGATCAACTGCATTGAGCTCCTGACTCCCTATGTGGACTCCGCTGTTGATGGGGAACGTGCAAAATGTTGCTCCATTGTAGCACACCGTGCTTTGCATGTCGGTGTGGAATGATTTGATGATGGAGTGCAGCTTTGGGGGACAGACGATCTTCATCAGGAGTTGGAACAGGCCAGTTCTGGTAACGAGGTCGAACGCCTTTGTCAGATCTATGAAGGCGAGGAAGAGTGGCTTGTTTTGCTCTTAGCACTTCTCCTGCAGCTGTCTCACTGAAAATATCATGTCATTGGTGGACCTGCCTGCCCTGAACCCACATTGCGACTTAGGGTACACCTGCACCACAAGGACCTGCAGGCGGGCCAAAATGACTCTGGTGAAGACTTTGCCGTCAATACTCAACAAGGAAATACCCCGGTAGCTGTTGCAGTCGCTTCTGTCGCCTTTGCTTTTGGAGAGAGACACTTTCTTGGTCCAGTGCATGTCCTGTGGCACGGAGCCCTCTCTCCAGCACAGGCAGAGCAGTTCATGCAGGTCTTCTATGAGCACTTCTTTCCCTACCTTGATCACCTCCAGGGGAATGCCATCCTCTCCGGGAGCATTCCCGGTGGAGAGACAGTTGATGGCCTTGCTCAGTTCCTCCTCTGTGGGCTCGTCGTCCAGTTTGTCCAGGAGAGGCAGCTGGCTGAAGGTGTACAACACTGTGTCGGTCGTGTGGAGCAGAGCTCGAGGTAGTGCTCTACCCACCGCTCCATCTGCTTCTTCTTGTCGGTGATGCTCTCGCCCGACTTGGTCTTTAGTGGGACGCTCTTGGTGGCAATCGGGCCCGTGGCTTGCTTGATGCCTGCATACATGCTGCCTATATTGCTGAAGTCTGCATCGGCCTGGATCCTCTAGTCGTTGGTGCAGCATCTAGCTGTCTGCTGGTGCTTATTGCAGGCGGCCCTGAGTGCGTCTCTCGTGGCCTGGCACGGATTGTTCTCGTGTGCCAGGCGGGCAGCATGTTTTGCCTCTACAGTGGTTTCCATCTCCTCCCAGTTTGCCTCGGAACAAATCTGTGTTTCGATGCACCTTCTTTCCAAGAGTTTCCAGCCCTGATTAGTTGAGGGCGCTTTGCACATGCTCCCACTTTGCATCTGCAGTGGAGCCTCGGGGATAAAAGTTTGCAGAAAACTCTGCTGGCATTGATGTGTGGAAGACTCTTGGCCTATGAGTGGTACATCTTGCGTGGGGCGAGGTTTATCTTGAAACGGACGAGGATGTGGTCCGTGTCGCAGTCCACGCTGTGCATGCTCCGTTCTTTAAGTTGTTCAGGTCTCTCTTCCTGGTCAGGATCATGCCCAGTTAGTGCCAGTGTTTGGCTCTTGGATGACGCAAGGATAATTTAAGTTGGTCCTTGTGTTCGAAGAAGGTGTTTGTTACTGGAAGGTTGCGGAAGGAGCACAGCTCGAGGAGTCTTTGACAATTCTCGTTCATCCTCCCAGTCCCATGGTGTCCGATAACTGAGGGCCAGGCTTCTCAGTCGGCACCCACCCTTGCATTGAAGTGTCCCGCGATGAAGAGTGCTTCTTTGTTGGGTACACTTCGGACAATCAAATCAAGGGTGTCATAGAACTGGTCCTTCTGATCTGCAATAGAGCACAGAGTCGGGGCGTAGGCACACACAAGGTTGACCACGCCCGTTGTTGTTGACATTTTCAGGGTCAAGAGTCTCTGTCCCCACTGTTGGGGGCTCGATGATGGACAGCAGGGAGTTCTTCACTGCGAAGCCCGCGCCATGCATTCTTGGCTCGTTGGCTTTCTTCCCTTGCCAGAAGAAGTTGAAGTTCCATTCCCGCAGTGATCCATTGTCTGCCAGTCTGGTTTCCTGCACGGCGGTGATATCGATACAGAGACGGTTGAGTTCTCTGTCAATGACGGCGGTCTTCCTTAGGTCGTCTATGGCCTGCGGGTCGCCGTTGTATCCAGGACACATGGTCCTCAAGTTCCAGCTTGCTATTCAAAGAGCTGGCGTTTTCTTCTGATGTCTTTGTTTGCCTGGTCCTGGGTTTTACAACCTGCCTGTCGATTTTGTCTAAGCTCCATGCACCCGATGAAGCAAGCAGGTTGTGGCGGGGTCGTATCTCGCTGTCTGGGGGCTGCCCAGGTTGAAGCGGGCGGTGACTACCCAATGGAATCCTAGAATTCCTCCCACCGATGAGAGTAACCCCTAGCGCGAAGCTCTACGCCAAATGAGCCTGAGCTTATAGCTGGTAGACTGCTGCTCCCCGTATTGTGCCTAAGCTGAGGCAGCGAAGCTGTAGTGAACTCTCCAGGTACAGGCCTGGGCGGGTAGTATGGAGACCTTGGAGTGCCCAGTTGCCAGGATCTCCCTCTCTGCATTGCTGGGAGGTTCCGACGGAAAGGCAAGCCGATACAGTCGGTGCCATTGTGGCTGCAGGAGCTGCCGGAAGGTGTTGCAGGGCTTGATCAACCGCCTACAGGGCTCCACTCCTGATTTTCTGTCGGGGTTTACTCCCCTATCCTTGGGGTCTCCCGAACCATACACAAGGCAGTGGAACTATTTGACCCATAGTTGGGGATCTGAATCATGAGTACCAGGGCGTAGCCACACGCCGGTGGGCCTGCATGCTGCACGTCTCGAGGCCAGATCTCCTACGAGTCCCTTGTAGTTTTGCTTGGCGCTGCGAGGCACCCAATTACCATGTGTCACCACGGGGAGTACTTCATAGGGCTTACCGGTGAAAAGGCTGGACTGACAGGGAGAGGCTTACGCCCTCAGCTCTCCTCTTCGCGCTGCTGCAGGCAGCGGTGCTAGTCAGCTGTGCTAGTTAGCTGTGAAAGCACAAGTGCCACCACACTTCTTGCGCATCTCATCAGTCAATGAGACACAATGGTGAATTACACAACAACTAAATGACATTGAAAGCCACACCACTCACACTCATGGTTATTAAACCCTGATCTCCTGCATATATCAGCCGTTTTAATGATATGTAGCGTCACGGAGCTGATCGCTGCAATGCATTGTGGGTGTTTTTGTTGGTGGTGTTTTAGATGTCATTATTGGGGTTATATTAGGTTTGTAGTGTTGGTAATGGTTGTGTTGTGTTTTTGTTGCTGAGTTCATGTCGTTAGTTAGTTCATCTAGTTTAGTTTGGTTTATTAGTTGTAAGTTGGCAACCGGGAGTGAAGAAGGTTTTGTGTCCTCCTGCCATGGTGTTCCTGTTGGTTTTAGTGTCAAAATAAAAGCCTATGCCACTTACAGCAGGTATGTTAGATAAGCTCAACTTCTTGAGTTTCCTTTAATAAGGCTCGCTACAATTTTAAAGCAGTTGTAAAATAGTTTCTTACTATTTCCCCTAAACAAGTACAGAGCTTCCTGTGCCTTAAGCCCTTCGATCTGATTTGGTTGACGCGTGTCACTACAATATACATTTCATTGTCAAACTTCAGGCATCTTGCTGCAACCAGTAGCAGTCGTCCTGCTTTTTGTGCCCGATCGTGGTATTTATAGATGGTAGAAAGTATCTGGCTGGTGAGCTCAAAAGAGGTGACTACTGTCTGGTTGTTCATTACACGCTGTGCTGTTGTTGCAAGCATTGAGTGCATGTAGCCGGTGTAGAGTTAAGAGTTATCTTATATATTTTGCACTATATTTTGCTAGGAGTCTAATTGTTTTTGCCACTTGTTATCCTCTGTGTGCTGCTCCTCTTCTATTAAGCTGCTGGAACTCCCAATTTCCCTGACAGATTCATCTAAAGCAGGGGTGTCAAACTCAGATCCTCGTGGGCCGCAGCCCTGCACGTTTTCAATGTCTCCCTCCCCTGAATGTCCTGATGGTTCATCATCACATTCAGCACAAAGCCAGATAACGAGCTGCTCATTGCAATCAGCTGTGTTGAAGCTGGGAGACATGCAAAACGTGCAGGGCTGCGGCCCTCGAGGCCTGGAGTTCGACACGTGTGATCTAAGGGATTAATAAAGCAAAGTCTAAGTCTAAAGTCTAGCTTAGCCTAGCTCCGACCATCAGCCCTGACGAAGGACGGCGGGCGGGAGCTGGCTGAGTGGTAACGTCACAGATCCACTCCCCGCACTAATATAACTTGATAACATTCATATCAAGGTGGGGGTCACAAAATATCGGCCTGTGGGCCCAATTGGCCCGCGGGCCGTGAGTTTGAGACCCCTGTTTTAAGGTCTCTCCCTGCTTCGACTCTCCTGATTGCATTGAGGGTTCCTCACTGAGCTTTCTTGAAAGTTTTGTGACGCTTTAATACTTGGTGTGTTGCAAATTTCTCCACATGCGAGATAAATAAAGGGATATCTTATCTTAAGCAGGGAAACTTGTAAAGCAAGCAGGACTGCTTACAGCCTGGCAGGCCACTCTGTTTTCAAGATTTACACAGTCAGATGCTCAAGGATTTAAGATTTAACTCTACTTCTCAGGTCCTCCAGACATTAAAGGCAGGGCGTCCATCTTTAAAGTCCACCTGAGACCAATCAAACTCGATCCCAACCTGGACAAAGATGGTCTGGCCCGGAAGATGGCTGCCGCTACACCAGGATTTACGGGTGTGTTAAAGATCACTCCTCGCTTATCCCATAATTACAGTGGTTTAGCTGACTGGTCAGAGCTCCAAGACACTGTTTAACCTCTACAACTCTCTGCATGAACCAATCAGGTGCTGACATCGCCAACGTCTGCAACGAGGCGGCGCTGATAGCCGCCAGACACATGAACCTGGCCGTCAGCGCCAAGCACTTTGAACAGGCCATCGACCGGGTGATCGGAGGTCAGTGTGGCATCATGAATGGATGAAAACGGCCTGTTTTGCCTCTCAGTTCTCACAGATTCCCCTTTTTAAGCTTTGAATGTGGATTTACTGTTTTTTGTAGAAATGTTGAATCCTTGGATCTGCTGACATTCAAATATGGAGTAATAATCATTTCACTACTCTTTCACTAAACTTTTAGTTTACCATCTTCTGCATAACCTTTGAGAGTGATCAATATATAATTTAGAAAGTTTGATGTAGAGTCTTTTTAGCTACTTGTTAGCAACTAGCTGCTATTTACTTTGTGTTATTTTTTGATGTCTGATATTGTAAGCACAAACCACATAATCTGTACTTTTGCATCAATCTCTCGCCTTTCCCTGCAGCACTTTTCTATTTTTCAGTTGTGAATATACAGTATTTTCAGGACTATAAGTCAGAACTGAGTGTAGGTTGCTTCTGTCCATAAAGGAAGAGGATAAAACACCTGGAAGTCACTGGTGTCTGTGGAATGGGTTTTGGAGGTTTTTCTGTGGTCAAACACTGACATCTAGTGTTGGCAGATGGGATGTACTGCTGCATTTCTGGAACAGCCAAACAACTTAAAAAAGTGTGTGAGTAGCACTTCTGCTCTGACAAAGTGTGTTGGGTTCCCTGTTTCCAGGTCTGGAGAAGAAGACTCAGGTGCTGCAGCCCACTGAGAAGAAGACGGTAGCGTATCATGAGGCCGGTCACGCAATAGTTGGCTGGTTCCTGAAGCACGCCGACCCTCTGCTCAAGGTGAAGACAGGCAGGATCTCAACAAGGAGGTTCTCAATCAGGCAGGATCAGAGTCCGTCACCGGGGCCATACAGTATATCACAAATGTAGTGTTCCGTAAAACTTACAAATGCAATGAATCTTTCTTGTGCACTGTGTATTCATGCTCTGCAAATTCAGGGTGAATCTCCACAGACAAGCTGGAGGAAGTTTCATGAAACAGGGATGTCGGAGCTTCTGTGTATTTGCTCTCATTATACTACCACCATGTCACTAAATTTGATCCTTTTCTCTTGAAAATGTTGTATAATGTAGACGCCCACTGGTGAAAACCATCTCTCCTGTATAAACTCTTGTTGTCTCAAGTCAGTTCTCAAAAACCAGAAAGATCCAGACACAAATGGCAGACAGAGCAGAGCAGACAGAGCAGAGCAGAGCAGAACGAATCCTAAACTGTGGTAACATCTCTGCTCAAAAATGGACACAATAAATGATAGATTCAGGCTAATTCAGTTAAGATTTTTACATCATGCATATCTAAGTCACAGCTATATGCATATAATAATTTACATAAATTTCACCAATGACATCATGACGTCTGTTTGAGGTGTGGATTGGAGGAGGGAGCCTGGCACTGGAGCAACTTGTTTTTTAAAATCACATCCAAAATTCAATGTGAGCTTTTCACCAAACCCAGAAGTTTGCCCGCTTAACAAACTTTCAAAATCCCATTTAATCAGCCGTCGCTTAGTCAAACTCAGAGACTCTTTGCATAATAACAAAAGAAATGTATTGCACTCAATGTAAACTGTTGTCAGCTGGGTTTGTCTTTCAGAGGTAACTCAGTTTATCCTTGGAAGACGTCACAGACTCACTATCAAACACAATCAGTGCTTTTATAAAACTGTTCACCGTCTACAACTGAATGATTCTCTTGTGTTGAGTCTGTGTCTCTCTGTCTCTCTCTCTCTGTGTCCACAATAGAATTGTTGATTTTATTGTGTGTGTGCGTGTGCGTGTGTGTGTGCGCGCAGGTGTCGATCATCCCCCGGGGGAAGGGTCTGGGTTACGCTCAGTACCTGCCCAGAGAGCAGTACCTGTACAGCCGTGAGCAGCTGTTCCACAGGATGTGCATGATGCTCGGAGGCCGGGTGGCCGAGCAGGTCTTCTTCGGCAGGATCACCACCGGAGCTCAAGACGACCTCAAGAAGATCACGCAGTCTGCCTACGCCCAGGTACACACACACACACACACACACACACACACACACACACACACCTGAGCCTCTTCCTCATAAGTCTTACCTGACCTTCTGCTCCACATTAAGGTGGTGCAGTTCGGCATGAGCGATAGGGTGGGGCAGGTGTCATTCGACCTACCACGGCAGGGCGAGATGGTGATGGAGAAGCCGTACAGCGAGGCCACAGCAGAACTTATTGACCAGGAGGTGAGAGAGCTGGTGGAGCGGGCGTATGCTCACACACTGCAGCTCATCCAGGACAAGAAGGAGCTGGTGGAGAAGGTGAGGCTCTAACCCCAACCGGAACTCTCTGAGGATTTAATGACGTCCTGTGTCTCTTTCAAATGAAAATGAGGTGCTGCAGGTGGACCTGAGCTCTTCCTTAAAGAGATGGTTCCTGTCGTCCTCAGGTGGGGCAGCGTCTCCTGGAGAGGGAGGTGCTGGACAAAGCTGACATGCTGGAGCTGCTGGGCCCGAGGCCCTTCCAAGAGAAATCCACGTACGAGGAGTTTGTGGAGGGCACAGGGAGCTTTGAGGAGGACACCAGCCTGCCCGAGGGCCTGCGAGACTGGAACCAGGAGAGGGGGGCGGAGCCTGAGGAGACCAGCCCGGCTCAGGACAAGCAGAAGGCCATCTGAAGACTGAGGAGCCCACGTGGGCCAGTCGGTTCACGTTTTCACGCTCAGTTTAAAAGACATCATTGACAATAATTTCACGAAGTGTGTCTGTACTTGATCTGTGAGGTGAGAGAAAGTTAAATAAACCGAAGGGTGGAACTCCACCGTCCGGTCTTCGAGGACGCCAGCAGCCTTGACTTCCTCCACAAACGCCTTAAGTCGCATCCTTCAGGAGACCAACACACAGTCCACTGAACTTACTTTTATTTATAACTTTGGGAAATACAGAGGCCGACTTTCAGCTTGATGATGTCAGAGAGAAATCTCATTGTGACCTCAGTTTGTAGAGTCCTCACAGCATTTTTACTGCTTCAAGTGGATTTTTAAAGTGAAGTTATTCAGTTTTCTGACTCTCTACGTAGTTAGAGCCAGTCAGAATAAACTCGACCAAGTCTGAATTTACAGTGTAACAACATGATTGTGTGAGCTTTGTTTTCTGATAACTAGCCTGGAACAGTGTTCAGTCCCTTTCAAAGGTTTCTCCCAATATTTATTCAAGTGGAAGGAAACCAACACAGTTCGTCTGCAGGGCCGGATTCAGTCATCTTGGAGGTTTCCTGCAGGTCACACTTTCTTCCTGTTACACAAACTTGTATCTCTGGCTTTATTTAAGAGTTCCTGTCTTGTATTTGTCTTGAAAAAGGAGGTGATAACTTGTGTATCCAACATCACTAAACTTCTCATTTCATGTTTCTTCACTCTTTTTGATCCTCATCTTTCAGAACAAAGCCCAACGTTTGACCTAAAAGTACAATATGTGAGTTAAAGTAATTCCTTTTTTGACCACAGGGTAGCAGCATTGAGGCTCTCGGTCCTGCTCTTCCACTTTGTGGATTATTTTTCCAAATAAAGCTGGACAGTTACATATCGGCCCTGTGACAGACTGCCCTCACCTGTCCAGGTGTATCCTGCCCTCACCTGTGCAGGTGTATCCTGCCCTCACCTGTCCAGGTGTATCCTGGTATATGTTACTATAAACTCATACAGTCTGCACACATACTCACATCTTGTGATTTACAAAATAAAACACTTCCTCCAGATCGTCATTGGACAGTTGAAAGACATTTTAGAGACTCTAGAATTCATTCATGTATTTTGGTTCCATCCTAGAAATGAAAAGATTTCTTCAACACGACACCCTAAATGATCAGAAACGCCTCCATGACTGAAAGGGAACAGCCAGAAGAAAAAAAGTAATATTCAGTTGCCCCTTACTTAAGAATGATGATTTTTTTCAGAAGCCGACATCTTTCACCCAGTGATTATAGAACACACAATGAACAATGGAATGAAAAAGTAAAATCACAAAGATCGATAACTTGGAGCTTCAAGACAAAAGTTCTGCTTGGTTGCATTTCCAGAGGTTTTTCTGTTGTTCTGTTAAGACCTTTCCATACGCTCACTGTTCCTTTCATACTACATTTCATAATGGCCAGTGATGAGTTAAGTCTAATTGCAAATGTTGGAGAAGAGAAATCTCCCAGTGCAGACAGACTGAGGTAGAGGAGCGCCAGAGGAAGCCAGCAGAATGCTGGCTTCCTCTGGCGCTCCTCTACCTCAGTGACCTCTACCTACCTGACTGAGGCGTCTCCTTTCAGCGCTGCCAAAGACTCGGCGATCAAATTTGAGTGTAGTTGTGAGTAGAACTGCTACAACAGCATGTAGCAGGTACATCTGACAATTAAAGTATATCAATAAATAACTCCTAGACTAAAAAAGGTCTTCAGTCAGACCTTTGATCAGCTTCTGTTTACATCCCTTTGTTTGTACTTTAATTGAATCTGTAGTTTTATCATGTGTGCACAGTTATAATCAGCAGGTGAACCACAAGCTGCTGCCTGAAGCTCAGCTGCACACGCTCCGTTGTAATGATTCGCTCCATTCAGGACGACCTTTGACACTGGCTGTGTTTGCAGTGCATGCTGGGTAGCGTGTGCAGGCTGACACAACTGGTTGGAGGAGTTGTGGAGTGAATGAAGCTGCTTCAGCGGAGAGGAACAGACACACGTGAGGTGACAAAACACTTTAACTGGAGGTTGTGTTAATGTCTTGAGACCACAGATTTAAAGTCTTTTAAACATGTTTGATCTTTCCTGTGCTGATCTGGGATGAGCTGCTGATGTTTCACCTAAACTGTGCAGAATCAGTTTGGGATAAAAAGCTTTGTTTTAAGGTTGAAGCACAAAAATACTGACTGGTGGTTGATTTCTAACTCAAGCTGAATCTGCCTATTGTTTGGTTGTCTGACTCCTCTCTGTTTTTGATGGTGGTGTTGTCAAGCGCTTCCCAGAATGCCCAGCCTTTCTGATCCGAATGATCGTTTTAGTTAGAACAGCTTCAACTTCACATGCAGTTTCAGGAACATCTAGCAGCTGAGTGAGCGGCTCTTTTAAGTCTTTAGCTCAGTGTTTAAAATCTGACCAAGGATGTTAATATTGCATAAACTCATCCAGATGTCTTTGATTAACTTCATACCTGTAACACAGGAGGAGGATGTTGAATCATGTATCTCCTAATATGAGCAGCAGGAATAAAATCAGCTTGTTGGCCTTAGAGTCAGTAATTGTACTTCTACACTCTCACGTATTGATAAAATGATTGAATTAAAACATTTCCCACCTCCATTGGATTACTCTCCAGCTGACAGTGGAACAGTAATTATTTTGGTTTAATAGCAAGGGTGGCCAATTACTTTTCCTGAAATACTAGACTGTGTGGAAGGTTTTAGTCAAATCTGCTCAATATGAAGATATGAAAAGAAAACTGTTGCACTCGCAAGCAACTGCTGCCGCGCCGTTGCCGCGCCACTCAGCTCATTCTATGTTTGTCTGATAGTGATTATTTACAATCTGTTAACAAAGTAAAGACGAGTTGAAGTACGTCGACATATTACAACCAAATACAATAATGTTACCACTAAAATAAAAGAAAGCCAGGCCTCTTGAGTTTCAGAATGAATCCAGACGCTGAAAGCGGAGTCTCATGATCCTTCTGACTTTTGGGTTTTGAGCAGGAGTCAGAAGTTACTGCAGGAGAACTGCCTTGTGGCGGCAAAGCGCTCATAACAACGTCACTTTTAGATCCTTGGATGTCGACTCTTCCTCTCATTGAGAAGCAGAAGTGATCAAGCGTTGGATTGTTCACCACTAATAGGGAACGTGAGCTGGATTAGACTGCCGTGAGTCAGGTTAGTTTTACCTACTGATGATGTGTTGCTGCAGTAGTAATCCTGCTCACTTGATTCATTACTTCTAATTGACCATTCATTAGAAATGAAAGCCCTTCATCTGGTCGGCTGCTTACTAATCAGCACCCAATGTGATTACACTTTTGTTTGAAATGCTCTTTGAATATGTGAGATTAATAATATAGCATATGATTCAGAGGTGGTCATAGTAAACGTTTCTCTGGCAGCCCTGTTTTTTAATCCCAGTTTTTCTTGTGCAGAGGTGATAATGACAATTTCCAATCAGCAGAGGGTCATTTTGAGGCTCATTATTTTTCAAAGATGCTGAAAACATGGACCGGGACTTCTGCACCACACATGCTCCCTCCCCGACACAGGGCAGTGCACCTGCTCCATCCACAAGGTGGCGCACCTGCTCCGTCAGGTGTGAAGTTTCATCTCAAGATGGAGCTTCTTGCCTAACCAGAAATGATTGGAGTTTGTTGCATTTTCACGACAGAATCATTACGAGCTTCTGTCCATATGCACCAGTGAATTTGCCGGTGGGAGTCGGCAGACTGATTTGCGTGCTCGAGGTCAGGATCACTAGAAATGTCCCTGGGTTACTCAAATGTTTCACTCAAACTTAAACACGAAAGCCGGAGGGGGAGCAATTCTGATTAGTATCATTTTGTTTACTTCAACAAATCAGATTAAAATGGCAGATTTGTAATTGTTGTGGGTTCTTTATTTGATAAACATTTTTGCCCCCAGTTTTGACGACCCTCAACTTGTCGACAGACTTTTTGGAAAAACGTCCAGCCATTCGTAGGGGGCGTGGTTATGGCGCTGAACTGAGCACACGTCTTTTTGTGAGCTCCTGCCGATATTCTAGAAATATCCTGTAAACTTTCCTTTCACCGCATAAACAGTGAAAACTTTAATTTGTGGCGACTTAATACTGCATACCTGCGACATTATGCCGAGGAGGAACAATCCTAAAGCACACCTTTCTCAACGAGAAGAAGACAACGTCTCAGATGCTAACAGCCGAGCTAACGCGGCGTGTGTTGTGGGCCCCGTGCCTCGTGTGGACGAACTGGATCGGGCCAAAACATGGATGTTTTAGATACTTGACGGGATCAGAAATGACTTTGTGGTCCAGGAAGCGATTCAAGATGTTAAGAGAGACGTGCAGGACTTCTCGGCGCACATGGATGAAGCAGAAATGTGCATTAGCACCGTAGAGGCTATGCTTAACTCGGAGAAAGGCAAGGCTGGGACTCTCCTCACAAATAAACTTGACGAGCTTGAAAACGGCTCTCGTTGTTCCAGCCTACAGAAAGTTAACGTGCCTGAGAAGATGGAGGGAAAAGATGCCGTAGCTTTCCTGGAGAAGTGGCTCCCCCCAAGGTGCTGGGACCAGCCACATTCCCGAGTCCTCCTCTCATTGGAAGAGCACACAGGTTACCCTGCCGGACGCAACCGAATCCATCAGTCACACCTGGAGTCATCATCGGGAAGTTTTTAAACTTCCAGGATAAAGTCTGCTTCCAGGGCCAAAGGCAAAGTTTTCTACGCCGGTCAAGAGATCATGTTCTTCCCGGATCTGTCAGCGGATCTCCACCGATGCAGGAGGGGTTTCGACCGGGCAGAACAACAGCTGAGATCGATGAACCTTCGTTACGGAATAATCTACCCAGCCAAGATACGAGTGTCGTCTGATGGACAAACGTGAGTCTTCAATAGTGTTCATTCAGGAGACTCATTTGCTCCGAGAGGACTTGATGATAGTACGTAGGACATGGCCAGGCAAATAAACAATACTAGTTATGATAACACTGGTAGATTTTTGGTGGTTCCAGGAACTCTCCTGAGAGAAAATATTAATTTGGTTAATATATATAGCCACAATGATGATAACCCAGCATTTGTTTAGAATTTATTTTTGTTGTTGGCCACCCTCCGTGGTAAGATAATATTGGCGGGAGGCTTTAGACCTGAAACTGGATCGCTCGGCAGGGACGGATACATCCCAGTCCCAATCAGGAAAGAAAATTCAACAATACATGAAAGACCTGAACCTCTGTGATCCTTGGAGGACTCAACATCCCGACAAAAGGGAATTCTCATGCTACTCTGCAGTATTTAAAACACACTCCCGAATAGGTTCTTTTTTAATTTTCTCATCTCTAGTGATAGTGTTGTTTTATCGGATCACGCCCCAACTTCACTATTTTACAACATCGGACAAATGTATAGACATTCAGCCAATTGGCGATTGCGTCCTAAATGGCTACAGGATCCTGACTTTATAAAATTTGTAGGAGAACATATTGATCTCGACTTCTTTATAAATATGAATCAAACATCTGCAGCCATTAGATGGGAAGCTTTTAAAGCATACGTATATCAGAGGAAAATGAGAAGCTTCACCAGCTCTAAATTTAACAAATTCAAACAGACTATGAATAAAATTAGACTCTAAAAGCAAAATATGAGGCGCTCTCCATGCTGAAGGCTGAGGATGGTGAAGTAAGACTGAAACAACCTTTTGATGATCAGGGTGAAAAGTCGGGTAAACTGCGAGCTTGAATCAGGCAGAGCCATCAGTGTAATTAGGAACGAACAAGGAGAATAACCATAGATCCCACAGAAGTGAAGAACACCTTTTGTCTCATATTATAAACCCCGTAATATTTCTGACAGCCCTGGAGACCAGGTAGACCAAAACCATTTTCTGGATGGATTGGTCATTCCCTGTATGTCTGAGGGTATAAAAACAGAACTGGAGAGGGAATTAAATTTGAATGACATCTCTTCCGATAGATATTTACAAATTATTTAAAACAAAATGAATAGCCCCATTATTAGATGTTTATTTGGAATCCTTTAAAACTGGTTGCCTCCCTGTTTTGGTACGTCGTGCTCTGATCACTCGTATTCTAAAACCAGGCAAAGTGTCAACCGATCGCGGTTCTTATAGACCCTTATCACTTTTCAATTCAGATGCAAAGATTATAGCTAAGGTTCTAGCCATGAGACTTGAGAGGGTTCTACCAGCCATTACCGGCAACGGTTCCACAACGTGAGGAGAGTGTGAGGAGTCCCCTGATACTGCAATATTATCGCTGGATGCCGAAAAGCCGTTCGACCGAGTCGAAAGGCCCTAGCTGCTCAAGGGGCTTAGGCAGTTTGGATTTGGGGATTACTTTTGTAGATGGGTCGAAATTTTATTTGTTGATTCTTCAGCTATGGTATCTACTAATGGTCTCATCTCTCAGCCTTTTGAGTTGTTTCGAGGCACAAGGCAAGGGTCACCGATTTCACCTCTTCTTTTTGTAATAGCCATGGAACCATTAGCAATAGCGATCAGATCACACCCCTTAATTTGTGATATTAAGATTGGGGACTTGGAACACAATACAGCAATGTACGCTGATGATACTATTGTGTTCTTATCACATCTGCAGAATCGATACCGTCTCTCTTGGAGTTGTTTAATCAATTTGGGAGTATCTCTGGGTTTAAAGTGAACAAAGAAAAGTCATCTATTATATTTTTAAATGGAAATGAGAAGAAGAAACCGTTAGTATCTCATCCATTTGTGAATCCTACGGAGGAATTTAAGTACTTGGACATCAAAATAACTCCAAAGGTAAGTAATCTTAGTTCAGACAATTATGGGTCCATGGTTCTTGAGGTGACAGAGGAGATCTCGAGATGGACAACACTCCCTCTATCTATATTGGGAAGAATAAATCTAGTAAAGATGACTATACTACCTACATTTTTATTTATCTTTCAATCAATTCCACTAGCCGCTCCTCCTTTTTTTCCCCAAGACCAGAAAGCTTCTTTCCAATTTCGTCTGGAACAATAGGAAGCCAAGACTCAGACTCTCCCTCTTACATCTTCTTCAGGATGGGGGGGTTATGGTTGTGTATAGTATTATTGGGCTACTAAGTTGAGGGCCACAATGTCATGGTTTTCTGAAGATGTTTCCATGCCCTGGTTTGAAATTGAAAAACGGTCCTCAAAAGGTTTGCCATTGAATAGCTACCTATACTCAGCTTCTTTTAAAACATTAAAGAAAGGCACTACTAATCCTTTTGTAAAAAACACTATGGCTGTTTAGCATGTAGCACTAAAGTTGTTGGGTGACTCTCCGAGTTTGTCCTGTTTCGGTCTGATCTGGGGTAATGATCGCTTCACCCCGGCAAAGAACGATATGGGTTTTAAAACATGGCTGAACAAGGGCATAATAGAAATGCGGGATTGTTTATGAGGATTATACTCTGTCATTCAATGAGCTAAAGGCAAAGTTTGATTATTGACATTATCCACCTTAGATAGACCTTTGTGGGGGTGTCAGTCTGAGTACCATCACCCAGATCACATTGACCCATTAAGAACCTTCCTGCAGGTGGAGAGCCCACAGGAAGGTGGAGAGCCCACAGGAAGGTGGAGAGCCCACAGGAAGGTGGAGAGCCCACAGGAAGGTGGTGCCCGGCAGGGGACATGAACCCTCTACCTTGAGACTGAGAGTCTAATGCTCTACCTACTGAGCTGGCCGAGATTCCCTCTATTATTATTATTATTATTATTATTATTATTAATAATAAAAAAAAGGTTTTTTTTACCTTCCATTTGTTATAAGAAAATTGGGGGCTGGGGAGTACTGGGCACTGGGCGTGGCTGGAGTACATGTATGTTGCTGTGACAGTAGCTTTTGTCATGTTGTTTACATCAAGACAATTTTGACCTTCGTGGTAACATTACCACGGGGTTAAACGGGACACCACACTGACTTTGTATTTGGCATCTTTTCTTTTTTCCTCTCATGATCATTTTGATGGACGTCTAGAGGGCAGAATACACAAGCAGCATAAACCCCCAGCAGCAGCAGATGTTTAATCATTGTATTGTATTAGAAGAGTAAAAGGTGCAGGATGTCATACTTTAGTCAGTCAGATGGCTGGAGAAACTCACAGTAGAATCCCATTTGTCTTCAGTCCAGCCAGTTTAACAGCCATCAAGGCTCTGACATACTGCTGGTTTCCAGAGAAATACATGCTCTGAAAAACTGGACTGAGACTGAGGTTCAGCAAGACGTGGGTTCAGGTGAATAGCAGTCCTGTGATAGTAGGTCAGTCATACCTCCCTCCCAGCACTGCTTCAATCAAATCTGTTTGAATAATATTACATACTGTGGCTTTAATTCCCTCACAAATGGTTTTGGTGGTCCCTCTGACCACCACCAACCACTCACTCTCTCACTACATTCACCCTCTGACCACCACCAACCACTCACTCTCTCACTACATCTACCCTCTGACCACCACCAACCACTCACTCTCTCACTGCATTCACCCTCTGACCTCCACCAACCACTCATTCACTACATTCACCCTTTGACAGCCACTAACCACTCACTCTCTCACTACATTCACCTTCTGACAGCCACTAACCACTCACTCTCTCACTGCATTCACCCTCTGACCTCCACCAACCACTCACTCACTACATTCACCCTTTGACAGCCACTAACCACTCACTCTCTCACTACGTTCACCTTCTGACAGCCACTAACCACTCACTCTCTCACTGCATTCACCCTCTGACCTCCACCAACCACTCACTCACTACATTCACCCTTTGACAGCCACTAACCACTCACTCTCTCACTGCATTCACCCTCTGACAGCCACTAACCACTCACTCTCTCACTGCATTCACCCTCTGACCTCCACCACCCACTCACTCACTACATTCACCCTTTGACAGCCACTAACCACTCACTCTCTCACTACATTCACCCTTTGACAGCCACTAACCACTCACTCTCACTACATTCACCCTCTGACAGCCACTAACCACTCACTCTCTCACTGCATTCACCCTCTGACCTCCACCAACCACTCACTCTCTCACTCTCTGACCACCAACAACCACTCACTCTCTCACTACATTCACCCTCTGACCACCACCAACCACTCACTCTCTCACTACATTCACCCTCTGACAGCCACTAACCACTCACTCTCTCACTGCATTCACCCTCTGACCACCAACAACCACTCACTCTCTCACTACATTCACCCAGGCAGTTCGGGGTTCAGTGTTTTGCCCAAGGACACTTTGGCATGTAGGCAGGCAGAGATGGGAATCAAACCTGCAACCTTCCGATTGGGAGACGCCCGCTCTACCAACCATAATTTATAAAAATGGGTCAGTTATTTCCTAAAGCTTTTAGACTCTTTCAGTCGTTCTCATGCCTGTGGACGCAGTTTGAAGGAATCCCAAGCGAACGAGAGGAAGTGATAGGAATGAAGGTGTATTTGCTTTCAGAAGGTGATTGAAGGTCCTCGCTCTCCACACGTGTCCATCATGGCGGCAGCAGACTCAGGCCCTCTGACCACTCACGTGCTGAACACTGGAGACGGCGTCCCTGCCTCCAAGGTGGATCTCAGTCTGCACCGCCTGGACACCAAGCTGATGATCTGGACCATGCTGAGTGTCGGGTACGTTCACAAGCTCATGCCTTCATTTCCTCCTTCACGTCAGGGGATTTCATGACTTCTAGATGGTTTTCAGGAGCACTGGCGCAGAAGGCCGTTGTGACGGACTCATCCGAAGAGAAGCCTTCGGCCCTGGCATGTACAAGCTGCGCTTCGAGACGGGCTCGTACTGGGACAGTCTGGGTCAGACCTCCTTCTACCCCTATGTAGAGGTGAGATTATTAGAAACACCACCACAGTGGGAGTGTGCACTTTATGTTTTCAGAATAGTGATTCTAATACTGTGAGTATGTTGTCAGAGTTTGAGGACGTGGTTATTAATAATAATCTTGGTGCGTTTGGATACAATTTCCTGTTGCTGCAAGAGATAAGTGTGTCCAACGGGGCCACGTACAGCACAGTTTGACCTGTCAAATGACACCCTGAAAACCTTGGAATGACTCCAAATGCTTCTCATTGTTCGCATTTAATTTCATTATCATTTCACAAAACCTGAACTACGTCAGACATTCAAATAAACATTAGTGCCATTTTCAAAGCTAAAATCCAATTAAATGACCAAAAGAACTCAACTTTGAGCTTGATTTGGGAAACTCTTTTTGAAGACGTGACATCATAGCTCACAGCTTCTGCAGCTTTCATAAATTCACCTTCACAGTGGAGCTTTGAGGTCCGTGCAACTTTCTAGCACTAAGGTTATTGATTGCTTGATGTGTAGTAACATAATTAAAATGGTGTGATCGGCATGGATAGATCAGGAACAGCAGTTACTTCTATTAAAATTTTTAACCAAAGGTCTATTTTAAATTTGCATTTCACAAACATCAATACATAAATCATGTGGTGTTCGTTCCTGATTCTTCCTGACTCATGTTGAGGACAAGCAGCCTTCCAGAAACTGCATCACATTCACGTATTCAAATATGTCTCAAGAAGTGATGTTGGATTATGTGATCATTGGTTTTCTTGTGTTATATCGAAATTAATGAGGTATTGGCCCTGCAGAGAATACACTTATACAGTGAAATATGTTATGTAGGAATATTGTGTACTTTCATCTGGAACGTAGCCCATAGAGGGTTGCATGAATGACAATCTGAGAGAAACCCTCAGTTAGACTGTCTGCTACAACACGTTGGTAATCCAGCTGAAGGTTGATATTTGTATTTGGTCTCCTGTCTCTTATATGTATGTTTAAAAACATTGCTAAAAATATAAGTTGTTTATTGAATCATCATTTTTCCAAAGAGCCCTCAGAGTTCTTAGAAACGAACACAATGTTATGTAATTTAATGATTACTTTATTTGTATTCCAACATTTGCTGAAATAATTTAAATTTGGATGTAATAAGATAAATAACACCTTCACAGAAAGCAAAAATGCAATAATAAGCCACATTGAAATGAGTAATAAAGTTGAATGTGCTGTTACTGAACTGTGCCAGGGGATTCCTGAGCAGACCGTTGCACTACCAATTCATTGTGTTTCCAGGTTGTGTTCAACATCACGGAGCCGGAACAGAAGTTTCACCTCCCTCTGCTGATGAGTCGCTTCTCCTACAGCACCTACAGGGGGAGCTGAAGGGTCTGAGCATTAGCATTAGCATTAGCGGTAGCAGCTGCTGACACAGAAACAGTATGAGACCCTGCTCTTATTCAAGTTCCAGCTGTTGATGTGTTCAGGTAGTTATGAACTGCTCTGATGTCCTACATCCTCCATTCATCGTAACAGACTGAAAAAGATTTTAATCAATGATTGTTTATTAAAAACGCAAATGATCTCAATAACTTAATAAATCAAATACTTCCCGAAAATTATTTTGTTCTTGAATAATGTGTTTTAATCTCCAAATTATCAAGACATTTGTTGTCAAAATGAGGATCACTTGGGGACTTTTGATGTGATATTTCTGATCATCTCGTGATATTCAAAACTCCACAATATTAATAAAGATGTTAATTAATGAGGCTGAACATGTAGTAGTTCCAGTGCATCTGAAATGCAGTAAGTGTGTTTTCCAAGTTACTTACCTGGGCCACCAGATCACAGCTCCAAGCCCAAAGGATGTTGCAGAGCTGCGCTCGTTTCTGGGCTGAATGAATCATTATGGGAAGTTCTTACCTGACCTGTCTACTGTGCTTGACCCTCTCTCCCAATTGTTACACAAAGATTGTGCATGGCAGTGGCAACAAGCTCAGGAAAAATCATTTAATCAGGTAAACGAACTGTTCCACTCTGCACCCCTTCTGGTACACTCTGATCCGGACAACCATGTTGTGTTATCCTGTGACGCCTCTCCATACGGTGTGGGAGCTGTCCTGCCCACAGCATGGGACAGGACAGCTGGACAGATTGTACAGACAAGCCTATTGGCTGACAGCCGCTGAAGGAGGCTACTCAAAGCTGGAGATGGAAGGCTTAGCTGTAGTGTTCGCTGTGAAGCGTTTTCATCAGTACCTGTATGGCCGCACTTTTACCATCTTTACAGATTATAAGCCCCTGATGGGTCTGTTCAACGAGTTTAAAGCAGGGGTATCACA
Source organism: Lipophrys pholis (assembly GCF_963383615.2). Classification (NCBI taxonomy): domain Eukaryota; kingdom Metazoa; phylum Chordata; class Actinopteri; order Blenniiformes; family Blenniidae; genus Lipophrys; species Lipophrys pholis. Next base: position 30,749,091 of record NC_137631.1, on the reverse strand, counting down.
CTCGCCGCCCTCTGGCCAATTGCGGCCCACAGGACGATATTTTGTGGTCCCCACCTTGATATTGTCGTGAATATGTTGTTGCTGTTTGGAATAAATTGTTAAAACAAGGTTTTCCTGTCAGGAGTATTTTATTGGGTCCCAAGGCACAGGATCATGCAGAGTCCATTCAAGCTGTCTGCAAGACAGAGAGTGCGTCTCACAGGTGGCTCCTGTGAGTCTTAAAGGTACGTTCACACTATATTCCCAGCAGCCACCTCAGCCCCATTTCAGGCCACCGTGGACAAAACGAGATGGACGTGACACAACGCAGGGGGACGGGATGGGCAAACGTAACAGGTAGTGATTTCCGTGGGTGCTGTGCCAGATTTTTAAACTTTCAAAAAGTTTGCCACGGCACGGAAGAGAAACTCAGTAGCCCGTGGCAAAACGGGATGAACGTCACAAAACGTGGCAGCACGTATTTGGCTGTAGTAGAACTTGGAGGCGGTCCGTAGTGGGTCGGGAGGCTTACAGGAAGTGACCTTTAGTTCTATCACGGTTGTTTCACAGTTGCTTCGTGTTAATCCGCGTTCGCGGGTCCGCGGCTCTCGAGATGCTGCAGAGCTCCACCTGTCATTCAGCTACGTCAGATAGAATTTAGAAGCAGTTTTCCATTGTGGTTTATTTTACCACTTTTCATGGTGACATGATTATAACTAACGTCACGTCCAGGTCTTGTTTCACCTTCTGACCGCCGGCTGAGGAGCTGCAGCCGCTGAGCAAGGCAGTGTGAGGCAGCAGGGGGCGCTCTGCTCCGCTCCGAGACGCTCCAATATTATTTTATAACCACAGAACTTCTTTCTAATGAAGCCAGACTTCTGGTTCCTCAGGAACTACTAAACAAACTACAAACTACTGGAAATGAAACTTGGAGTTTTTAGAGCTAAAATGAGCCTTTTAATGGCTTCATGTGAACGAGAACTTTAATCAGAGTGTTTACCTAGGTTACCATGGAAACGGCTGCAGAGCAGCGTTCTATCATTCTACACCTCCATTCCTCCATGTTGAAGCTTTTGATTCAGACACGTCCAGAAATAAAGTGAAAGGAGCAGAAAGTCACTATGGAATGTTGGAATGGTGAAAAATAAGACCCAAGATCATTCACATGTTATTATTGTCCCTCTATTCAATTCAATTCAATTCAATTTTATTTGTAAAGCGCTAAATCACATCAACAAACATCTCAAAGCGCTCTTACAATGATAGAGAACAACAGAACCCAACTAAACCTTCCAGAGCAGCAGATGGAACAAGCAACAGTTTAAACCAGGAAAAACTCCCTCTTCAGGAAGAAAGCATGGGGCGGACCCTAGACTCTGGAAGGGCGGCCATCCACCTAGACTGGTTGGGGGGAGAAGTACATGGGATAGGACAGGGAGAGAGAGGAATAGAAGAGGGAGAGAGAGGAATAGAAGAGGGAGAGAGAGAGTGGCAGACAGGCCAGATAAGTACAAATACTAAGAAAAATCTATGATGAGCGTTGGTCTGATGATGAACCAATCTCAGTCTGGAGTTTAAGGGCCGTGCCGTTGCGGTGGGGTCCCGGTGCTGTGGTGGGGTCGGGTAGTAGGACCGTGGTAACTCCACTCTGGGAGTCTTGGGTCTGATCCCCTGGATCCTGCTCCCCTCCTGTCAGGATCTGGTGGCTCCAGTAATGTTGTTACACAGAGAGAAAGAAAGAAAGACAAGAAACAGAAGCTCCAAATGTAGAGTTCCTCCCATTAACGGGAGAGAGAAAATCCCCTCAGCAGTCTAGGCCTAGAGCAGCTGAACTTAGTGCTCCTATTTTATTCCTAATGAGAAGCTTTATCAAAGAGGAAGCTTTTTAGTCTCCTCTTAAATAAACTAATGGTGTGGGCCCTTCGGACCGAGGCTGCTAGTTGATTCCAGAGTAAAGGAGCCATATGGCTGAAACTCCTGCCTCCTGTTTTACTTTGAAGGACTTTAGGGATTACCAACAGTCCTGTATCCTCAGAGCCAAGGGCTCGTGGAGGGTGAGACACTGCTAGAAGTTTCTCCATATAGGACGGAGCCTGGTGATGAAGAGTTTTATATGTGATCAGAAGGATCTTGAATTCTATTCTAGATTCGAGATCGGCCTGTAGTTTGAGAGAAGGCTTGTGTCTAAGTTTGGCTTCTTAATGAGAGGTTTAATAACTGCTAGTTTAAAGGATTGTGGCACATAGCCTATTGTTAGAGACTGGTTAATAATTGCGAGTATAGAATTATTGATTAGTGGCAGTGCCTCTTTCAGAATTCTAGTAGGATTTGGGTCCAACAGGCTAGTAGTTGGTTTAGCAGAAGAAATAAGGGAGTTTAGTTGGACTAGTTGTATTTGCTGAAAGCATTCCAGATGACTGTTAGGTTTAACCAGTTCCTCTGTTATGGGGCTAACGGACGGTAGGGTTTGATGGATGTTATCCCTAAGCCTTGTCATTTTATTTTGAAAGAACTTCATGAAGTCCTCACTACATATATTGATAGGAATGGTGGGCTCAACGCTATTTTGGTTCTTGGTCAGTTTGGCTACAGTACTGAAAAGAAACCGAGGGTTGTTTTTGTTTTCCTCTATTAAGGATGAGTAGTAATTAGTTCTACTTCTACTCAGAGCTTTCTTATAAGTTTTGAAGCTATCCTTCCAGGCTATATAATCTATGTCTGTTTTTGTTGAACGCCAAGTTCTTTCTAATCTACGGGAGCGTTGTTTAAGCTGGCGGGTTGATGAGTTAAACCATGGGGAGGACTTTTCCTGTTTTTTCATTTTCATTTTTTGAGGAGCTATGTCGTCTAGCGTTGTTTTTAGCATATCTGTCAGACTGTTTGTTAGGTATTCAATGTCTGAGCTAGCAACAGTATACGGGTCAGGAAGATTCACTACTGATTCTATAGCAGAGGGAATTCTTTCCTTGAATTTAGTTACTATGTTATCAGAGAGAGACCTGGTTAACACGGCTTTAACCGGAGGGTTAGAACTATTTAGAACAAAGTCAAAGGTTATTAAGAAGTGATCTGACAGGAAATCATAGTGAGGAGAGATGGTCAGATGCTCGATATTCAAACCATAAGTTAGAATAAGGTCTAGGGTGTGGAGATGTTTATGGGTAGGCCCGTCTACTACCTGAGAGAAACCTAGAGAGTCAAGTGTAGATCTAAAGCTGCACTGAAACTATCATTTTCTACGTCAACATGAACATTGAAGTCTCCTACCATGATAACCTTATCTTTAGTCAGGGCTACATCTGACAACAATTCAGAGAATTCAGTTAAAAAAGTTGAATAAGGTCCAGGAGGACGACAAATGATTACAAATTCTACAGAATTTACTATTTTATTTGACGGGTGTGGCATGGTCATGCTCAGACTGTCAAAAGAACTAAAGTTGGATTTTGGGTAAATATTAATTAGTAACTGAGAGTTATAGATGGCTGCCTCCACCCTCCTCCACCACTTTCACCAGCTATTTGAGTGTTAGTATGACTTGGAGGGGAGGCTTCATTTAGACTAACATACTCATCTTTACGTAGCCAGGTTTCTGTTCATCCAAAGAGATCAATGTTGTGTTCACTTATCAGATCATTGACTAGAAGAGCTTTGGATGATAAAGATCTAATGTTTAGGAAACCACATTTCATTTGTTTGTCTTGATTTTGTCTAGTTTCACACTTGATACGGATGAAGTTTTTGTCGTCATTAGAAGTAGTTTTCCTAGGTTTAGATAGTTTTATACTTGTGGTGGTCCGAGGGATAGACACAGTCTCTATGGGATGTTTAACTAAGTTAGCTATGGTTGGTGACTGCCCAGAGGGAAACTCAGAGAGGCGTGTAGGACTGCAACTCTGTTGCCTGGTCCCCACTCTGCTACGTCAGGATGGAGGAGCTAAGCTTTTAACTATGTTTCTAGATAAGAGGTATGCTCCATCCAACGTGGGATGGATGCCGTCCCTCCTGATGAGACCAGGCTTGCCCCAGAAGGACTTCCATTTATTAATGAAGCCTACCGAGTTACTGGGACACCACCCTGACAGCCAGCTGTTAAAAGATGAGGTGCGGCTAAACATCTGGACCCTGATGAGGTTTGGGAGGGGGCCAGAGAAAACTACTTCGTCTGAAATGGTCCGCGCGTATGTGCACACTGACTCTCCGTTAGCTTTGAGGACCTCAGACTTCTTCAGGCGAACGTCGTTTCCACCGCAGTGGATTATAATCCCTTTAAATCTCCGTTTACTCTTGGTCATTAGCTTTAGCTGGGACTCTATGTCGCCTGCTCTGGCCCCAGGCAGGCAGCTAACTGTGGCCGCTGGTTGTCCTGGGTTAACGTGTCTCACTATTGAGGAGCCAATAACCAGCGTGTCCTTCTCAACCAGCGTGCTGCTGAGTGGGGCAAACATATTGGAGACACTGACGGAGGCCTGCGGGGTGTAGCGGGGGTGTCCGGTAGACTTCTTGCTGCTACGTTTACCCCGGCAGTCACCCAACCGCCCTGTTCCCCCGGCTGCTCGGGGGCCACTGAGGTGGGGTTAAAGTTAGCAGCTACCTGCGCTGCTAAGCTAGAACGCTCCACTCCAGCTAAACCTGGCGGCTGCCTACTAGCTACAGGGCTAGCCCTAAGCTGGACAGAGAGGAGACGTTCCTCAAGCTGACTCAGCCTCGCCTCAAGTGCTACAATAAAGCTCCAGGTCACAGGTCCCTGTGTCAGTATCTGAGGTCGAGGTGTAGCTAAACATCTGACATTTGGAGCAGGAAAAAATAGGAGGAGAGGAGGGGGAAGCCATGACGAGACAGGTGCTAATATGAGCTAAAACAGAGCACAAACAGAGAGAAACTGGAAGGCAGTCACCTTTTGGGTTTAGGGATCCGGTTCTTTCCGTCCAGTAGTTGGTTTTAGCCGCTCACCTGCTCTGAGCACCGCTCACCTGCTCTGAGCACCGCTGGTGCACTCTGGGACTCTGGACTAAAGCAAGACGGACGTGAACAAACACCAATAGAGACAAGAAGAGACGTAATGTCTTCTGGCTCTTTGGTGCATCAGAGGTTCAGGTCAGACTAGATGGAGCGACCCGGACTAAACCCATGAATCCAGTCTGTCTCCTGGTTCCTGTTTGAGCACCGTCAGCACTACAGTGGTGAAATCAGTGACGTATCACGTTTTGGAGTGACGCAGTGACGAGACTCTCACTGGCTCCGTTAACGGTGGAAAAAGAACCGGTTCTTTGGTGGTGCTCATTTAAGAACTGAACTAGAACCTGGTTCTATTTGGTGGAAAAACCCTCCAGGAGACCTTGCTCCTCATTGTACTCTCTCGTACAGGGATGTGTAAAAGCTCACCGCTCTCTTCCTCACCTGGCTTGGTTCCGAGATGTCCTGCCCCGGGTCTGAGAACAGTGGACCACTTTCCCCTGACCGTTCTTTTTTTCCAGGCTGAAAAAGAAGCTCGAGGGAGCGTCTGTCCCAGAGATGGTTTGGTACCGGGACCGGACCAATGTGTCCTGCACTTTAACGTTCAGCAGGTCGTCTGAAGACATTTCTTTTTCTTTTGAGGCTTTCAATATAACCTTGATCTCCTGTGGACTCATTATATGTTCCAGTTCCACTATCTGGGTCTCCAGATGCTTCATAGACCTGGTGATGTCACCTGGGACATTTAGGGTGTCCTGCTGACACAGGAGTTTGATCTGAGTCTTACCGTAGTCCCACCACTGCCTAAGACTGCTAAAATCGCCTTCCTCTCTAAAAACCTCCCAAAAACATTAAAGCCTCTAAAACTTCTATCAAAGGTTAAAACTGAATTAAAATGCCAGGAGGCGCTTTTGGGTAAAACCTTCCTGATAAAAATATTATTTAAAAGTAAACAATGATCAGTAAAACCAACAGGTGAAATGTCACACTTCTTAAAAACATTAAAATGATGTTTAAAACTATAAATACGATCTAACCTGTCTGAGGAGACCTGCTCTCTCTAAAGTGGGACCAGGTGTACTGTGGACAGTCAGGATGCGTCCTTCGCCAGACGTCCACTATGTCCTGAGAGTGGACCAGCTGCTTTAAGGCTGGACCATCCTTCTCCAGACGTCCACTTTGTCCTGAGAGTGGACCAGCTGCCTTAAGGCTGGACCATCCTTCTCCAGATGTCCACTTTGTCCTGAGAGTGGACCAGCTGCTTTAAGGCTGGACCATCCTTCTCCAGACGTCCACTTTGTCCTGAGAGTGGACCAGCTGCCTTAAGGCTGGACCATCCTTCTCCAGACGTCCACTATGTCCTGAGAGTGGACCAGCTGCCTTAAGGCTGGACCATCCTTCTCCAGACGTCCACTTTGTCCTGAGAGTGGGCCAGCTACCTTAAGGCTGGACCATCCTTCTCCAGACGTCCACTTTGTCCTGAGAGTGGACCAGCTGCTTTAAGGCTGGACCATCCTTCTCCAGACGTCCACTTTGTCCTGAGAGTGGGCCAGCTACCTTAAGGCTGGACCATCCTTCTCCAGACGTCCACTTTGTCCTGAGAGTGGACCAGCTGCCTTAAGGCTGGACCATCCTTCTCCAGATGCCCACTTTGTCCTGAGAGTGGACCAGCTACCTTAAGGCTGGACCATCCTTCTCCAGACGTCCACTATGTCCTGAGAGTGGACCAGCTGCTTTAAGGCTGGACCATCCTTCTCCAGACCTCCACTTTGTCCTGAGAGTGGGCCAGCTACCTTAAGGCTGGACCATCCTTCTCCAGACGTCCACTTTGTCCTGAGAGTGGGCCAGCTACCTTAAGGCTGGACCATCCTTCTCCAGACGTCCACTTTGTCCTGAGAGTGGACCAGCTGCTTTAAGGCTGGACCATCCTTCTCCAGACGTCCACTATGTCCTGAGACCAGCTGCTTTAAGGCTGGACCATCCTTCTCCAGATGTCCACTTTGTCCTGAGAGTGGACCAGCTGCTTTAAGGCTGGACTATCCTTCTACAGACGTCCACTTTGTCCTGAGACCAGCTGCTTTAAGGCTGGAACATCCTTCTCCAGATGTCCACTATGTCCTGAGACCAGCTGCCTTAAGGCTGGACCATCCTTCTCCAGACGTCCACTTTGTCCTGAGAGTGGACCAGCTGCTTTAAGGCTGGACCATCCTTCTCCAGACGTCCACTTTGTCCTGAGAGTGGACCAGCTACCTTAAGGCTGGACCATCCTTCTCCAGACGTCCACTATGTCCTGAGAGTGGACCAGCTGCCTTAAGGCTGGACCATCCTTCTCCAGACGTCCACTTTATCCTGAGAGTGGGCCAGCTACCTTAAGGCTGGACCATCCTTCTCCAGACGTCCACTTTGTCCTGAGAGTGGACCAGCTGCTTTAAGGCTGGACCATCCTTCTCCAGATGTCCACTTTGTCCTGAGAGTGGGCCAGCTACCTTAAGGCTGGACCATCCTTCTCCAGACGTCCACTTTGTCCTGAGAGTGGACCAGCTGCCTTAAGGCTGGACCATCCTTCTCCAGATGTCCACTTTGTCCTGAGAGTGGACCAGCTACCTTAAGGCTGGACCATCCTTCTCCAGACGTCCACTATGTCCTGAGAGTGGACCAGCTGCTTTAAGGCTGGACCATCCTTCTCCAGACCTCCACTTTGTCCTGAGAGTGGGCCAGCTACCTTAAGGCTGGACCATCCTTCTCCAGACGTCCACTTTGTCCTGAGAGTGGGCCAGCTACCTTAAGGCTGGACCATCCTTCTCCAGACGTCCACTTTGTCCTGAGAGTGGACCAGCTGCTTTAAGGCTGGACCATCCTTCTCCAGACGTCCACTATGTCCTGAGACCAGCTGCTTTAAGGCTGGACCATCCTTCTCCAGATGTCCACTTTGTCCTGAGAGTGGACCAGCTGCTTTAAGGCTGGACTATCCTTCTACAGACGTCCACTTTGTCCTGAGACCAGCTGCTTTAAGGCTGGAACATCCTTCTCCAGATGTCCACTATGTCCTGAGACCAGCTGCCTTAAGGCTGGACCATCCTTCTACAGATGTCCACTATGTCCTGAGAGTGGACCAGCTGCTTTAAGGCTGGACCATCCTTCTCCAGATGTCCACTATGTCCTGAGAGTGGACCAGCTGCTATAAGGCTGGACCATCCTTCTCCAGACGTCCACTGTGTCCTGAGAGTGGACCAGCTGCTTTAAGGTGCTGAGAGGCTGGATGAGGCTCTGCATGGTTGCGGTCTAACATCACGTCTTCTGTACAGTTAAAATGTCCACCCAGAAACAAATAGTCCTCCGAGCCACACCCACTTACCACCTCACTTAAAATGGTGGAACTGAGCTTTAATTAAAAGTAACCTCCCCTCTACACAGTGCTGGACCTCCAGTGAGTTGGGGTTAGAATCCCTGGAGAAGAGGAGGTCCCCTCCTCCACTGAGAGGAGGGTGGAGGCTCTATATGTCCTCCACTGAGAGGAGGGTGGAGGCTCAACATGTCCATCCTTTGCTTCCAGCACAAGTTTCCTCAGTCTGTCCCTCCTGTCCTCTGAGGACAGACTCCTGTCTGTTGCTCACATGGACACTGGCTGAAACAATAAAAGACTGAGGTCTGGACTTTTACTCCCTGCTGCTTTTTGCTCTGTTGTAGAAGCATCTTCAGTTGTTCTGCACCGTTTGGTGTTTTGGTTTCTTGAGACTGTTAAAGAAACATCACTGTCCTCAGACACACGTTCACGTCCACTGTCTCCTGAACCCCCAGTGTCCCTGACCCCCCAGTGTCCCCACAGCCTTTCTTTGCTTCACTCTTTTTTCTCTTCTTCCTCCTTTTTGCAGGTTTATTTTTTCCAATTTGTTCTTCCTCCATTTCTGCCTCCTCCACCTGTTCAGCCCTGCTGCTCCCTCCTGCCTCCTCCACCTGTTCAGCCCTGCTGCTCCTTCCTGCCTCCTCCACCTGTTCAGCCCTGCTGCTCCTGCTGCTCCTTCCTGCCTCCTCCACCTGTTCAGCCCTGCTGCTCCTTCCTGCCTCCTCCACCTGTTCAGCCCTGCTGCTCCCTCCTGCCTCCTCCTTATTATGTCTTTGGTAGACACTGTACACCGTAATGAAAACAGGAGATTTGAGAGTCAAAACAAAAACCTTTTAAAAAGGAGATTAAGCTCATTTTCTCCTTTCTTGCTATTTTCTTACATTTCTTCAACAAAACTCCCATTTTGATCCATAAACGTTGATAACAAACCAAAGCTGCTGAAGCTGGAGGAAACCTGTTTCAGTCTCTTCTCCAGTCACATGTAGGCAGTGTCTCTCAGTCAGTGTCTCTCAGTCAGTGTTTCTCAGTGTCTCTCAGTCAGTGTCTCTCAGTCAGTGTTTTTCAGTGTCTCTCGGTCAGTGTCTCTCAGTCAGTGTTTCTCAGTGTCTCTCGGTCAGTGTCTCTCAGTCAGTGAGGAGGAGGAGACATGAGAGGAATCTGACTCCTGTTAGGGTGAAAGAATTACATGTGAACAGTCCAGCCTGTGTCACCTGGTACAATGTGCAGGTCCATGTTATACCTGTAATATTTGGTTTATTTCTACAATAACATTCTTGAGTCAGTCTGTAATCTCAGTCTGTATTGTGGAACATTTGATTTATAAACTAATAGCAGGTGAACAAGCTGTAAACAAAGTCCAGCTCATGGCAGCTGCTGACTTCACTGGTGGACAGAAATACACAACAATAAGTTTATATTTGCAAAATTCAAACAATAGTAATGTTCCATCTTTCCTGTGAAAAGTAACCCCAGAGCCCTGCTTTCTACAGAAACACTCCACACGGTGCTCTGGTGTCTTGGATCCTCTGCTGCTGCAGTTTGTTTTACGGACTTGACGACCGGACCAAGATGGCCGCCGTATTTCCTGCTCCGCGGCAGCGAATGCGTACCTACAGCGGCTTCTGTCTATGCACCGTAACACCGCCATTTTGGATTTCCGCACTGGCATCGCTTGGCATCTCTTGATGACTCGGGCATAAAACCTTGTGTGACGTCATCGACCTGCGTCGTCAATGTTGGATACGCGTGAAGAGAGTCGCTGCCTGGATTTAACTCTAACCATATAATTTGTTCATAATCCAGCGATAATCTGGGCTAATCTGATAGTGAAGAAACAGAATGTCGCTGTTTCTGGTTCAAAGGTACGTTTGATTTCCTGGTCTTACCCCGAAATTCAGCTGTTGTTGTACTGCCTGGTTCTAAACCACTTGTGTACGTCTGGAGTAACTCCATCTGCGGTTTAAACGAGAGTGCCTGTTTACATCGCATATTACGGTAAAGCTGTGGGAAGCCGACGGGAGCTTCATGGTCATGTGTTCATGGTGAGTTCATGTGTTCATGGTGAGTTCATGGTGCGTTCCCCGTTGCAAGCATACATCTATGGAGCTGGATCCAGGTCATAAGGTTTGTTCATTTGAAAAAGAAAATGTGATTGGAAAAAAATGTTTTCAATCTGAATGTTCAAAATTGGAATTTCAATTTAAAAAAATTAAAAACTGTATTAAAAAAAAAAAAAGTGTATGAAATTTTTTTTCACTTTACATATAATTTTGATTCAGCTCAGGAATTCTTTTGATAAAATCCTTTATGTTCATTTTTCACTCTGAAATATATATTTTTAAATGTAGGTTTTTTTTCAGTTGCAGGTTTTATGTTTTCAGATTAGGATCTTGTATTTTTCACATTCAAATCCTGTTTTCAAGTTTAAACTTTTTTTCACTTTCAGATCATATTTTTGTAAGTTCAAACATTTGGCCCTGTTCTGGTGTGGGGGCGTGGCTTCAACTGAGAGGGGTGTGGGATTGTGAGTGACAGGGTTGCAAAGAGAGCTCATGGCGTTCTGAGTGTGTTTCCTTCATTGGGAGCTCATATAAACATTGTTAAAAAGGAGGATTTAAGGGCCGTGCCGTTGCGGTGGGGTCCCGGTGCTGTGGGGGGGTCCCGGTGCTGTGGGGGGGTCGGGTAGTAGGACCGTGGTAACTCCACTCTGGGAGTCTTGGGTCTGATCCCCTGGATCCTGCTCCCCTCCTGTCAGGGAGAAAAACAGACGGCGGCAGTATCTGGTGGCTCCAGTAATGTTGTTACACAGAGAGAAAGAAAGAAAGACAAGAAACAGAAGCTCCAAATGTAGAGTTCCTCCCTTTAACGGGAGAGAGAAAATCCCCTCAGCAGTCTAGGCCTAGAGCAGCTGAACTTAGTGCTCCTATTTTATTCCTAATGAGAAGCTTTATCAAAGAGGAAGCTTTTTAGTCTCCTCTTAAATAAACTAATGGTGTGGGCCCTTCGGACCGAGGCTGCTAGTTGATTCCAGAGTAAAGGAGCCATATGGCTGAAACTCCTGCCTCCTCTTTTACTTTGAAGGACTTTAGGGATTACCAACTGTCCTGCATCCTCAGAGCCAAGGGCTCGTGGAGGGTGAGACCCTTCCAGAAGTTTCTCCATATAGGACGGAGCCTGGTGATGAAGAGTTTTAGATGTGATCAGAAGGATGTTGAATTCTATTCTAGATTTGATGTGAAGCCAGTGTAAGGATGCTAAAACTGGGGAGATGTGCTCTCTTCTTCCAGTTCTGGTTAGTAAACCTGCAGCAGCGTTCTGCACTAGCTGTAAGGTCCTAACAGAGGAGTTTGGACATCCTGACATTAGGGAGTTACAATCATCTCATCTTGAAGTCACAAAGGCAGGAAGCATTTTTTCTGCATCTTTGAAGGACAAGAAGTTTCTAATTTTTGCAATATTCCTTAGATGGAAGAAGGCTGTCCTGGAGACATGTTTAACATGGGAAATAAAGGACAGATCCTGATCAAAAATAACACCCAGGTTCCTAATATCACTGTTAGAGGTTAAGGTAATATTATCTAACCTAATCAGACTGTCTGAAAAGTAATCCCTGAGCTTTTTAGGACCTAGGATTAGAACCTCAGTCTTGGATGTGTTGAGCATTAAGAAGTTGATAGACATCCAGGACTTAACGTCCCTGAGGCAGGACTCTAGTTTAACAAGTTGGTCGGCCTGATTGGCTTTAATTGATAAATATAGCTGAGTATCATCTGCATAACAATGAAAGTTAATGTTGTGTTTCCTAATTATATTTCCGAGTGGTAACATCTAGAGATTAAACAATATGGGTCCGAGGACGGAGCCTTGTGGTACTCCACACAGGACCCGTTCATGTTTGAAGATTTATTATTTACATGAACAAATTGAAACCGGTCAGATAAATATGATTTAAACCAGTTTAAGGCTAAGTTTTTAATGCCGACGGCATCTTCTAATCTCCTTAAGAGTATATTATGATGGACAGTATCAAATGCGGCACTAAGGTCCAGAAGAACTAAAGCAGATAGAAGACCTCTATCTGAGGCCATTAGAAGGTCATTAGTAACTTTTAGCAGAGCAGTCTCTGTACTGTGGTTCATTCTGAAGCTGGACTGAAGGTCCTCTAACAGATTATTCTCCTGCAGATAATCCTGGAGTTGTTTAGCCACTACTTGCTCCAGAACCTTTGACAGGAAAGGAAGGTTGGAGATCGGCCTGTAGTTTGAGAGAAGGCTTGTGTCTAAGTTTGGCTTCTTAATGAGAGGTTTAATAACTGCTAGTTTAAAGGATTGGGGCACATAGCCTATTGATAGAGACTGGTTAATAATTGCGAGTATAGAATTATTAATTAGTGGCAGTGCCTCTTTCAGAATTCTAGTAGGAATTGGGTCCAACAGGCTAGTAGTTGGTTTAGCAGAAGAAATAAGGGAGTTTAGTTGGACTAGTTGTATTTGCTGAAAGCATTCCAGATGACTGTTAGGTTTAACCAGTTCCTCTGTTATGGGGCTAACGGACGGTAGGGTTTGATGGATGTTATCCCTAAGCCTTGTCATTTTATTTTGAAAGAACTTCATGAAGTCCTCACTACATATATTGATAGGAATGGTGGGCTCAACGCTATTTTGGTTCTTGGTCAGTTTGGCTACAGTACTGAAAAGAAACCGAGGGTTGTTTTTGTTTTCCTCTATTAAGGATGAGTAGTAATTAGTTCTACTTCTACTCAGAGCTTTCTTATAAGCTTTGAAGCTATCCTTCCAGGCTATATAATCTAGCTCTGTTTTTGTTGAACGCCAAGTTCTTTCTAATCTACGGGAGCGTTGTTTAAGCTGGCGGGTTGATGAGTTAAACCATGGGGAGGACTTTTCCTGTTTTTTCAGTTTCATTTTTTGAGGAGCTATGTCGTCTAGCGTTGTTTTTAGCATATCTGTCAGACTGTTTGTTAGGTATTCAATGTCTGAGCTAGCAACAGTATACGGGTCAGGAAGATTCACTACTGATTCTATAGCAGAGGGAATTCTTTCCTTGAATTTAGTTACTATGTTATCAGAGAGAGACCTGGTTAACACGGCTTTAACCGGAGGGTTAGAACTATTTAGAACAAAGTCAAAGGTTATTAAGAAGTGATCTGACAGGAAATCATAGTGAGGAGAGATGGTCAGATGCTCGATATTCAAACCATAAGTTAGAATAAGGTCTAGGGTGTGGAGATGTTTATGGGTAGGCCCGTCTACTACCTGAGAGAGTCATGTGTAGATCTAAAGCTGCACTGAAACTATCATTTTCTACGTCAACATGAACATTGAAGTCTCCTACCATGATAACCTTATCTTTAGTCAGGGCTAGATCTGACAACAATTCAGAGAATTCAGTTAAAAAAGTTGAAGAAGGTCCAGGAGGACGATAAATGATTACAAATTCTACAGAATTTGCTATTTTATTTGACGGGTGTGGCATGGTCATGCTCAGACTGTCAAAAGAACTAAAGTTGGATTTTGGGTAAATATTAATTAGTAACTGAGAGTTATAGATGGCTGCCTCCACCCTCCTCCACCACTTTCACCAGCTATTTGAGTGTTAGTATGACTTGGAGGGGAGGCTTCATTTAGACTAACATACTCATCTTTACGTAGCCAGGTTTCTGTTCATCCAAAGAGATCAATGTTGTGTTCACTTATCAGATCATTGACTAGAAGAGCTTTGGATGATAAAGATCTAATGTTTAGGAAACCACATTTCATTTGTTTGTCTTGATTTTGTCTAGTTTCACACTTGATACGGATGAAGTTTTTGTAGTCATTAGAAGTAGTTTTCCTAGGTTTAGATAGTTTTATACTTGTGGTGGTCCGAGGGATAGACACAGTCTCTATGGGATGTTTAACTAAGTTAGCTATGGTTGGTGACTGCCCAGAGGGAAACTCAGAGAGGCGTGTAGGACTGCAACTCTGTTGCCTGGTCCCCACTCTGCTACGTCAGGATGGAGGAGCTAAGCTTTTAACTATGTTTCTAGATAAGAGGTACGCTCCATCCAACGTGGGATGGATGCCGTCCCTCCTGATGAGACCAGGCTTGCCCCAGAAGGACTTCCATTTATTAATGAAGCCTACCGAGTTACTGGGACACCACCCTGACAGCCAGCTGTTAAAAGATGAGGTGCGGCTAAACATCTGGTCCCTGATGAGGTTTGGGAGGGGGCCAGAGAAAACTACTTCGTCTGAAATGGTCCGCGCGTATGTGCACACTGACTCTCCGTTAGCTTTGAGGACCTCAGACTTCTTCAGGCGAACGTCGTTTCCACCGCAGTGGATTATAATCCCTTTAAATCTCCGTTTACTCTTGGTCATTAGCTTTAGCTGGGACTCAATGTCGCCTGCTCTGGCCCCAGGCAGGCAGCTAACTGTGGCCGCTGGTTGTCCTGGGTTAACGTGTCTCACTATTGTGGAGCCAATAACCAGCGTGTCCTTCTCAACCAGCGTGCTGCTGAGTGGGGCAAACATATTGGAGACACTGACGGAGGCCTGCGGGGTGTAGCGGGGGTGTCCGGTAGACTTCTTGCTGCTACGTTTACCCCTGGCAGTCACCCAACCGCCCTGTTCCCCCGGCTGCTCGGGGGCCACTGAGGGGGGGTTAAAGTTAGCAGCTACCTGCGCTGCTAAGCTAGAACGCTCCGCTCCAGCTAAACCTGGCGGGGGGCTACTAGCTACAGGGCTAGCCCTAAGCTGGACAGAGAGGAGACGTTCCTCAAGCTGACTCAGCCTCGCCTCAAGTGCTACAATAAAGCTCCAGGTCACAGGTCCCTGTGTCAGTAACTGAGGTCGAGGTGTAACTAAACATCTGACATTTGGAGCAGGAAAAAATAGGAGGAGAGGAGGGGGAAGCCATGGCTAAACAGGTGCTAATAGGAGCTAAAACAGAGCACAAACAGAGAGAAACTGGAAGGCAGTCACCTTTTCGGTTTAGGAATCCGGTTCTTTCCGTGCGGCTCTTTCCGTCCAGTAGTTGGGTTTAGCCGCTCACCTGCTCTGAGCACTGAGCACCCAGCATCCCTTCTACCTTAATTTCTTCTGCTAGTTTTGGTCCAATATTTATAAAATAATTATTGAATCTACTTTCTATCTCCTCCTTATTCTTAATCATGCTGTTATTTTCCATAAAGTAGGGTGGGTATTGGTTATCACTACTTTTTATTTCTAATAATACCATTTAATATTTTCCATATACCTCTTATGTTATTCTTGTTGTATTCTAGTTTATTTATATAGTATTCCTTTTTACACATTCTAATTATATTAAGTTTATTTATAGATTTATTTTCAGTCTCTATAGTTATATATATTTTTTTTTTATAAATTCTCTATGTAAAATGTTCTTTTGTTTAAAGGCATTTTGAAGCCCTTTTGTCATCCATGGTTTATCACAGTACTTTGACTTCCGTTTATGGCTTACTACTACACATTATTCATCATACAGTATTTCAAATATATGTAAGAATTCTTTATAAGCTGTATTTACTTCTTTTTCCTTGTATATAGTACTCCAATTTAACTTTTGTTGTTCACTCTTGAATTTATTGTGTTTTCTCTGTTCTTCTATACAAACTTTCACATTCTTTCATAATTTTACTGCCACAGTTGTCGACCGCAAAGACTGGGAGATGATCACTTATATCATTTATTAGGATTCCACATATTAAGTTGTCATCCATTATGTTAGTAAATATATTATCAATTAATGGCTCTTTTAGTATGGATGTTAAAATGAACAATCTGTAATATTTAACGGTTTTTTATATATTGACAATGGCTAAGAATGATCCAAACTAGCCTGTAAAAGTGACCTGTCTCCTCAGCATAACTTTATTTACGGCTATCGGGTGAATACAGGGTATAGAGAGTATTGAGTTACATACTTCAAAGTACCCACTGTTCCTGAAGGCAACGCAATCTGCAACCCTGTCACTCACAATCCCACACCCTTCCCAGTGGAAGCCACGCCTCTCAGTGGAAGCCCCGCCCCGCAGTGGAAGCCACACCTCTCAGTGGAAGCCACACCTCTCAGTGGAAGCCACATCTCTCAGTGGAAGCCCCGCCCCGCAGTGGAAGCCACACCTCTCAGTGGAAGCCCCGCCCCGCAGTGGAAGCCCCACCCCCACTCCACAACAGGGCCAAAAGTTTGAACCTGAAAAAATATGATCTGAAAGTGGGGAAAAAAGATCCTATTCTGAAAACATTAAACCTGCAACTAACCCTAACCTTAACCTTAACCCTAACCCTAACCTTAACCCTAACCCTAACTGACAAAACAACACCTACATTAAAAGAAATATGAGTGAAAAATGAAAATAAAAGAATTCCTGAGCTGAATCAAAATTATATGTAAGGTGGAAAAACGTTTTATACACTTATTTTTATTTTGAATACAGAGTTTTTAATTTTTCAAAATTGAAGATCAAACCTTAAAGGAGACATATCATGCTTTTAAATCCTTCCTTTTTACATATAAATCATACAGTTGTGGTCTATATAAAGCGGAACTGCAATGCTTGGGTCTGAATTCCTCATTATTATAGCTCCACAGGCCCCTTTTCAACCCCTTTTCTGATGTTCTTCTGAGAGCAACTCGTTTTGGGGCGGTCTCTTCATACCCCGCCTCCTCTCCAGGTTGACACTCGGTTCAACTCCACCCTGTTCGGCCATCTTTGTAGTTTGATAGAACATATACAATTATCTAGCGGCGCAGAAACATTATATTCACACATTATTTACAAAATGTCAACAACGGAAGATTTGTCCATCCAGCCATACATGTTGGAGCCAGAGTCGGACCCGGCGGAGCGAGATGAAAATGACCATGATGCACCTGCAGAACAACGTCTTCATATGGATGTAACGCAATGGTGTGTTACTATATTTACACTAACTTCTCCATCCATGCCCACTACTACAATACTGCCTGTATTACAACGACTATTTAACACAGAAGTTACATTATAATCTAAAACGAGCACACAGCGCTAACATATGAAGACGGTGCAACTGCTAATGCTAACAAAACAATGACAGGGACGTCTTATCATCACACTTTTTAGCGTTATATACAGCTTACCGAAGTGCTCTGTTCGTCGTCTCCATAGATAGAAGGAACTGACCGCTCAATCAGACCAAGTCTTTCGGCAAATCCTTCTTTATACTGGCGGAGGTTGCTGAAGCAGTCATTCTTGTAGTGATTCGCGCACACAAAAATGACCTTACCCACAGATGTGGGTACATTTCTGTGAAAAATAAAACTCAACCAGGCACTTCGAAAAGGTTCTGATGCTGGGAGACGGTGTAACGAAGCTTGTGGGTTACTACATCCAACAACCGAACATTTCCACTTATCCTCTCGTAACTTCGGTTGGACTACAAAATCGCAGCGAGAAACAAAAATGGCGGATTGCTCGAAATGTCGATGTCCTAATTTGGCAGTTCCGCTGAGAATACTGTGACGTCATTGTTCAAAAAACGTAATAGAGAATAGAAAAATCGAAACGGATCGCAAAATATGACCAAAACAGAATATAAAGATATCAACGGAGCACCTGAAGAGACTACTTTGAACTTTTCTGTACTTCTAAACACTCTAAATATACAACAAAATGCATTTAAGGGCTAAAAAAGTGGATTTAGCATGATATGTCCCCTTTAAACATTCAGATTCAAAATATTTTTTTCAATCAAATTTTTTTTTTCAAATGAAAAAAACTTTTAACCTGGATCCAGCTCCATATAAATCACAACGCTACTGTACAGGCGTATTGTACCACAAATTCATCGAAAATCAAATTGTTTTCGGCAACCTCCACCACATTCTTATTGTCCAGGCTCCCTGTCCCTGTCCCTCTGTCTGTCTTCAACTGGATTCACTGCAGCATTTTCTCACAATCACAGAAATAAAATGCACCCTATAGATACAGTACTGTAAAGGTTTATTGGAAAGAAATTCATACAAAAATCCAATTGTTTTCAAGAAAATCCATGACATTCTTGTTCTACGGGCCATGAGGAGAGGATCAGGATTTTGACCTGAGTTCTAGGACTCAGGGTGGAGGCGTCACGCCGTCACCGACAGTCACCACCTTTATCCTGGGCTACAAGTAAGAGCAGGAAACATGGAGGATCAACACCAGTCGTTATGCACCGTCAGCATTATTGTACTGCGGCGTTGCAAACTAATATGCCCTGTTGCTCATCGTTACTTTCATTAGTCTGTCAGGAATGTGCTGAGTCAGGAGAATTTGTTCTATTCAGTTGTGGGTTCTGCTGTGAGAGATGTGGGCAGCCGCCCAGGGCTCAATCTGTGGAGGAGGACCAGAGGACATGAGAACAACGTCTCAGGTGTGTCTGGTGGAGGCAGGTGGAGGCGGGGGTTCACCCAGGGCGTAGAATAAAAACATGTGAAAATCCCAGGTTTCAATTATTATTACAACCAGCTTGAGTACTACTACTATTAGTAATACCAATGATAATAGTAATAATGGAAACATCAGCTGAAACATCTGCAGTTAAAACAACTTTAACTGACAAAGAGCAAAAACCCTGCGACTGTTCAGACCCTGGTTTATCATGATGCTCTGATTCTGGTCCTGGAGGGGAATAATGGAGGACCACTGTCCTCTGACGTTTACACTGGTGGAGGCAGGGGGTCCTCAGGGTTCATCTTAAATATGTAGGGGGGCCAGAAGCACTGCTCTAGAGTGAGTGGTGATCCACACTGCGGTTCTGGTTCTGTTTCTGGTTCTATACGTGTGCAGAATGTTGGACGCTCCAGCTTTCCAGCTTTTGAAGGACGTGCTTGTTGACCTGGTGTCTGTCCCCCCTCACCTGGGCAGGTATCTGGGCGATGAGGAGGAGGAGCCTGTGTCCGGGGCGTCTCGCTCTCGAGCGTTACTCAGCAGGCTGCAGCAGAAGGCCAAGGAGAGGCGCCAGCAGCAGCACGGCACAACCAATGACCAAGGCCATGAAGAGCCTCAGCGCCACAGGAAGAGGAAAGCAGAACATCTCACCCAGATCCACAGTGAGGAGGAGGAGGAGGGAGGAGGGAGGAGGAGGAGGAAAGGTGGAGATGTTCAGCAGACGGAGGAGAATTGTTCAGGTACGCTCAGGATTCCTCTGCGACCACATTCAAGTGAAAGTTTTCCATCAGTGGTTTCCAGAAAAAGTAAAAGCAGAACATTGGCGTGCTCCTCATTCCTCCGTTTGATCCATACGGCTGTTGTTTCTGGAGGATTCCTTCTTTCTTCCATTTGGCTTCCTGTCGTCCAATTTGTGAGATTGTGCATCACATGTTTTTCTTTCTTTATATCCTGCCACTGTTTGTGACTTTCTTATTGGCTGCTCCTAAAACTTTGGCCAAGAGCTGATCTAGAGCTTCACACAGCTTCACTTCTGTCAACATCCACTGCAGGGCGAGGCTCAGGGTGGACCGAGTCAATACTGTCTCACTGTAGGGCTTTGCTCTAAACCTGGAGGTTTCACTCCGCTCTGTTCACTTTCAGCTCCTGTTGTGAGTGACGGAGGTGAAGGCGGAGGTGAAGGCGGAGCCTGGAGAGGAAGAGAGGATTCAGAGAAGAGTGTTCCCACTGGATTTACGGTTCTAGGAGGATTTCAAAGTAAACCTGTGCAGAAGGTACTGCTGTTCCACTTGTTTCCAGTTAAAACACTCACCACACACACTCCCCACACATACACTCCCCACACATACACTCCCCACACATACACTCCCCACACACACACACTCCCCACACACACACACTCCCCACACACACTCACTCCCCACACACACACACTCCCCACTCACTCACTCACCACACACACACACTCACCACACACACTCACCACACACACAAATACACTCACCACATACACATGCGGGGGTGGAATTAAATGGTTCATTCTAGTGCATTGTGTACTACTAAATACTACATTGTGTACTACTAAATACTACATTGTGACATGATAAATTGTATGACTAGTCCATATTGAACAAACCAAACACCAAATAATATGTTATGGAAGAAGCACATGACTGAACCAATATAAAGATGTATACAATATATATACATAAATATAATATATACAAAGAAGTATACAAAATAAAATGTAACTTCAGAAGTCACATACAGTCAGTTTAATCTTGAGTTGCTGGACTGGTAAAATAATAAAGCTCTAATAACCTTTGACTTTACACTTGAAAGTGTTTCTTTGTTGTGGTCACAGTGTGCGGGAGGATTCCTGCCAGGTCACACAATTAGTACTAAAGATGACAACAATCTTGGTATAAAGTCAATTTTAATGAAACAATCTGCTGCAAAATATAGTGAAATGTTAAAAACATTCCTACCAATCCTATATAACCCCCTGCTGGGTGGTTTCTGGGCTCATTGGAGCTTGTTGCGGCCGGTTTTGGTCTACGGGCCTCATGTTTGACTGAAGTAAACTTCACAGCAGCGCCCCCTGCTGGAGGCTGTCCCTCATTAAAGTGTGTTAACAGTTAAAACCTCCGTGCTTGACTATTGGTTCGCTCTTAGCGGGTCCCTCGGCCGAGGTTCTACTGGACACATAAGTTCTGTAAGGCTTTCAAGAAGGTCGGCACTTTTCGTCCGTCTTTTTCTAAGAGTGACGTCCAAATGACGTCTGGAGGCTCGTTGCCGAAGACCTGGAGCTGCTGCTACTTCAACTGGCTCTAGCAGCAAAAATACTGCCTGTCCTCAGGCTGTTCCATCGAGCCCCCCACCCCCCCACCGAAGGACAAGCTGGCCAGCACCAGACCCAGTCTTGCACTGTTGTAAAGGTGGAGACTTGCGGTGGGGGTGGATTTGCGTCAATCGAAAAAAAAAAAGAAAAGATTCCAGCTTTAACCAGGTTTAAGCAAAAGTAACAACGGAAAAGTACCAGGATCAGTAGAACACCACGCGCCAAATACTTGAATTTGCACAATGAAAATCGATTTTAGCGAAAAATTCGATACATCAATTGAATTCAATTTTATTTGTTAAGCGCTAAATCACATCAACAAACATCTCAAAGCGCTCTTACAATGATAGAGTACAACAGGACCCAACTAAACCCTTCCAAAGCAAGCAGGTGTAACAAGCAACAGTGGCCAGGAAAAACTCCCTCGCATGGAGAGAAGTTCATAAGAACTCCCTCTTCAGGAAGAAAGCGTGGGGCGGACCCTAGACTCTGGAAGGACGGCCATCCGCCTTGACCGGTTGGGGGGAGAAGTACATGGGATAGGATAGGGAGAGAGAGGAAAAGAAGTGGGAGAGAGAGAGTGGCAGACAGGCCAGATAAGTACAAATACTAAGAAAAGTCTATGATGAGCGTTGGTCTGATGATGAACCAATCTCAGTCTGGAGTTTAAGGGCCGTGCCGTTGCGGTGGGGTCCCGGTGCTGTGGGGGGGTCCCGGTGCTGTGGTGGGGTCGGGTAGTAGGACCGTCGTAACTCCACTCTGTGAGTCTTGGGTCTGATCCCCTGGATCCTGCCCTCCTCCCGTCATTTGGACGTCACTCTTAGAATCTATTTTATGCCCAGCCCTCCTCTCAGGTGAACCTCACCCTGGTCCTCTCGGGTGAACCTCACCCTGCCCTCCTCCCAGGTGAACCTCACCCTGCCCTCCTCTCTGGTGAACCTCACCCTGCCCTCCTCTCAGGTGTCCAGAGTCCTCCCTCGGTGGCTCGCTGAGCCGGACGTCATCCACAGAGACATTAGGAGCCACCTGGTCCCGGTCGGCGACGTCGTAGGACTGAGTCCTCCACTCCAGAACGTCCTGCAGCGGAACCGAATCCAGCACCTGTTTCCAGGTGAAGACGCGTCCAGATATTCAGCATCTTGTTTTCAAAATGCCTGCAAATGTTTAAGTTGTGTTGATGTTCCTGCAGTGCAAGCAGAGGTCATCCCGGCCATCTTGGAGGGGGCCCAGCAGGGGGTCTTGATGGGACCAGGAGGCTCCAGGCCCAGAGACATCTGTGTGTCTGCGCCCACAGGAAGTGGAAAGACTCTTTCATTCGTTCTACCGGTCATACAGGTCAGCACACATCTATTTAATATATTCCCCTCATATTTTCTTGAAGAGTTTTTTCAACTGCAGGTGGCGCGATTAGAACGTGGGCTGATGACAGGAAGTGACTGAACTTGTCACTGTAATATTTAATATGGCTGCTGTTGGCTGTAGAGATTGACTGGAGTGGAACCAGGTCAGTGATTGTGCTACAGACGTGAGGAATACTTTATGAGTGTGTGCTGCAAGAGATGATAAATGGCAGCAAATGTACTTGAGTAGCTTGGATCAGTTCTGCTAGAACATCCAACGGGTTCTTTACCGGTCTGAACTTGACATTAGCTTTGAGGCTAGCTCCTTTAGCTCTCTGACTCAGCAGCTTTAAGTTTGTAATCTGAGTCATCTCTTGTAGCTCACGTTAGTCTGTGCTGATCAGTTCTGACTCTCTGTTCTTCTGCAGCCACTTACCCCCACCCCCACCACACTACCACCACCACTGGCCGCCGCTACAGCAGTGTTTCCTCTGAACCCCTCCCCCCCCCACTGACCGCTTCTGTTGTGGTTCTCATCTGCCGCTTTGTGCTCACTGGCTGTTTAGTGAACTGGTTTATTAAAATGTGGCACTCCACTGCCCCCTGGTTTTCAGAGAAGGTGCAGACGCTTCTCTCAGTAATAGGAGGCGGAGCTTCAGCAGGAGCTGGACGCCGCTGTTCACAATGAGAAAGTTTATACTGTGTCACAGAGAACGAGGCTCAAGGCTGCAGCTCCGCCTCCTGAGCTGCAACAGAACTTCGTTGTCATTCACCGACTTGGGTAATGACATCACAGACCTGCGTCGCTCATAAGCTGGCTGCACTTTAATGTACTCTCTGTGGTGGGACCGGCAACAAGGTTGGGTTTGGCTGCGCCCCGCTTTACCATACCATACCGTCCCGCTATGCCTTACCATACCATCCCGCCCCGCCTGACCATACCGTCCCTGCTCTGACTTACCGTACCATCCCGGCCCGCCCCGGTCTGCCTTACCGTACCACCCCGGCCCGCCCCGGTCTGCCTTACTGCACCATCCCGGTCCGCCCCACTCTGCTTTAGACCTACCATCCCACTCAGCCTTACCGTACCGTCCCGTCCCGCCCCGCTTTGCCTTATCATACCTTACCGGCATCGCCCCGCCTTACCGTACAATCCCAACCTGCCCCACTCCTTACCGTACAGGCCTGCCTTACCTTGCCGTACCATCCCGGCCTGCCCCGCTCTGACTTACCATACCCTCCTACCCTGCCCTGCTTTGCCATACTGTCCCGCCCCGCTTTACCATCCCAGCCTGCTGATGTGTTGAAGAGAATCTACCTGAGCTTGATTTAGCTCCACTAAACTCAGACTAAGGCCACGTTTACATATTCCTGGGTTTTTACAAAACCTACGTTTACAAATTTTTTTTTTATTATTTTCACGGACCGAATAGCCACCTGGTTCAGAGCTACTCTGAGCAGCCAAACCTGTAGGGGGCAGTGTAGCGAGATGCATGAAGCCATGATAGCCAATCAGAGTCCTGGAAAAAACACAACTTCACGAATTGGGCTGTAAATGTCCTCCTCCCCTCTTTAGATGCAACCAGAGACACAGAGTTTATCCAGATCTCCACTGTGGCCAGAGCTTTCAGGAATCATCGTTGAATCTGATCTTGAACTGATGAAGTCTACACAACTTTCATCACATGCAACAACGAAACAATGTCTTCTCACCAAAGCACAATTACAAAAATAAAACATGCTTTAAGGAAAACCTGATATTGTTATTGAGAATCACAAGGAGGCACAGGAGGTGACAAGCGGCTGTTTGTTCAACAGAAAGGAGTGCTGCTGGGCCTACGCTGTCGAGAAAGACTGCTGTGGATTGTTAACGCACATGGTCATGTTGGAATGTTTTAGTGTCTCTGGGGGGAAGTGGACTTCCTATTGAAATCAAGACTTTGTCCACGTCAGGTTCTGATGCAGCGGGTCGTATGTGAAGTCCGGGCTCTGGCCGTGTTGCCCACCAAGGAACTGGCTCAGCAGGTATGACCCTCCGCCACAGTCTGCCTCCGAGCTGGAGCGTCACTGCAAACTGACGGCATGTCCTTGGCAGGTCTACAAAGTCTTTACGTCGTACACTGAGGGGACGTCTCTCCGGGTGGCCGTGGTGTCTGGGCAGAAGTCTTTCGCTGCAGAGCAGGCGGCTCTCACTGAGGACAGGTGCTCAATATTCATCCATTCATGTTTGTTAATCAGCTAAACTTCACTTGTTCATGAAGTCTGCATTTTGTTGTGTTTGCTCCACTTTCAGAACTTCAATTCAATTCAACTTTATTTATATAGCACTATATCCTTTCCTGCACTAGAGGAAAGGATAAGTTAGACACAGTCATTTCTAGGAGCTTTTAACAGAGAAAAGAGAAAAACCCAACAAATCCACATGAGCAGCAGATTGATTTGTGACTGTGGAAAGAAAAACTCCTCGAACAGGAAGAACCTTTGTAGAACCCAGAGTCAGAGGTGGAGGGGGGGGGGGGGGGTAGAGGAGAGGAAGGGATAGGATAGACAGAGATAGATTGAGGGGGATAGAGGAGAGGAAGGGTTAGAATAGAATAGGTGGGGGGGTTGACGCAGTCCTCACTGTAGCTTTAGTAAATAGAAAAGTCTTGAGTCTCGCCTTAACAGTAGAGCCTGTTTCAGCCTCCCTAACTGAAACTGGGATCTGGTTCCACATCAGAGGAACCTGAAAGCTGAAAGCTCTGCCTCCATTCTACTTTTAGAAAAGCTAGGAACCTCCAGTAAGCCAGCACTCTGAGAACCAAGAGTTCTTCTGGGGAGATCTGGGACTAGCAGTTCTTTAAGATCTGATGGAACCTGGTTGTTAAGAGCGTTCTAAGTTAGAAGGAGGATTTTAAATTCTCTTCTAGATTGAACAGGGTGCCAATGAAGCGAGGTTAGTATTGGAGTGAGCTGATCTCTGGTGCTGGTTCTTGTCACGACTCTGGCTGCAGCATTTTGAACCAGTTATTGTTTCACCCTGATAATGGGGAGTTACAATAGTTACTCTGGAAGTAACTAATGATGGATTACTTTTTCAGCATCACTCTGAGTCAGCATGTTTCTAATGTTGGAAATATTACCGAGGTGAAAAAAGGCAGTCCTGCAGATTGTTTAATGGTTCCCAGGTTCCTCACAGTGGTACTGGAGGACAAAGTAATACCATCTAGTAGTACTAGATCTGTAGATCGTTTCTCTCTCACATGTTTTGGGCGAAATATAATAATTTCAGTTTTATCAGAGTTCAGGAGCAGGAAATTACAGCTCATCCAACCTTTATGTCTTCAAGACAGCTTCTAGTTTAGAACGTTGGTTATTATCCTCTGGTTCCATAGATAAATAGATTTGTGTGTCATCAGCATAACAATGGAAGTTAATGGAGTGTTTTTTAATTATATTCCCTACAGGAAGCGTGTATAAAGTAAAAATATAGGACCGAAGACAGAACCCTGTGGAACTCCATGTTTAACTTCAGTCTGGACTGAAGAGTTATCGTGAACATGAACGAAGTGGAACCTGACTGATAAATATGATCAGAACCAATTTAGTGCTGTACCTTTAAGCCCGATGATGATTTCTAGGCCGTGTAATAGGATGTTCTGATCAATAGTATCAATGTTCTGATCAATAATATCAATGTTTTGATCAATAGTATCAATGTTCTGATCGATAGTGTCAAATGCAGCACTGAGATCTAACAGGACCAGAACAGAGAGCAGTTCTTTGTCTGAGGCCAAGAGAAGATGATCAATAACTTTGATCAGAGAGTCTCTGAGCTCTGATGAATCTAAAACCGACTGGAAAGACTCAAATACGCCGTTTTTGATTAAGTGTTCACATGGTGACTCATCTAACAGAGTTGGTCGTATCCATATGTTGTTACAATTTTAACATTCCCCTAATGTTCCCAGTATACGGTGTTACAGTTTTAACATTCCCCTAATGTTCCCAGTATACGGTGTTACAGTTTTAACATTCCCCACGTGTTCCCAGTATACGGTGTTACAGTTTTAACATTCCCCACGTGTTCCCAGTATACGGTGTTGCAGTTTTAACATTCCCCACGTGTTCCCAGTATACGGTGTTACAGTTTTAACATTCCCCACGTGTTCCCAGTATACAGTGTTACAGTTTTAACATTCCCCACGTGTTCCCGGTATACGGTGTTACAGTTTAACATTCCCCACGAGTTCCCGGTATACGGTGTTACAGTTTAACATTCCCCACGTGTTCCCAGTATACGGTGTTGCAGTTTTAACATTCCCCACGTGTTCCCAGTATACGGTGTTACAGTTTTAACATTCCCCTAATGTTCCCAGTATACGGTGTTACAGTTTTAACATTCCCCACGTGTTCCCAGTATACGGTGTTACAGTTTTAACATTCCCCACGTGTTCCCGGTATACGGTGTTGCAGTTTTAACATTCCCCACGTGTTCCCGGTATACGGTGTTACAGTTTTAACATTCCCCACGTGTTGCCCGGTATACGGTGTTACAGTTTAACATTCCCCACGTGTTGCCCGGTATACGGTGTTACAGTTTAACATTCCCCACGTGTTGCCCGGTATACGGTGTTACAGTTTAACATTCCCCACATGTTGCCCGGTATACGGTGTTACAGTTTTAACATTCCCCACGTGTTGACCGGTATACGGTGTTATAACAATGCAAGTCATCACTATAGATCGTTTGCAATTGACATCAGATTTCCCATGATCCTCTACGATTCGCTTGGGTCCACCATCTTTTATGTATACAGCTCATAAGAACATAACTTCGTATCGGATTCATGTGATTTTTCACAAGTTTATTAAGGATTGAACATTCCAGATGAAGCTCGGAATCACGGTAAGATAGAGGGGTGCGGTGGGGTGGACCCCTACAACAATTTGAGGACGATGGGGGCAGGATGGGGGCAGGATGGGGGCAGGATGGAGGCAGGATGGAGGCAGGATGGAGGCACGATGTCCGTGTAAATTAGTCCACAGCTTCTCGCCTCACAGCCAGAAGGTCCCAGTTAAAAAAAAAAAAAGGGTCATAGTGCAAATCCCAGCAGGAGCCTTTCTGTGTGGGGTCTCTCTCTCTCTCTCTCTCTCTCTCTCTGTCTCTCTCTCTCTGTCTCTCTCTCTGTCTCTGTCTGTCTGTGTGTGTGTGTGTGTGTGGTTTTCCTCCGGTACTACGGTTTACTCCGATAGTCAATACAACCTGCACCATAACCTCCCAGAGCGCTGCGCTGTGTGGCTGCTGAAGACGGTCCATTTGGTGAAGAAATGTCCCGTCAGATAACTAATGAGGAACTTTTAATAAATGAACTCTGCCGTCAATCTGTCCCGTGTGTGAATGTCTGCTTCAACAAGCTGACAACGTAGACATATGCTGGTAGATCGTTTATGTATGTGTAGAGCCTCCAGTCTACACCGTATAGTAATGATCTAGAAGAGTATGTCTACAATCTACTAGAGGTCTACTACTGTAAGTCTATGTATTAGATCATTCTGTGTTGAAAATCCCCTCAAGAAAAGCACCAACACAATATGAAATGAAACACTTTGCGCCTTCCTCAACAGTTACCGGTTTGTTGTAAATAAAAGCTGTCATAAAAGATGGCGGACACGAGTGAATCAGAGAGGATCATGGGAAATTCGTGACGTCGGTGCAAACGAATAGATGAAACATTTCACTGTAAAACACAATTGTGAATTATGTTATTATATGAACATGCGTTCCTCAGAATAAACAATGCAAGTTTAGTTTCTGAAGAGAGGTGGAGCCTCTCCCCCTTCTCTGGTGATTATTGACAGTGTGAAGTGATATAAACCTCCGTAGAGCCAGATCATAGAAGGCTCGTTTCTGTGTCAGCCTCCCAGGGTCAGCAGGGAGGCTGACACAGGCTCTACTGTCAAGGACAGACTCAAGAATGTTTTATTTACGAAAGCTTATAGTCAGGGCTGTTTCACTGCCCGTTGCCTCTCTCTTCACCTCCACCTCCACCTTCACCTTCCCGAACCAGGGTCTGTTTCTTGCCCCCTACCCGAACTAAGTTTTGAACCTTCCCCCATCTATCTCTCTGTCTATCCTATCTGCCCCCCCCCCCCCCCCCCCCCCAACCAGTCCTCAGAAAGCCTCCACCTCTGACTCTGGGTTCTACAAAGGTTCTTCCTGTTCGAGGAGTTTTTCTTTCCACAGTCACAAATCAATCTGCTGCTCATGTGGATTTGTTGGGTTTTTCTCTTTTCTCTGTTAAAAGCTCCTAGAAATGACTGTGGTGTATAAATAAAGTTGAATTGAACTGAGTTGAATTAGTTGATGACTCAGCAAGCAGTGTGGTGAGCATGTCGGTGCATGTAGGACAGGGGTCTTCAAATCCGGGCCTGGAGAGCTGGGGTCCTGCACGTTCTAGCTCTCCCAGCTTCAGAACACCTCAATCTAATGTTCAGGCAATAATCCAGCTCGTAACAAAGCCCAATAACAAGCCCCTTATTGCATTCAGGTGTGTTGCACCTGTGAGAGAACTAAACTTGCAGGACACCGGCTCTCCAGGCCCGGATTTGAAGACCCCTGGTGTAAGAGCTGCAGTGCTTTAGTCATGAGACTCTGTTTCTCAGTAGATTAGGTCTCACTGTGATGAGACTCTGCTCACTCTCCCGTTCACTCTCTTGCTGCTGTGAAAACACCCGATAATATTCCTGCAGAATCCGAGGACACTCTGGTTTCTGTCTCGGATCCCAAACTGCATTTGTGAGAGTTTCTTCTCAGTCCTGAATGGAGTCTCTGAGCGCAGCAGCAACTTTGTCTGCTGTTCCGCTTTCAGGAAAATAAGTTACCTAGAGGCGGTGGAGGTGTTATGGTGTGGGTGGTCACTGATATATCTGGCGTCATGTTATCTGATGACCAGTTAGAACTGTCAGTGATTCTCTCCACTGACATGTGAACACGTTCAGGGTCCCTGTTACAGCAGGTTCTGTCAGGGTCGACAGGGAAACCATCTAATCAGACGTCTGGACGAACTACCTGTTCCTGCAGGTTTCCTGCCTGTTATTGCAAGTGTTCCTGTTAATGCAAGTTTCCTGCCTGTAACTGCAAGTGTTACAGCCTGTTAATGCAGGGTTCCTGTTACTGCAGGTGTTAATACCTATTAATGCAGGTGTTACTACAGGTGTTACTGCAGGTTTCCCCACCATGTCACTGCAGGTTTCCCACCTGTTACTGCAGGTCTTTTACTTGTTACTGCAGGTCTCTTACCTGTTACTGCAGTTTTTGCCTGTTACTGCAGGTCTACTCCCTGTTACTGCAGTTTTCCTGCCTGTTACTGCAGGTTTTTCCGCTTCGTACTGCAGGTCTCCCGCCTGGTACTGCCTGTTAATGCAGGTTTCCCCTGTTACTGCAGGTGTCCTCCTTGTTACTGCAGGTCTCCTGTCTGTTACTGTCTCTTACTGCAGGTTTCCTCCCTGTACTGCAGGTGCAAATGCCTGTTACTGCAGCCCCCCTGTTACTGCAGGTGTTACGGCCTGTTACTGCAGGTGTTACTGCAGGTCTCCCGCCTGTTACTGCAGGTGTTACTGCAGGTGTTACTGCAGGTTTCGGACCTGTTACTGCAGGTGTTACTGCAGGTGTTACTGCCTGTTACTGCAGGTCTCCTGCCTGTTACTGTCTGTTACTGCAGGTTCCCAGCCTGTTACTGCAGGTTTCCCACCTGTTACTGCAGGTGTTACTGCAGGTCTCCCGCCTGTTACTGCAGGTCTCCTGCCTATTACTGCAGGTTTCCCTCCCTGTTACTGCAGGTGTTACTGCCTGTTAATGCAGGTATCCTGACCATCTTGTCTGATATCTCATCACATTCTGTCTGAGGTGATTGCTTAGTGTTGTTTACTGTCGGGGGACGTCCAACATGGCTGCCCAGTAGTACTGCTTGTGCTCTGACCTCAAGGGAATAACCTCTATACAGATTGAGTGGTTAAGAAGATGGATGGATGATGGATCAATGATGGATGGAGCATTTAATTGATGGCGTTTCCTCCAGGGGGGGCGTGAGACGCAGTGCAGCAGACATCGTGGTGGCGACTCCTGGTCGACTGGTGGATCACATCAACAAGAACTCCAGCTTCTGTCTGCAACACCTCCGGTTTCTGGTGAGTTCTCACTGCTGTATGAGACACTGCTGTATGAGACACTCTGCTGTATGAGGCTGGTGTATGAGACTCTGCTCCATGAGACACTGTGGTATACGACATTGTACTCTATGAGACACTGCTGTATGAGACATTGCTGCATGAGACACTGCTGTATGAGACACTGTGCTCTCTGACACACTGCTCTATGAGACTCTTTGCTGTATGAGACACTCTTCTATGTAAGTCATTGCTGCATTGGACTCTGTTGTATGAGACACTGTTGTATGAGACATTGTTGTATGAAACTGCTGTATGCGACACTGTTGTATGAGACTCTGCTGTATGAGACTCTGATCAAACTTGTCATGTCCTCTCAGATTATCGACGAGGCGGACAGAATGATTGACAGCATGCATCAGTCCTGGCTCGGTCAGGTGGTGAAGGCGGTGTACAGACCTGGGACAGGACGGGGGACCGGGTCACAGACCGGACTGAGGTTCACACCGGGCGCAATGTTCAGGAGGATGGAGCCGGCGTACATCACTGCAGCCAGGTGAGTCAGTGAGGAAGGAAAGTCCTTTCCTTTTAGTCACCTGACACTGTGCCTGACCTTGTTGTGGCGTTGTCTTTACCTTGTTGTGGCGTTGTTGTGGACTTGTATTTACCTTGTTGTGGCCTTGTATTTACCTTGTTGTGGCGTTGTCTTTACCTTGTTGTGGCGTTGTTGTGGACTTGTATTTACCTTGTTGTGGCCTTGTATTTACCTTGTTGTGGCCTTGTATTTACCTTGTTGTGGCGTTGTCTTTACCTTGTCGTGGCGTTGTTGTGGCTTTGTCTTTACCTTGTTGTGGCATTGTATTTACCTTGTTGTGGCCTTGTTGTGGCCTTGTATTTACCTTGTTGTGGCGTTGTGTTTACATTGTCGTGGCGTTGTTGTGGCTTTGTCTTTACCTTGTTGTGGCATTGTATTTACCTTGTTGTGGCCTTGGCTTTACCTTTTTGTGGCATTGTCTTTACCTTGTTGTTGCCTTGTATTAACCTTGTTGTGGCCTTGTATTTACCTTGTTGTGGCATTGTCTTTACCTTGTTGTGGCCTTGTATTTACCTTGTTGTGGTGGTGTGGCATTGTCTTTACCTTGTTGTGGCATTGTCTTTACCTTGTTGTGGCCTTGTATTTACCTTGTTGTGGTGGTGTGGCATTGTCTTTACCTTGTTGTGGCCTTGTTGTGGCATTGTCTTTACTTTGTTGTGGCCTTGTATTAACCTTGTTGTGGCACTGTATTAACCTTGTTGTGACCGTGTTGTGGAATTGTCTTTACCTTGTGGCGGTGTGGCATTGTCTTTACTTTGTTGTGGCCTTGTATTAACCTTGTTGTGGCACTGTATTAACCTTGTTGTGGCATTGTCTTTACCTTATTGTGGTGTTGTCTTTACCTTGTTGTGGCCTTGTCTTCACTAGCGTTGTCACAATACCAGAATTTCAGTAGTCGATACCAATACCTGTGAATTTCCACGATTCTCGATACTAATTCGATACCACAATTAAAAATGTTTCCGAAGCAACGCAGCAACGTGCAATCCTTCCGAAGCAACGCAGCAACGTGCAATCCTTCCAAAGCAACGCAGCAACGTGCAATCCTTCCAAAGCAACGCAGCAACGTGCAATGTTTCCAAAGCAAAGTAGCAACGTGCAATGTTTCCAAAGCAACATACCAACGTGGATGTTAGCAAAGCAACATAGCAGCGTGCAATGTTTCCGAAGCAACGCAGCAACGTGCAATGTTTCCAAAACAAAGTAGCAACGTGCAATGTTTCCAAAGCAAAGTAGCAACGTGCAATGTTTCCAAAGCAACATAGCAACGTGGATGTTAGCAAAGCAACATAGCAGCGTGCAATGTTTGCAAAGCAACATAGCAGCGTGCAATGTTTGCAAAGCAATGCAGCAACGTGCAATGTTTGCAAAGCAATGCAGCAACGTGCAATGTTGGCAAAGCAATGCAGCAACGTGCAATGTTGGCAAAGCAATGCAGCAACGTGCGATGTTAGCAAAGCAACATGGCAACGTGGATGTTTGCAAAGCAATGCAGCAATGTGCAATGTTGGCAAAGCAACACAGCAATGTTAGCAAAGCAACAGAGCAATGTGCAATGTTTGCAAAGCAACATAGCAACGTGGATGTTAGCAAAGCAACACAGCAACATGGATGTTAGCAAAGCCGTAGTCCAGCAGGGCGGCGCTCTGCAGCCAGACGTCAGCGTTTTCAAACTCCAGCTCTCGGAGGAGAACAGCACTGACATCAAAACAATGAGCTCCTCCAGGCTGTCAGCAGGCGATTCACACCTCCGTGAAGCTGCGTCCTACGCCACGCTAAACTCCCTGAAAATAGTCCCAATGGTTGGAGCTGCGTTAGAGCTGGAAACATTGTGTTGCTGCTGCCTTGCTCAAGAGTTTCCCCAGAAATTAATAAAGTCATTCTGAGCTTTTAAAGATAGAACTAGTTTATTATGAGATGATGACGTCACGCAGACCCCCACATTGTCCACATGGAACAAAAATACTCTGTACTGCTTCCTTTTCTGTCCTGATACTAACCTCAAGTTGTCTTTAGAGAGAATACATGTATACATTAGTACATTTCATACTTTACTGTAGAGAGGAGTTTATTACAGCCTCATATAAAGTCAACAATAATGATAATAATATTATTAAAGCAACAGAGCTCTGATATCAGAATAGTATTGGTATCTGCAGGTTTCCTAATTCAGGTATCGGGATCCATGTTAATTTTGTTGACGAGAAATTTTCGTCAACCTTTTTTTCTGACTAAAATGAGATGATAACTAAATAAAACTTCATTCATGAGGGCTGAGACCATGACGAGGTGCATTGACATTTTTGTCAACGAATAAAAACGAGACGGAAATGTCTGCAAGAGACAAGATCCAATCAGAACGAATTTCTTTTGTGGAAGGAAATGACGGTTTGGAAGGAGGCGGGAGGAGAACCAATCAGAGTGACCTGTAAGAAGCTGCGTTCACACTGTGAGCCAGTTGGAGACTGACCCGGGAATGTATACTACTTTGTCCTGTCTCACACGGAAGACAACAGAATGTCAACGCCGGGGAAGAAGAGAGAAGACATATGGACAAAATTTACATTTTCTAACGTGAAGGAAAACAAGACGCTGTGTAAAAAGTGAAGCGAGGATTACTGGCAAACATCCAAGGAGGTTGAAGAGCCATTCTCAGGGGAGCCATCCTGGAATCTCAGCGGTCAGCAGGTTGACGCTCCGGATGGGGATGAATGGACCCGTCCCATCGTCCTCCCACCCTCAACATACAACTCACTGGACGTTATCCGGTTTATTACACGGCTTACGGGTGAAATACTAAATTTGAGACGTGATGTTCTTCAGAATACGACTGCAGGCGATTATTTAGCGGAGCTATTTGAATCTGATTGTCTGGTGATTTTTCCGCTGTTTTGCTACCCCCCCCACCGCCGTGTGGTTGGAAACCTGCAGTAACAGGTTTTCTCTGCTCCTCCAGCCTGGCTCCGCCCCCAATGCCCCTGCAGAAGCTGCTGTTTTCAGCCACGCTCACTCAGAACCCTGAGAAGCTGCAGCAGCTCGGCCTCCATCAGCCTCGACTCTTCAGTTCCAGCGCAGGACACGGGGACAGACAGCGAGGCTACGACTTCCCCCAGGGCCTGACGGTGAGAGCGTCTTCCTCAGGACCACACTTCCTGTATTTATTTACATTTTATATCTGGACCATTTTAAAACTTACAATTTGTGAGTGCTTCTGCCTCTTTGTCCCAAATACCTTTACTGTGATATTACTGTGTTTTTGATGGGAAGGCTTGAAGCTGCCCAACTATCAACTTCATCATATTTATCTTGACATTCTTTGCTGTTATTTGGCAAATTGCAGTTTTTTTGGCAAGAAAAAAATGTTGTTAGAGTATTCACTCTTTTCAAAATACGACAAGATTACGTTTCAGATATCTCACGTCCACATGATATGGTGCGTCCTAGCAGTTCATGTTACAAATGTGTAAAACACTAATGAAGTGATCTTAGAGCAGTAATGGTGACACTAATGAATCCTATATATTAAACTCTCATTCTTTGCTTGGAATCTTTAGTAGTTCAACAGTCAAAGACTTTACAGGTACTCATCCTAAATCCTGTGAGAGTGATGGTAGAAAGTTGAGCAGAAAAGCACTTTGTTAATGCTTTGTTACAGCAGCACACTATAAAATATTATTTTTATTTCTTCTCATGATTTAGCCTGTTCCACCACTGTGGTGTGGCTGACTATGGAAACAACAGACCTGAGATTGATACGAATGAACACTTATTTATTAAACTAATTCTCAGCACATGGTGGGCTGTGCAGGACGGCCATGTGCTCCCAAACACTGAAGGTGAAGGAAAGAGGGAGATTCTACACAAACACAGACTATTGGATCAGAGAGGCGGAGGAGACGGAGACGCTTCCTGAGTGTCTCCGTTAAAGAAACATTTCTAAAATGAGTTGATGTGAATGTGATTTGTTGTTATACGTCTGGAGGGGGCGCTAGCGAGGAGGCAATCGAGTAACACGTGTTTCGTCAAGCTCTACTGAAACTGTAGTTTAAAGGTTGTAATTAGGCACTTTTTGTCATCTTTGGCGACATTATATTGCTTCAGATGTCTCTTTTATCCGTCGCTGCTCAGTACTTGCTTACGTACTGCGCCAATGGCCAATAACTTACGAAAATACCAGTTCACCGGAGGATCCTCCTCTACCGGGCCCAGGGCAACGGCCTCGGCTGCTGCTGCAGGCGGACGGGAGTCACCGCCACCACATGAGCACATGGACACGGAAGACATGAAAGCTGAAATACTTTAGAAGAATGAAATAGTCGCACTGCTTAAGTCAGAGCAGAAAGCCGTGCTTGTTGAGGAGCTGGAAGTCATTAGACATGACCGGCAAGCTGTGAAATCAGAAGTGGCTAACAGCACAGCGACATTCCACCCTGACGAGGACACGATGAAAACAACCATGTCGGAAATGGAATGTGGACTATCAGCGTGCTCTGACGACGGGACGTCTCTGCAAACTGAAGTGGGACGGCTGGAGACCGAGGTAACCAGTTTGAATGAAAAATGCCTCGACTTTGTGGGGCAAGGATGAGACGCTCCAATACTGGGATCCTGAACACCCGGTTCAAGCCCTCCACCCGCCGTCTGCTGAAAAAGGTGTTGAACATGGACAGAGACATTGTGATTGACCGGTCCCACCGGGGTCGGCCTGCAAGGAGATCCGATCAGCCCCGCGCCATTGTAGCCCAGCTCCATTATTACCAGGACTGTGTGGAGATTCTCCGCCGTGCTCAGGAAACCGGCTCGCTTCAAATCAAC
This sequence comes from Lipophrys pholis, assembly GCF_963383615.2. Taxonomy (NCBI): domain Eukaryota; kingdom Metazoa; phylum Chordata; class Actinopteri; order Blenniiformes; family Blenniidae; genus Lipophrys; species Lipophrys pholis. The sequence continues at coordinate 30,713,145 of NC_137631.1, read as the reverse complement.
GGAGCCACCGTCTACATGTCCCGGATTACCCCTCCAGTGTGGTACAAGCCAGATCAGCGTTTACGGAGGTAAAGCGGCTACAACCTCATCTAACCAGCGAGATTACGGATCACACACAACGGGACGGAGAAGCAGTTTGTGAACGCGAAGGAAGCCCTGGTATTCGTGAAGGCTGAAGTTCTACCAGAGAAACCACAGAACTGAACCTGTCACAGGGATAAGTGACAATTGACCTTGCAGATATTGGTGCCGTCATTGGGCGTAAAACGTCTGGAGGGTCAGACGGTGTTCAGTTACTGTGTGATGGTGTGGAATGTGTAGGTTGGTAGTTAACTAGTTAGTGAAGCAAAGCTTAACATGCAGTGTGTGTGTGTGTGTGTGTGTGTGTGTGTGTGTGTGTGTGTGTGTGTGTGTGTGTGTGTGTGTGTGTGTGTGTGTGTGTGTGTGTGTGTGTGTGTGTGTGTGTGTGTGTGTGTGTGTGTGTGTGTGTGTGTGTGTGTGTGTGTGTGTGTGTGTGTGTGTGTGTGTGTGTGTGTGTGTGTGTGTGTGTGTGTGTGTGTGTGTGTGTGTGTGTGTGTGTGTGTGTGTGTGTGTGTGTGTGTGTGTGTGTGTGTGTGTGTGTGTGTGTGTGGCAGAGCTAACGTTGGTTAACAGGTTGAAAACTAATCCTGATATTATCATTGATAGAACTCAGTCACTGTAATAGAAACTAAGAGCATTAGTAATAGTACTTAATCACTGTAATAGAATCTATCATTATCAATAGAACTATAAAGAGAGTTTTAGTCAGCGCGCCATGTTGGTTGGTTTTAACTCCAGGAGCTGACAGCTGTTCGTGATGCGTTCAGGTGCATCCTGTAAAAGCCTGCACTCTGACATGTTAACGAGCTGCGGTGCTCCTACAGTAGTGATGTTACAAGCTAAATATGATTAAAATATGATTGATAGTCATGAGAGAGCTGGAAGCAGAGCAGGTCCTACATAGTTCAGCCAGGACGGTTGGAACAGCCCAAACTAATTTCTTCTGCCAGAAGAAGCTGGAAGAAAGAAATGAGGTCATTTTGATGGTCAGGACCTTCATGCTGGCCTTTCTTCTTGTTCTTATGGAGGATGAAGAGGCCTTAATAGAATCTAATTGTTTGGCCTGGCCACCATGCTCACCCCCTCTGGACAAGGGGGAGGTGTGTGACCACGTTTCTTTTAGAACAAAGAAACAAGCTGAATTCAGGAGAAGAAGGAGAAGCTGGTGATTCAGGAGGAGGAGAAGCTGGTGATTCAGGAGGAGAAGAAGCTGGTGGTTTAGGAGAAGAAGATGCTGGTGGTTTAGGAGGAGAACAAGAAGCTGGTGGTTCTGGAGGAGAAGAAGAAGCTGAATTCAGGAGGAGAAGAAGCTGGTGGTTTAGAAGGAGAAGATGCTGGTGGTTTAGGAGGAGAAGAAGAAGCTGGTGGTTCTGGAGGAGAAGAAGAAGCTGAATTCAGGAGGAGAATAAGCTTGTGGTTTAGGAGGAGAAGAAGAAGCTGGTGGTTTTGGAGGAGAAGAAGCTGGTGGTTCAGGAGAAGAAGCTGGTGGTTCAGGAGAAGAATGTGGTGGTTCAGGAGAAGAAGCTGGTGGTTCAGGAGAAGAAGAAGAAGCTGAATTCAGGAGGAGAAGAAGCTTGTGGTTTAGGAGGAGGAGAAGAAGCTGAATTCAGGAGGAGAAGAAAAAGCTGGTGGTTTAGGAGGAGAAGAAGCTGAATTCAGGAGGAGAAGAAGCTTGTGGTTTAGGAGGAGAAGAAGAAGCTGAATTCAGGAGGAGAAGAAAAAGCTGGTGGTTTAGGAGGAGAAGAAGCTCGTGGTTTAGGAGGAGAAGAAGAAGCTGAATTCAGGAGGAGAAGAAGAAGCTGAATTCAGGAGGAGAAGAAGAAGCTGAATTCAGGAGGAGAAGAAGCTGGTGGTTTAGGAGGAGAAGAAGAAGCTGAATTCAGGAGGAGAAGAAGCTGGTGGTTCTGGAGGAGAAGAAGCTGGTGGTTTAGGAGGAGAAGAAGCTGGTGGTTCAGGAGAAGAAGAAGCTGGTGGTTCAGGAGAAGAAGAAGCTGGTGGTTTAGGAGGAGAAGAAGAAGCTGGTGGAAGCTGGTGGTTTAGGAGGAGAAGAAGAAGCTGGTGGTTCAGGAGAAGAAGAAGCTGGTGGTTTAGGAGGAGAAGAAGAAGCTGGTGGAAGCTGGTGGTTTAGGAGGAGAAGAAGAAGCTGGTGGTTCAGGAGAAGAAGAAGAAGCTGGTGGTTTAGGAGGAGAAGAAGAAGCTGGTGGTTTAGGAGGAGAAGACGAAGCTGGTGGTTTAGGAGAAGAAGAAGCTGGTGGTTTAGGAGGAGAAGAAGAAGCTGAATTCAGGAGGAGAAGAAGCTTGTGGTTTAGGAGGAGAAGAAGAAGCTGAATTCAGGAGGAGAAAAAAACGCTGGTGGTTCAGGAGAAGAAGAAGCTGGTGGTTCAGGAGAAGAAGAAGCTGGTGGTTCAGGAGAAGAAGAAGCTGAATTCAGGAGGAGAAGAAGTGGGTGGTTCAGGAGAAGAAGAAGCTGGTGGTTCAGGAGAAGAAGAAGCTCGTGGTTTAGGAGGAGAAGAAGAAGCTGAATTCAGGAGGAAAAGAAGAAGCTGAATTCAGGAGGAGAAGAAGAAGCTGAATTCAGGAGGAGAAGAAGAAGCTGGTGGTTTAGGAGGAGAAGAAGAAGCTGGTGGTTTAGGAGAAGAAGAAGAAGCTGGTGGTTCAGGAGAAGAAGAAACTGGTGGTTCAGGAGGAGAAGAAGAAGAAGAAGTGTCTTTGCAGTGTCCGAGTTGTTCCCTTTCAGACCTGAGCAGTTGGTCTCTGTCTGTGATGGTTTCCCTGGTTGATGAGAGATCCGACGCTGGGTTCTGGCCTTTGGTTCTGGGAGGTTTTGATCCTGGTGGTGGGTCAGAAGAGGAGCTGATAGCAGGCTGAGCTACAGCTGAGCTGCTGGGATGCAGCTCCTTCCCCCCGGTGTTCACAGAGCAAGAAGACTTGATGAATCTCTCCAGAGGCTTTCATAAGGTGGGGAGATTTGAAGGTCTCGAATCTTTTGGCCTCAGCCAATCGGTGACTGGCTGAGGGCATGGAGCTGCAGGACCCCCTGCTGGGTGTGGAGCTCAGCAGATTCCACATGTCATGACCTTATATCATGACAAATGAAGATGGTCTTTCCTTAAAAATTAACCAACCTTTCTGTAGTCTTGTGAGATCCCAACAACACAAACGTCCACACACACTCCAACACGGATTGATTAACAACAATATAATATTCAGATATTTCTATAGCCAGTAAGGTAAACAAAAAAAACAAAAAATATTAATACAATATCACACATTAGGGCAGCAGCCTGTTTAATGAGTCGAAGTGTATTTTGTTTGAACGTCTCCAAGTGGCGCAGTGGATGAGAATCAATGAAATGTCTTTGTGTTTGTAGGAGTACTATGTTCCCTGTACTCTAAGTAAGAAGCCCCTCTTCATCCTCCACTTCCTCCTTCGTCTGAAGCTCCGCCCCATTCTCTGCTTCACCAACTCCAAAGAGACGGCCCACAGGTGGGAGAAAATGTGAACCAGGTTGAAGTGTCCAGTGGGACTCCGTCCAGCGTCTCCTCTTCTTTCTCTCCTAGACTCTTCCTGCTGGTGCAGCTGTTCGGAGGGATTCGAGTGGCAGAGTTTTCCTCCCGGCTCTCTCCCGCTGAGAGGAAGAAGGCGCTGAAGGACTTTGAGCAGGGGACCATCCAGCTGTGAGTCCAGGAAGTGGGCTCACTACGTTAGTAAGGCTGCAGGGGCAGTGGTCTAACCTGAGGTTTCCTTTTGAAGGCTGATCAGCACTGACGCAGCTGCCAGAGGCATCGACGTCACCGGGGTCAAGTGTGTCGTCAATTACGATGCGCCGCAGTACATCAGGACGTACATTCACAGGTGAACTCTCCAAACATTCCTTTCTTTCGGTTGTGTGAAGGAAGTGTAAAGTAATCCCTCTGTTCCTGGGGTCTCTACTCAGGATCGGAAGAACAGCGAGAGCAGGAAAAGCCGGCTTGGCCTTCACCTTCCTGCTGAGTGTTCAGGTACAGCACCAAGTCTAGAGAAAACTACTGAGCGTTCAGGTACAGCACCAAGTCTAGAGAAAACTACTGAGTGTTCAGGTACAGCACCACGTCTAGAGAAAACTACTGAGTGTTCAGGTACAGCACCAAGTCTAGAGAAAACTACTGAGCGTTCAGGTACAGCACCAAGTCTAGAGAAAACTACTGAGTGTTCAGGTACAGCACCACGTCTAGAGAAAACTACTGAGTGTTCAGGTACAGCACCACGTCTAGAGAAAACTACTGAGCGTTCAGGTACAACACCACGTCTAGAGAAAACTACTGAGCGTTCAGGTACAGCACCACGTCTAGAGAAAACTACTGAGTGTTCAGGTACAGAACCCCATCTAGAGAAAAATAATGAGTGTTCAGGTACAGCACCATGTCTAGAGAAAACTAATGAGTGTTCAGGTACAGCACCACGTCTAGAGAAAACTACCCAGCGTTCAGGTACAGCACCACGTCTAGAGAAAACTAATGAGTGTTCAGGTAAAGCACCAAGTCTAGAGAAAACTAATGAGTGTTCAGGTACAGCACCAAGTCTAGAGAAAACTACTGAGTGTTCAGGTACAGCACCAAGTCTAGAGAAAACTAATGAGTGTTCAGGTACAGCACCACGTCTAGAGAAAACTAATGAGTGTTCAGGTAAAGCACCAAGTCTAGAGAAAACTAATGAGTGTTCAGGTACAGCACCACGTCTAGAGAAAACTAATGAGTGTTCAGGTACAGCACCACGTCTAGAGAAAACTAATGAGTGTTCAGGTACAGCACCAAGTCTAGAGAAAACTACTGAGTGTTCAGGTACAGCACCAAGTCTAGAGAAAACTAATGAGTGTTCAGGTACAGCACCAAGTCTAGAGAAAACTACTGAGCGTTCAGGTACAGCACCAAGTCTAGAGAAAACTACTGAGCGTTCAGGTACAGCACCACGTCTAGAGAAAACTACTGAGCGTTCAGGTACAACATCAAGTCTAGAGAAAACTACTGAGCGTTCAGGTACAGCACCACGTCTAGAGAAAACTACTGAGCGTTCAGGTACAGCACCACGTCTAGAGAAAACTATTGAGTGTTCAGGTACAGCACCACGTCTAGAGAAAACTAATGAGTGTTCAGGTACAGCACCACGTCTAGAGAAAACTAATGAGTGTTCAGGTACAGCACCAAGTCTAGAGAAAACTAACGAGTGTTCAGGTACAGCACCAAGTCTAGAGAAAACTACTGAGTGTTCAGGTACAGCACCAAGTCTAGAGAAAACTACTGAGCGTTCAGGTACAGCACCAAGTCTAGAGAAAACTACTGAGCGTTCAGGTACAGCACCACGTCTAGAGAAAACTACTGAGCGTTCAGGTACAACATCAAGTCTAGAGAAAACTAATGAGCGTTCAGGTACAGCACCACGTCTAGAGAAAACTACTGAGTGTTCAGGTACAGCACCACGTCTAGAGAAAACTATTGAGTGTTCAGGTACTGCACCACGTTTAGAGAAAACTACTGAGCGTTCAGGTACAACACCACGTCTAGAGAAAACTACTGAGGGTTCAGGTACAGCACCACGTCTAGAGAAAACTACTGAGCGTTCAGGTACAGCACCACGTCTAGAGAAAACTACTGAGCGTTCAGGTACAGCACCACGTCTAGAGAAAACTACTGAGCGTCCAGGTACAACACAAAGTCTAGAGAAAACTACTGAGTGTTCTCGTACAACACCACGTCTAGAGAAAACTACTGAGCGTTCAGGTACAGCACCACGTCTAGAGAACACTACTGAGCGTTCAGGTACAGCACCACGTCTAGAGAAAACTACTGAGCGTTCAGGTACAGCACCACGTCTAGAGAAAACTACTGAGCGTTCAGGTACAGCACCACGTCTAGAGAAAACTACTGAGCGTCCAGGTACAGCACCAAGTCTAGAGAAAACTACTGAGTGTTCAGGTACAGAACCACGTCTAGAGAAAGCTACTGAGCGTCCAGGTACAACACAAAGTCTAGGGAAAACTGCAGAACCAGACTCACAGGAGGAGAAACCTGCCAAACCAGGCTCGGAGGTGGAAAATTTCTGCAGACAGTATTCAGACTGTGTATTCATGCTGTTCCCGAGAGGTCAGAGGTTTAGCAGTACTACTTCGTAGCCATGTTGGATGTCCCCTCACTGTATATCCAGACTATATCCAGACTGTATTCAGACCAGATTCAGACTGTATAACCAGTCTGTATTTTCACTATATTTAGACTGTATATCCAGACTGCATTCAGGTTATATTGAGACTGTATTCTGAATTTATGTTCAGATTGTATTCAGACTGTATCCAGACAATATCCAGACTGTATATCCAGACTAAGACTGATGGGACCTGGTGGCCCTCTACTCCTAGGAGAAGAGCTTCCTTCAGATGGTGGAGGAAGCAGGAAGCGCAGGGATTCAGAAACAGGTCATCAAACCAGCGAGCCTTCAAAGCATGGAGCTGCGCTACGAGCAGACGCTGCAGCAGCTGGCTGACATCATTAAGGTACGGATTCAGCTCCTGAAGTGGTCAAAGGATGGTGTGCTCTGCTTCAGCTGCTGCTTGTTGTCTCTTTGCAGGATGAAAGAAGGATTAAATAATCCTCACAGCCCACAGAGGGAATGCACCAACGTCGGCAAGCTTCTTTTCTGGACTTGAAATCTGAACCTCTGTGTACTGCTGTATTGTATATGTATGCTGTGATTGTAACCAGGCAGCACAGTGAAACCTCCCATTTGAACTGAATAAAACAAGGACTTTTGGCATAAAACCATCTTTTCTAACAATGTGTAACAACTGATAATTAAAACTGCAAGCAGCGTTGGTCGGGACCTCGATCCTTGCCGGACTCTGGCCCGTCTGACTTTTTCCCTATTATGGCCTCTGTAACCCTGGTGCCCCCACAAGCCCACCCACCAAATATCAGCTCAATCGGACAAACTTTGTT